>NC_143556.1:134566250-135176666 GCF_054136105.1 Typopeltis vanoorti
ACAGCGAAAAGTCAGCTACTGGAACAAATCTGAAAACACACCCCCAACTCAACATCACCAGAGTTAAAGATCGGTACTATCAACATAAGAAGCCTGAATGGCAAAGAAATGGAGCTAGCGGAGGAATTGGATAAGTACCAGGTCGACATAATAGGGGTGATTGAAACAAAAAGGACAAAAACTGTTGAGATCTTTCTGAGTAATAAATACAAATGTTATATTCAGGCAATGACAATCAAGGAAAAGGAGTAGCCGTAGTATTCAACAATAAATACGAGACTAATCTTCTTGAATGGCAGGCAGTCTCAAGTAGAGTGATGTGGGCAAATATGAGAGTGAGACTTATTTGTGCCTGTGGTCCCACAGAAGGTTATACTAAGAAGTGGAGGAATATTTTTAGGCCTTAGAGAAAGCAACTGACACAATGAAAAAGGAAAAGTTGGTCCTTGTTGGCGATCTAAATAACAGTGTAGGAAATTATTGTCAGATATACAGAAATATTTTGGGAAAATTTGGAGAAAAGAGCAAAGCTAACAATAATGGTAAATGCTAGCTGAATTTCTGCTCAGGATATGGACTGATTATTACTAACACCATGTTCCAACATAAAAATGTGCACAAATTCGCATGGAGAGAAGAGTCAACGAATACGAAAAGTCTCATTGACTATGTTATTCTTGACAGTGATGTTTTCTCCCTGGTGCAGGACACCAGAGTGTACAGAGTATTCGAACTTGGGAGTGATCACCATTTAGTCTTGAGCAGGATGAAATCGAATTTCATACTGAAAAGAATAACATGTAAGAACGTTTTAAAGCGAATAAAAGTTGAGCAGCTTTCAGATGTGAATTGTAGACTAAAATACACAAACATTATTCAAGAAAAAATGAAAGAGTTTGAGAACAGGAACTAAACCTTAGAGATTCATTGGCAAACCTTGAAACAAACATTGATTGATTCAACCAGAGAGGCATGTGGTGAAGTTGTTTGCAAGAATAGAAAAATCAGAACCCCATGGTGGACACAGGAAGTTAAAGAGGCATTTAACTGAAAGAAAAGAAGAAAGCACACCAAACGTTCCTGGCAAATAAGTCAGCTTGTGCTCTTAGAGAATACAGAGACAGATATAAGAAAGCTAAATACTGTGAAAAACTAGCTAAACAAAAGTCATGTGAAGACTTCGGTAATAACACAAAAAAATAAATATCAAGAAGGTGGCAAGATATTCTGGAGGTTGTTGAAGAAGCTCGGTAATAAAGGAAAAAGGGCTGTAGAAGGAATTAGAGATAAAGGTGACATGAAAACTGAAGAAAAATATATCCTTGATATTTAACAATTTTTTGAAAAATTGTTAAACGAAACAATCAATGAGAGCACAGTGGTAAAAACACTGATCAGGAATACATATCCATATTAAGAAGAAAAAGCCATCAAAAACCTGAAATGTGAAAAGGCACGTGGAGTAGATGATATTTGACCAGAAATGCTCAAGTATGGAGGTATGAAAGTCTTACAGTGGCTGCACTGCATGGTTCAGAAGGCCTGGACCAAGGGACGAATTCCAGATGATTGGAGTAGAGCTGTCATAGTTACTCATATATAAAAAGGGAAATAAACAGATTGTGAGAATTACAGAGACATTTCATTACTGAGTGTTCCTAGTAGAATGTATGCAAGTATACCTGAGAAAACGGTTGAGAAGGATTGTGGAAGAGAAGCTTGGTGAAGAACAAGCTGGATTAAAGCAAAATAGAGGCTGTCAGGATCAGATTTTTACTTTACGACTGATAGCTGAAAACTCATGGGAATATTGCAAAGATCTGTATTCAAGTTTTGTAGATCTGGAAAAGGCATATGAGAAGCTATTCAAAACGCTACAGTTATACGGTGTTAATTGGGCATTATATCGAGCAATAGTTAGTCTTTATTTGAGTTGTAAGTCAGCAGTTAGAATTGAAAGAAGTATTAAACCTGCTATCCAAATTGGAGGTGTTAATCTCAGCTCTTTGCTTTATACGGATGATGTTATACTTGTAAATAAATCCTCTACAAGTCTGCAAGATTCCCTGACTAAATTGAATAAATGTTGTAATAGATATGGTATGAAGGTCAGCATTAATTAAGCAGAAACATTGAAAATATCAAGTGCATTGTGAGTGGAGAAATTATAGAACAAGTAAAACATTTCAGCTACTTAGGCACGATTTTTAGTGAAGATGGTAAATTAAATATGGAAATAGACAACATTATCAACAAAGCTGGTATGGTATAGAGAAATTCTCCAAAACACTAAATTAGCTGTATACAAGACAGTGTTCAAACCACTTTTAACTTATGGATCTGAGAGCTGGGTTAGAAGTAAAATACTTGACCAACGACTGAAGACCGCAGATATGAGAGTCACGAGAAAGATTAGGGGCATGAACAGATGGCATAAATGGCATCATATTAAAAATGAGGATATTAGGAAAGAACTTGATATTGTCAGCATCCAGGAATGCATTAGCAGAGCTAATTTCAGGTGGTATGGTCACTTAAACAGAATGGAGAGGAAAGATTAGCAAAACAAGTATCCTCTGCCAGGTTTGCAGGAAAACAACCCAGAGGAAGTCCAAGATATAAATGGATTAATACGGTACAAAGTATGTTATACAATAGAAATATAAGACCTGATAATGCTGGAGTCTTGACAAGTAACAGACTGATTTGGAGGAAAATTGTTGATAGGAAGTTAGTAATGATGTAAAATTTTCATGTAGTACTCTCATATCTTGTACACCCCTTGAGGATATATATCAGGAATTTGATGATGAAAATTTAATGAACTATTAACCTGCATTGTAATCTAAGTAATTAATGTTTCATAAAATTCTTGTTATGAGACGATGTGCTTATTCCTTCATTTCTGTACGGGTGTCAAGTATAATAGCGGCTACCAGCGTGACAGAAAGGACCTGTTTCTGTGAATAGTTCAGTGACGGAAGAGAATGGATATAATGCCAAGATGAAATATCCAAATATGGCGAAAGCGGAGAATTGTTTCGATAACTTTAAAGGAATAGCAGAAAAGCAACGGCCTGAAGCCTTAGCAAACTTGACTCAAATTCCTGAATAATATTAAAGTTAATTTATATCGTGCTTTACCTCGAAGAGCAAATTGCATCTATTTAAAAAAAATGGCTTCAAAAGAATCCTATTGAATGACAAGGATAATTTTGTTCAGATCCGGCCAATCCCATTATCATTCCAATGATTTCACTGTGAACGTCATCGTTTAGAGGCCCACCAATTGATTTCTGATTATCAATAGAAATTCCCCCACTCTCGCACAACAGCAGATCTCCTGGCCATCAACAATCATCTTTTGGAAACACGCCATGCACAGAATAGAAGAAACACGTATCGTTCCGATCAAAGATTTTGATCGCGTCTAGCATAGACCTCGGCGTTTAAAAACCAATTTAAAAATAATCGGTAGTACTCTGCGATTGGTTTGCAAGCAGTTAAAATTAAATCCTCGCCTATGATATGAGGCTGCATTTTCGTCTCTTATTTCAGCAACTTTACGGCTCACTTCTTGTATTGTCCAACAATAGTTGCTCTCTTTTCCATATCTTTTATTTTTGTTTTTTAATTATATTTTCCATAACAGCAAACTGCTAAAAGAATCTTATATTTACTTGATAAATAGCCATATTTGGTATTCAGATATTTCAGTTTACTGGAACCCTAAGAGGCTTTCAGTTCTGCTGTAACCAAATTTAAACCAACAGAAGATTTGGCACTTACTGTATCAAGCTGGGTTCTCTGAATGGATGCATGAAATCGGTTTATTAGTTCTGTTTCTTTCTAGTACAGTTGGCTCATCATTCACCTTTTTCATCGAAGAAAGCAAAATAAGACATGCATCTTATACGTACATACTAAAAACACGTCGGATATTGGACTAGCAAACCGACAAGGAGAACTGCGCATGAGCGAATATCCCTATGATTTCGTTACGATCATCATCGTTTAGAGGCCCACCAATTGATTTGTGATTATCAATAGAAATTCCCGAATCACAGCAGCTCTCCTGGCCCTCAACAATCACCTTTTGGACACGCGTGGGATTAGCGTGTCACAGTACCTCATGGCAAAATAGTGTGCTGTGAGTAAAAGTTTGAGAACTAGAGCTACCTCTAAATGGTATACAGTAGAACCGTGTCACTTCTAATGTCTTGAGGAAATGGCAAAAAAAAATAGCTTCATCATTATATTTCTTACTTTCCTACGTTTTCTTTGACAGATGAGTCAAAATTATGTTCACACTTCTCATTCAGTTTAATAAACGAAGCCTTCAGGGTTTGAATGCAAGAATATGGAATTACCAGTTGATCTATTATAGAAACTTCATACCATTACATTCAAAGTACTGGTGTTTCCCTCATTCGGTACTGCCACATAATCTGTGAGTCAGTGTCATTAAATTTAAAATTCTTCAAACAAAAAAAAAGTGAAATGTATTCATATGTCGGATCTTATATTTCATCCATCAGCTTTCAAGTAAGAAATACAGATTTAGATAGAAATATATAAATTCTTTAACTCCCAAGCTTTTCATTTTTTTTAGGTATCACATGATCAAGTTTCATCGCAATGCATTTCAAATAGATAACACTTGGCTTTAAGGCAAAAATGCCTATGTAGGGTTGTTGGAAACTAGTAGTATGTGCCTTTTGATTGGGGGAGTTGAGTTACTCGATCTCCAGTGACTTTTTTTTTAACCTTGGAAATCACGTATTTACCTCCCGAAAATCTGACTCTAACCTGAGAAAGCGTAGTTGACAGATATGCATGCAGTTTTTCTTTCATGGCTTTAGTTGTTTCCCAGTAGTAGTCACAAACAGCCAGACCATTGACTAGGTCCGAATCCCTATTCTAGGAATATTTTGAGGCCAATTTCAAATAAAACGGAGAGATTTCTCTCTCTCTCTCTCTCTCTCTCAGAAACTAATATTTCCTGGCAAAATGAAAATGGTCCGATAAAAACTACGGCAACTCGTGCAATATGTTTCATCCAGAAGCACCAACCCTTGGAATGTTTATTTTTTAAATGTAGTTTTGTTGTTTGTGGTAAAGATTAATTATAATGCACAATACTGTCAACTTCTATAATTTTCTGTCCTTTTTAAACCTAAAATCCTTTTAGTGCATTTACCCTTATTCATCCATTTTAAACATCAATTCGCTGTAGTGAAAAAATTACATTTCTACAGAATTATATAAGAAACGTAAAAAATTTTTAATGATGTAGTTCTAATTGCAAAAATAAAAGTATAATACAATGTAAATAAGTAGGCATATTTGACCATGGCTATTATTCAAACTTTCACAAGTATTTTATATTTTTAAATTTCGGTACCTAGCATTATCAGTGGATTCTATTTGGAGAATGACAAAATGATACCAACTTGGTGATAATTCTGAACAATCCGGCGTAATATAGAATCAATCAAATATCCAAGAATGCTTTTGAGAATAGTTGTATAGTTTTTTTTTTTGTTTTGTTTTTCTATGATAAAAGTAATAAAAAAATAGGTTCTGCTTTTGTAGACCAGAAATTACAAGTGGGTTTGTTTTCTAAATTAGAATTTTCATCTTCAAAGTGTGTGACTCGTTGAAGCATCCCCTAACCTTCTCTCATGGTTGCCACTAACGTTAATTCTGTTGCTCGAGGAGCGTACAGACAACCGAATGGCTTCTCCTAGTCAGCTCAGGTTCATTGTTTCGCTGTCGTTAAGCGGCAGTCAGGCAAGAACTAACTTGATGGTTTCTGACTCTGTCCATTGATCTGGACCGAACAAATTCCTTGATTACAACATACGACCAGAGGGCTTTTTTATCCAAGCGAATGACACAGAAGTTATACCTTAAATCAACAACCTGACTTTTAGGGATAGTCAACTAAACTTTGCCAATGACAAATGCAGGCTGTCGATTTCTCCAGAAATTCCTTCCGTTTGTTAATAACGAAATTATTTTGTTCCATTGGATTTGAATGGTTCATTAAACCAGCATTAATTTAACGTTCATAGACTAAAATCTTTGGTTAATACGCTCTCTGGTACTAAGAAAAGTTTCCTTAACATTTTCCGAAATGCAAACTAACCATTTGCAAACACATGGTAGACCTCATTTCGGCAGTAACTTTTGTTTGAGTTTTAGAGGTTGTACAGTTCAACGCTTAGACTAGCTTAATATGGTCATACTCTGTTACTAACATGAATTATCAACAGAAAATGCGAACTATTTGGCATCCTGTTGGTACTGTTAAGGATTTCATATCACAGCTTGCGATGTCGTATGTTAGCAGTAACTCAAAAGTCTGTTGATTTAATTTGTTTATGCGCGCTCATAAAGAGAATAGTTCTTTGGATTTCATGCTTGCAGAGGCTGGATACAATGGCGGACTTTTGTCTTTGTTAAAACTTAGAGTTTCTGTTTGATCTTCCTCGTATCTAAAATAGTTAAAATAATGTAGTATTTGTTAACGTTATGTAGACTTCTAATCGAAGCGTTGGATTTTAGATTAATGCAAAGTTGAGTGTCTTTAAATAAAGGATGGATGTAGATTGCTAAGTAAAGCGCAATGAAATATGAGTCGTGGAAAGCGATAAAAGCGTTACATCTTAGTCGAAATTTTTTGTGACTATAATCCGTGTAAAACTGAAGAACCTTTTAACCTTTCCTGTTTCATAATAGTCGTGATGTTTCTTCATCATACTGCCCTACACAGAGAATGAAAAACAAACGACATATGCAACACCGTAACAAAAGTAATTTAATTGTTATATGGTTGGACATGGATGTTTGTGATTGTCCTTAGGTGACAGATGAATGTCGTCGCCTGATATCAAGACCAGCACTCTACTTACTGAAGGCCTGAAGTGGCTTGAAAAAAGTGCCGTGTTTTATCTCTAGAGCAGGGTTTCAGTACCAGGTAGAAATGAATAAAAATTACAAATATATAATTGATAAACAGAAAATCCTTTGCCTATCCACAGTTCCACAGCAAATATACTATACGTTATTACATTTTGTGGTAGGAGTCATAAAAAGTAAGTTTGCTGAGTAGTGATGCTATTTTGGGAAGTGGTTTTAGACATTTAATTAAACATGGCATTTGCAGTAATACCGTATATTTCTGAAGCATCCGATGATCTACGGGTCCACATGGTGTATTAAATATCCAGTGTAACAACAGCAGCAGCACAAATTTCTTTATCTACTTGGCAATTCATCAATCAGTGTCAACCAGTGAATTTCATTTTGATCACGTGACCCTCTGAAAATGTAATCTGACTTCTTCACCAATAAGAAAGAAACAGAATGGTTAATCTCTGCAACTGTTCTTACAAAATTTTCTGTAATTAGAGTAGAATTACGTAAAAAATCCATATTCACCGAACGGCAGTAATCCCCGAGGTATTCATTAATCACGCGTTAAACATTTCATGGGGAAGACGAGAATTGCTAGGTATGTATGCTATTTGCTGCTCTTGCAGGTGATAGGGGTAGGAGAGGAGTGACATCAGTAGTCTTGCGTGGAATGATGGATGGGGGTTCGCTCGTGCATTGTGCATTAATCATAATCATCAATCACAGCCTGCAGTCGATCACTAAGAGGGGACGTCCAAACGCCATCCCGTGCACATTCAGTACGCCCACCTCTTCTATGCGACGACCTCTAAATACGTCAGAATTAATGTTGTCATCGAGAGTCACTAAGACCAACGTCTCAGCATTGAAAAGTAACTTGGATAATTCGGTGTTATAAGGAAGAGAAATTCGCAGCACTTTGTCGCTGTTATCAACATCCATATTTCGTTATTTCTTACATTTGGAAATAATGATTGCTTGTAATATTTCCACTGATACTTCCATTAATACTTTCACTGATAAAATCAAAAAAAAAAAAAAGATTCAGTGGGAAATTGAAAAAGTGAGACAAGCTTGATGACTATAAATTTCCTGGTTTCATTTCTTAATTCTGTGAGTTTTGATTATCTAGACGGGCTTTTTTAGAATAAATCTGAAGTTGAATAATCACATGACCATTGAATGGATGAATTTGGGAATTTCATCTGATTTTTTTTTTCGGCCGGTAAAAACTTTATTTATTCGCACCGAATATTGATTCAGTAAGGAATTCTTATTTCACTACATTCAGTTGAAAATTAACACCGTTTACTATATCTGAAATGGCAGTTTATTGACATGAAGGAAAAGAAAAAGTATTGCTGAGATCTGCTGAATTAATAAGTAAAAAAAAAAGCTGTTTTTCCATGAACGAGAAATTGACACAGACATAAAATAATCAGTGGTCTGCGTTTTTGGTGTTATAGAAAGAAAATAGTGAAATATTGACGGTGACTCTTTTGATGGTTTAGCAATCGATTCCCCAATATTTCTGTAGATAATTATTTGCTATATAATAATTTACACCTACCACCTTTTGCTTATGCAGGGTGTCCAATAGTGGGTTTAAATATGAATAACTCATGAATAATAAAAATAAATAAAAAAAAGTTATTAAATGTTTAAACCCCTTCGTGACTTAAAGGCCATCCTGTAGTGGCTGTGTCAAAACGGTGTCCGTATAAGGTTTGTGATAAAATGTTTTGATTGAAGTCCATTAAATTTCAACAAAGCCATTTTGTTATTGTTCGATAGTGATTTATCCTTTTTTGCTTCTCAAATGATTCCTAATTTTATGACTGGGCGTACTGCGAGACCCTCGACACTTCTGCGCATGTCAGAAGGAGAATCCATTCCTATAATAGGATAATCAGTCGTCTTGTGGGATGAGTTGTTTATAATTCCACTTCAAAAAATTAACTTTTCTTTTATGAACATTGTAGATTTTAAAGTGGTGACTATTTTGCTTGTATAACAGTTGGAAAATTTCACGTATAAAGCACGTGATTTCGCGTGTTGGTGACCAATTCGTACATCCTTTCTTTCTTTCTTCCCTTCAGCATGAATTGACTATTCTTAGAAATCAGCCAGTCCCCGGTTCTATGAACTGTGGGCGTACAATAATGCTCTGATGTGTACTTTTCGGGCATAGTTGGTCAAGTGGTTACAGCATGCGCTCTATAACAGGCTGCAGTGTCAAGTCCTGCCATGAGCAAATGTGTTTGTGATTGTCTTTAGGTAGAAGATCTACCTCTTCGCCCGGTGTGAAACCACCGCCCGGCTTATTGGAGGCCTGAAGTAGCATGAAAAAAGTTACATGTTTGTTTTCTAGTAGGGTTTCCGGAGTATGAAAAAATTTATAAAAATGCAAAAAATAAATTTAAAAGAAAGTAGAAAGAAAATCCTTTGCCTACCTACGATAAGAATGTAATATAGTTTTTTCTTTCTTAATTTTTAACAGCCTACCAGCACAGCACTGTACCTTAAAATTTCTGAACATAGCCATTGTTCATGTCCAAATATATAATGTATTTTCTCATCTTGTTTACCTACATAATATATAGTTTCTTCAAGTGTGTCTTAGAAGTAATTTAACAGTGTATAATAGTTGAACATTGTATATTAATATTGACAAATGGAGCCATAAAAACAATGTCGGCATTAAAGATGCTTTCTGTCAAATATGCTGAATCCTAATCGTGTTATGATATCTCTACCACTTATCCAACCTAGTCGATATTTATTCAAACGCTCATATCGTTGTTAACAAATATGGATTCTTAAGGAAACATTACTATGACACGTGAAACTTTTTTGTTTTTAATTTTTATTTTTGAAATGTTTCACTGACCAACCTGACCGAAGGAAACCAGTTTTATTATTAATAGAACTAAAAATGTTGACATTAGTCGAAGAACTATAACTATTACGTAATGCTAGCGCATCGTTGTCAGTTTAATTCATCACTTGGGCGTAGATCAAATTGGCAGTTTGGTGGTAGCTTTACGTTTAATGACGTTTCATTTACCAGCATAGCAGCTGAGTGACTTTTGGCCTACGCCCTGCAGAGTCGATGTGTTTTGTAATTTTCAACATGTAATGTATAATTTCATAGTTTTCGCTAATTTTGTAACTAAATAGTCTAATATAAACTAAAATTAAAACAGTTTGAATTTATAAATGAGGCAAAATACTAAATTTAAATAAACTCTGTTGCCGAAATGCTTCACAGAAATAGACGGACGAACATACGAATCGAAAGTAATGACTAAACGGATTAAACGTAGCTGTGAATTGATCAAACAATGCGTTGAAATGTATCGAACTTGATCACCTATTGTCGTCACTCATTAGAAATTGATCTATACGTTGTTTGCTTGTTCCACTGAAACTTGTGAATTCGAAGTTCCATTAATAGTAATTATATTGTAGGCGTTCGTTCATTTTGTTGTTTCTTTGCTTTTTCGACTCTGAATACAGACAAAAAAATTCACCCGTAACTTTTGGAACACTATCATTAAATGGAGGCTTCCGAGAATCTCCTTGGCAACCAGTGATGAAATGACGCAGTGAAGAAATAAAACCGTCTTGATCTGTAACGGCAACGAGGTTCAACTCGCGCGTGAAGAAAGGTGATTCTTCAAGCAGTTAGATCAAAAACCGCTACTGTGCAACGAGTTGTGTAACTGGAGGAAAGCCGAACAAGCAGGCAGTCGGAATCTAACCGAACAAAATGAGAAGTAAAAAGAATTGAGAATTAGAAGAGCAACAAATTGGTGATGAATGTAGGGCCATATAAAATGTGTCTTCTGCTATTGTCAGATTATTTTTCTTTTGGGCCTTAGTGATTTAAATCACTAGGCGCTGCTTTAATATTAAATTGATTTATATTATTCATTAGCTCTTAGTGGAGTTATAATGCGTCTCATAATTTCATAAATATATTTGGAATAGCTTATTTAAAATTGATAAATATGTGAATGGTTTAATATTTTAATGCTCCGTGGATCTGTTAACATAATTTACAACCGATAGCATGCGACATTACCGTGCTATCATCATATGATCCAACGTAATAGCATTTGTGTTGCATGTGCACTTCACAAAGTTTAGTGTTACTTACAGCAATATGAATTTATAAAGTTCATTACAGATAAACTAATTTCACAAATTGAGCCGATTTTTGCACAGCGATAAGAGTGACTGCTTAAATAATTAACAGAAGACGCTTTATTGAAACCGTTACCTCTTACTAATGGCATTTTGCTTTATTTTGAAGATAATTGTCATCAACATTCCCTTTAAAGAAGGAATTTTATGTATGTCTAGGTATACTTGCGAATATGAAAGAAATAGAAGAATAATTTGTCATGAAGGCCTTATCATTGAATCCAAGGTCATAGAGTATATAAAAGGCTACAGAAAGAATCATGGAATGCAGGTGCTACATGAGTTGAAATATTAGGTAAGAAAAAACTGTTTAGATATTAACAGTCCAACATAAAAATGTTGGACTGTTAATTTGATTATGGATATATATTAACTCGGACAATCCAGTAAAAGTGTCACAAACCAATAAAATCTGATTTGTTTGTATATTTTATAAACACATACAGTATAACAGAAACGAAACAAGAAATAATAATGCTAATAATAATTAAACTGAAAATAATTTAATGTTGGTAAATTCAAATGTTATCAGCGTTTTCTTCCGTATCATTGATTTAGGTGGATCTATGGGGCATTTCATTGCAAAGCTCTTACTTTATCCTAAGAAACGTAAACCCAGCCTATGAACACATTTTAGTACGTTTCGTCTTCAGTAGTTTTCATCAACGATGATTACAGTTATTTAAAGCATGCGACCCGCCAAAGTATCTTTCGCGAAAGCGAAGGATGCTTTCATAACCAATTAGTTTTACCACAAAAATAATTTTTGGGTTTTACATTGTGTGTTCTCCTAGATGGTTTGTTCTAGTTACGGATAAAGAACCGGAGTTTTCCGGGAAGAGGAGGAACCCTTGGCATCAGGGTGGATAACTGGTTTTCATCTTAATAGTTGTCTTCGAGTCTTAGACGGAATTTGCAGATAAGGTATTTTTTAGTATTTTTTCTGAAGAACTATTTGGGTTTTACTTTCTCTAATCTATTTCAAGGAAAAAATCCCAATAGTTTTTCTGGTCACATTGAATTTACACTCAATTATTTTTACCAAGCAATCAATGTCAAGCGCTGTAAAATTTCTCAATATTAGAATGCACTTAGTTAAAGAAAATTAAATTAAAAGTTGAGAGTGAGTAGAACTTTCTTGAACTAATTCTTACCTACTAAATGGTTCATTTTTCTCTTAAGGTTGGCATATCGCATTTTATTAAGAAAGTTAGAAAAACTCATTTTGGGAATCCTCTTTTATAAGTTGAATTCTGAAAGTTAAAAACTTGTATTAAAATTTAATATGTGCAATCTAAAAAAAGGTTAGATATATTGCAGTAAAGCTGCAATTGAGACGAAGTTCTTCCCTCCGGGCGTAGTTAGTGCGGAACGATGAACCAAGAGTATTAATATCGGAGCTTCCAGAATGGAACTGTGATTTTTTTTTTCTTCAAAATCTCAATTCATCTTACTTAAAGTAAGGTCATGTTCGGCCTCGTATGCTGTGTGTGTATGTGCGAGATAATCATAACTTAATAACGTTGGAGACACGTGACCTGCTCTCCAATTCTGCGAGCTACAAGAGCATTTGAGGAAATTGCGTTTTATGAAGAGTCAAAATAACAGGTCGTGAACCCATTTCTCGTCCTCTTCTCGCACACGAGGACAGGAGAACTTCTGAAAGAAGATCTATGTACTTGTCAGTGGTGATGCCGCGTGACATGACCGTGCCACTGTAAACCTTGGTGCACACTACCCTCGGATAAAACGAGCATGTCCAGTTAGAGCCACATCCATCATTTTCTGTCACCCTGCCATTGTTCAGCTTACTTCTGTCTGCGCGCGGTGACACCAGCGTCATTCTTGAATTCAGTGACCTTAGCTACGATGAATGAAGCCCCGGAAGGGAGACTTCTGCATTAAAAAGGAATATTAATAAACAGACAAGAGATTTGTTTCCTCTTCTAATAAGAATTTTAAAAGCATTCCGGTTTTTATCCCGTTTTCTTGGAAAAGAGGCGTTAACAGAAAGTTAAAACCCCTCCGCTTGCGTTCACGAAATTTTTTTTCGCGATGCAGTTTCATCTATTTGTAAGTGAATTACATGCATAAACTTTTTTATTTAACTGAAACTCATATGGGCGTTGGTTTTAATAACGCAACTTTCTCTTTCTGTATCCCTGGTAAAATATCAGAGTATCAACCGCCCTACTCCCTGTTACGTCATAGTTTGTCTAGATCTGAAACTAATGAAGTATCAGAATTGTCTTTGGCTGTCAGTTTGGAATTCTCTGAAATGTTAGATTTATGAAGTGCATCAGGTTGCTACTATATATATATATATATATAATACTTCGACTTTGCAATATGACATTACTCTGGATAAATGCTCCCATCAAAGATTGTCACCTGCTCGCCCATTATAAGGTGACAATTTATGGATGAATCCGAAGATGTTTCTCTAACAAAATTTATCATAAAAAGTTTAACGTCCTGAAGCGAATGCGTATACAAAATGTGACTTACCTTTACAAAGTCGCTCTCTCAAACTTGCGTGTACACATACAGCAGAGTGTAATGCGTTGATTTATATGACTGCAACACTTGCAGCCATGTTTTAGCATGAAATTTTAGACGGACAAGGGTATAATGAGCGGGATGAAACTAAAAAATTGAATTCTTCATCAGATCAATCCAGGGAAGTTGCCAAATAAAAGCTTGCCCATTTCTCTGGGCATAAAGATGATATTCCAATCCAGTTACGATTTCTGTAAGATGGTGCTCCCACACAATAACAGGCAATGTACGTTCTTTTGTTTCTTATTTCTATCTTTAAACTGTCTTAATCTTAGTGAACTTAAGATTAAGAAACGTCTTTGCCATATGTTCCACTATATGCTGCAATGTGGTTGTGAAGTCGAGTACGCATGCAAAAGAGATTAATATCTCCGCATTGTTTCGTGAAGAGTTATGCTAAATGGAAGATATTTCTGAAAATATTCAATTACCATTGAATATTTTCAGAAATGTTGATTACGTTTCTTCTCATTAATTAATTCACAATACATTGCAATGGTTACTGTTGTGTAGAACTTTTCAGTAAACTAATACAAACATTAATACGCCTTTCTTAGTTTTTCTCCTGCTGGTAATCACAACGACAGGGCTGTTTAGGCATTCCAAGTGCAGACCTCTGTGATTCCATCATTTTATGTCGAGTAACACCCTACATATGGAGAGAAATGCTCGCCCAACGAGAAATCAGTTGTGCAAGCATTTCAAATGAGGACTGGTCGAGATTAAAGATTCGGAAAGATCTAATTCGATGAGAATTCGGGGAGCAGGTGTTGATATTCCTTTCGTCACGCAATCATTCTAGTCAATTTCATGCTAACCTGTGTTTCGATAGTGTCCTGCCATCCAAACGATACGCCCACATTGCTACAACTGGAATGCTTTCGAGATCGTGACAACTCCGATGACGTTCAATAATACGGCAGTCGTTAGGACAGAATGTTCCTAATCCACTTATACATCTGTAGATAAATATCACTTAGAGGTACTGTGTAAGTCTACAGATAACTCAAGATATATCCTTTGAGACAGACTAGAATGTGTCATATCGAACTACTATAACAGCTAGTGTGTAGGGTCTCCATCTGCAGGATGATTTATGAAGATATCTTGAGAATTTAGCTTTTATTAGTATATTTTTAAATCTTATTTTTTACGGTATGTCAAATGAAAAGTGTAAGAATATTTCGAAATATTATTTAATGTGCCGTATCTAAGTTGAATTCTCAGTTGTGCTATGTATTTCTATCAGCATGAAGATTGGCATAAACGAAATGAACCAACTGTGCAGCAAGAATATATAACCAAACACGCATCATTTTCCAGCTGTTTCGCTCCGTTTATTTATCCGTGATGTTTGTAATTCAGAAACTAGAGACATGCAAGTTTAATTTATAACCCTTTCATTTCTGAAATGGACATTTTGGAGTACTTTAAATTACGCGAAACGCCGTTGAACAGTTATTGGCAGTCTGTACTGATCGAAGTAAAATATTACGTATTAATTTGATCGTATGTTAAAATGAAACTCATCATAAAGCAGTTTTGGCCATTTTCTGCAAGTGCCTAATTAACGTTTTCTAACATGATGCAGCAATTTATCGCGAATCGAGACTGATTGTTAATCAACAATCTCTGTTCCGATTCGCGTTAACGAAAAATAATCTATTTCGCTGAAACTTCCTCTTTAGCACTGGCGACTAATTATGTTGTCAATCTGTTCATTAATTTTTGACTGATCACTCGATTTTATTCTTTACGTTTCTTTCGTTCTGCTAAACGGAATTAGTTACTAATTTTCCATGGAAAATCAATGGCATATTCATTTTACATTCTCAATGACCTGATTTTCAAATCAACTTACACTATTAAAAAAATAATGGCTTAATAATATATATATATTCATAACGTAGGTGGAAGCCCTTTTAAGCTCTATATGCTCCACCGAGATTTTATTTATATGAAATATTAAATATGTGATATGGCATTGAATACAGGGTTTCGGTCCGGTCTCTGATCACAAACAGCAGTTACTAAACGGTTTATACACTTGCCTTTGACGAGTAGTCCAGTGCAGGGCGAACTCTGTGTGCCACTGCGCTCAAGGGAGGCTTCACGCGGTAGCGGCATTTACCCATGGATGCGTCGGGACTGACTCTTGGGCGAGGCCTGGAAATCATGACAGATCAGTTTTGGAGAAGAATGAGAGGGTCACTTGCTGTTTTTTTTTTTATATTTAAAAGAAAAAATTTCTAACTGGTGTAGTATGAAGAAACTTACTGTCTGGTCTGTGAAACGTCAAGCCAGTGAAATATCAAAACCACTGATAAAACGCGAATTTACACAACTGGGAAAGTCGGCTTGTGCAAACAGGCTTAAACCTAGCCTGTTTCGATTTATGAATTGGCAATGAGTGTTTCATAATAAGGTGTTTCATTTAATTTCACTTTATTGTAGTATGGCTTGTATAATAAAATTAATTCAGTTACTGTCTTTGCTGTTGAACTGCGGAAAGGTTTTTTTTTTAAGCGGTATTATCCCGACATTCCCTATACTAATATACTGGCACTGGCAGTTGAGTATTCTCGTTAAATTGTACTGTTTGTTCCTTGAAATTAATTCACTTATTTAAGAATCACGTACTTTACTAAAATTAATGCTAATGTGCTATTTCGTGTAATTAATGGCATTGTTAATAATTTTCGATGACAAACTCTTCCAGATAAAATGGTAAAACAGAGCATGGTTATCCCTAAAAGAAGACGCTCGGGTAGAGAAGAGAACCAAATACTCGCAGGCAATTATTCATTCACCACAAGAGAATAATTAAGCCCATGACCTTCTCGCAAGCAGGTTATAATATAGAGGGCGGTTCCTCCGAGTTATCCATGCGTGATGCAAATATGTAGATCGGTGCTTCTTACTATTGCAAAGTAGTTCACGCTCCAGGAACCAATAGATGATAACGAGAGAGTTATTATTTTTAAGGACTTCATTAATGTTCTGGACTCTGGCTTAATTAATTTCCAGTAACCACAGGCGTCTAATCGGCACTCGATTAATTAATCTCATTCGTATAAGGACAGTTCGGGGAAGCAATGCATCAATCAAAGAAAGCGGAATTCCTTTCAAAATACAATTTCTTCGTTTTCTTTATCCGAGTAATCATGTCAGTCCGGCAGAGGAAACACTCTGTTCTATTAGCTAGAAAATGGGATCTGACATTTACACGTTTCTCGCGACAGCTTGACAGTAGCCGTGTTTTGTTTTTATAGTAGTTTTGGGACTCCCTGGTAATAATTTGTGTTGTCTCTAAGAGGGTGTTCTCCGGACTTTTATTGACTTCTATATTGGCTCTTACTTAATCTATCACGTTCTATTCGAGACAGTTTCATAAATAGCAACATACGAGAAGAAACTTCTTTTGCTCAGGAACTGGTTCTACTCACACATTGTTCTTAAGTAGAAGCCATAATGTCTTTTAGGCCCTAAGGTAAACCATGTATGTGATATGTTTAGTGCTCATCTTAGAATAATTAGGAAAAATCCTGTTTTAAGCGCGTTTTCACTTTTGTTCTTATAATGAGTAAAAATATTTTTTCACCTCCAGTACTAACAATGAGTTCATTTAGTCCAAATTATTGATGTTTTTTCTTCAGTGGCTGATGTTGATTAATATAACAATGGAAGAAACTTAGGACCATGAATTCAGTATACCATGCATAACAAAACCGCTTGTGGTTTCTGGCTGTTTTTTTGTTTATAACAGTGGATAACTCCTCTGAAAAGCCCTTAGCCATCTAAGTCATTTACCATCAGGTAATGGTTTCACATCCCGCTGTAGGTGTATGTTAAATTCTTTAAGCGGTAGACGATTTTTGTATCCTGCGTAATACCACTCTGTTTATTGAAGGCCTGCATTGGCTTCAAGAAACAATTGGACAGATTATCCACCCTTAGCCCACTCACCGTACTTACATATACCATAGGTTTTACAACCTATTGCGAATTCGAACCGTGTCTTTACTAACTCGCTTCTCCTAGGTAACATTAATGTTTCTATGCACATTCAGGTAACCGAAAAGAAACATCCACTAATAGCTTGGTTATAACGCGGCGCGAAGGGCTGCTAAAAGTTTTGAAATGTGTTGTCATCCATAGGATTCAAACTATACATTATCAGATGATAACTTTACAGAATATTAAGATTAAGGCAGATCAGCTTTAAAAATAGAATTACATATTACTATTTCATGGCAACTTTATTGCCGGCCTTGGATGGCGGAGTAATAGGGTCTACTCTCTAAGCAGTAAAGCGTACAAGCTCAACTGGGTCGGCAGCCCTCGCCACGGGTTCGAATTACACTGTGTTTTGTGTAAATGACTCGATATTACGACTAGTAAAAATACCTATTATCTCGGCATATGTTCGTGTATTAATACTCAGTCTTGATTCCATATGATTTAGGCTTCGTATATACTAACTTAATAAAATCTAAATGGATGAGTGTAATATTATTAAATAATTATGCAAATTATTAAATTTGTATAAATTTAATTTCCTAACAAATCGCTGTTGTTTTGGACTTACTTTAGAATAATTATCTATTCTTGTATCTTCATTTGTTTACGTTTAGACTATTACTGGACATCGGTGTAGTTAACCATCATTTGCTACTTACTTTTTTGCTCTAATTTAAGTGCTTCTATTGAGTAGTTGGTAGCCACAACATTCTCGGAACTGAGTTGGGTTCCTTCGCAGTACTACGGGAATATTTTTCGCACGAGTTACACTATAGTTACCAGCCTCATGAAAAGATGATGTCTGTTTATCATAAAAGTGCAGATAAGATACACCGAAGATTATCATAATCGAGAGAAGGAACCTTTATACACCATTATCTTAGAAATTACAAAATATTTTATCCCTTAAAATTATGATTATTAGTATTACTAATATTGTCCTACTAGAACTAATCGTAAGAGACCACTATCTGCCATACAAGCCAATCCAGTTCCGTCCATTAAATCTGTTTTTTTTTATTCGATTTAATGTATTCTCCGATCAGTTTAGTCGTATTTGAGAAAGAGAGGGGGAAGAAACTTGGTACCTTACTTCTGTACGTGATCAACTAACACTTGAAAAATTGTACAAGTTAATTAAAAAATTCGTGTCAGGTTGAGCATTGAAATCGTGTCCTCCTTCCAACTATGCTAACGAATGCGCTGTGTTGTACCTTTTGTTTTCGCTTATCAATATTTTTCATTCTACAAAATGATAAAGCATGAGTACACTGAACTTAATGTGAGACCTCCGATTCATACATCCGTTAAATATGATTCTCCGAGGGAGAATAATGATTTCTCCCTCGGAGATCCAACAAATGTTCTATTCGACATCTTATTAGAGTATGCAATGTAGTCGCGTATTCTAATCGAGAAGTTCCTTTTTTTTGCTGATAAGTCATCCACATCATCTAGATGTTTCTCAGTTTCATGGACGAATTGATGCCTTGAAATCCAGCATTCTTATGAATTTCAGATGACTGTTGCAGCAGAAAAATAAGCTAATGTTTAGGAGGAACTTGAATTCCACTATTAGGTAATTTTTCCCTCAACTATATGACCGGCGATCTACCATGTAAATAGTCGTTTCTAAGATCCAGAATAGATAATATTCTGGATCTTACGATGTGAATTGCAAACACCCTGTCCTGTACAATTTATTTCCATTAGTAAATGTTTTAGTTTGTTATACATGTTATACATAATAACACCCCTGAAAGAATTGATGAAGCTTAGGCATACACACATGCAATTTAATGTTAGTAATCATTATTCACATGAGGTACTGATCTGCAATTTCTAGAGCAGCTGAACATACCAAATATGCGTTAGATATAATTTGAAGTTATAAAAAAACACATATGTATCGTAATGTAAAGAAGATAACAGTTCTAATATTCAAACGTATGCATTCTTTTATAATTTTATAATTTCGTTCAACATTGCGGATCGAAGCACACAAAGTGAGTTGAACTAGAGAAATTCTAAATTTCAGAAAGCGATAAATCTTCCCGAAGAACTGATAGTAAGTGGCGACGCAATTATACTTTTTGGCTTTTCAAAAAAAAAAAAAAAAAGCGCACATAACTCAATTAATTTTTCATTAGTAAATAAACTATACCAGAACAAGGAAAAACTTATTTGATGGCAGACTTTATAATTAATTTTAGATGACCGATACATATTAGGAATAACTACTACATATCGCTTCATATTTATTATGAAAAATCCCTTCAAAAACATTAATATCTTAATAGCGAATCCTGACTTTTATGTCTTATAAACTATTATGCACAATTAGATAAATAGCTGCACAGAGAATCCTATAAAACAGGAAGGACGTTGTTTGGCTCCTAGCAGTGAGAAGAGTTAGTTGAAAAATAACACTTTGAGTTTTGTTTTTGTTGAAACAGTGACACGTACTTTGATTACTGTACAACGCGTCCAAAAACCACAGTTTAAAAAAATTAAAGTGCATTTCGTATATATGAGTACGAGTATAAACATAAAATTGTTTATACTCGTACACTGGACCTTCATGTCAGAAATACACTGGACCTTCCTTTGTGTGTTTCCATTTTCCAAGTAGATCCCACAAACGCAACGTGCCTTCCGGAGAACAGTCGATGTGGCTAAAACTTGTTTGAAACAACTTTCGAAGTGGTTGCATGCAATGAAGAAATGCTTTACCGAGCAACTTTTCTTCCGTTTCTTGTGTAGCAGTCCGGAAAAATATTGCTTTGTTTCTACTGAATTAATTTTTTTTATATATATTTTTGATACAGAGTTTCTGTGGAATAGATTCTTCGAGGGTATTTTTGTATGGGCGGTTATCTGATATCGTCATAAAATATTGTAGCTTTGAATACAATCAGTTCAAATGAGTGCCAGTGAAAAATTGGTTCTGCACCATTTTAACAAAGATGCCAGGAATACTTTTGTCATCCCAAGATAAGAACTTGAAATATTTTTTAACAGTCACATTTTAATTAATTAGATTTCATTGTTGTGGGATTACATTCTTCTTAAAAATTAAAGATATAATTTATCCAAAATAATCTGCGTATTGTTTCTAGCATAACTCAAACAGTTTAGAAGTTGATACATCTTATATCAAGATCCCTACAGCATAGAGCAATGGACTTGTTTGCTATTTCTTTTATCACTCTGGAAGAATAAATATGTAGTGGAATATATATTTCAAATTGATTTTCTTTCTTGTGATATTCCGATTACGAGACCTTGAATGAACTTGATGTTGTTGCTCTTTAGAGCAGATATGGCAGCTTAGTTATTATAACTTTTGATTTTCTCAATCTGTTGTTTGCTCTCAATTTCAAACTGGGTAAGATTACTAAAACAAATGCGAAGAGAAACATCTACATCACAATAACGAAACTATATCCAAGTAAGAGAAGCGAATTCAGAGAACGCGCAATCGGAAGAACATTACTTGTACATTCTTTGAGAAACCATTTATTCTTCCCTTCAAGGTATTAGGTCTACCGGCCTGGCCTCTTTTTTTCCCTTTGGATTTATAATTTATTATTCGTTTGGTAATCTTTTCACTGACATTCGATTCATATCATGAATCGTTGTTTTTATAATTATATTATTGGTAAATTTGGTTCTTGAAAATTGCTGTATAACTGGCTGTTCTTCTTAGATATTTCGTTTTTGCTTCTGTCATTCTTAATTGGACTTCCATATAATAAATTTAGCTAAACATTGAATATTCTTAATCTCGTATTTCTTTGTACTAAATTTTGATTTTTAGATATCAATAATCATGCGTATGATTTTCGATCTGTTTCTTCAGTGCAAGCTTATATTAGTGTCAAGATATTACAATTATTTTCTTCAGCTGGGTTGCTTTTTTGAACTGTCTTCTTTCTGCAATCTTCCATTAATCTTTGTTTTATTTTATCAGAAAATATTCTTATGCCATATTTGGTAACAATCTTGTCCAGCCCGAAGTTAAGTGTTGTTAACTATATAACTACACTTATATAGTTAAGTGTAGTTCGTCTTCTGTATTAGCAAAATATGATGGGATCATCTGCATGTAATGTGTGATGTAGATAACTTAGTT
The DNA here is from genome assembly GCF_054136105.1 of Typopeltis vanoorti. NCBI lineage: Eukaryota > Metazoa > Arthropoda > Arachnida > Uropygi > Thelyphonidae > Typopeltis > Typopeltis vanoorti. The sequence continues at coordinate 134,588,095 of NC_143556.1, forward strand.
TTAACTAATACTATATTTCAAAGAGGTTTTTTTTAACTAGATCAAAGAATTTTCATACACTATATATAGGATATTCAATACGAATTATTTATTTTTTCAATTAGCTTTTTTATTTTGCAATTAAGACGATCAATAACTTAGCTGCTCTTTCTAAATCATTCGTTCTATTAAATGCTGTATTAATAGTTATTTTCCTTTTAAATATTGGTACATACAATTTGTGTCCCGAATCCAGTAGAATTATTCGCCTGAATTTTGAGCATTTTGGTTTATCCTCTCTTTTTAGAAATACGCAGTAGGAATTCTTCCAGTAATTGGAAGCTAATCACTGTTTGCAGTACTTTATTTAATAGTCTCATATGTAATTCTAAGCCAACATATTTAAGTAATTCCACATTTATTCCATCACTTTCTCGATTTTTAGAATATACTGTTTAAGAATTTCATGTAATTCATGTGTTATTGTTAGGAATGCTAAAATCATTATATTTCCATAAGTTTTATAAATAATTATTCCATCCTTTTTACATATTTATATCTATTTTACTGTGTTTTTAATTTCTTTGTTAGGAAGTTCATGATTTATATGCTGATGGCGTTCTGGTTAACGCTGTTTCTAGTTTTTCCAGTTTTTTCTGAGGTTCTGATTTCCCTTTAAGCTATTGCAATTTTGATTAATTTTTTTTTCTAAAAGAATAAAATAACTTACAGATTATTTTCAATTGTATCAGAAGATAACTGTTTACTGTAAGCTTCATTTTTCTTGTCTTTGTTATATGTTCATTCTAATTTCTAATGCCCCATTCTGCCTTTTTCCTAGATTGTCATTGGCTATTTTCTTTATTATGTTACGTATGTTATTAAATTCATTTCAGTATTTTGATTTGTCTCTAGTAAATGTTCTTATAATTTTCTTTCATACAGTTCGCTAATATTTCTTCCCTTAAGCAATATTATTTTTAATCACTTCCTATTGGCTTGTTTTCAACTTTAACATTTTGAAGGTATTGACATCTTTCCAATAACTGCATAATATCTATATATATTATATTATTAGTATGCTTTCTGCTTCTGATCTTTCAAATTTCTTCACTTCACTATCTATTTGAATATAATCATTTAGTTCTGTAATCTGTTTAAATTTTCTTCTTTGTTTCTGTTATGGTTGTTATTTCTGCATCATACGTTTTGTTAGTATTTTCTCCAATTCTTCATCCTCATTTGATATTCCTCTAACGTTGAGTTTTAAACTTCTGATATTTTGGTTTTGTATCTTTTTTTTTTTTCACTTTTGAGTTTCGTATCCTTTTTCGGTTCAGTGTTCGTTTCCAATTTTCCCCTCCGGTTTCTACATGCGTGAGACTTAGGAAGAACAAATGAAGAATAAATGAACGGAGCAGGTGCCAAGAGTGCTATCTGTGAAGTCTTCAGACCAGGCGCATATATATATATGAGTCTTTCTGTGAAAGATGAGTTGTCTCTTATGGATGTTGTTAGTTTTTTTTTAATCCCAATAAGTGTGTGTGTCTGTTTTGCAGGAATTAAAAAAAATGAAAAAAACATACTCAGTGGATCTGTTAATACATTAAGGTCATATGCTATTGCTTGCACGTAAAAACAAATTCTAAATTGGCTTCTGAAATGTGACTTTGGTATACGACTTGATAGTACCAGGTTGTGAGCAAAATTCATATCACAATAAAACAAAATAGAATATTTTGTTGAATTTCACTGCATATTAGTGTAATAAGCGATCAACCGTCCATCTTAACGAGCTGTTTATCAGAAAACAGAGTATTGAAAATACGTTGCATTTTATATAGTTTCGTTTTAGTTTTATCTTATTAAATGGTTATTTAACTGAGATCAGCTAAGGCAGTTGTGGTCCATTATAGAAATCTTACTTGAGTAAGATTTCTTGATGATAATATGCTATGCTGAGATTTAATGATTGCACACAGTTAAATATTTCTTAGAAAAGAGAGAGAGAGAAAAAAATTACGAAGCCAGAGAATGAAGTTCAGAGTATATGAACCAGAGTAAAATGCCACCAGAAAGTGTTCGTTCAGGTCTAGCAAAAACACTCGGCGTTACGTTATGCTTCTCTCAGTTTCTTGTTTATCTTATGAGAACTTCCTGTTTAGCCCACACCAATCTTTTTTTTATTTTGACAATTTCGTCGGGAATAAAAATAACGGTTTGGTTTGAAAAATCCATAAAGGTACACATTTAATGATATTTTGGGAACCACAGGAAGGATATCCAGGGAATAGCTTACGTCTCAAATCTAAGTGGCTGCTAACTAATTGGTAGGTGAAACTGAAGCAGCTTAATACACTTAGAGATCTTTCCAAGTGTGAAAAGAAAAATATTTTTTCCTAAGAAGCTTTCTCTCAAATCAACCAAAGAAGGCAACGCATAGAACATTTTTTAGATAAATATTTTAATGGTTGATAAGAAAGAAGTCTCTATGGTGTAGACAAGTAATGCGAAACTAGTGCAGAATTAAACAAGCCGATCATATACGGGGGGAAATAAGCTTTACTTTTATTGATACGTGTAATATGGAGAGATTATGTTTAGTATAAGAAAAACTAGTAGAAGATTCCACCTCAGTAGTTTGGATCTTGCGTTTTTGTTTTGGTCTCATATTGCAAAATGAGGAAGGAGAGTCTCAGAAGGAAAGATGGCGATGTAGATTTTAATTCATATCATAGTTAAATTGTTATAACCATGTGTCTCATATATGAAAGGTGACAATTCATATATCTAAAATGGCGATAATTAAAAGAGTGATGCTTCTCTATGAATACCAATTTTCTGGTACATTCATGAAAAATAATTCCTGTTTAGCTTTTCTAAAATACAAACTGTCAGGTGGATGCACGATTCTTCTAAGGAATAAATAAAAATAAAATCAGACCTGTCTGTTAATACATTGTTTTCAAACGAAATTTTAATACAGTGAAGAAATCTATGCAAGATTTATTGAAAGAAGAGTTTTAACTTTACTCATCTCCGTTTAAAACGCTGAATGCAATTCGTTTTATATTTGTCTGGAAAGTTTTTTTCTTTCTTGTTTTTTTTAATTAATTTACTTTATTAACTGTCTTCGTGGAAAGAACAAAAATTATAAAAAAATACTTCCAAACGTAAAGGAATTGTTTAATGATATTTGTCAGTTTAAAAAGATTGCAGTATTCAAAAGTATTTCCACCTTCTCTTACTTCTATTCTATGGAACTTTTTCGTGCGCAAAGGTTTTCACGTCATAGGACACGGTCGAAAACTTCGTTGATAGACTGCAGAAAAGTGGATCAGCTTGACGCATTAGAGCACCATTTCTGCTGACCTTGCGACGTTACTCAGTGACATTGACAAAACGGTCTCTTTACGAAAATTCTCAGTTGAGGTTTAAGAGAATGCGTTAAGAGGCAGCAGTCAATTAATCATGTTATGAATATCAAAGACGTCTATATAACGTTGATCTTGGAGGGATGAAAAATGGGTTTTTTTCCCTCCCGTTTTCTTTCGAAAATATTTCTGCTCAAGATGATGTTTAATAGTACCGAGTAAAAGGTCTGCAGAGAGAGAAATTGATAACTTTTTCTTGTTAAAAAGAGATTTTCCAATCATAGAAAATAAATGGTTATATCGCAGTAGAAACGAAAAATACTTAATTCATCTAACCTATTTTTAACCCTTCGATCCTTTGCTCTATTTTAATAGCGATTTCTTTTCAGAAATGCCGTAGCTTTCTTAGGGATAGTCCATTTGTTTGCAGATTCCATTGCGATTTCGTATTTCTCATGCTAATTCAGATACTAAAATTAACCACAACTTATACTAAGTATTGATTGATTTATCTTGTCCATCCCATTAAGACAGCCCCCCCCAAATGAGGGGGGGTGGACAAATTTTTAATGCAACCGGTTCGTCTCACAACTTGTTGCATCCTCTAAGGGCAGTATTCATGGCTGTGAATCCGTGTGTTCACGTGGTTTTTCCTGTTCTGGGGCACGAAAAACCAGAGTTTCGGTGAAAAAAACCGTCAACCTCCGTATGAGACCGACTAACTCGTCTTTTATCGAAATAGACCAGATAAAGGTGCCACGTACAGGAATCGAACCCAGGTCTTTCCGACCAAAGGACTTCGTCTAAACCAACTGAGCTACGGAGACTCACTAAGTTTTGGTGTTACTTTTATTTTGCAACTTGGCATCCGCTACTACGAAAACCCAAGTACTTTTATCACTTTGCAATGCAAAACCACAAGTTAGGTTTTCTCTGCGTAAGGTAGTTCCTTCATTTATTTTTAATCAATCAAAGAGATAGCTAGATAGATGATCTTCATTTATGATAATCAATCTTAAATGTACTAACTTTTTTTATTTAAAACTTTTTCAAATGAAAGTTTGAACGTAGTCTTGTGTTCAAACTAATGCCACTAATTTAATGTATTGGCTAATTTCTGTCGTATTCCATATATATATATATATATTCATTTAATTATCTGTCTTTACTCTCGTTGCTTGCAATGCTGTTGTGTCATTCCACATTTAATTTGCCATCTTTGTTATATATATATATATATATATATATGCAATATTTTACTTGTTCTGTAGCTTTTCCATTGAAACTGCAGTTGATGTTTTCCATGATGCTACCTTTTCCATGGTTGGCTCTTATCTTCCATATCAAAATTCGTACAGCATTTATTCAATCTAGTCAAATAAGCCTGAGTACTTGCCTTGCACTAGGTTGATTTAGAAGTGTATCAAAACATTCAAAAAGAAAAAGCAAATTTGAACATCCCTAATTTTGAAATCCAATTTGATGCCACTTTCCTTCATAATGTGTTCATAGAAATGAGGAATAACAGCGTAGATAATGCAGATTCTTGTCTTATAACTGATTTTATTTCATCTTTCTGTAATAACCATTGATTACATTTTAAATAAAGACTGCGTATGTATATTCTGAAAGGTTATTCTCTTAGCACTTTGTCGCATATCGTCTCCAGATCTACAAAACTTAAGTATATATCCTAGTTTATATTCAAATCATTTCTAAACTGTCTATCTTAAACTTCATTCTGACAACTCTTATTTTACCTGAAACTAGGTTGTTGTACCCAAAGTTCCTCTTCCTCAGTTCTTCTTATTTTCAAGTATGATTGCATAAATCCTACCTTGAACTATCAGCAGTGAAATTCTTCCAAATCTCGCATTCGATTCTGATGGATGGTACTATGATAACCTTACTTCAATCAGCTGGGATTCAACTCTCTGATGATGCATTCTGAATGACGCAGTATAGCCACAGTGAAACGTTTATACCTCCATATTTTAGCATTTCTGGTCGAATGTGTCGAATCTGAGACTTCCAGGGAGTCAAGGACTCGTCGAAGGAGGCTATATATATATATCACTCTAATCGGCTGTCATACTTTCTCTTAAACTCATTCACACTCTAGACATACTCAGCACCTCAAGAGGCAAACTGTTTCAATCACTCATCAATTGTTTTCTGAGAGAAAAATCTAGCTCTTGCCTTTTCTTAACCACAAACAAACTGGACTTTCATGAATGTTCCCGTGTTCTCACTCCACCTTCAATATAACGAAAAATTTCATCAGACGATATCCTGTAACACTCATTCAGAAGTATTGACCTCTATTACATCCAGTTTTCTCATAACCAGAGTCTGTAGTCCACGTACTCTAAATCTGTCCTGAGTAGTTCAGATAATTTTTCAGTTACACAGATTATATCAGATTCCATAATCCGATATAATCTTTGTAACTCTTCTTTGCGCCATTTGTGCAGCTTTTTTATCCCCTTGATACCTAGGCGATGGTGTCCTAGGTACTTACGCGGAGTAGTCCAGGTATGGTTTTATCAAGGCTTTTTAAAGCAGCAAAAATGCCTTTTTTATCCTTACTTGTCAACTTGCGTTTCAACATCACATTTGCAATTTTGTATTTGCAATTTTTCTCTGTGTGGCCTCTGAAATTCTAATAATATTCTTATAGTATTACCCTAATATAATATATAATAAAATGATATAATATACCAAGTTAGAAATCTTATCACTCCAGAGTGCATAACTTTATACATACATTAGACTGGCAGCCTTTTATTAATTGCCCACACGTCGAACTTATTCATATCATTCTGTAACTGCAGGATATCAGTAGCATCCCTGATTGCGTTGCCAATCTTTGCGTCATCAGCAAACAATTGATCTCATGTTAGAACATCTCTAATGTTATTAATATATAGATGGAATAATGGTCCAAGAAATGATCCTCTGGGTACACCACTGACCACCTTAAGTCTGGAAGATTCAGATTCACACCCACTGTATACCAGTTTGTTGATACCTAAATGTTAACCATCTACTTATCCAAGTTAAGAGTTTACATTTCAAACATACATTTTCCAGTTATTGCAACAGTCATTCTTATAATATTCTTATCAAATTTCTCAGAAACAGTGTATCCATTCCCTCTATCCGACTCAGTACTAAAATTGTTATAAAATATGCAAATTGGTAAAACATGACATCCCTTTAGTAAACCCATGCGATTACCTTGAGGAGTATAGCTTTTCTCTCAACCCATTTCTGGATGTGAGTTCTTACCAAATTCTCTAAAATCCTCACTACCATTTCAGAGATATGACAGGTCGTTAGTTAAACATCGGCTTTTGCACCATCTTTTTAGAACGGAACTATCATACATTCCTGTGGTCTTTGTAATGAGCCAAGACTCAGCATCATCTACGTCAGTTTCTTTCCATATTTCAGGTTTTTGATGACATTTTGTACCTCAGGTATTGGTGACATATTCCGAAATACACTGTTGAATATTTTTCTGTCATGTATTCTGTCAGGCCTTGTATCATTTGGCGACCGTTTAAAGTAATTACTCCGTGTATGTACGTTATATTATTTTTATCTTCAGTTTTCATATTACGTTTATCATCATCTAATCCATTTGAAAGTATTCTTTCCTCCATTTCTAACGTTTTTCAACAGCTTCCAAAGATTTTTGCCATCTTGATATTTTTCTCTGTTCTTACCAAAGTATTTCCATGACTTTTGTTTTGACACTTTTACACATTGCGCTTTCTTGCGTGTTTCTCTGTATTCTACTAAAACACATGCTGATTTAATAGCTTAATTCATGAGTTCACCATGAAATTCAGATAATGTTTTCTTGTAAATAACCAGGATGGGTGAATCAATGTTTTCTTCAGAGTTTTATAATAGTATTTATATGATAGATGCATTTTTATCCTTCTCAAACCTAATCATTTCAAAGTAATCGCTTCCTTTTTCTAATCCCGTGCATTCTCTTGTCTTGAACAGATATCTAGCGGATATTAACCGTTATTATTATTTTTGCCTTTTTATCCAAAATTTCCTGAAGTATTTTAGGAATTATTTTTATTTCTTCATATATGTAAGCTCGGATATGTATTTTCTACTTGCTCTGTTTTGACATTGTCTAATAGTATGGTCACTCCCATCCACAAAATGTCGTAAACCTACGATTATAGTACATTTATATTATGGTTGGACGAGCTAAGATATTTTCTTTCATATTTATTTTCTTAAATCTTCTTTATCGTCGTTATCCAGAAATTTCTACTTTACCGAAGCATCTTTCAAGAGTGTTGTGTGCCCACACAGCAGCTGGACTTTATGGTAAAGACGTCTTGAACACTTGCCGCAAAAGGAAGGCAACTTCACTAACTCTTCTAATTATGAGGCAAGACATTTTATGTACCTGATACAGATTTTCCGATTTTATTTCTATATTCATTTGGAATCTCCGTTCTGGAGACCAACATGGAACTCTTTCAAGTCACCAGCAACCAGGATGGCGGTCACAGATCGGGTAATGAAATTTCTCTCTCCACCTAATGACAATGAGAAACATCCAAGTCAATGCAGGATTCTAACCCACAACTTGTTGCTTGCGGAGTTGGTAGATTAACCGTTCGGGCAAGTCAGGTCGACCTGGTTAATTATTGTTTGTTCTGTTATTTGATTTTATTAAATATTTTCATTCTTTTATATATTAATTTGATCCTATATTTAGTATCAAATTAATTAATTTCAATTGTTTCTTGTTACCATATCAGCATATGTTAAATGATTTTTTATTATTAAAATTAATCCGTTTTCTTTCTAACTTAGTTCATTAAGAAGGGCTCTAATACTGTATTGGATAATCTGAATGATACAGTATCTGAAATAGTCTCTTGTTCTAATGGATTTTCTTAATATATATATATAAGGATACTAGCAAGATGTTTTCGTATTTTATTTGAGGTATATAAAATCTTAACTTTTTCTACGTTTCGTCCTTGCTGTTAGTTCTATGCTAGTTAGATTAAGAGAAACAACTTGAAATATTCTAAGACAAGATGATAAAAACCTATTAAAAAAAAAAAAAAACTGTTCGCATTTTTATTTGTCCATTTAGGGTTTCCAGTTTTTCAATATAATCATTTTATACTGTAGTAAATCTACATGCAATCTTTGCATTTTCTTAGTGGACGCAATGTTTGCAGAGAGTCCATTTGCTAAACGCTTTCCGAATTCCAACTATTCATTAGACTTGATCTTTATCTAATAATCTGTTCTTTTGTTTGTTATTAGTTTTTAAATAATTTATATTGTGGCGACAGTAAGCTAAGCTTGAGGTCTGAAGTTAGTTTGCTGTCGTTTTCTTACTCCCATTTGTCAACAAAAGTACCATGAATGCATTGTCCATATTTGGTATATATCTTTCTCCTTCAAGCTTTTATTTAAAATATTTTAAGTTTTTCCATTAATATTTCCCTTACTTCTTTCATAAATTATATTATCGTTCCATCTTCTTTTGGTTTTATTATTTTTCTTCTTTCATGTCTTGTTCTGTTTAAAATTTTCGTAGTTCTGAGATATTATTTGGTCAGAATTTTTTACACTCCTTCCGAGTCTTGTTTTCAGTAGTGCTTGGGTATACTCTAAAAAATACTGTCTGGCCATTTCCACTATGCTATATTTTTTATAGTTAATGCCATTGGCCATTTCATTTCCTCATGTTGGTATTTTTTCCCTATTGTTTGTGATTGTTCCGTAGTACTTTGATATTTTTGTTTGCTGTAAAATTTTATCTTCTGTACCATTTTCCTGATTGTTTTACTTCTTTCTCCAATTAGTTTCATCTTTTTAATTATTTTGTTTTCTCTAATAGGTTTAGTTTTTAAATATTTAACCTTTGGATCCTAAGTTACATTTTTCTGTAATGGTGAAATTCAGATTTTTCCTTATATTATCCTATTGAATTTTTTTCTCATTCATGTTATTTCTGTGATCTCTTATTTTTTTTTTCAGGTATAATTTTCGTTAGCCCAACATAATTCACCTTTAGATGTTTGTTGTATTCATTTTTTTTTCTTTCGATTCAATGCTTTATTGGTATTTTGTTTTAATTATTCTGAGAAAAAAATTAAAAAAAAAAAACTGTTTCACATTTTTATTTGTCCATTTAGATTTATCATAAAAATGGAACATCATATGTCGTTTTCCTATTCCGCTTTTCTATATACATGCTTATTAATTTTCCTCGTTGTACATTAAAATATCACACTATTATGGAATGTGAGTAGGATCTTGTGTTAGTCGTATCAGAAAATCAAACTTCATCTTCATAACTACTTACTCGTTATATAATTTTAATGTTTTTTTTTTCTTCTTTCTTCAGCTTTTATTATTATGTATGTTATCCTGATATTCCTGCATATATATTAATATTCTGTCGTTTATTCGGAACTCGTTCTCGTTTACTTCTTGCTGTTTGTCATCGTCTGAGCTTATTCAGTGAAACACATTTCCCGATTTTAGTATTACACATTCTTCTTGTTTTCTTTTTAGCTGACTTAGTTCTGATATATTCCATCTTCTACCGTTTCATCACCCACTATTGTTCTTCCATATTATGTAGCAAAACTGATGTTGCATTTAGTTGGGGTCTTCGTATTCTATGTCCTTACGATGAAAGATACTGTGCGATCATTTTGCTCATTCATGATTTTAATTAACGAGTTCGTATTTTTCCCATGATGTATTGGTTGGCTTGGCATAGGATTGGCAGAAGTCCATTTAATTAGGACTGTGGAACGTCATCGTTGATATTATCACATTTACTATCCTAAAGAATAGGTAACCTATTTCTATTCCTAAAATCTACGTTAATCTTGCTTATGATAGGTTTAGTGAGCAAATATGCTCCGTCTCCAGTGAGTTATTTCCATCCTAATGCAGTAGTCGATGCTAAATGCCGCTGGGAAGCTCTGTACTACTATGACGTCCATCAGAATCCCGCTTGGTCTATTTCCTCAGTATCGACCTCGCCGACTTAGGCCATGCTATAGAATACATGAACATCGAAAATGCTTAATTCACCCTCGAAGCACGCAAGTCCCTTCACCATGCCAAGAATAGATAATTCCTGTAAAGCGGGTGGATATATTCTTTTTATACTCTCTCTCTCTTTGAAACAGAACTTTGAAATAAGAAATGGAATTGTACAAAATATGTGAAACGTACGGTTGTGTGTTTTACTTGTCAGTATAAAGTAAACCGATATACTACTCTATTTAACTGTAGGTATTTGTATCATCATGGCATGTGAAAAACTTAGGGGACTTCGAAGGAGGATTTGCTTGTAACATAATCAGGTATATTTGACTGGGCGTAAATCTTTGAAAACTCTTGAAATGGAGAGACGAATCACTTTTTAGCCTTTTTTTTGATTGGGGGGGGGGGGGGGAATGCCTTCGGAGCATCTTATGCCAGAGTGCATCAGTTTGGTGTGGAGTGTAATTGTGTTTCTTCATGTATGATCTGAGATCTCTGTTTTTGAAGGATGCACTCCGACAACATCTTAGCCCGTTTACTGAAAAGCAGTGCTCTTTCACCACTAGAACATGGCGTACAGCAGGTGCTACTATAACAAGTTTCGAGGGAAAATGATGTGGAAAAGTTCGGATTAGAACCGGTGTGAGCACCGTCTCACTCTCAACGAAACAGAGCACATACCAGTCGAAAGTTCGACACCTGGAGTAATGGATGGTGGTCATGTTAAAAAAACAATTGTTAAAATCCTATTATCATAAGTTGTGATGCGTATGATAAACATGTGGTGAAGCGTGATTGGAGCAATAAAAACGTCATGCACTATTCAGGTATACACTTCGGCATTTTTCTGAAATATAATGCTTATTTTAAAATTACATAAAATCAATGTTTGTCTGCTTTAAGAATTTGCACATAACCTAAATATAACGAAATAACCAACTTTTGCATACCCTTTCCACTTGCGTGCAGGTAAACGGAAGGTTTTGAATGCTAAATTTTATTCTTAGACATTTTATGACGTATAGACAATTATTTGACTCTTTTTTGTTGAAATATATATGCAGCTTGTGATTTCCTCTTTAGTCTTTCTTATTTAGTGTTTGGAGAGTCGGATATGTGAACGAACACTCGTCGCACTTCGAAGTGGACCAGTACTGAGTAGAATACTGATGAAAACACAGTGTTAAAAGTGTAGGCTTAGTACTGATAACCGAGAGTAATATTCTAAGAGATTGCATCTGCAAATCGGATGTTATTAAACAGATGTACACAATTTTACGAGAAATTTCATCTCATCCGAAGAACAGCTAACTTTTTAATACATTGAATTTGCAAGCAGAATACAAATATATGATTGTCATGACCTTAGTTGGTTTTGCACAATATTTATTAACAAATACACCCTATAATGGATTAATCGTACGATAGCAAGGGTCTATCTCTTAATTTAGAAACCCTAAAAAAGAAATACCCTTGTTCGTATTTCCTGCGCTGAACAATGAGCTATATCATAGCTCATTGTTCTAACGCCAATTTTAATGCTGCAATAATACTTGATTTTTGTAACTTCGTCACTTAATGTCAATACGTTTTTCTTAACATTTCCCAAATATCCTCATAATTGTCAGAACGCTGACTTCAGATTAAAGAATTTCATTTCAGATTCGAAATTCGGTGTTTTCCTCTGCAATTATTTTCTGGTCACCACGTTCATAATATGTTATTTTAACTGTATTTACCTTGATGAAAGATTTGCATGTGCAATTTATTACTACAGCCAAGTGGAATTGCACGAAATGGAATAAAATCGGATTATTACTGACAAGCTGAAAGATCTGTTTAATTGAGAGCGAAAGACTGTTCTTTCGGAAATTTGGTAAGTTGTCTTTTTTCTCGTTGAATAAAGAACTTTGTCTTTCCAGTTTCGTCTTTTCTTTCTATCATCGAAGTATGAGCTAAAGTGCTAACACAGCCTGTTCTTTTAACAATATTAATAGGTCGTGTTTCTGAGAAAATTGAACTAATTACGTATAAAATTTTGCATTAAATTACGCTGCATTCTTTTTATTTGTCTTTCTATCGTTATGTGGTAAGCATCTGTCGTTCTTCGCCATTTATTCGAAAGAAATTCAGGTACTTCACGGAACAATAATTTGGCTATTTAAGCTGCAGCAGGCCACATGCACTCTGTTGCCACGAGCACAATTCTCATAAAAGGACAGCTCCGATCACCACTGTAACGTGATGATTTATTGCCAGTCATTAATTTCGTTAGTAATACATGCATATCTTATTAAGGCAGTAGATGGTTTCCTACGTGAATTCATCGCAGAGGTGAGTGGTTTTAACTGTCGCATAATGTTGGAAATTTTCCGTCTGTGTCGTGCTGGACATGTTTTAGAGACTGTCCACTTCATTGTATACTTTTAAAAAAAGAGAGGCTCGATTGACATGATTTATATGTCCCCAACATGTGAGGACGTAGAAGGCAAATTCACTGCTACGCAAAAGCCATTAATATCTGTCAAGATTGTCATTATGGCTCTTACTCCGCCCTCCATGAAATATTTATACCATATTAAATTGGCTAATTTATCTCACAAATTAATTTGGACTATATTTGAAAGTGTTGCAGCGTTTGATGAATGAATTCAAATACGAGTTTGGAAATCTTTCGCTTGAGTTGAAATGCTCATTGCATTAGAGAATTAAAAACTTGTGTAAATTTAGGAAATGTATACGTTCTAGTTGGTTTCACTGATCTACAGAAAGTGCAAAACTAATAGTACAATCGTTACATATAATGCACGTTCTTTCTCGAAAAATATATTTAACACCTTTTATTTTTTCCTGAAGGACTTAAGGATGCCTTTAACTGTTTCTTTAAAATTGACTGTAAAATGCACACAAGCACATAAAAATAGACACTAGCTCGGCTATGTATGAACATCTTTTGTTGTTTGACACGCAGTTCAAATGCGCTCTGACTAGGAGATGGTGGAAACCAACAGATTACCAATTTAGCTGAGTTTCTGCTTTTCTCAGAGATAAATCCTAATTACCAAAGATTGATTCATTCTGTATTGAGCTAAAACAGTTCCTCTGTAGTCAGTGACTAAAATTTATCTCGCGGGCTTTAATCTGTAAACTCAATATGAAGAGTGTAAACTAATAGCTAGAAATATAATCTTATAATATATAATTGACTGACAATCACTACATTTAATGATTACCTTTAGCATTGCAATGGATAAATGAATAGAGATCATAGCAGGATGCAAATTGAGTTCTTTAAGGTAGAAAAACACCGACTCCAGAACCGTATCTAGGGATTTATCGTGCCGAGCCTTAAAAGTTGAAGAAATATGAGAACAAATTTATATGTTGAATTTAGTATTATTAGAGTATAATAACTTATCAGTTTGCAGTTAAGTCGGAATATAATGTATGCTCGTTTACTTCTGATTTGCAGCTTTTCTCATTACGTATTATTAATGAAATGAAGTAGTTAAATTACGCTAAAATAGTCTCTGTAGAATGTTCCATTCAGTTGAGTCAAAAATATATAATTGAATTTATAACCCAAATTTTCAGAAAAAGGGTTGTGGAAACCTTTAGGAGGAAAATAAATGATAATGAAGGAAACATTAAGATAATGTGTAAAATAATGGAAATCCTGAAAAGAGAGACTCGTAGGTAAAGAATGACGTCTGTTTAGTAAATGAACTGGTTAGTTGTTGAAGGATCTGCACACTTGACTCTCTTTGAGAGAGAGAAAGGAGGGGAGGAGAAGTATTGAGAGCAACGCTAATAGAAGATAAACATATATGAAATAAAACCGATACGAAGGCGCACAAATACGTTCCGAAGATCAAATATTTCACTTTAAAACAGTACCTTTATTGATGTATCATATTTCAGCCGATTCGGCAATTTTTTTCTCGTAGTAGACGATTCGGAGCTGAAGTTGAAATTAGCAGATTTCTGTTTCAAATACGTTTGTGATTTCTGGTTATTTTTATTAGAACCGGCAACAGTCTCCAACATTCCACAGAGCAATTCTCTTTCATATATCGCCCACGGTGAATTTCGACATGAGTTGCCACCGAAATGTTCGACGCACTCCTGCTTTCTCCGTACGATTAGGTAGCGATTTCACTTTCTTTAAATCACTTAGCGTAAAACGTATTTCTTTTACCCGACTTCAGATATTCTTTATTTTGTTTTTTTTTTTCTGGTTGAATTGTATCTCAGTTATTTCTTCGCAATTTTTTAACTAAACTACGAAGGTTTTAATTGCTTTGTATAAAGAATATTAGTTTTGGAATTTAGTTTGTCCACATATACGAAATTAAAGTTAAGAATTCAGATAAAATGTAACACTTGAATGGGTTCTGGGATTTCTGTTGTCATTTCTCAATTTGAAATTGTCACAAAATATTTTTTCCCTTCTGATTTTCTGTCAATTTTAAAGTGGATTGCGTCTGATTAGGCATCTCGGTAAATATTCACGGAGAAATTTCGGCAATATTCACACCCCATTCATGTGCCATCTCCTATCCAGGAGGTTGACTAACATGATGTGACTCATGGTTAAATATGGGTGTAACGATATGGGGTTGAGAACCATATCTCTTCTGCATCTTGAAAGTATTCATGGCTGTGAATCCGTGTGTGTTTGTTCACGGGGTCGATTTTCCTGTTCTGGGGCACGAAAACTCCGAGTTTCCGGGTGGAAAACCCTCTACCTCTGTATGAGACCGGTTAACTCACCTTTAGTCGAAGGAGACCAGATAAAGTTCCTCACGTCACAGACGGGAATCGAACCCAGGTCTTTCCGACCAAAGGGCTTTGTCTATACCGACTGAGCTATGGAAAGTCTCCGGCAATGTTTACAACTCTGAAATATCCACTACTGTTTGTGGCAACGACTTAGCTTGAAAGAGTTGATTAGTAGTTAAAAAGTAAAATTTGGAACTTGTCAATGCATGTAACAATGTAACAGGTGCAATTTTAGAGGCGTAATAATTAGTTTCCGAAATTATGTTCAACTTCTTGAGATTTGGGAAACTTTAATTCTTAGGCCTCTCCCACACAACAGTCTTATCTAACAGCACCTAGAGGACACATCTCATAGGACTTTATACCATGCCTTTTTTCTCTTATTGTTTTCAGCGTTTTTTTGAGGACTTTTACAATTTTGAGAATTTATCTCTGATGATATCTCTGTGAAATGGACGAAATGTAGGATCTAATTTCGTTGTTGCTCTGTGCTGCATTCATTCCATTTAAATTTTATTTTATTATACTTCGTACTGATAGAGCAGTACTATTACGTAACGTCCAAAAGGACTTAACATGTTCGCTGCCAACTACGAGTATACTCGTAGTTCGTATATTAGCTTCACAAGCCAACTACGAGTATACTCGTATGTCGATTACCAACCTCCTATGCCAAGCGCGAGTTAATCCGTAGTATAACACGTAATTTGTAAATCAATTTAAAACTAGTAAAATAAATAAAAATAAAAACCAATCAATGAAATAAAAACGCACTCAGTAAAATTCGGCTTTCCTCAATATTTTGCAAAGCATATAAATTGGTTTGTTCTACTAAAATTGTGAGAAAATCTTCAGAAAAGTTCAACTAACCTTTTGATACTGAAATTTCCAGTGTTAATTTTGAAACCTGCAGTTTCAACAAAGTCAAATTGTGGGGGGGGGGCTCTTCTTCTGAATTTTCCCAATAGGTTGATGTTGATGTATTTGGCTGGTTGCTAACTTCATCTTCAAAAGTTTCTTCATCATCGGAGTCACTGCTAGAGTCGTCTGTAGGATCATCTTCGGAATCGAACCAAATATTTCATGAAATTCATCATCGCTCATATTAGCATAAGCTTCTACTTCTATATCAGTAAGTTTTCTTTTACTGGCCATGGCGAAATTGAAGGTTCTTAGAGACTAGAAACTAAAACTAAACTAGACGCAATAAACACTGGCGTCAGCACATGTAATATATAGATGGAAGTGATACGAGATTACTCGTAGTTGGCGTATGAAACAAAATTCGATCTGATAAGCCGGCTACGAGATTACTCGTAGTGACCTTGAAGACGCGAAAGCCTTGGCGTGCGGGAACAAACTATGACTGAGTAGCGTGGCAACGAACGTGTTAAGAATGCCAAAGCCTTTACATAAAAAGAAAGATTACAAGCGTATCACCTGACGCCATTCCGTGGTATCCTATTTGTCATGCACTGATGGTAAGGCCAGACCACCAGTGTACGCTGCAGGGCCCTCAAAGAAATAACTTTAACATCACTCTTGGAAAAATCAAGAAAAACTTCTCTTACAAGAGTGGAATCACTCTTATAGAGAGAAGATGATCTATTAAGTCCTGTAGGATAAGGAGAAGCACCCTACGAAGACACTTGATGATGGAAAACTGTCCGGTCCGGGGGCATATGAATTTGCAGAGAAAGCTGATTTTATTTCTTGAATGGATACGGGACGATAAAGCTGTGATTCAGGAACAGACCACAATATTTTATTGTTGCTTTGTGCTACATCCATTTCATTAAACCTAATAATGAGTTTCAAAGCAGCAAAAGCCTAAATACCAGACTGGCCGATATTTCATTTTATATTTTCATTTATTTGTAAGAGCAGAATGACAGTAATTTGTCGGTTTTGTTACATGCATTAATACGAATTATTGTTATACGAAGTATTAGAACTACATAAACGTTTTGCGTATAATACCTACTCAATAGAAATTATGTCTAAATAATTCTATGGTTTGTCTTTCATGCTTTGAGAGTAATCGATATATATATAAACTTTATTTGGATTTATTTCTATTTACGAGTTTAGCAAACCTTTTGATTTGCCTTTAAGGGAGGAAATAAATTAGCAAAACACGAATCTAAATTGTCAACATACAAAGCAATTTTTGAGTCATTCAAAAGTCCCTTATAAAGAGATTTTCTTATATCGATAATAGTCATCATAGTAAGATATCACATACGATCATCATTCTAGTACTGGTGATGCATTGCTTCTCATATCCCTTCTCCACTAAACCATAATGCTTTGAGAGCCATCTAGACGTGATTAAGCTTTGGTTCTTATTGCACTGCGTAGGTGTAGAAATCATCCTGGATGCTTCGAACTTTGTGAGATGTCAAGTATATTTGTTGCTGCCTATATATATATATATATAGTGTTATGTCTTCCTCGTTGCTTGGAAGGAAAAACCAAGTTTATGTTCACTGTTTTCGTATTTCTATAATATATTTACATTTGGGTTTGTATTTTCTTTGAGTGTGGTAACTGCCAAAATCAGGTATTCATGAGTGGTGGTTATGTAATATGAAGCAAACACACAAAATGTGCTACAGATACAGGGTGAAATAATTTTTCACGATTTTAAGTCATAATTCAATCCAGTATCTTTGCGAATGTATGTAAATGAACTACCACTCAGAGTTTGACACCAGTCAGTAAATAACATCCATTTCGATTATTTTCGAAATTTTAGATTGCAATATCTGAGATGTAAGTGATATCTAATGTCATTAGGTCAAATATTTCTTTGCAATTTTCCCGCATATCAAAAGTACCTTTAAATTCTTTATTAAACGTGTGATTTCATATTACATAGGTATTATGTATTTTTTTTTATGCGGCTCCACTCACGAAAGGTTCATTTGTAAACATAATGCATATGTACCGTGGATTGGCTCAGATTTTTTTCCTTTCTATTTTTACTAAGTTATATTATTTTTTAATTTATTTTTACGTTGTCCGAAAACCCTACTCTTGAGACAAACATACAACTTTTTCAAGCCACTTCAGGCGTCCAATAATCGGAGAGGTGGTCTCGCACCTCGCAATGAAATTTATCTCCCACCTAAAGACGATCACAAACATCCATTTACCAAAATAATCTTGATAATGAAATTTTAACCAGAATTCAAGAGTTGATTATTTGTTTATTAGCAAGCGTTAGTTCCTTTATTGCCATATGTTTTGGTTTCTAAGAGGAAGAATCGATTTTTTACACTTACATGTATCATTTTCTACCCTTTCACGGCTAAAAGAAAACTAGAGATTTAAAGATGGCATTCTTAATTTTAATAATTTAATATTCAACGATTGCAGTATATTAGAAGCCGTCTTGCGTGCAAATGAATATAAAGTAAAATTTGACTTTTTTTATTAAAAAAAATCTTCAACTGCGAGCGGAGGAAAGGTTACCATTCACTAATTATTAACGCGCTGGTCAACATTATTTGATGAGCCGTGATGAAGGCAAACAGATTCAACCACGACGCTCCCCATTGTTTTATCCTCTTCTATGTTTCTCGAGTAAGTTGTGATCCATAAACCCTTCAGAATCGCCGTGATTAATGAGAGAAGCGTGTCTCATTTCATCCGGGGATTCAGAGAGATTTCGGCTGACAGCTAGTAACCGCTGATTGAATGATGACCAGTGTAGGGCAACACTACGGATGATTAAGTCTACATTGGGGTTTTAGTTAATACACCGCATTCCAAGCAAAGCTTTCTTTTCCCCATTTCGTTCCCCCCTCCTTCTCTCCTTCGTACTACCTCTGTTGCAGGTTTGACATTAAATTAGCTCTGGGAGAAAGGCAGCAGTCAGCGCGCGCTTTCTCCGGTGTCAAATTTCTACTGATTAACTAGATACACATTGGTCTCTGGAGTCTTACTAGGTAACAAATACAGGAAGAGGAAGTGTAATGGGAACGCTTAGATGTTAGACTTATGAAGAACGGATCACCTCGTGTGCTGGGCTTCAAGTGGACGATGGCCTATTGCATGCAAAGGAAGAAGGGAAAAAGAATGTCATCGCGTATCTGTTGCTTATGCAGTTAGTATTCCCCCAACTGGGCTGTTTTTGTAAGAGACTGTTACGTAGTGTAGTTACCTGAGGCTGAGATGAGTTATCAGGGTTTTTTGTTATTTAATAATGCCATACAAGTTATTAGTGGTAACTTTTTGGTGGCCAATTTTTAGTAAACTTCATTTATTATTCGAACATTTTCCTTTTGCTAAAGAATTCATTTATCTTACAAGCAGCTGAATCGAGATAAAAGTTAAATTATTGGGAATAGATTAAATAGATTAAATATTATTGCATAAATGTGAAAATACTGTGGGAAGGTATGTTACAAACAATTAAAAAGTTTGTCTGAATTATTCATTAATAAAATATTTGTACTCCAAATAATTTCCAACTATTCAAGAAGATAAATTGCTTCTTAGGTCCTGCCGAGACATAACTAGTAATAGTTTTAAAACGTTCTGAGTGGCAACGTGATCTTAATATGTTTGTCAGATATATTTGCCAGTCATAAGAGATGCGAAAAAAACATTTCTAATCAATGGTTTAACGAATAATTCTCTTGTAAGCACTTTATTGGAAATATTTTGTATTTTTTTATTGACGAAAGTAATTTAATAATTTTATTTTTATACTTTTAATAGTATTCTTTTGATAATAACAGTACCTCTGTGTTAACACAGTTCACCCGTTATAAGCCTGTTGCAGTTTACTGCTAGACAACAGCTTCTGATCATTTTAATTCATTACTCTCACAGGCCATCCCCATCCAGTCTTTTCTTGATATTCCTATGATCTCCACCTTTCTCTGCATCTCTTGGTCTCTCTCTGTAAACTAAAATGTAGAAAGGATTGTTATTTTAGCTACAGGTTAGCCTGTTTCCACTTTAATTATTTGGCTTCGTGTGAATAGTATCAACGATTTTTTTTTCTTTGTGATATGTCTGTCAGAATTTGTTTTATCTTCTGTATGCTTTTCAATCCGAAGAATATCTTTCCATTGTTCCCCCGGCATATTCTGTGACATGTATTTCTTTTTCCATTGATTAAGCTTGTTTACTGTATGTTATTGGGGACAATGTGAGGATAATATAAAACAATCTATTAGTTTCCATTTAAGAGACGGAGAGCCAAAATGTTCTTCATATACTTTCCAGTCTCCAACAATTATTCTATGTGTCGTTATCTTGATCTGAATTTCTAGGTTTTATCTGTTGTTGAAAAATAATTGTAGTAGACAGACTCGGGAATACGCTTCATTTAACTTTTCTTACCAGTTTATGTTTAGTTTTAGTTCATTTATTATCTCTAGCAATTCATTCGAATCTTAATGAGAAGATGGGAATATCTTCAATTCGAAGTTGGGTAGTTTATCTAAGATACTTATACGTTTCTTGGTCAAATCAAGTTTACTGGAGATGTTTAAGTGCAGCTGAGCAAAGTCGAGTGGTTATTGGGCTACCTTGATAAACATCTTTAATGATTGGGAAGTAATTTCCCTATGCTTAGCTTGTATTAGTTTATATATTTATTGTCTACACGTTGTTCTAATTATTATCTTAAGCATCAGAATAGTATATGGGATTAAATCATTTGTTATAGTCGCTATAAGCAGTGTACAATGATTTTATGTTAATTAGGTTTTTTCAACAAGTCGGTTTATATGCAAGCGGTCTGTTTTTCTAAGCGACACGTTTTTCTCAATTCTGCTACTTAAATGGATAGTCTTGTAATTAGGAAGTAACAGTTAAGTCCAATTTTTAACTGTTTAACAATTATATCATTCTCTAGGAGTTTTTTATTTTTTGTCTTTCATCTGGCATTCTTAATTTCTGTACTTTTGCTACTCAGATGGCTCCTCTTTTCTTAATAACAGTCCTTTTGCGACACAAAAGTTGAGTTTAAATCGTTTATAGAAGGTTCTGCTATTTTGAAGATTTTGTCTGTTTGTGGGTTTTTCCCTTTTCATGTTTGGTTTGAACCACTTCTTGGCAGGCTACATTCCTCCAATCTTTATAAATTATGCAAATAGCAAAAATTTCGGGTTTTTATTTTATCATATTCATCAAAGCATTCTGCTCATTATATTTTCAGTTTTCTGCACGATCACTAAATTAAGCAAAGAGCTGTTATAAAAAATGAAACGAATTTCATTCACAAAATGACTGAGCGTATTTGCACTCGTAGCCTGATCATATGAGGAATGTATTGAATGTTCTTAACTATCAAGGCTGTCTTCATGTGACAACTTATAAAGAATTATGCATGGCCTTAGAAAGTGTGATAAACACCTAAGGCTCATATCGTTGAACCGCAACGAATGCTTTCTTCCCTACCCAAGGTTCTAGCTCAACGGGTATTTGATACTTTCTTATTGATAAAGAACAAGTTTGCATTAAATGAAGCAAAATTTAGCTAACATGGGATGACAGTGTCGTAGGGGATATGCTTCAGGATAGGAGATTATATGATGAAGCAAAATAATGATAAAACAACCTATTGTTTTATCATTATTATCCTTCTCAAACTATTGTTTTTTTTTTTTTCAAAGACCTAAAAATCAAGAAATGCCAATTTAATCTTTGTATGAATACATTTGTTTTAATGAGGATTTCTAAGCAACATTAGAAATTATCTTAGATCGTGCATGATGTTCTATATCTAAGATAGAAACATTTCATGTTCTATCTTAGATATATAACATCAATAAATTACTATAATAAATCCCGACAATGACATAAATATATATTAATTCTCTTAGTTTCTGTTCACATCAGCAGGATCAAAGTTAATGACATTAAATACTTTAGAAATGTAATCCTTATTAAGTTGCGTCTTGCTCATCATAAATTAATTATTCACACTTTTTTCTCAACTCCTTATCGCGGAAGTGCAGATTCACAACTACATTTCGCACTCCATTCTTTCCGAAATAATTAGAGTAGGCACCTTCTCATTGTCCAGCCGTAAATATAACACTCCGTAAACGCAGGGAACAGCGATTTAATTATGATCAATCTCTTTTTGTCATCCTCCATTTCCGCTGGAGCTAAACGCACCGGGAGCTTCCTCAGAATCTTGTTCGATCACGCATGTAATTTACTTTCCTAGTATTTACGCGAGTTTCCCATCTGATCCTCTATTCTGAGGATAACTGAGAGCGTTCATTAAATTTTCAATTAAATCTTATTGAATTATACCGTATATATAGTACCGCCATCCTCTTTCTCTAACGCTGTACATAATGCACGGCTTCCCGATCCTTGCAGGAAATAAATTTTTACATTTGTAAACGGATAGGTGGTAGAATTAAAAATAAGTTTTCCCTTTCATTATACGCAGAGATGGGAGTGCTGTTTCCTAGCATGACAGAAGCCTTTGGATATGGGGATGTACGCATACCACCTTCTTCAATTACAACAACAAAACAGTATTTTTTTGTTTTCTGCACTTGAATTACTTTTCTATAATTAAATCATCCTATTGTGTGCCAGTTTATGCAATTACAGTTCATTTTAAAGGATTTAAATCGGGTTTAAAGACTTGAACAGTATCCATATAAACTTAATATGATGCTATTTTGAAACCACTTTTTGGCCATTCTTCACTTGACCATGTGGAATAGCTGTGTTTCGTTAAATAAACAGGAAGGCTGAAACAGTTTAGTTCGCCTGCCCATTAAACGTATTCCATAAAGGTTTTTATTCGGGATGATAAATGGATTTTATTAAGTCTCCTCACATCCTGGTAATGGTCTCGTCCTCTAAGTATTCTTTCTAAAGAATTCGAACTCAAGCCATTTTAACTAAGACTTAGTCAATGCTGAGACTGAGGTGCAGTACAGTAACGAGGGTATGAAGCGCCTGTGGCAAGTACTAACTTTCGTCCCCCTAACCCAACGCAAGTGTCTAACTTGCGCCACCCCCCAACCCCAAAATCACAAACATTTTGAAAAATTTAAATGTAACAAGTTAAATTTTACTAAATGCAATGTTTTAAAGACTTACTATTAACCCCATCAAAACGAGTTACAGTGTGTTGCAGAATTTGCATGTCTAAAGCGGCGTATTGCCGAAATTTAAAAATACAATATAAAGTAGCGGACTTTTATATCTGTTTGTTTATTTTTAGTTTTTACATTTTTTACGTTTTGCGCCCCAAATCTAGTAGCGCCCGTGGCGGGCGCCTCTTTCGCCACGACCTCGTTATGACACTGCTGAGGTGAACGATTTCGGAGGGATGCCCAAAGTGAATTTTTAATTTTCTTTTTTAGCAAAGTTAGTTGCATTGAATTTTTACCGCTCGGTTAGCCTAGTGGCTTTGCGCTTCGCAACCATATGCCTGGGGAAGGAGTGTCCCAGGTTCGATTTCCGTCGTAGACGTGAGGAATTTGAGGATCTTCCTCGGGCATAGCCAAGATAGCCGGTCTTTGGCGCGGGTAGTAGGGTTTTTTCCGCCAGTTTTTCTGGCGTTTTTCATCCCGCAAGCAGGCAAATCAGCCCTGTGAACATACGCCTCTACAGTCAAAAATATACCCTCCCCCCAGCGGCAGACCAGGCGACAGGTCGGTTGGGAGTAGTACTAACAAGAAGTCGCATCTAAGTAACACGTGGATCCTGCATAGGAAGCGGGAATAACGCGTAGTGAAAGAAGTTACATTGAATTTTTATATTGCATAAATGGGAGATCATGACTGTGATATTGAACATATGAACATTAAAAAAAATACGTTCCACAGAAGCACTTTGTCTGATAGTTTTCTAAATGTGCATAAATAGCAAACAAGTCTAATAAAAACGAAACGCAGCTGGCAGAGAGATGCAAGCACTGGATACCAGAGGAGTGGAGGAAGGTTGTATAGAGTGGAGATGAATGCCACGTCATTTGCTCTGCATGAATCAACTCCATGCGAGAGAAAAATCGTGAAACCTATGGAATATCAATACTACCTCTACTTCCCAATAGAATTTAAGTCCCATAGAATATGTTTTCTATGCTGTTAAACGAGTAGTTTTGGCAGTGAATCACCAACAAGTCTTACAGAGTGTTAACGAATTCAGATTTGCAAGGAATGGGATGCTTGCGAAGTGATTTGTGAACTCATTTAAGCCGATGTTCCGTATATCAACTTTGTTCTGCAGATTTGGTTCAGCACCCTCTTGGTGAGATTAAGTAATGAAATGGTCACACAGTGTAGATAGGGTTGTTAAAGTTAGATTCTATCGAAAATTGAAGTGAAGCCTAGCTAGCTAGTCCTGCTGGACAGGAAGTGAAGCTCCGTCGTGTGGCCGTCCTGAACTCACAAGTGCAATCCATTGCTTGCCAAATGGTAAGCCTTCCTAGGCGCCTTGTACCCACTCTCCACCAACAGACTACGGGTTCGAATCGCGCTGCGGGCATAGATGTTTCTGAATGTCTTTTAGGTAGGAGATTAATTTCATCGTCTGGATCTGCGACCACTATCCTACTTATCGGAGGCATGAAGAGGATTGCAATGTCTCCATGTTTGGTTTCGAGAGCTAAGTTCCGGAATTATGCAAAATTAGTAGCCCACATTACTAATGTACAGTAGCTAGACAACCTTTCGTACATTGACTGAATAACAATGTTTAGAACAACGCCCACATGTTGAAATTTTTGAGTTAGAGGAAGGGAGAAAACCTGTATTAATTTTTCGTTTTCGCTTCATACGCCGTAAAATATCATTTATTAAATGCGAAAAGAATTTTGCAGAATTATTATTCGTGGTTTACGAATAATAATTCCGAGTTGTAAATAAAAGATACACAATTATGAAGATTTAAAAAGTTTGCATCGAGAATTATAACCAATATACGTAAACATGCCTTTGAAATGTAAATAGCAACCGATGTATGAACAGAGCCCGTCGGAACCACTACACTATTTTTAAGAGTGTATCAAGTAAAATGACTGTCTGAACATCTCGAGAAATATTATAACGTTTAAAATAATATCTTAAATCATTTTCCGAATTATCTGTTGCAATATATTAACGTGTGTTTATTCCAAGTTATTGCAGGTGACAGATCCGACACACACATGAAAGATAGCGCGGCCTTTCTCTAGCCTAGCAGGTTCATCGTTCTCACCACTTTCTAGTTTTTCTTTGGAGTACAGAAATAGTAAGAAGAGAAACGAAGAAAGCGAATAAAAATGTAATCGCAATACACTGAAAAGCCTTCCCCATATCCTAGACGAACTAGAATTCCTTACAGCAATTTCGAGATGTTTTTATTACGGTATAAATCTTAGGTAATCCCAGCCAAACGGGACGGGGAGGGGATTCTACACGATATTACATCTCCTGAATCAAGATAGTAATTCAGTTAACCGTGAGGAGTCAGCACATAAATCTTGAAGGACGAGTGAGGGAGAGTTGTTTCCTCTTTTCGTGGTTTTGGACTTAGTTTATGGTTTAGGTGTTCTTCCCATTCCTTGATAATTCAAGGTATTGATTATTGAAGTCTTCGCATCATGGAAAAACTGCACTGAGAAAAATCCGATTGTAAAGCTAGAAGAATATAATTATTTGAAATCATAAAGGTTTAATTGTTTTCAGTACACGTACAGAACTTTGTTTATGACCAACATACATCATTTATTCACGAAGAGTCGCTTTCTTTGTTTAGAAAATTGGGCATGGAACCTATTTTAAGCTCTCAAGAACAAAGTTCATATTATCAGAGGTCGTATATATTAAGCGAATCCACCAAAGTCATCTTCGTTATTCATTTTCCTAATTGGGAATTTTTGTGAGATATTCAGGTAACAAAAGATGACGTAACGACAAATCCTGCTACTGGTTAAAGTTTTGACATTTCATGAAAAGAATTCATGAAAGGCCAAAAAAAGGTTTGTTTCCATTCGGGTAATTATGCTAATCTTACTTTAGCACAATTACCAGAATTGAAAGAAACCTTTTCTTTTTAATACCGACTTTTTAATAAGCTGCTGATGTGGCATACTATGATAACCTCTTTCAAAGTGTTATGGCGCTATATGCCACTAAGTGTACGTGTCTACCAATTACTCCTCATTTGCACAAACCAAATTTATATGCAAATCTTGAAATTTTGTACTACCGAGTTAATGACATTATTTATTTATTTATCGCGACCTGTATTTTGAATGGCAAGTGATATATATTTTATAGTTAAAACGAAACAAATCTAACTAGAAATTAAAAACTAAATTATTTTAAATTTATTACATAAATCTACATAACTGTTGTCTTTAATACATGCAAGTATTTCAATTAGATAGATCATTATAATCACTAGAATTTTCCAGTGGATATTTTTTGAAAATACAGCCCAATCGGATTTCAGAATTTAAACAGTTTGAGTTTTGTGAAGAGATCATTTCGCTTCTATCCTATCTGATTATTAGTAATGGAAAAGTGCTATGTCTCAAGTAGACTCTAGTTGCTATCTTTTATGTAGTATTATCCTAAATTGCATAAACGAAATTGATAATTGATAGGGATATGAGAGCGGACAGCGTACACCCACGTTGCCTCGCTTGAGATGGGTTTATTGATGTCCTGATCAAAGCACCAACCTCACGGTTGTAATAATGCAGTTCTGTCAGATCCAGTGTCAATATCTCATTGAAGAAACAGCCTGAGCCTCTTCTCACTTTTCTGGTAGTTCAGAATTAATCTAAGAATGGTAATTAAGCTTGATTGGTGGTAAAGTTCAGGTTCATCCGAATTACTTTTATAAGTTTTCTTAAAATTAAGGCTGAAAGCAATATATTTTGAAGAGCATTGTTGAGCCATTTCTGGTCCTTTGAAATAATTCGAAAATCTTCAGTCTTATTTTAATACTGAATAATTGCCATTGTAAGACTAAATCCAAAAGTCAAAAATGGAATGCAGCATATATTCAAAAGCACAGGCACTTAGTTCAGTTATTAAATGATTCAAAGAATATTCTTGTTTGTAATACGCAGCCTTCAGCACTGCGAAGAGTGCATTGACAATCATGTAATACAGTAGAGAAAAATTCTGTTACCTTTTTGCATGTATAGTATGCGTTGAAGTGCATAGTGAGAATGGAATCGCTGGGATTTATAACAGAAAACGTTTTCTTTTCTTTTTTTTTGGGGGGGGGACAATTTCGCTCCTTAAAGATTCTAAATCTCTCTCTCTCTTAAGTAATTTTGGATGGGATAAGGATGGTAATTTTTAGCACAACACATTGCTTTCACCTTTCAAGTTACGAACTGTAAAAGCGCAAAATCCTCCCCTCCTTTAAATATTCCATCTTACATTCAGCGAGGTGTACTCAAAACCTTCAAACTTTTCGATGCTTCCCAAGAAGAGGCGGATTATTTCATGATCCTTCTTTCACAAACTCAGTGTGTCTTTGGTTGGAAAGAAATGGATTCGAATCCATCCAAGAGCGGAGAGCAGACAAACCCGCAAGCAGAATACAGATATTTGTTGATATAATACATCAATCTCACAGCATTAGTCGTTTCGATGGCAGTAATTCCATATAATCTAAACAAACGTTCTCACTCCACCTACTGCCACACAACGACCAGTTTCTGTACTGCAACTATTCTTCATATTCTTTCATGAGCTCTATTCCACTGAACTGCACTGCAGTCATTTTCCTTCCATTTCTGCTAAGCCTACAAGTAAATACGCAATAGCCGTTCAACATCAATTCAGGGTTCAACTGTTAACCCACCGAACCTTACGCCCCCCACTCCTTTTCCAACCTTTTATATGAAGTATTTTCAGACTTCTAGCTCTCCAAAAAGAACATCAATAGATTCTTTCCCTTAATTTCTGTCCACACATGGTGTCGGTTTTCCCAAGGTAATGAACGAGATGTGTGTGAGTGATACAAAAAGAGTAAAAAAAAATTAAGCCTTTCATCTTATCGCTGCGCTATTGACATGCAATGGAAGTGAGATTTGTATGATCGGCAGCATTTTTTAATCCATTAAAATTGATCTAATTTCTTTATACACCAGCGCTTTTCTGCACCGTAAATAGCGATTCATTTCACAATATTGACATCATACGCAATCTATATACATTGTGTACCACTACTCCTTATTAGAAAAACCCGGTTTTAAAATGAATTTATATTACTGTTGTCATACATTCCCATACTGCCCTTGAGCAAAACAAATCTTCTCTTAGAGTCCACTGTGCATACACTTTGAAAGAGTTTATCATTGTATGCCACATCAATAGCTTATCCAGTTGTGACATAAGCAAAATAATTGTCGTATAGAAATCACATAGTACGGCGTTCATGGAATTTTCAGAAAATCAACTCTGTATCTTAACTTAATTTCAGAAAATCTTAACTTTGTATCCAACTGTATATTAGTAAGGCACTATATGAAAAACCCTGCAAGCTTAGTTTCTAAGAAACAGCAGTGCACATAATTAAACCATTAATCCCAGAAATCATTAACGTATAACAAGCATCATAACTGGTCTATAGAGCATTAGAGGTCTCTGATACGGATTGACCATTCAAGTTATTTCCTTTTCCTATGATAGGATGGATGTGGCAGACATCTAGGAAGATCTTATAGTCGAATATATCATTCGACCATAAGATCGACTAATTACGAAGCCCAGTGTAACAAGTGTGATGGTCTGGAGCTTTTTCTATAGATTTGAACTCCAAACTCTGGTTGTAGTTCCAGAAAGTATTAAAGCTTACGGATATATTGACACTCTTGAATAATTTAGTGCTTCCTTCATTGTAGCACTTACGCAACAGGTGTTTGTAAACAGAGCACTGTCCAGTTTTCGTACTACAGGTACTATTGAAATATGGAAAACTTACCTTATCCGTACGGAATCCCGATTAGTGTTAAGTGTTAACAAGGCTAACACTACACTTGATTCTGTGGAAGTGTTAACCTTAAGAAATGTCAAGAGCTTGCACATTATCAAGGCATGTGTGATTTTTAGGTTTCTGTGAAATATAGTAATATGATGTACCCAAACTTGTTTTAGCACGGTATATTTACGATTAAGTTGGATTCCTACGCAGTTTAGAAGCAGTGGTGACAACATACCATGTGCGCAAGTCGAATGT
Source organism: Typopeltis vanoorti (assembly GCF_054136105.1). Classification (NCBI taxonomy): domain Eukaryota; kingdom Metazoa; phylum Arthropoda; class Arachnida; order Uropygi; family Thelyphonidae; genus Typopeltis; species Typopeltis vanoorti. The sequence goes on from NC_143556.1 coordinate 134,617,476, forward strand.
GTTGCTGCTATGGAAGTTACGTCATATCCGTGTTAGTTACTCGAACAAAAGCTGTGAAAGTTTTGTTTTCTGTAAATGGGAAGATAGATTTCAACAGAACGTGTACTTCACTTAATGGTGTACTTAGTGAACTTGTCTATGAAAATTTTGTTTTCTGCTAGCATCTTTATTAACGAAGAGAAATCCGTGCTGCTCTTTCATTTAAGTATCGCTTCTCAACGGTGATTCGGAGAGCAAGAATATTTCAACCAGGCAATATTCACTTGCTGAAAGGATTCGCACATGTTTCAAAAGACGTTAATGTTAAGAATTCCAGTGCAGCTATACAGCACTTGTTTAATGTAGGAGGCTCTAATTACGTTTCGTATGCTTCAGTTATCTCACTGTTGACTGATGTATTCGCAGGCGTCCATGTGTGTCAGTACTTCTAACGAATATGTGAACATAATGTTGAGAGGAAACTTAATCGATGTCAGACGAAGTTGATCATAGCATTTGCTGTGCTAGATCGTACAACTACTCTTAGCAGGAAGAAAATGTATTCATTTAGCACGCATTAAAGGAAATTGAACCAGACTCAGCTAATTTCAAAGGAATTTAATTTTATAACGTTATTAAGGGCGTAAAACTAGAGGTAGGTTTTTTTTTGTTGTTTTGTTTTTCAATGTACAGTTACATTAGCAGAGTCACTACGCCTGCCTATTTTAATCAACGACACCACACTGAAATGTAAACAGAAGACATCCTATGGCTGTCAAATGCTATAGCAGGAACTTTGGGGGATAGAATTAAAAGAAACCGGGAAAAAAAACGAAATTTATGACTACTAGTACGTATAATATACGTCATGACCCGTTTGCGATGCCCGTATTTACCGGTCAGAAGCCTTAATTTAAACTAATCACAAAACATAATTTATCTAGAAACCTATCTTTTTTGCTAATAAAATACGAAAAAAGCATTTAATAAAATAAAACGATGCAGTGCCTGATATTCTACATAGGATATAAGTTTAACATTGGGCAATCAAAGTTAGCTACCAGTTTAAATATTTTCATAAACATCCATGAACAGTGAGATTCAAACCCCACATATTGTAATCAAATGTTATGCCACCCTGATTGGCTAAGTGAATTGCCTCTCCAGCAAACAGGCAATTCACCGCCAACCAGGGTATTGATTACAATATGTTTGTGTGAAATACAAATTAAAAAGGATGAGAAAACAATGCATTTATTTGTGGTGAAAAAAAATGTTGACTCTCTGTCGTTTACACTCGACAATATATAAACATCAATAGAGTGGAATTTTAATTATACGCAGCATAGAAATTTCAAGTTCAATATATAAATAAAAACCTCATAGCAGAATAGTTTGAAATGAAATATCGATTTAATAAATTTAATAAGATTTAATAAATTTAATAAGATTTAATAAATTTAAGTTTTTCAAAATAAGGGTATTTTGAAAACAAACCCTAGTCTTTAGTAAATTATTCATAGAAAATAAAATAGCAGATCAGATAAATACTTTTAATTAACTTGGGTGCGACCGTGTTAAAGTTTCAGACATTTCAAAGCAAGCGAACATTAATTTTTACCAGTAACCAGTTTAACAAATGGAACACTTCCTCCTAATTTAGAACCAAAAGAAGCGCATTTAAAAAAAAATAATAGCAGAAGCTTGTAAAGAAACCAAATGGAGATTTTCGCAATAGATAATGCAGATAACTGCTATAGGCCAAGGGTGATGTGGACGACTTGCATCAGCGGATTTCTACAAATTGTAATTTCTTACAATTATTGGATCTGATTGTAGGATCAGAAGACATATTCATAACTAAGGTGGCTATATTGCCACCAAGTGGGGAAAGTGATGTCTTGAATTGGGAGGTAGGAAAACATGTGGAAATCCCCAGTTAAGAAGGGTATATGTGAAATTATATGGCAGGTAATTATGATATACTTAGGAGGCAACTTTGAGCAGCATGTTCAAGGATGTTCACAGTGCATGGGGGATATCTGGAGGAAGCGATATCTCGCTGTATACCCGAAGGCAGGATGGTAAATCGGTAGGCGTTAGATCGATGAGCAGTATCATTAAGCATGAGCTGAAAAAAAAAGCAAATGTAAGGAGAAAGACGAACAGTGCAACAATCAGACAAGAAAGGTGACTAGCATAGTAAGGAAGGCAAAATCAGATTATGAGAAGAAACTAGCCGAGCAGGCAACAGGAAATCCCAAAAGGAGTTTTCGTTATGTGGCAAGTAGGAGGAAGAAAGCTATGGAAGGATTACTTCAATGACTGCAGATGGTAGACAGGTAACGGAGACAGACGAAATTGTTGAGTTACTGAGTGATCATTTTTCGAAGACTGTATCATTCAAGTGAAGATATTGTTGTCACAGAGGTGACAAGGACTAATGTGAGAACACAGGTTGATGAATTAGAGGTGCTTAAGACATTGCAGAATCCGAATGCAAATACAGTTGTGGGCTGTACCGTCGACAGGGTGTAGCATAAAGGCAGCCTGCCTCACAGCTCCGCTTAATAAGGGCGCTCGTTCAGCCATATTGCGGTAGGCGCCGTATTACGGCAACAAGATAACCAAGAAATGACCCAAGAAGGATTGGTTGGTCAAGCAATTATATCGATAGAGGCGGACATAGCTTATAATTTAAATTTAGAAGAGCTTATGAACAGCTTTATTGTGCGACATCCCCGTAGAGCAAACATTTAACACAATATTATTACGAGTATGTAATTGTTTGCATTCATGTTTCTCTTGTAATATCAATTAAAGATGCTCTTATATTTTTGTCTCGTAATCCATTATGGGCGATATTGAATTGTTTGCATCAGGGCGCGATCTAATCTGGCGAAGACCCTGGTTGTGGGATTGGATGGGATATCGCTCGCATATTAAGAGAATGTGTAGGGAGAACTGACGATGCCTTTGAGTAGACTGTTTAAGTCTCAGCTCTAGTAAAGTCAAGATAGTGGAAGGAGGTCAAAATAATTCCTTTGCATAAAATGGGATGTAAATCTGTGGAAGCAAACTGTAGACCAATCCGAATCCAAAATGTGGTGCTTCGTTCAATAAATTCATGTCCAAAGACGAATGCATAAATGTTAATTAAAAATTTTGGGTTCATTTTGGACGCTTCTGTCTTCATTCAAATATTGAACGAAATTGCACCACGCCAAAAAAAAAAAAAAAAAAAAAAAAAGCTTTATGGTTTCGCGTGACCAGCGATTTGTTCTTATTTAGTATTTCGCATCGCTCACTAACCAATGAAGGTAGTAGAAAGCGTGCGCTCAGCTGATGATCGGAACAAGAAAACCAGCGTAGAGCATTTGTAACGTCAAAGTCAAAATTTAAGAAGTCGGACCTTTTGATTGCTTTTAGATCTCTTCGATTTGCAGCTTCTGTTTGCCTTTCAGATGCGTTTTGCAATCAATCGAAAGAAATTATAACACTATCATATCATCAGTTTATTTTCAAAGATATATTCTGAACAATGTATTCAGTTATAAATCTTATAGAAGAGTAATGCATTTCGATTTTTTTTTTTTCATTTGTCAGACCGTTAAAAACTAGCACGAATATTCTTCTTTATTATGGTCTCATCACATGCTTTTAATTATCTTTCTAAGAGAAATCAATTCTCAAATTGCTCTAGTGCGACTAAAAAGTGACTTAGTTAATTGCTTAGTAAAGTCGTATTAAAATCTTAATTAAACGGGATGACTAATCCTGAACACACCAGTTTAAAAGGCTATAAAGTCACGAACACGCCTCTCTCTCTCTATCTTTCGTGAAATAGTAAATTTAATCATTACCATATCAATAACTGGCATTGTTCTTGGACTGTTCCTCTCAGTTTTAGATTACGGTAATGAAACGTAATAGCATTAAAATAATTATAATACTCCACACATTCTTATATCACCTGTAATATTCTTGATATTTAGTCTACTACAGATAAAACTGTGTATATAGTTATTTTTATTGCAGAGCATTTCATCAAAGTTTTGATGGACATCCGTAGCTAAGTTTGTATCGACTACACCCGTTGTTCAGATAAATCTGCGTTTAAGTATCATCTAAAATGAGAAGAACCTTCAGAAGGGTTTTTCGGTTCAAGGCTATCATAGCCGATGCCATGAAATGGAAAAACTCCCCTTCCGAAACTCCGGTGTTTTCATCTCTTAGGTAAATAAATCGACCAGAACTCATTCAATTAACAGGAAATACATTTACATCATACTATTAGTTGCTTCTGCATAACTCTCTCCCACCACCATCTTCCTTTCAATTGGGAGCATATGTTGCCATTAATTTCACAATGTATTTAAGAGATTCCACATATTCCAAGAGCGACACGATTATGCAGTGAAACTCAAACAAAAACAACGCGGTCCTTCATTTGGATTTTTAATTAATAAGTTACATGTATTTTGAAATACATGGTGGTTTATCTGTTTATTTCAAAATGTTTGTTTATTCAATTTTTTTCAGAGATACTTTATAAACGTATATCTGATCTACACACGACAGTGGATTTCAAGATGGACTGTTAAGGAGTGTTGGTTAGTGGTGGCTCTTGTTTTAATAATTTTGGAGGAGAATGGAGGAATAATAGTAGCCAATTCAGCAGAACACTGCCCATGAAAGTATGTGTAGAAGCGGCACAAGACAGAAACTGAACTTCTCTGAGAGAGGAATTGAAGTAATACGGATGGCATATAAAATAGCGCAAGATGTGTTAAAGCTGATGTACCACAAAATATCCGCTTGAATTGCAACAATCGTTTAACAAAGTACACGCAAAAGCAAGTGTCAATATTTATTTTCAAAACTACATAAACTTCTATTAATGTATTGATTTCTGAAGCGAGTTCAAATATCAAAAGTTCAACTTAGAGAAGAGAAATAATTAAAAGTATTTGAAAAAAAAAAGGTTTCTAAGAAGGGGCTTTGCTCGTAATAAGAAGCCGTCAGACCCGTCACTTCTTTGGAATATTTATGTAGCTCTATCCCAAGCGTGTTTTTATTTCTTGCTTCAATAGCTTGCGAAATTCCGTCCTTAAGTCCCTCCACTGAATTGAAATATGCGGATTAAGTGAATGCTAATTTCCATTATTCTTATTTTTGCTCCCTCCCGTTGCCTAGAGAGCGACTTTTATTAACGGCAAAATACCCCGGACTGTGATGACTATTTTTATTTCTGAAATTCTTTGAATATGTATGACATTTTCCATGTAATTTGAATTCATCACTTAACGCTCGTGGCAGTAGCAGAAATGATGGCTGCAACTGGGAGTTTAAGTGCAATAAAGCGAAAGAAAAAGCCCGAGTGGGGAGATTTGGAAAAGTTTCAAATTAGGTCTCACATCGGTTCTTAGCTGTAAGATTTTCTTGATGCTTTCGTAATAGGCGCAAAGAAATTGAGGCCGTACGCCGGAATGCAGAGAGGTATTCACGGGCCCAGTGCGGTTATTTGGCAACAGATGTTTTGCATAATGCGGGGGATTTTATTACTTTCAAGTGTCGGCCTTACAGTTACCGAAGAGCAGCACATACTTGATGAACTTGTTAGCTTACTATGAAAGTGCTGTCATAAATGAACAGGAAAAAGGTATCTAATATAAAATATAAGTTATGCTAACTCGGAGCCGTTCCAAAAGCTAAAAGAAAATTGAATTTACTTTCAGACCCTAAACATATGGAACTTTATGATCTCTAGAATATACCAATTCTCCGTGTGCCTTGTTATAGCCACTTATTTCCAGGTAAGAAAATTATCTTATCTTACGTTGATGTATATTTTAAAAATATATACAACGCGGACCAAGAGGAATTTGCCAAACTTTAAGACTTGATGCCTTGATGGTTATTAAACAAAAACTTTCACTTTGGGTCCAATTTTTGGTGGATGTAAAGTTATAGCAGTTAAAAAAAACCTCATAATACAGCATTAAATATTTACTTTAGAATTAAGTTATATTTGAAGCAGCTTTACTTTAAAATTAGAAAATGAATTAGTCTAAGAAAAGCAAATATAATATTTGCTCAATGTATCGTGTGTTTAGGCGTAGTTCTTGATTAAAAATCCTTTCTTTCATGCTTACACGGTGATCAGAATACATTATGGAAAATTATGGAGACAGCTACCTTGTTAGAGCAAAACTTTACTTTAATATAAACCAAAATGAACACTCGACGTTTCGACCTTCATAAAGAATCCTGGTATGAAAGAAAATTTAAAGAAGCCTGTGAAATTCTGATTAACCACCCTAATCTCAACAATAATGGTGGCATAAAAATTCCAAGAATTTGGATGGCACATATTCAGCCTACTTAATATCTAGACTTTAGGACTTGAACCAATTTTCAGCTTTTATTGGAAACTATTCCATACCAATTGGTTGAAATTTATATGTATAATCACGGTTTTTTTTTTAATTATATATAAACATATTGCTCTCCAGCTCAATTTAATTTTGTAACCTAATAGATAATAATAGGACTCTAGCTTTAATGTAGTAAAGGTTTTTTTAAAAAAAACCAGAGGTCAGGCCAATAATCGTTGTACCGGTTGGTCAGTAACCTTAGCAAGCCATGTAGATTGTAGCGCAGCTTGTTTCTCTCTCTCTCTCTCTCTCTCTGTGTGTGTGTGTGTGTGTGTGTGTGTGTATATATATATATATATATATATATATATGCTCCAGATGATGACCTTCATATGATGGTTGAAACGTAGAGTGTTTATTTTGGATCATATTAAACTAAAGTTTTGCTCTAACAAGGTAGTTGTCTCCATAATTTTCCATAATGTATCCTGATTAAAAACTCATCTTACACCTTTAATTAAATGAAAGGAACATAAGGAATTTAGCAATGGCTTATTTCGTATCTGTGACAAGAAACATTAAATAGTTAATGTTTATAGTTAATAGTTAGGACTTGACTGTAACTAAACTGCAATTTATTAAGTTCCACTTTACCTTGGGTCGCTTGTGAATTTCTTGAACAAATGAACAAGAATCAGATGTAAAGTGGAATTGAATAAAGTCTAGTCCTAGAAAAGAACGCCCTCTATGGGCACCAGGAAGCCCAGGTTGGAACACAAGATGCCCAAGTATTTTTTTTTGGGGAGGGGGGGGGAAGAGGAATTAACACAACCATATTTATGTAAATCCGATTATCTTTTTCTGTCAGCTTACAAGTAGGATTATGTTCTCCATGTCAGGGGACTAGCCTGACGATGGAATAGTTCAGTGGTAGGGCTGCTACCTTAAGGTTTCTGAACTAGCCGTCTTCCGAATTTAAACCCATAGGAGAAATAGGGTATATTGAAGGGGAAAGAGTAGATTATAGAAGAAATATAGTAAGGTTTATAGAGAGGGCATAGTTGTAAGGCCAGAAATGAAAAAACCCCATGGCCCTCGAGTACTCTAATAGCATAAGGGTCATAAAGTAAAAAGAGTTGGCTGATAAGGCCTTATAGGAAAGATTAAAGTAAGTGGGTCTTCCTCAAAGTAGAAGAAGGAGAGGATAGATCCAGCTAGGGGTCCATGGGAGTGCCGCTTCCCTTACAATCAAGATGATTGCCCTGTTAGTCCACGAGTCCTTATTCAGTGTATTCGGACCACACCACCATATATATATATATATATATATATATATATATACATACACACACACACACACGCATGTACACACACATGGTAGGCTCCCCTATCCGCCACCCAGGGGACGCGCTCTCTAGGGGTTACAGGGTCCCCTGAGAGCGATTAACAACAGCAGAAATGAAGTTTATGAGAAAAACTGCAAAGTATACCCTATTTGATCACAAAAGAAACGAAGATATTATGAAAGAATTAAACCAAGAACCAGTAATAGAAAAAATTAAAAAATATAAACATAAATGGATGGAACACGTTCAAAGAATGAAAACAGAAAGATTACCAAAACAAGCCTTAAAGTACAAGCCATTAGGAAAAAGAAAACTAGGACGTCCTCTTAAACGATTCAACGATGACTTCTAAGGCCGGAACAGGCCATGCTAGGCCTAAATCCTTTATACGCATGATGATGATGATATTTATGTAAATTTGACTTGAGGACAACTGCAGTATTCTAAGATTCTGAAAAAATGCCCCTCAGAACTTGTTGTGATTAAACAGTTTTTTCTTTAAATCTTTGGATGGTGTAATGAAATAGTCAGCTAGAGTATCCATAGGTGTGTTTGCAGATGTACATGTTTTTCTAAGAGGATGTTGACGTGATACTACCCTTAATCTCCTTATAGAAGAATTAAGTATGGGTAGACGTGCATAACGCTACTACCCATACTTAACGCTTCTGTCAATTTAATTTTCAATGATTCTGGAATCATTCTGCTTTTATTTCTTCTCCCATGGCATTTTATTTCTCCTCTCATTTTTACACAAATGTTCACTTGAATGACACCTAAACACTCATAAAACCCCCAATCCATAGATTTCTATTCCTTTTCAATCGATACAGGTTCCTTCTCTTGGAATAATAAAATATGCAAACAGAACGTACTGTAACGAATCCTTCCCTTGCACTATTATAATCCAATGTTCACATGGAGAGTTATTATTAAGAGAGAGAGAGACTTCCATGTAGTGAGAAACTCATCGAGGGAGACCATACCATTCGCCCCAGATGTCATTGTTCTTGAATGCAGGCTACTTTCACACATAACATCCAAACGCAAACCATTGCAATCACGCACCACTACGAGAGAAAAATCTAGCCTTCACCAGTTCTTGACAGCATTCACTCTCCACTTCCAAGGTATCCGGAGAGTTTACCGAAAGACAATTCATCGAAAAAGCAATTCGCCGAATAAACAATTCATCGAAAATCAGTTTATCGAACAACGATTAATCGAAAAAGCAATTCATCTAAAGACAATTCACCGATGAGCAGTTAATCGAAACGCAATTGATCGAAAAATCACAATTCATCGAAAATGCAGTTCACCGAAAAATGAATTATAAGGCGTGTGGGGGCGAAGATGTGTGTGCAATTTTTTTTTTGTTGTTTTGGATTATTTTGAGAGGTATATATCTTTTTATTATCCTACTATTTATAACTACTATTTATCCTACTTCGTTCGGAAAGCGATTTTTTTGGCGGGGCATACTGGTTGCAGTGAATGATATCCACTGAGGCGGATAGAACATTTCATAAAGGGATTTCATCCTCGTGAAATTTTTAGCTCATATTCTAACCGTTGATGAAACATGGCTTCGTCACTATGAACCAGAGAACAAACAACAGTCAGTGGAGTGGAGACACAAAGGTTCTCCATGGCCAAAGAAGTTTCGAACCAAACAGTCAGCAGGGAAAGTTCTTGCCATTGTCTTTTAGGATATGGATGGTGTAATCCTTACCAGTTTCACCTCAAGAAAGGTAAAACTGTTACAGCAGCTCTGAAAGAATTGAAGGAGGTACTGAAGGAAAATCGGTTCGAGAAACTAAGCAGAGGCGTGTTGCTTTTACAAGACAATGCACCTGCTTATGAAATCCAACAGACAATATACGACTTGGGATTTCAACATCTACCTCATGTTTGTGGTAGATGTTGAAATCCCAAGTCGTATATTGTCTGGATATTCACCAGGACTGGCCCCAGGGCCGACCCTAGAAATTTTGTCGCCACGTGCAGAAGCATATTTTTCCGCCCCTTCCCCTTAAAAAAAAAACTTTTAATGACGTCTTAAAAGCCATGATATTAATCTAGGCTTCAACATCTCTGATCATAAATTATAAATAGCAGCATTAGCTAATAAAAATTCATACGTTAATGAAAAAGGATCATAAACTATATTTTTTACAGAGAGAGAGAGAGAGAGAGAGATTTCCTCTTAATGTGCAGTATAATAAAATGATTCGTAACGTGTTATTGTACTTCGGAATCTTTTAATTTTTAATGGAAGGGGGGGGGGGCACAAAAATTTTGCACTAGGCGGCGCAAACCCACGGAACGGCCCTGAAGTTAAGTCACTAAGAGTTGTGTAGATTCTAGTTAATTGTTAAGAAAAGTTAATTGCTCTCCACATGTTTACTTGTGACACCGAATAATGAATGAATGATTCCAGGAAAAAAAAAGTTTCTTTTCCAGGCATTAAAAAATACACAGCCTATATATTTACAAATGAATTGTAAGAATAAATTACCGGTAGACAGTTTCATTTCCTGATCATGTTATCAGGAAATGAAAGTTTATGCTAAGAAAGAAGATATATTTTTCATATATATATATATATATATATATATATATATATATATATATGTATTCAAGATACCAAGTAATTTTATATTAACTTGGTTTTAATCATATTTCCCAAGTAAGCAAACGGACAAGAAAGTTTGCGCCTGTAAATAGTGCATGTCCAAGGCAACTCTTGGTAAAGGTGAATAAAGATCTGATCACTTTTCTTAGTAGGCTTTATTAGTATATTACTTTTTATTAGTTATTATTTAGTTATATATTATTATATATATATATATATATATATATATATATATATATATATTATACAGAAAAGTAATCAGAACTTTATCCACCTTTACCAAGAGTTGCCTTGGACTTGCACTATTTACAGGCGCAAACTTGACTTTCTTGTCCGTTTGCTTACTTGGGAAATAGGATTAAAACCAAGTTTATATAAAATTATTTGGTATCTTGAATACATAATATACCCAAGTTAAAAAACGTTATTTATATATATATATATATATAGTTCTGTAGTACGCAAGTTTACATTACTGAAATATACATGAACTTAATTAAGAAAGGAATATTAGCCACATTTTTAACATAGAGAAAGCAAAGCATTCACTATGAAATTTCTTCACGTACCATGATGCACGAATGTCAAAAATAGACTGGACGTAAAAATGCTTGTAATCTTTGTTTTTTTACTAAATTTAGAAAATTAAAATAAACATCGATATTTCTTAAGCAACCAAAACGAAACGAGAGAGAGAGTGTTCGCTATGAAATAATAAATTGACGGAAAGAAGAATAAACATCGAGATCGCCCTACCTAAGTAAACTCAAAGAGACCACATATATAAATCAGAATTACATTAGTTGAGATGTCTTTCTAAATATAAAAAATGAATTCGTTTACGGCACCATACCATTTTTGCAGAAAATGTTGTGATATTTTCAGCTATTTTGCCTAGTTAGTTTGCAGCTTAGTATCATTCTACATCTCTAGAAAGAATGATATCTAGTGTTAAGGAAAAAAACAATAAATTGATAATTTCGACTGACTGCACAGAGCCCTAAACTATCGCGAGAAAGTGCAGTTTCTGTGGACATCTGACCTACGGTTCAAATCTTTGAACGATAGTTGTTTCAGATGTCGAATAAACTGTAGATTACTAAGTGTGTGTGTGTGCGTGTGGTGTTTTCGTTTTCTTCCCAACAGTTACCCTACCAGGAGGTTATTTATTGTTTATCGCATGGCAATCTACATAAAGTTATAAAAGTACATTTACAAAAATGTGTACAGATATGTAAAAAGTAAAATAAAAAAAGTGTAAATGATAAATAATTACAGTAAAACAGGCAGTTACACGTTTGACGGACAAAGCACTTATAAGTTAAGATCATGTTCTCTGATCCAGTCTATAGAAGGCGGTGTCGCCTCTAGGAAGTAGCTCCTTTAACCCGTATATGCGGGAAGACTGCACTCAATGCAAATATGATGGATTGATTGGTTCGGGTGTCCACAGTCACACTCCGGTGAGGGAATTTTCCTCCACTTGTACAGAAAGCTTGCACATCTTCTATGACGTACGAATCCTGTTCAGTGTTATCCATGTCTTTCCAATTCCACACCCGGGATACAGGGGCACGCCGGCCATATGTGCAATGTGTGCTACGCACACTGGCGCCAGGATAGTAAAGGCGCCAAAGAGGAGGAAATACTTTAAAAAAAAAAAAAAACGTTTTTTAAAGTGATTTTTTATTGGAGGGGAGGATAGGGGCGCCAACTAAAGTTTTGAACACAGGCGCCAGACACTACTGGCGCGCCCCTGCCAGGATGTTGAAGCAGCAACTATCAAACTAAATTTCGAGTTGGGCATTAGTATTTATGCTTCACACTTGTTTCCATTAATTTTTAGTATTTTAATTAGTCATTCTCAGATGTTTATCTTCACGAAGAGGAGGCTTTCTTGATTTCAATCTGTTAAGCTGTAGTTCTGATATGTCATTATGTATAGGTAATTCAGTATTTCTCAGTACTTTGTCATATTCTCGTGACAGAGCATCACTTCTTAGATTTGGTGGTATTATGTTGCTTAGCATTGTAAGTCAATAAATAGACGTTGTTTTAATGGTTCCAGATATAAGTCGCATGGTGCTGTTAAGCTGACCGTCAATTATCAATGGTAGTATAGCTCCTGTATATATTGTTTTCAGCGCTCATCGGCCTAATCCCTCAATCTCAATTTTCCATCTCTTGTTACTCCTAGGTATTTTAGCTGACTGGCTACCTCGCGAACTTCCACCTTTGGAAAGACCGTTATGGGTTGTTTTGATTATTTGAGATCGATGTGGAGTATTTTAGTCCAGCGCTTCCCAAACTGTGAGCGCGGCCCCTTGGGGGCCGTTAGCTTTGTTGAGGTCTCAGATATAGGTTGCATTGTGCTGTTAAGCTGACCGTCAATTATCAATGGTAGTATAGCTCCTGTATATATTGTTTTCAGCGCTCATCGGCCTAATCCCGCAACTTGCTGACTTAGCTAGAAGGTTTACTACTTGTAAGCTTTTTTCAGCAACATATGAGATGTGATTATTGAAGGAAAGTTTTCCCATCTCTTGTTACTCCTAGGTATTTTAGCTGACTGGCTACCTCGAGAACTTCGCCCTTTAGGAAGACCATTACCTATTGTTTTGATTATTTGCGACAGATGTGGTGTACTTTAGATCAGCGCTTTCCTCAGAGAAGAGAAAAATTCTACAACTCATTTAATGAAACTGCTGAAAAGGACTTCAGCATCCTACGTTTATCAAGGATGTCAAGCGCCTTTATCAGGGCGTTTAACCTGAAGGTGAGTTAGCCTGTCTCATACGAGGATGGAAGATTTTTCCTCTCTGAAACTTGGTTTTTTCTTGTCAAAAAACAAGCGAACCGAATAGGAAAACAAACGCAGTGATTTAAGGCCAGTTGCTTCTTCCTTAATTCAAAACAACTCAATCCAATTCCAATTTCCTTTAGCACTGTGTTTTCTAACTGTGATCTGCCGACCACTGGCATCCTTGAAAAGTCGAATAAGACTTCCAACCGCTGCTCATCTAAATATAACACCAGATGAGTATGCTTCTAAAAGGTTTACAGGTTTGTTTTTTAGGACTCTTTATTCATCATTCCTTATTTTATTATTTTCCTTTCCTAGAGAATATTTTAACCTTTTATTTTTTTTTTAACAAACTGCACCGATCACCTCCTCAAAACCCAGAAATATACCCACACATATACTCATTAGTAGTCTTAGCCTATTCCTTCCCTTATTAACTGCAGTTACTTGCTTTCGAGCTTATTCGGAAGATAAGTGCATGCGTCACTCCTGTCGATGAGGTATAACAGAAACAGGAGTAAATAAGTGAAACATGATTTGAAAAATCTTCAGGAATGAATTTTTTATCAAGTTTCCCAATATTTTTACTCTGAATTCCTATATATTTTATTATTATATTGTGAAAAATATTTACATCAAAGAATCAATTTATTATTATTAGTAGTAGTAGTAATATTAGTGATCAATACTATTTTCCCCTCATCCTCCTCAATATAATGATTGTTGGTATAGCAATGCTGCTTTACTAAGGAATAATTACAGAACAATATCGATTCTTATTGTCTTTCTTGTCCGATTTGCCTATTTCCAGGAGGAAACGCCTAGTCATCTCAGTATTAGGCCTACTAACTTACGTTCAGTAAATTTATTTATTTATTACATAAATAAATACATTAATGAAAAAATTTTATTTGCATTCCGTATGTGAAACTTTTACAAAAAATTGTCGAACCGTTCCGGTTTTTAGTTCAGCTCTATTTGGGGCTACAAAGAAAAGTGTCGAAATTATGTATTACAATATCTCGCTGACTTAGCAGAATTCGCAGAAGTTTTCAGCACAAGAAACTGTTCTGCACGGTTCAGTTTTAGTTCCAAATGGATCACTTTTATCATAACATTTCCGCAAAGAAGTTCCTAAATGATATTAGAAATTTCGCTCTGGCCGGATGAAATTTAATGAAATTTTTAATTTCAGTCGGACTAGAGTCATTGTGACAAAATTTGGTGGAACGAATTTCTTAGCCTATTCCTCCCCTTATTAACTGCAATTACATGTTTTCGAGGTTATTCTGGAGATAAGTGCATGTGGTACTCCTGTCTTCCCTACAGATAAATCGCTAACTGTACAATGAAGCAGGATGTACACTTACATTAAATGCTCTAAAATGCAAGAAAATAATTATTACGTTTCAATGACCACTTCCATATGTTGTCTGTATCATGAGTAACGTTCCGCATTGTTACTGAACATTTTGTAAACAATAGTTTGCAAGAAAAATGACTTTTCGACGAATTATGAAAGAATTCATCGAAAAAATTTCGGTGAATTGTTTTTTCGATAAATTGTATTTTCGACGAATTGTCATTAGAGGAATTGGTCATTCGGCGAATTGCTTTTTCGATGAATTGTCTTTCGATTAACTGTTTTTCGATGAATTTGCCTGTAACCACTTCCAAGGATGCCCTCGCGTCATTTCCCCACCTTATAAAATGAAAAATTGCATTTACTAAAATTCGGTATAATCCTTTTCTTATTCTTCACCTTCTAAGTATCTGATGCATTCATTCTCCCTGTCTAACTCAGTGGTAACATTATTATAGGATGTGAGCAAGTTGCTAAAACATGACCTTCCTTTAGTAAATCCAAGTTCAAAAAAGTAGAGATTCTTGTCAACCCATTTCTGATTGGGAACCGTAACCAACTTTTTCAAAATCTCCAACACCACTCCTGAGATACTGATTGGTCAACAGCGGGATACTTCGGTCTTTGCACCACTCTTATGTAGTAGGATTACCGTACATTCTTATCACTCACCTGGAATCTTTCCTATTCTGAGACGCAAATTAAATAGCGTGGTCAAAGGAATAGCCAGGTGAGTTGAACACTCTTTTAGCATTCGTACTGATATCCCATCAGTTCCTATTGCAGAATTCCTATGCAGTTTATGCAACAGCTATAGTACTTCCTCCTCATACAGTGAATCGGTAGCGGTGAATGATAATGAGCGTAAGAATACTTTTCATACTCAGACTTAACTTTCCTTACAACACTTGTGACTGTTCTGTCCTGCTTCTTATAATTATTATAACTTACATCCATTTCACTCCTACTCAGTTTATTCTTCGAACTCTAGGGACGCTTTCTGGTTCTCGCATCATTTAAGTTTTTTAAACACTTCCCAGGCCATGACATAAAACCCAGCCTACTCTTCAGGTGGTCATATTTTCTACTTTGTAGTTCAGCATGTAACCTTTTCTGACTAGAACATTTATAAACATAGCCACTTCCCAGGTGAGTACCGCATGATCACTACCACCAACCTCTGACACTATAATCACATCTAATTTTTGTGGTCAAAGAATATTATAATCACATTTAATACCGTTTGACCACAAGTTCCTTCTGTCATATGCTGCTTAAGGAAGTTGTCTCACTATAGCTCAATAAACTGTTTCATTTTTCTCATGATTTCACAGCTACCCAATCAATGTTCTGATAATAAGTCCCCCATTATGATTGATTACTCTTTCCGGTGCTATCGTATTTATTTGGTGATGCATTTCTTCGTCACTAGCAACCGCTTTACCAAGTCTGTAACAACATCCCATTATGTATTTAATTCTGTGACACTTCACACCAGATGGCTTGAAACTCCCTGCCACATAAAAAAAAAAAACAAAAAATCATATTAGTATTGCAATCATAAGTCTCCACTCGAACTGGATTGAAGTCCTCCGATACCATTAGAAGCATGCCCCTCCTCTCTATCGTTCCTAAAAAATACTGTACCCTTTACACTGGATACGAGTTATTGTGTCTGATTCTGATAGCCAGGTCTCATTAATGCCTACAATTTGAGCCTACATATTGAACAAGGCAACAAACTCTACCTCTCTGTTTCTGATACTCGTAGCATTCGTATATAGGCATAATAAATTCTCTGCGTGCTCTTTTGCGTACTCTTGTCTGTGTTCTGCATGACACAGTTCGAATGTTTGTAGATCTCTGTTCCTATCTGGTTCATTACATACGAGTATGCTGACTACCATGATTGATAGGTGCGAACACAGAATCGTTCTCTCTTCATAATCATTAACATAATAATAACCAATCCCAAAGAACCTGTGTAGCTCAGTAGAAGTGGCGTTTGCGCTCTACGACTCTTGAACGCACGAAAAAAAACTTAGGAGGGGGGGGTTCAAATCTAGTCGCTGACTAGATTTGAATTTCTAAGCCTTTTCTCGACTGGTTCCTGAGTTAGTCGATATCTGGTACTGGCAAGCGGGTTTTTTCTCCCGAAAACTCGGGTATTTCGTCTCGTAAACTCAAGATAATCGGCCGTCGAACCCACACTATTCTCAGACATTAAAAATATTGCGTTAGGGACCACGAGATGGCGGCACTTGCTAGCCGCCGCCTTCACTGCTTACCGATTAATTATTAATACATTTGGGCCAACTATCTCTGATTGGCTACCAGTGAAAATTGAACTGCCCACTCAGTCTCCAAAAGTTAGTTAGTTAGTGCTAAAAACGGCCTTGCCTACTCCCTACACGGGGACAAAAAAAAAAGGCGTTAGCTGATTTTTTTTTCTTGAAACCATTACCATAATTAACCAAGTTACCTAGCATTGTCGCTCTTACATGCAGATTCTCACTATTCCTCCAATTATAATTTAGTTTCCCTGACTAAATTATAATTGGAGTTAGGTCTCATATCAATTAATTTTTTTACAACTCCTTCTGCCAAACACATTCAAGTGTAGGCCGTCCCTCTTAGACAAACCCAATCTTTCCTAAAACTCACTTCACACATCCAAACACTCCCATCCATTCCTTCTACAGAGTTTTGAGAACATGGTTTCCACAAATTCCATTAAGCCTTTAATCTGGCTGAGATATAAATAATGAAGTGTTCCTCGTTTGTCTTTCATTATCTGGACATATCTTTTGTTATTATCTGAAATGAATGAAAATGAACTGAAATTTGATAAAATGGAACGAATATAATAATAAAAATAATCCGTGAATTCTTTGTGATAGCTTCAACTGACATTTCTCTTCCTCGCTAGTTAACATCCAAAAATAACAACAGACTATCCTTTATAGACACCGTAATAGTAGGGTGTCCAAATGTTAACCTTTCTTTTATGTTCTAATGAGGTAACCTCTGAGCCGAAATTGACCTGATGGCTACAATTCCAACAGAATTAACAATATACTAACCAACTCCATTCCCCTCCCTTCCCTGCTTAAGGATTATAGTAATACGAGCAATGTTTCCTATTCGGTTTACGTCAAGTAAAGAGGAAATTCCATCTCTGTATTCCATCCCAGCTTCAAACTATGAAACTGGCTGCCCTTATCTATTACCCTAAGGACTAATTCCTTCCTCTCCGTTCCTGGTGTAAGTAGTTCCTTGTTCTTACAAGTTAGCCTGCTATGGACAGTTCTGAAGATCAGCCACTGTCCGATTGTAAGATAATTAAAAAATAAATCTTCAGTCAACTCTGGCGACCATACTTTGGACATCCTCATTAATCAAATTGGGGATGAGCGATGCTTCCTTCATTCGCCGCAAATTCAGATGTGTCTATCTTTTTAAGAATCTGCAGCTGCCGGTAAAATTACATCGTTGTCTAATTTCTTCCTTGTACTGTTTTCAATCCACTGAACCTCTTACATGCGTGTTTATCTCACACTTTGGTACATCCATGCATATCGTAATAATGCTCTCGTGCTTTCAATGCACAACCACAAAACAATCGCCGACAACCAACCAAGCAAGAAATTCAAAATTAAATGCGCCATTAATTTCAATGTCGCATTTCATTTTGTTTACTGTATCTAAAATTCTCCAATACATTCAATCCCTGTTAGCCAATTTGCACGTACCCTAACACTGTCACGCTCCATGGCAATAATCTAATGATAGAGAAGTCCAGATCAATGAAGCGGTTGGGATAGTGACGATTCGGATAATCTGAAACCTGTCGAGAGTGTGGGTAAATGAAGCTCCAAGACGAATGTATATACTTGCTGCGCGTTCTTCAGAAAGACCAACAGCTCAAAAAAAAAAAAAAGCATTAAGGTATGTTTCCCAACCGAGACAGTTTTCAGAAAGCCATGATGCGATTAAATAGGTTTCTAGAAAATCTACACTAGATATTTACGAATATCTTGATTTTGGAAAGTCATTTCGACTGTAGCATGAGAGTTTTCAACAACTCAGTCTTCATCTTATGGGTTTAAATATTTCCTCGCCACGAACAAACACCAATAATAAAAGTTTCGCATCAATAGCAATGACAAGCGCCAACGAATATCGGCGTTAGATCGCAGTGCATTTGTTTCGTGTAACGATAATTGAAAAAAGATAATTCTTTTCATATTTTCAACAGTGACACTCGTCATAATTCAGCCTTGTATCTATCATAGATAAATATATGTTATTTAAACAAAATAAAATAAGATTTACAAAAAATAGTTAACTACGCACACGCGCCAATAATAAACGTTTCATATTTCACAGAAATAAGGCGCGTAAGCATACTAAAAATACACTGCCGTTTGGGCAGTGTGGGAATGACGTAACGTGCAATGACCAGCGCAAACGAATATCGGCGTTAGATCGCAGTGCATTTGTTTTGTAATCTAAAGCGTTGATCGAACAATTCCAATTATTATTATTCTTAACACCTCCAAGGAGTCCGAACTCTGATCGCGTGAGGACACCTACAACTGTCTCAACAACTACCCGAACTCAACTACGAATCATCTCCATCAACACCATCTATGCCCACCTCCACAACTAGTATTTTTTGTCTGTAAATTGCGTGTGTTCTGAAGGGCCGATTTGTCTGTATGCGGGATGAAAAACCCGAGTTTCCGGGAGAAAAACCCTGCTACCTCCGTATGAGATGGGCTAACTCACCTTCGATTGAAATCGTCCATATTATTAACTATTCAATCACTGTAGAAACATAAGCTGTAACCTTTAACATGTTATACTACATTTATATAATGTTGTAAGCATTGTTATTATTTATAAACACAAACAAATTTTAATTGTTTTATTTTTTCCTTGGGAGTGTTTCAGTGTCGCAGTGCTTATGTACGGGCCGCCACTGGTTCGTAATCTACATTTTCGAGGTACCTTCACATTTATTTCAACCAAATAGTTGTTTTTATAAACTTCAAGATTGCGGATATTTTATGAGAATTTATTCCACATTGCGTTGTACTGGAAGCCTTGACTTTGCACGTGGTGATAAACATTGTGTTCGTATTATACTACCAAATGATCTGGTGGCCTTCATACGTCAATAAAAATGGGTTGAATTAACGATTAATATAACTAGAATTTGCATTCAGTTTCCAGCAACTGATTCCCTGTTGCCGTTTCAAAACTGTAAACGTAAATAACGTTGGCACACTCCTCATGGAAAACGCGGTTAACCAAAAGAAAACGAAATACAGTACTACTGTTTACAAGCTCCGAGGAACACCTGCATGAAGTAAACTAAAGTAGAACGCGGATTGGGAAATTACCTGATTCCGCATGCAAAAATTACACTCGTGTTGATAAAAACGTCTTTGCTTTAAATCACTAAAGGACTAAACCTCAGAAGTGTGAATAATTAATCCTAAAAGAATTCTGCATAGAGGTAGAATCTACGTACTTAATTTTCTGTGATTTTGAGAAACAGGAATCAGACTATAATTTCATACTTAAAAAGGGAAATAGGATAGAGCTTGTAGTGCAAATATAAAAACACCTTAAATTATACTGTCAGAATGTTTAAATTCCTTAAGTCTACTTTAATGTAAATTCTACAAAAAAGGAAATGTTGTAAATGTTGTATAACTCTCTAGGATCACATACTTACAAATCGTAAATTACTTACGACGTGCACGGGATAACTCTTAGATAGTTACGTGTGTCATGCTGTAGAAAAAAAGCACGAACTTTTTCAACGGCTGTTGGATCACGAGTAAGCAATCTCCAGTGGCTTCATACCAGATCATCAAAGTTATCGACCCAATATATAGACCTACACCTATTCGTTCATCGGCTCCACAGTACAATTCGCCATCCCCATAGCACGATATTTGAGAGTGGTTGATATTATCCATTTGACCAACCAAGCCAATAAATGCTGAAATCATTTCTAAAATGCAAAGTATCATGGAAACACCGCAGATAGTTTCAGATTTTATAAAGGCATACCATAAATTAGGTAATTTTTTATTCAAATAGGCCACGTTTTTCGTTGATTGCTTGCTTACCTCCGAGTATAATGTAGGTGTGTTATTTGGCCTTAAAGCAGTTGTCAGAAAAGGGAACTGTCGTAGGCTAGGAAAACGTTTCTATCATTCCACAAGTATCTAGGTTCACATTATCTAGGATTATATGCCCAAAAGTGATGGATATCTGGACAGAAAACTAGATAAGAGGATACAATCAAAGTGGATAAACTGGAAGAATGTGTTAGATATCCTGTGTTACACAAAAGTGTTTAGGAATCTGAAAAACACCATTTTGCAGACGGGCAGATGACCAAGAGATCAGAAAAGAGAATGGACGTTGCTGAGACTTGCAAGTGGTTTAATAAAAATGGATAAGATCCAAACCTCTGATACTGAGGACATACTCTGCTTATGAAGTCAACGGACACATAGTGTAAGGAAGAAACAGACATGGCGCTCACTTTAATAAGATGTAGGACCTCATATCGCTGCAATGACTGCAGCAATCCTACAGGTCATACTTTCCCCAAGGATGCGATAACGATCTATGGGAATTTTGGACAATTCTTCCCGTCTGCGTGTAATGAGGTCCTGGCCAGATGTGAGGCGAACGTCTCTTGAACTCGCCCGACGCGCCATTTCATCACATAGAAGTTTAAGTTTGAGATCAGGGCTCTGTGGAAGACAGTCAAGTATGGTGACATTCACGCCCACAAACCACGCAGTTACAGTATCAGCCTTGTGATACGGTGCATTGTCTTGCTGAAAGAGACAAGGATGAGTTCCATAGAAACGCCACCAAGTAGGAAGAATTGCATTGTCCAGAATGCTCGGATACCGCTTGGAGTTCAGTGTTTGGGGCACTGCAAACGTCGGTCCGAGGCGAAACGAAGAAAAACGGAGCCATACCATCACACCGCCAACTATGAATTTCATAGTTCGGTTACGTACTCTGGTAAGAGACGTTCACTGGTAATACGCAAACCAACACTGCTCGGTAGTGGGAGTAACGTGATTCCTCGCTCCATAACACAGCTTGGAAAGCTGTGTTATGAGCGAAGTCCCTTTGTACACTCTCTTTGCACCACTGAAGACGATGTTGGTTCGGGTAATGTGAAGCTTGCACATTGCTCACTCCACATTCAACGTGTCGGCGAATGGAGGTTTTTACATATTATCCTACGAGTTTAGGAGAGAGAATATTGCGAAAAATGACTGAGTAAAGAAAGACATGGGTTGGATCCCCTTTCGTATTCACTTCGAACTGAACTTGTCATTTTTGTTAATCCCCTATCCCCTACAAAATGTGAGCTTACTATATTTTTATTGTACCATAAGTGGGCCGAACTCAAATTATCCTTTAGATACCTATCACTATACATTTTTCAAGCCGCTTCAAGAGTCCAATGAGTAGCTTGGCGGTCCCCGACGTCGTTTTTCGCAAGTCATTTGTGCCACAGTGTGACTCGAAACCAGAGGCTTCTGGTTTGAGAGTCGATATCATATTTATATGCTACATATCCATAGTTGATGGAATTTTAAATAGAACTTCCTGCAGTCAAGTGTTTGTGGTCAGAAGAATTTAGAACCCTATAAATTTACAGAAGAATATTAGACAGTCTAGAGAAAAGTGTATGAATCAATAGAAGGATTGAAACGAGAACCAGACATCTACTATTCTCAGAATGGAAAAACATTTGCTGGTAGCTGTTCTTTTGCTTAATGACAATTCCTAAGCCCTTCAGCAAGTGAAAGATTTGAAAACTATTTCAAAATATATATCAATCTTCCTGAAACTAGCTTACTCTCCGAACCTCACTAGAAGTGTTTCTATTTTTCTTCTTCAAATGAGTTTTCTCCGCAAGGTAAAAGAAGTGATTTTCGTTGCTAGCATAACATTAAGAAATTTCGGGGTTGTTTCATGTGTGCTTGGAAAAAGCAAGGGTGGAAGTTGATAATTTACAAAAATCTACATATTCATGTTTAATAATTTTCTTTGATTTTATAGCCTAATAAATATTTATTTTTGTTTTGTTATGTATACAATTAATTTCACTAGAGAAATTTTCAGCATAAATCAACATTTCTCCAGCTATGTCTATATTTTTATTTACCTGAATATCTTCCGGTATCTTTAGAGAAGTGATAGTTCTTTCTACCAATCAGAGATAGTTCCTA
Source organism: Typopeltis vanoorti (assembly GCF_054136105.1). Taxonomy (NCBI): domain Eukaryota; kingdom Metazoa; phylum Arthropoda; class Arachnida; order Uropygi; family Thelyphonidae; genus Typopeltis; species Typopeltis vanoorti. Next base: position 134,640,264 of record NC_143556.1, read on the forward strand.
CTTTGCAGTTGTCACTTTTTAAATGTTTGAAATAAAATAACTCGCTCACTTTCTATTTCCTTCTAATATAACAGCACTGCACATCGATAAGAAAAGTAAAAAAAAAAAAAAAACGCCATCACAGGATTTGGGTGGTTAAAAAGATGTCGGTAACTGTGAAGGTCTGTTGTCCCTGCAGCAGTGTGCTGTTTCGGCACGAACTCTGATACAACCTCTGTTAAAAAAAGTATATAAATTCGGGAAAAAAACTGCTTACTCACGCAGGTGGTTGACAAGGCTGCGAGAGATTAATTTCTTCACAGAACATTAGTGGAGCTGGAAAAAATACCACTGCAAAAAAGACCAGCAGTTTTTTTTTTGTTATAATCAGATAACTGTTTTTATGATCAGAGATATTGTTAATACCCTATTAGCTTTTTGCTATGAATTTCAAAATTTTCCGATGCTGGCATTTCTTTGTGTTGTAATTTTCCTACTGGAAGCACTTCTGTTTTTATTCACCGAAAAACAAAAGAAACCAGAATCCGCCAGCAATAGTGTTAAGCTGAATTCCTAAAAGTGATTTTTACGAACGTTGATGAAAAGGCATTAATTAGGCTTTAAAATTAATTCAAAGCAGCCAAAAAAAATATAAGAAAAAATATTTTTAAAACTCTGCAATGTTTGAAAACATCACAGATATCTTGAGAATTAATGAATTGCGAGGTTTTTATAGTAAGGGAAGCTGCTGTCTTATGTCATACGTTTCTCTTACCAATGAAATGTAATTTATGTTTACATATGCGTATTTGGAGGAAATGTAATACAGACTACTTCAAAAGATAATTGAAGAATTTATTACATACAAAAGAGCGAAGCTGAGCTGTTTTCGTATTTGAAAAGATATATACGTATTTTTTAAAAAATTTTAACTGAAAAGGTGCTCTGTCAGGCTTAAGTATAAGTCCGCTTTGAGCTTAATGCAATATGAGAAAAGATCGTAACAGTAAAACAAAGTGATCCCTGCTTTGGGAATAGGCCGGATGTTTTCCATTATTAGATGAAGAATGACGGGATCGCAGATAAGCGCTTTGAACTCATGCTCTCTGACATATCGCGTAATATAATGGTGAGGTGAAAATATTTTTGTTGATAACATATTATGAAGAAGACATTGTTACAAGTGACTGTCCTTAAAAAAAAGGGTTTGGTTAAGTACACTTGGAAATATTTCATCGCAATGGCTTGGATATGTTTTTGGCGAGTTTCTAGTGGGCAGTTTTTTTTTTTTAATTTAAAATCATGAGTGGGCAGATTTAGCAAAATAAAGGACTTCATTTTTTGAAATACTGTCAAAAATACTGAAGTGTATAAAATTTTCTGACGAGTTTTCTTTACTTAAAGAAAATAGGCGGTCTCTTTTTTTTTGAAATTTGGAAAAAGGGTATTTGGTCATATCTACACCACCATCAGATGAATGTACCTCCTTGCAGCGTCTTAGATAAGAATGCATGAACGTAGTTAAACGTGTTTTTTCTCAAGAGAAATTGACTATATGTTAATAAATCCTTAACGGATTGTGCACTTAATATAAGTACAAAAGTCATTCTCCTTAATTATTAAATATTAGTAAAATGGAATACTAGAAATCGCAGACTCTGATATTTATAGACACGATGTAGGAACATCGTATCTATAAATATCGCATGTTTCATCTCGTTAACCAATTGACAATGGGAAGTTTAGTATTGAGGACTTGACTAAATGAAATACAATTGCCTCGTTGCTCCAGTCAGAAACATCTGATGCACAACTTTCCAATTATAATCTTATTATAATGGGAAACAATTCCATTATAAAAATCACTGGCGAATTAGAATGTGATTAAATGCGGTGTGTGTTTAACTCTATATTTCACAAAGAATCTTAAACTGCACGCGCTTCGATTGCGTGTAAGTCGTGCTTCGGCCCTGACCACTTTGCACTCATCTGTGAGTACTCACAGATGAGTACAAAGTTGATGAGTACATAATTGATCAGAAGTATCCGATTAATTATGTGATAATTAATCGGATACTTCTGATCATTCTTCGCTCTGGATGAACCAGCGTGGTTTACATCCAAAGTTTGTGTTAGCCCAAAGGCGTTCTGTCATCATTAAACCATGTCAGCAGCTCAGATAGAACATAATGCAGTCTATTCTTGAAAGGATACATGGTTCTGTTTCGGTGACTGTATAGGAAAAAATTATTATCCAGAAGTATTTTATGTTCATCGGCTTTCGCTCTTTCAGGTACTACAGGCAAACATCTTAATATATATCAGGAGAAATTCCTGACCATTACACCTCCTCTGACATTGAATTCATTAGGAATGATGCACTCTAGAATTCTAAAAGAATACACAAGTCACCCATCAATCGTTCTGTATCATGCAGATTCTCTGCTGGTCAGTGGTTTTTCCTGTTCGATGAAAAGTTCAAGCTACTGGCAATATTATCAATTGAATACTATCTGGTATCCGAGCAGTTAGCCTAGTGGCTATGTGCTTTGCAACCAAATGCCTAGGGAAGGAGTGTCCTAGGTTCGATTCTCGTCGGTGACGTGAGGAGCTCAAGGATTTTCCTCAGCAACAGTCAAGTTAGCCGGGCTTGGACGTGGACAGTAGGGGTTTTTCATCCCTCAACACACAGGATACAGTTATAGGATATAGTACGGCAAAGAAAGCCACCTTGCGTATAGTCATTTCTCTAGATGGTGGCGTATATAGCTGCCCCCAAACAGCCGAAAGACTATAACCACAACTATCTAGTACGCGAAGAAGAAAGCGCATGCACTCTGACTATAGGTTAATAGTCCTTCGTTACGCTTTCCTCATATCAGTTGTGCAGACACTAGTTGAAGTGAAATGCAAAGAGTGCTATGCAAGATGTGATTTAAAATAGTGCGATATTATCATGATTATTAATTCTCAAGTGGGATGTATGTTTACATGATTTAATACACAGCGCTCTCCTCATTTCGCTATCATGAAAGTATTCCATAATTTTTGTTGAAGTTTTATTAACGGCCTACTAAGAATATAAGAAATACCTTGAATTTTTCGATTACTTTTCGAATGTTTAACAATTAAAACATGTCTTCTGAAAAACATGATGAAAAATGTTTAAGGGTAGCTGGAGCTAATTGATAACACAGTATTAATTGTTTTCTTTGGACTTCCCAAAGGAAACAGACCAGCAAAATTTAAAGTATATTACATTAGTACGGTGAGTTGGCTAAGGAATTTTTTAATTGTATCAACTTCATGTATTTTTTTTATTTCTTTATATCATCCGGAAACCTAGCTCTAAAATACGGAGTTCATGTCTTCTCTAAAGACATTCACAAACATAGATGCCCCATAACGGGATGCGAACTCCACAACCTTCTTTGTTTGCGAGTGGATAGATGCTAAACATGAGACCAGCTAGTTAAAGAACCGTTCAGCGAAATACTTCAAATTAAGCAGAAGTTTTTTGTGTAGTAAAAGGCATGGAAATATCGTTTGTTTGCTTGTTGTCAGTCACTCGTCCTCCCTCTTTAGCATCGTTTGGAAGAGTCTCCCTCCTGTATTGAAACTATTTTTTTCTCCAAAAAAGTAAGTTGAGCTACTGAGAAAAGGAAATATAACCTATGGAAAAATCATATTTATGAAAAAATAAAGTGCAAATATTAATTTAGAGAAATAAAAAAGACTGTCATCGTATTCTGCAAAGAGATGTGTAAAGTAGAATGATTAATTATGCATTGAATCGTAAACCCCTATTTCAAAATCTTAGATTCTTTCTACAAAGATCTTGCATTGCCTATTATATCTAAATAGGAAGACCTGGTTTAGAATTTCATTTGCACAGGGCACGAGTAACTTAACTGAAGACATGTCTCATGCTCAGGAAGCTGGGATTTTTTTGCCTACAAAAAAATAAATGGGTCAAAATAAAAAGATTTATTAAAATCGTTAACAAAATCAGCTTTAACGCCAGACAAAATTCATTTTAGCATAGTAGAAAACGTTTTGTAGGCTTCATCAATTGAATTCGAGGACTATTGATTCAGACTAGATCATCTCTGCAGTACATTCTTCAGAGTTTGCTGATGGGGATGGAAATCGTTGCTTCTACATCAGCGAGGACAACCTGATGATAATATGAAAAAACATAATCGTTCATGACTAACATTTTTAATCTTAAGATTAAACCTTGTCAGCTGCGAACGAGTTCGAAGAATACCTGCATGCTTGCTCTTATTTAGAAATATTTGACCATTTCATTACGCAGTCACTAATATAAACGAGAATATTACAATTCTGCGATGCCGAAATCTGTTTTCCGAGCTGTATTTATGTCTTTTAGTATGATTCTATTTTTGTATATTTCGTTACAAGGACTTCTTTGTTGTTTTAATTCGACTTTCTAACAACAGTTGACTGATCATGGAAGACGTAAATCAAACTCGGATTTGAAACAATTACTGAGAATCAGAATTATTCGTGGCAGATCTCTCTCCGTGGACTGCATTCGCAGCAAACCTCTGCAAAGTCTTCCCCTAAAAAAAATTCATTTTTTTTAGTTTGCGGTGGTTGACAAGACTTCGAGAGATTAATTTTTTGACAGAGAATTAATGGAGACTGAAAAGTGAACATCCTAACGAAACACAGCGAACTGCTTTTTTACGCTTTCCCCTATCGACGTCTTAAATTAAACAGTTTTTTTCCCCATCCTCCATAAAGCCATGGTGTTAATGTTAATATCCAGCCCTATTAACTTTTTTTGATAATTTCAGTTTTTTTTAATATATTTCGTTTTACATTTTTTTTTCTTTTGCATTTCTGACTTGAAGAAGATGGTGAGCTTCTTCAAACGTCATACTTGTGTGTATAAGGCGTGAAATAGGTTGAATTCTTAGTTTTTAAGAAATGGCTTGAAAAGATTAAAAAAAAACATTTAATTAGAACATAAGTTTAAAAATTAATTAACAACTGGCTTTGCAAAAAACGTTTCCCCCCAACCCTGTTAAATAAATCTACGTCACTTGAACGGTTTTGTAAAAATATAACGAGAAATTAATTAATTATGAGTTTTTATGAAAGTCGGTTGGCTCTTTGCTTGAAATTGGATCAAACATTAAAAAATATATGCGAATGAACTACTGGCAACTGTTGAAGCGCTGGTCATGGACGCGAAGAATTTTATGTTTTTTCAGCCGACGCCAAGTCTCAGACGGAGTTGATTTTACTTCCATTGAACAAATCCGTCATGTCATTGAACGCGTGCAACTAATGTAATTTCCATGTTATAAAGTCAGATATGTAACATTCGTTTTTTTTTTTTTTTTTTTTAAGTTTCAACACAGAGTTTTTGTCTGCTGTCCCATCTTAGAGTGTTTTTTAAAGAACTTGCACTTTATAACTGAATCTTAGAAGACAAAACTTCAACTTATAAACATAAATGTTAAAACTTTCTTAATACTTAAAATACTACTTTGTACTAAAAGTAGTTTAATAATCTGTAAAGCTAATGAAAATATTAAATATTCGATCTAAATTAATTCTCCAAGAAAGTATAATGTTCTCTTATGATAAGTAAGAAAGCATAGAAACAATCTTCTAGTGTTTAATCCTTTAATGTTTGAACCCTGATCACAAGATTGGGCTTCCTGCTTTCCCTCTTTTTTATGTGGCGCCTGTACATTATCTTTTTGTGTTTTGACCAGGAGTTTCATTATCCAGAGAGTCCTTAAGAACCGGTCTTTATCTCTAGACACTGGTGGTGTTTTCATGTAGACAGGATGCGAAACTCAAATTATATAAGCTTCTGATCCTGTCGAAACATTGTTAGTTTCATGGAGCAAACATTTACCTACTTGATATGAAATAAGAGATATTTCTTGTAATTTTTGGCTCTTTTCTTCATGAAGAGATTTTTTTTCTAATATAAATATTTAAAATATTAATTTGCAATCGAGGTCTTACATCTGAACCAGTGCTTTTTCAATTTTTTTTCATTTGTCTCCTTTTGTATAAATACAAAAATTCGCACATCCTCTTCATACCCGTCATTTCTGAAAACTAGCTTAAAATCTGAAATATTATCACCCAAAACAAATGATCGTAAATTTAGAAAGAAAGAAAATGTGAATATATGTTGTAGGTTACATAATTATGCATTTCACAATTACGAAACTCAAGACCTTTCCTTCTGTAATCGCTAATCAACAGGAAATACGTATTTTCTCCGTTTTCAAAAAGTATTAAAAATTTATCAAATGTTAAAAAAAAGTATTAAATCTTTTTCAACCTACATGCCCAACTCAGATAACAGTGTTGTCTCTGCAGGCACGCTCCACCTGTTGAGAAAAAAGAGAAACTAGTTTGATCATGTAGGCAAACAACTGAAATCTGCTTAAGTAACAATGCTGCTTGTTACTTAAATATAAAGAGCCAACAGGCTTCATTTCGGCGATATAAACATTATTTAAATTAAGGGGATATTAAATCCCACATTGTTTTAAAACCGAATAAGAAACTCAAAGATTGGAATCAGAGAGTTTCATGCCGAATATAGTAAACTATAAAAGTATCGGCGATTACTAGCGTGAGCTAATGCAAGTAGTCCTAGTACGAAGTACGATCTTGGGCAACTCGCAGCAAAGGTGGTAAAGTTCTGATCGCTATTCTTGGTATTTTCTATAATGTAAAAACACATTTCCTAGGAAATGTATGCTGTTATTACATTGTGGTGGGAGGCCACTACCCAGACCGGTTTCAGCCTTTTTGAGGCTTCATCAGTGAGTAGCTAGACCAAATAGATACCTTAGATACCCCCCACCATAATGTAATAACAGCATACATTTCCTAGGAAATGTATGCTGTTATTACATTATAGAAAATACCAAGAATAGCGATCAGAACCTTACCACCTTTGCTGCGAGTTGCCCAAGATCGTACTTCGTACTAGGACTACTTGCATTAGCTCACGCTAGTAATCGCCGATACTTTTATAGTTTACTATATTCGGCATGAAACTCTCTGATTCCAATCTTTGAGTTTCTTATTCGGTTTTAAAACAATGTGGGATTTAATATCCCCTTAATTTAAATAATGCTGCTTGTTACTAACAGGAACATGCTCGCTTCATTGTAAGACATAAACACTGAATTGGAAGTATTCGTGAGGGGGACGTATTCATTGGCATTATAATGATGCGATATTTTACCAACCGCCTGTTGACAAGAATAAAAAAAGCAGCAGGTTCTTGAAGAAATTGTGCTATTAATATTTTGCTGTTGCTATTCTTGTTATTTTTATATGATTCGATTTTGAATGAGTAAACATAACGTCAAATATTTTTACATTTTCTGGTGACAGATTGCTATTTCTATGGTACTTGTATTGTAAATTGCTCAAGATATATTCTGAACTATGTTCTGTGCTGAATCGTCTATAATTACAATTCAGCTATTAAGGCATAATGTTTAAGTCGTTCAAATCCGTTTAGAAACTTACCGGTATTTAAAATTGGACAAACTCAGGTTTCCCTTTCTCCCGGCATATCTGAATTATGAGGGTGGTCTGAAACGTTCTAAGCCTAGCAATAAAGAAACGAATTTATAATTTCAAAATTATTTTTATTTTTCAAGACGATCTCCCTTAAGACTAATACATTTATTCCAGCGATGCTCCAGTGCCAATATCCTGTCCCTGTAGTGGTGCTCAGTAAGATCTGTAAAATACCCCTCTACAGCTGCAATCACCTCTTGATTCGATGAAAAACACTGACCACCGGCAAAGAGTTTTAGTTCTGGGAAGAGAAAGAATCAGAGGTAGCCAAATCTGGAAAATAGGGTGAATGTTCCAACAATTCATAGTGCAGATCCCTTAATTTTCCCATTGCCAAAACACCTTTGTGGACAGGTGAATTGCCCTGATGAAAGATGATTTTTTTTCTTCTGCAAACCGGGTCTTTTCTCACGAATTTTTTCGTCTAGTCAGGTTAAAAGATCGGAATAATATTCGCCGGTTATTGTTTCACCCTTTTCAAGATAATTAATAAACAAAATGCCTTTAGCATCCCAAAGCACCGATGCCATGACTTTTCCAAGCTAATGGAACCGACTTTGTCTTTTTTGCCGCTGAACAACCGGCTTCTGTCCACTGTTTTGACTGCTGTTTGGATTCTGTTGTGTAATGGTGAGTCCAGGTCTCATCTATAGTAATAAATCGACGCACAAATCAGTTTTATTCTTGTTAAAACGCTCCAAGCACTGTTCAGAGCTTTTCATGCGAGTGCTTTTTTGATCTGCTGTGAGCAAGTGCGGTACCCAACTTGCGCAAAGCTTTTTCATTTGCAATTCTTCATGAAAAATATATCCTAAACGCTCTTTTTAAATGCCTATAGTATCAGCAATTCCACGCACTTTGACTCGTTGGTCATCCAATATCATATCGTGCACTTGATTAATGGTGGTGTTACACTTTTTGGACATCCTTTACGTGGATCATCTTCAAGCCTGGTACAGCCACGTTTAAACTCGGCAGCTCATTTTTTAATTATCGAAAACGAAGAAGAGGAGTCCCCATAAACTTTTGTGAACTTCGAATTAATTTCTTTTGGCGTTAAATCTTCTTTTATAAAGAATTTTATAACCACACGATACTCAATTTTATCCATTTCAAGGGATACAGACAACACTTTTGCTTCAGACAGCTGTATAAAACAAACAAACAAACTACTGGATAGAATGACTTGCAATTTCACATGGATGCTTATGACAGATGAACTAACTTAGAAAAAAAATCTTGCCGATGGTGTTGCCATCTATGGTCGAGGCCGAGAACGCTTCAGATCGCCGTAGTATTTTCCATTCACTTGTTCTCTTTTATCCTATTTTGTTGCTCTTTTTTTATCCTTATAGAATATAATAAATTCAGATGCTCTTAAAACAGAAGTAAAATTTATAACATATTTCTTTTCAGAATTACATTTCCAATCAGTACATTATTACGAAATATTTGTATTTAATTGTGAGTTGTACTGATTCATAATAATCTTCTATTTATTAGCAAACATTCCTGGCCTCATATTTTAAATGAAATGCCCATAGTATCAATTTAAGATATTGGAATTGGTTACCATACTTGGTAATTCTGTAGCACATTTGCTAAGAATGGTTCCAAAGATTTGCACTTTAATGGGAAGATCTTAAAATTTCTTTTAGGATTCAGAGGAATCTTTATGGGCTTTACAATTTAAGGAAGAACGAGATGTTATAATATGGAAGACGAAGAGTTATTGCTCCTGGAACTATGCATTTTACTAGGCCTAGCAGAGACCACACGCAATAAACAGAGCATATGACCCCGACCTCACGGATGCATTAGCTGCAAAATTCTTCGCTAGCCACAGATTAGATGGGATTTGAATTTAGATCTCATTCTCATGGGAATAATATTTCGCGGTGGAATCAGTCAGAAATGTCATGAATATTGTCTTTCAACTTAATATACATCCATAATCGAATTGGAAAGCAAAAAACAGTGCATAATTATTCAAACTTTGACATCGTTTATGTATGAAATCTTTACCATGAAAACTGAAATTCCTAAGGTGACAGATTTCCCTTCTATGCACTCGTATTGTTTTTTCAATACGCAAAACAGACAGACTAGCCTAAGAACACACAACCGAAACAGATTACTTCAGCCGTAATTTCAAACATTTGAACAGCATGTCATTTTAAATTTAGGAACTATATACATTTTCCTATTTTATGAACACTACACGGTGATTATGATCGTTCGTTTATTTACAAAAGCAACTATAGGGAAGTATTTTATTAAAATTGCCAAAAAAAACTACAAAAATCTTATTTTTATTTGAATATCTGTCGACTGTTTGTACTGAACAGAATTTTAAAGCTCATTTCGTATATTTGAACAGACCGGATAGTCATTGACTGGAGAATAATCAGGTTTTTGAAGCTACATTAAACGTTTGGAAATGTCTACAGGCCACCTGAAGTAGAGAAACCAAAGTAGACATGTCGGAAAGTTGAAACTAGGATGAAAAAGAAAAGCGACGTGGAGACCAAGTGGATTACTCGGAACAGAAAAAAAAAATAACTTTTTCGGATTTGTCAGCTTAACAAAGAGCATCACCTGAACCTATCAAGTTCCTGATTGTTGTCTATTGTAAACACGTGTTCTCTGCGCTCACAAGAATTTTTGTAAGAAGTCTTATAGGAGAGTGTCGAGTGACAGAGCGAACCAACGTTGTGCTTCGTCACCGAGTATTTCTTAAGGGAAGGTGGATAAAGGGAAGCGAGTCAACGTTGAAAATCAATAGGTGTCTATGAGTGATCTCTTTTACTTGATGGGAGATACTTCACCGGTTCCGCCTTACACGGAACCTGAGTAATGAATTCTGAGCCAGTCGGAACCGATGTTCGTAGTACGTAATGAAATAAGTAATAGTTTGCGTCAACTTGGATTTCAGAATTTGAGAACAGCGGTGTTTATTCCAAAACTCTTCAAATTCTACGCTGTTTCTGATCTAAAGCTACAGAAACAGGATTATCGGTCACATGTCAATTCGGCGTTTAACATTAATGCCTTTAATTTTCTCTTTCTAGACTGCGTAATATATCGTTGGCGTATTTGGTATCGAACGGTACCCCTTCGGCTGGAAGGACCTAGGTTCGAATTGGAGGTGGCAGGGAAACTTAGGGTGTTTTTTTATCCTGCGGACCATAGTGCGATGGCTTCAAAACCTTACTTGCTTCAGCCATTATTCGAAATTACCAGACCTATTCCAACTGAAAATTATTAAAATGGCATTTACGCAATCATTAAAGGCAATGTACTTTGAATAAGTAGCATAATAGTTTCCTTTTGGAAGGAATAGAGAAAGCATACGAAAGAATTTGAGTGATTAAAACAAAAAAACTAAACGATTCATGATCAGTTTGATCTTGCTTTGTCTCTCCATACATATGACTCATGAGCCTCATTCTGACCTCTTGATTATTAGTTATTCCATCGATGAGCTAGGCGTGAAACACGCACCTGGCAGATACAGCAGCGTAAATCTCGTGGACTACTAATACATCCAGCCTGTCGATAATTCTCTGCAGCAGTTATCAAATGTTGTATTAACCTTGTTCATCACGCCATTGAACAGAAGGCGAGAAACATTCTCACATAAGATGAAAGAAAATACTGTCATAAGAAATAAATATCATTTATAAAAAAAAAAGGTAATATTATACTCGGCAATTAAAAGTAAATCGGCCGTTTAATTAAAATAGAAAAACACACATTGACAAGAGAGAGAGCAAGAAAATGTTTTCTTCTTTTTATGCTCAGAATACTAACTAGCAAATATTCAACATTATACAGATAATTTGTTTAGAAATAGTTGAACCTGACATTTTGACTGACGATACAATCAACATTAGATGATAATAGCTTCACTTCTCTTTTTATTGTTAGTAAATGTTTTATAACCATATTATTATAATTAAAATGGTAATCAACAGAAAACTTTAAATATTATCTACATCGTTTGGTGAATATGATTAAGTACATTTTTCACAAGTCTGCATACAATCTTTAATTTTTCAAAATGAAATAGAAGACAAGTCAGTTGTTACTGCTATAAGCTTAGTTTCCTTAATATGTAGGCCACAAGAATTATCTGTATATCGTATTATGAGTGTCACATTCAGAACATGTAAATAGGCCAAGATAAAAATTAATAAAATATTAATAGCAGAAATCTTAATATAAGAATAAAAATGTAAAACTCTTGCTATAACCGGTGTTTTTTTTTTTTTTTTTGGAATGACCTACTAACATCTTACTCTCAAATTTCTATATATAGAGAGAGAGAGTTCCAAATATTCAAGGCAAACGATACAATGTACTACAGATTGTATACCTAAGATGATTTTCTCCTCTCCAGGATTTTCATGTATCGTATTAATTGTATGAGACTGTAGAAACTGACACTACTTGTTCTCTGGCAAACAGCCAAAAGCATTGGTGTTAGTTATATGGACTGATCATTTCCGTTTTATTATTATGCTTTGAAAGATTGCTAGGTTTATTTACAACTGTGGCCAGCCAAACCAAATAATCGGTGAAATATATACGATGTGTATAATATATTCATAATTAGATATTTTATTCCTTTTAAATAATTTGTCCAAATGGTTCCGTTTTTAATTAACAGGAAAATCTTCCACAACGTTTTTTCTTATTGCTCTTCTGGAAAATTGATGCAAGATGAAGCGAATGTTTCACTCCTCGAACTAGAGTATGACATGTTCTCTATAACTTCGGTGCTTGAATAACTGTCCTATTAATCTAGTAATAAAAACTGCAGATGAATCGATGGAGGCAGCATCCCAACAGTTCACAAAACATCGCTTCCTATGGCCTAACATTTTACGGAGAAATGCAATGTTTCTGCATCATCAAGCACAGCAGACTCGTACACCCCGTTATCGACCAAATTCGAGGAAGCAGAGCGTGAATAACCTAGCTGTAGCAACATAAACTTCGGTTGTGTTGATGCTACGGATTTCCCTAACGACCCTGCACATAATTTCTCGATTTTGTGCACAGCTGAGCAAGGCAAGCTGATAAAAATGTCCAGGCAATGGAGAAGAAAAGGATAAAAGAAAGACCACAATTGTCAACTATAGCCAATATCTGTGGTATTAAGCGAACTACTACAGTTCTTGTAACATTGTTTTAAAATCTTTGCACCATGGACGTTGCGCAGCTGTAATAGCGGTTAAAAAAATTATCATTGAAGTCTAGGAAGTTATTTTATCTATTATTATTAATCGGTATATTACGACAATGCAAAAACTTCTGAGTTTTCGTTCATTTTACAGAAATACAGAAAACGATGAGCTAGATTATATGTCATATTGATGATGGAGATTACCGAATAGGTTTAAATTATACTTTTTTGGAATTTAATTTGTTATTGGAGTTATTCCAGTCTACATGTAAAAGTTTCATAGTTTTACAAGTGCAATTGATTAAATCACATTCGCAAACAGTTCAAGCTCGCGCTTTGAAACATATTTGCTATATTTTTCGCAATAACGTCAACATGATACTATACAGAAGGCTGGGTTTCTTTGCATGATAAGCAATCTGTTTATCTGAACTTGCATGTATTTGACTGCTTTATTCTATTCACACTTCGCTAATACAATAAGCATTTCATTTTAGAAATGTACTGTTTTTTTGTGTAGGTTTACGTGTAGCTGCAGTTTTATGATGTTTAAATGATATCTCTTGGCGGTGAAGTCGACAATCCTGTCCTTTGACTTATGTAATATTGCAGGTCTAATGCTTTCTGTACTACCGGATGTTATTTCTCGTGATCCTTTCTGGTCATGTGCTACTGCTGCCATCACATCCATATAGTGCAATCAACTTTGATCGAATGTCTTCCATAGAACTGTTCGGTCGCTAGATATTTTTAGCCAAGCTGCTTTGTGATAAAAACAGATATAGTTTAAGCTTGATTAAAAAAAAAAATCAAATACCAATCTATCTTCTTGAAAATAATTTCCTTGAAGTTTTCTAGTTGTGGCTGAAATATTTCAGTGCAATATACCCATACTTTTCTCCGTATCTTGTAATTATAAAGAGCTGTTATTGGCTGTTGCAACCACGAATGTTTTTCCCTGAATATACCCCGAAATAGTTGATGATATATTCGAGCAACCTATGCTGGTCAAAAAAAGTTGTGTGTGTGTGTGTACATACATAAATCAACACTGTGATACATTGTTGATTTATGTATGTACACACACACACACAACTTTTGAACTTTTCAAGCTAATTCAGGCTTGCAATAGTGAGGGCGGCGGGCTTACTCGGGGAAGAGGAAACACATCTCCTGCTTATGGAGGTTGGAGAGCGGGTATATTCCCCACTCGGCCAAATTGGTACATTTTACTCGTTATTGGATATGTTTTAAGATTTACTTTTCGTTTTTAGACGTATTCGCTGGTCAAAAGCACCAATTAGATTCGTATCGACTTCTGCATGAAACAGTTAAAACGAATAAACTAATCCTGATGAACCCGAATATTTAAGGAGCTGAGAAAATCATCTCTGCAATTTTATTTTGCGTTTAATTCTAATATATCGCATCTCCGTATATCGTGCACTTCTCTCACTTGCATAGAAATCTGTTGTATTATTACACTCAATGAACTTAAATGTGACTTGGAAATATATATATATATATATATTCTATACAGTAAAGAGATTGCTCTGCAAAAGCAATTTTGTTATACAACTGCTATTTAATCATCAGGAAACTAATTATTCCAATCTAATCCGCAAAATATAAAAGAACTCTTGCAAGCTACATCAAGGCTAGATCTAATAAGGAGGATTGTGATCACTCACTGGACCATGAAATTCACCTGCCAGCTGATGGCATTCAAACCGTCCATGTTGACGACGTGTCTGTATTTTTATTCAATTTTGTCTAGTCCGGAAACCCTGCTCAGGAGACCAAGCAACGTACACTCCCATTCGTGTGTCACCTCTTATCCATGTGGTTGGCTATACCATGATGTGACTCATGGTTGACTACGGGCTTAACAACATGCGGTGAAGATCCTATCTCTTCCGCGCATTGTCGTAAGTATGTGGAAGGAAGGCTGTAAATCCGTGTGGCTTCACAAAACATCCATGTTCGAGACAGAATTCGAAATTGGCGACTGTTGATTGGAGAGCGGATAAACTAACCAATCTGCCTTCCCTTGAAGCAAGCACTGTTAAATCTGCAACACACATGCGTTGCCGATTTAATAAAAGTCGATTTTCCTAATTTTCCGGCAAGTTTTAAATCTTAATATTATTTAAGATAATGTCTGAGCCGTTTAAATATGTAAATGTGGATTTTAGTTTTCCTGATTCCTAATAAAAAAAAATCTCGAAGTTGAACGGAACTAAAGAAAGGAAACACGGGAATGCTTTGAATACATCGGAAACATGTGTACCAACTTCCGTTGAAGTAAGGTATCGCACAGCACCTTAAGACCATAGAAATGCTTTACATTTTCATACCGATTGCGTGCCTTCGGTACAAATTACCAGCGCTCATGGTACTTTTCATTATATTCGCATACCACAATTAACGTATAACAAATTATTTACGTTGTGTACATAATTACAAAATAGGGAAGTAATTTCTAAAAAATTTATAGACTCGCTTCTTAACGACCCAATCACAACCCTCTAACAATAAAGATTTCGAACGTGATTACCGTAGATACCATAAAAGGCCCCTCCTTTCTGACCCCCGTTTATCAAATATATCGTTAATGCGAACCTTTGTCAATTTAGAGTTCATACTGCACTCGCGATCCTGTCCCCTCCTCCAAATCATTTGCGTGTTCCAATAACATCAGTCCAGCGAACAGACATAATTGCTAGATGCTTGAGGAGTTCCCATGAATCGTAACTTGTGTAATATTAACAGGCAACCTTGGAAATAACTCAATTCCCTCCCCTCCAGCTTTTTATTTTCTTATAAGAAATATTGTTAACGTGTGTGGTTAGAAGGATGAAATGTTTTTATGAAAACTTCAGCACATTTCGATGCCACGAATTAAAAGCTTTCAGCAGATGATTGGTTCCCACAAAGAAGCTCAAACAAATATTTCCTTAAATCCTGTTGCCTTTGCTTCTAGCGCTTCCATTTATTTAAATGCAAATGATTTATTGCTTAGATTATGCCGCCACGAATGGTTTTTATGCAAAATTGATGGTATGGCATATTATTAATCTTTTCGTGAATATAACTAAGATGGAGCGGATTCCTTTGCTGGTGCAAGAGGAGATTATGGAGAGAAATTTATTGCACTGATGGAAGTAAAATGTTGTGATATCATTCTCGGCAATAATGTAGCTTATTCTAATATCCCCGAATCTAAATACCAAGCGGAAGAGAAAGAGGCAGTATTGCTACTAAGACGTTGTGCTATTCATATTCCTTCACTTATTCATGGAACTGGGTTTTATTAAATTCAATGGCACTTTCTCGAAAATTAAAATTTAACACAGTAAAAGCAGCCCTTCTAAATCAATGGTTTGAATAGCAATAAACCAGAAAGTGATCCAGAATCAGTTTTAACGCTTAACAGATAAGTTAAAGGCTGCGAGATACATTTGGTTTATTTAAGTTATTTTCTTTCGCGTATTTCGAAATTTCTTCGAAGAGAATTTGATTCCGAAAAAAATTCTGTAAACCGGCAGATTCATTCTAAGGAGAATCGAACGCTTTATATTATGACTGAAACATAAGAATTTTCCTTCAGTAGTGAATTTCCCAAATTTATATTCTAAACACACCTTAGATAATTGAGATGCGTTGTTTGAGTATCAGATAGCTAGTATTTGGATAGGTTTATATATTTTGGGATGAAGAGTAATGCTGGCTAACTTCATGTAAGTTTAAACTCCGTTAGGATCAAATATTATGCTTAATTTTAGCTAAAATTTACGCATAAACGGAAATATGTATGTTATTCAAGTCTGTATTACGTATTCTCACAATCAGGTGCCATTCCATATATATACCCAGAATGAAAAGCCAAACGGCTATTTTTTTTTTCTGGCGAGGTTGATATAAGTTAAGGGGATAAAAAATCCCTTATTGTACACAATAAGGGATTTTTATCCCCTTAACTTATATACCCAGAATGTTTCATGTGCACTTCTGGGTCCTAGATATAAGAGCAATGAAATCCGTTTTTTGAGAGAGAGATTCGTATGCAAAAATATTCTAATCCAAGATAAGTTACTAAGTGGATATTACTCACCAAAGTTGTAAACCTGTAGTACATTAATGTTGAGGATCACGTATCAGAAAATAAGACATTAGGCTAAACAGAAAACGTTTTCAATCTGCTTCAGGCTTATATTAAGGAAGGTGGCAGTCTCTCATTGTGAGATGAAATCATATACCATCAGAAAACATTCAGAAACTATCTGTGCTCCGAACTCGTTTTGACAGTGGACAGAATATTCTGCGAATATTCTCTCCACTATCTTATTCATGCCAGTAAACATTAAAGTGAAAATCAATAATTTCTAAAAGTCTTCTTACAAATGTTTATTTCACAAGGTAATATCGTAGCAGTCTATGACATCGACATTAATGCGAAAGGTCATTGGATTCGAATTAATGTCATTTGTAACTGAAGGCTACACTGACGTTGATCAGAATTGGTCACAACACAGCGAACGACTGCAGCCACCCATTGCTACAGAGATAAGCGAGAACTCCTTTCTACATAAACCACAGAATATCGCGATTGCCTAAGTTATTAGGGTGAACCATTTATGTATTCAGCAGTATTTTTTTTAATAAAGGTAACTCGAATTTACTTCATCCTCACACAACATTAATCTGCAATAGCAAACTTATTTTTATGCTTCTTCAACCTCTCATGGAAATAAAATTAATGGAATAAATAATAATTAATGAAGTTGAATCGACAGATGTTTATGTTCAGATTTATAAATGCAAGGCCATTTGTTACTTAATTATATTATATAAAATGCCAGAACATTTATTCTTGAGAATATTCTTTGATGTGAAGTTTTATATATCATCATACTTTTGTAATACCAAGAAGAAATCTCATCTTTTTTGTTACGAGTTCCTGTTTATTCCCTCATCGGGTAGGATGCATTACCAAAATTAGAATACCAGCACACCTCAGGTGCGCTATTAAATCCCTTGACACACTGGTGTCTATTCTTGAGAGGATCTCAGCTTAATATACATTGAACAAACTTGAAAAGAATTTTTCAATCACACACACACACACACACACACACACACACACACACAATATGTGTTAAAGCAAATTTCCTAAGCAACTAGTTGCGAGAAGTCGACGGTGTAATCTTTTCATCGCCTAATCTTGTTCACAATAAGCAACCTCCACAAATAAAATTCATATCGGGCGACGTGTGTGAGCTTTCATGGGATTCAGCTACTAGATTTTGGAAGCTTTCCTTGTCTCATTGATACGGTTTTGACTTTATTCTGGGTAAACTCGCCGATATTGCTGTACACAGATGCATGTGAAACGCACTGTATCTGACAGTCTGTCGTTGGCTCCGGTCACATGCTAAGTGGCCGATAACACGAGTTTGCGTAAACGGAAAATGATAGCAGGAACCCGACTGCTTCAGGCGAGGTAGCTGACAACTCTCGCTGCTTGTTTCCTGAACTCCAATATCTCCCTCTCTCACACACACCTACAAAGTCCTAAAGCAGAATAAATGCATTTTGAAACTATTCCTTTTATAGGAAAAGTAATACTGTATTAGGATTGGTGCTTTCTGTGTAATTCGTGTTACCACTCCTGACGTTCATTAAATTAGTGAATACGACTTCAGCAGAAAAGTGAAACAGGCCCGTTTAAATGTGAAATAATAGTATCTATTATAATATTTATTATATCTATTTTTGTACTGTGCAAGCCTTGAAAAAGCTAGTCAGTTATTAGCGAAACCGGTAGGCAATATTGTACGAATTAAAAATCTATGGTCAGTTTAGCAATAAGACATATTTTGTAGTATCTATTATAATTATTGGCAATAGTGAAGAATGGGACATTTTCCTTTCTGTTTCTTGTCATAAGTAATAGTTTCCTTAGCAGCAGAGTGTTCACAACCGAGTCAAAATACCTTTGTTCGAATTTTGTCTTTGATGCGCGGCACATTTATAAGGGGCTATTCAGTTGAAGGCCGATCTTTTAAGGATGCGGCGGTGTCTTGTTCCTGAAATTCAGCCTTCTAAAACCAGCCGTTGGACATGAACTCTGTATTATACGATATCACCTCATGGCCTTATCTGCATTAAAGTAATCTCAGTGTTAAATATCTCTGTTTGCTATTCTCTCTGCAAAAGCGGTATATTTAATGGATGGGAAGGGGCTTGATTTACTGACCCATTTAGCTGCCAGGTTTCAGATTTCCATATTCAACAGCAAAACTTTCCCGAATCTATTTCTGAACATTTAGCTTGTTGTGATGGGAATTAATTTTCTGCATTCTCATCTAATAAAACAGCGAACAAGAGCGAATATACGTGTGTATTCCAATTTAGCAGATTATGTGAATTCATTCACCGATATCATGAATGGATGCCATGGAAATCAATCTTTCGATCGTCATTCTTTTAACCGCTCTTCAGAAACCAAGGTGACAAAAGCCATAGAAAACTTTCGACGCGCTTATGTTTATCTAAGTATCATGTATCGCCTTTAGTGAATTTATTTTGATTACAGCGGTAGCTGTAATTGCCTTGAGGTAACAACTTACCGTTAAGTATTATTTAGAGTTAACGTTTAGAGGGTTAAGGTCGTCAGGTAATCCTGTACTGATTCTGCCTGTTCATTGGCTAGTTTATCGGGTTTGCGAGAAGAGGAATCTGGCATCTGTGATAATACCTTGTTGCATGTCAGGTGACGTGAGTTAGAGACGCCGTATTTGAGAAAACTGAGTGTGTCCGAATGGTTTCTGGACTATAGTAAATGCCCCATCCTGATTATTTTGGTTCACTTTTTGTTGCTTCTTGAAAAGTCATCTCCAAGTATCCGGTAAAGTTTGTCTTCCGCCTTAAAATACCAGAACATTCAAAGTCGTTTCGTTTTCATTATTAATATAGCAGGATGTTATTAAAATAGCTGCGTGAGCTAATATTTCTAAGAAATTACGACAGCTCATAATTAACACTGGCTTTTGATAGTTAAACGGAGGTAAAACATGAATGCATTCCAAGCAGAGAAAGGGTTTGATGGAATCCCCAAACCTTTCTCCTGTTTATAGATGCTTTCTCGACATAGTTATAAGTCAAAGAGGTCATCTATGCATAAAGAGAATGTGCTGTGAACTAAACGGCTAACATTGGACACAGCAGGAACGAGCGGTGATGGAAAAAGTGTTAAGTCGCTATTGCTTTCTCTTTGCTCCAATTCCATTCGTATTTCAAATAAATTGTCAGTAGTATAAAAATATGAATGTAATCTTATTCTTTCATAGTGAGGAGTTATTTAGTTCAAGTTGCTAGCGAGTATGTTAACCAAATTTGCAACGCATATGGAACACAAATTTTCTTGGGCATATGGAACACAAATTTTCTGCAGTTGTATTGATGAAATGGTTGAGCGTCACTTGTATTAGATACGCGATTGCATCAGTGTTGTCATTCAATTTGAAAATACTACTTTAGCATAGGTATAACTAGCGGGAATATCTCCAATAAGTAGGAACTATTTCAATTTCATGTACGCAGTGGATTTTAATACAGAGAGTGAATGTGTGAGATATTCAAAACTGAGTTTGCGAAGACGTATTGCAAATAAAAAAATTCATTCGATACCTTCTTTTATAAAATAAAATTATTTTGATGGGACGGGATCAGTATTAAAGAGTGGTGCTTTCTTTTGAATTTTTCAACTAACTGAAATACTACACAATCACTAGCATGATTTGATTATTTTTTATTTCTCAAACTGCTTATTAAAAACTTGGACTGCTTACCGGTTCAACTAAATTGCGTACCATTAATATAGCAGTTTACTATCTTTCGTTTCTTTACATGGGTTCCCCTATCTACCTCTGCCAATATAAAAACACTTCCGAATTTAATTATAACTCAATATTTATAATAAACGATTCCCTGATTTTTAGTACGTTTAGGCCATTTTGTTATCTAGATCAACGCTTCCCAAACTGTGGGCCGCGGCCCCCTTGGGGGCCGTAAGTTTTGTTGATGTGGCCGTGAAATAATAAAACAAATTTAAAATGTTTTAAGACTGAGTAGATTTTTTTTAATCTTAAAAGAAACGTATTTAAATTTTATTATTTCTATTTTGTTCTTTTTTATATTTTAATGGAAAAAATCACACATTGGGGTTTGTTCACAAATTTTGCTTCTTACTTATTTCGGCGCTTAATGAATATTAGTAAATATATGCTTATTCATATAAGTTTCATTTCAAAGGTATTGATAAGAAGCACAAAAATATTACAAACGCAAAATCTTGGAGATAAATTGTATTGAATATAAATACAATAAATTTTATAATAATATATGTCTGTATTACGATTTTGTTTCGATGGGGGAGGCGTGAAATATTTAAATTTTTCCAGAGGGGGCCTTGGCATCCATAATTTTGGGAAGCACTGATCTAGATAACAACACTGGTGACATAAAGACACTCAAATAAGTTTGAGTGGTTGGTGTGGATCTTCATGGTTTATACAGCTGAAATGTTTTCTAAGAACTCGTATCAAAAACAACAACAGAAAGAAATGATAACGTAAAAGTGCATTTAATCATTTTTAGAGCTTACATATTGGAAAATTCCATTTTTGATAGATTAGAATATTTGAATATTTTTGAAATTGGTAGACTAGAATATTTTCTAGTCAAATTAAAGAAATCATGTTCCGGGAAAATTCAGAAACGTTTTTCGGGGATTTTTGGATGTTTAGCGTCGGTTTCACATTGAAAGTTAACTCCGCATATTCTTTCGCATACTGGTCCCACAAAACAGAAGTATTCCTACCAGTTACTGATGATCATAGGCTCTTAGGATAATGCACTTACATGATACACACTCACCCATATAGGTTACAACTCAGTGTGTCATAATCGAAATTCATGATGTCCGTTTCGTTTTCTATCTGCTTCAGTGCCTCTTGTCCTGAGCCTTTAACGAGTATATCATAACTGCTGGTCTGGACTCTACAGTGGTTATACAGCCTGTTTAAACTATACCCATATCTTCTAAAAAGGGGGGGGGGACACACCATCGTATGTCACTAAGTATGCGAGTACATAGCCAGCTCCAATTAATACTTGAACTTTAGAATTAAGTGCTTAATCATAAGTGTCAGGTAAGCCTACTTAATTAACCAGCTTCGTGTGATGTAGCCTGTGACTTACAGGAAAATTCTTTATATATATATTTCATTTACCGAATTAAATATTATACAAAATCCTCATACTACATCTTAACTTTCATCAATTCCAATAATCTAGTATACCCCGTTGAGCAGTTTATACTAATCGCACTACCACACAAAAAATTCCCACAAAAAGAAAGCAATAAAAGCACCAACATCGCTGATCAGCAATACCATTTACCAACACCAAAGTCGCTCGTTGCCAGAAAGTTATACTAACTTTTATCTAAACTTCTGGAAGTCACTTTGACATTGTTCTCCAGTCCAGCTATTCTGTTGACGATGAACATTCCGACGCTGTTTAATATGAAAGCACAAGTTTTTGCATATTCATCAATACACACTCCAAACCGTATGCCCAGTTGCATTATTCTAAACAGATTTACCGAACAAAGTTCGCATTTCACTATTCCAGAACATACTAATTCGTTCAATATCTGTGCATCGGCAATTTCCGCAACAGTTTGGGGGAAACTCATGTAAACATAGGTTATACAGAGCATCATTGCCCAGTTCACCATCTATGATACTGCGTTTCTCTAAACTTTATTTACATTCTCTCCCTCGATATCATTGCTAAATACGAAAACATCACAGGCTAAATTACAGCCAACCAAACATGTTACGCTGCAATACTAGCAACCACTTTGGTTATGCAAATGTTTAGAATAAATGCCAATGACGAGTGTTGCAAAAGTCAATCAACTGAGGTGAATTAGCCGAGTTTTTATTCACGGAAACTCCGATATTTCAACAAGCAAAACATACAAATCATACAGATGAATATACGCAATTAACGAAATACTGACCTCATAATCTTAGTTGCTTCAATAATCCTAAACAAATAGAACTAAACTGAAAATTTCGTGTTTGATGAGCGAAGATGACTAAAACCACTAAGTCTTCGCTTAGTGGTTTTAGTCATCTTAGATTGTGTCCGTAAAAGTGATGTTTAAAACATCTGGTTATTTTGCAGGAAAGAAAAGTGGAAATTTCATAGAGGTTGAATCTCCTTATTTTTTTTTCTTTGAATTGATCTCGCAAAGTCTAATGGAATTCGTTAAAGAAAGCTCAAAAAAGCGACGAGATTCGTATTGAGACAATGATTCCTTTTTGACATCCAGAAATATACTGTATTTCCCAGATAAGAAAAATGAGATCACGTTACTTGCATGAAAGATAAATAATCGAAATTTGTCGATTAATAAAGTCAAGAATCTATTTTCAGGTCTATTTATTGCTGCTGATTTTAGGAATTCAATTCTTATGATGGTAGCGTGTAAAAATCTGGGTCCCAAGCAAGTAGTACGTCCGAGTCCTTCGAGACATGAGTAAGGTGGCCGATTTTTATGATAACTAATTAGATAGTAAACTTATATTTGGAATATATCAATACATTAACATCTTCACATATTTGTAACTAATAGTAATCTTACGATTCAAGATTACCAAACTTTTTACATGAGTTATGTAATGAACAAAATGTTTATTGAATGATAAACTAATATTATTAATTTATAAGCAAAAGAAGGAGTAGTTAAACGGATGTTTATTGCGCAAAAGAAATTCTTTGATGTGGAAACAGATGCATGTACTTCCTAATTATTCCTTCATTTCTAATTGGATTTCTTTTCTTTGGAAATAAACACAAATATAGTAATGGAAACATTCATTACAGTGGCACGTGTGCAATACTTTTCTTTCACATACATTCTAAGTATTCTCTTCTTGAGGTCCGCTCATTGAGAATGCAACTGCGACTACCATTGACATGTGTAGTGTGCAATATGTTTCTGCTTTGTTTTTAGCCAATTAATATTCACAGAATTATGCTATAGTATGCAGGTAGGTCATGCCCAATAACTGAGATAACGAAACATGTAATGGTGTTCCTTTACCGCCGACCACAAGCCGTATTTCTGCTTATCAAGTCCTATTACAGACATCAATGTTGAGAACTGGGTCTTCCCTCGCGTTCAAATTAATGCAAATATTTGAATGAACCTGAATTGATCAGAGAATATTTTCATGACTTCTTAGTGTTGCAGAAAACACATTTTAAACCTTCAGTAAATATTCCCAAACCTAAGTTCATAGACTTGTTTTGTAGAATTATTGATACTTTACTTACTTAGTGTCCTCTTCCATCGGGGACGGGTTGATCCTTCCGTGTTTTCACAACTTTCAGGAGTCTCGGTTTTTTGTGTGACTGGTGAGCTGTCCATACGTTTGTAATCCGAAGTTGACTTAATCGATGTTATCCATTTAGTTCTTGGTCTTCCTTTTTTTTTAAATTTTAATCTTGCATACAGAGCAAGTTTGGGTAGCCTTTTTGATGCCATTCTCTCGACATGTCCGTACCATTGAAATCGTCTTCTTTTTGATCATTTGTATTAATGAGTCTGTATAGTTGATGTCTTGTCTGACAGTTTCATTTGTTTTCTTTTCTGTGCAATTTTGCTTCTGTTTTATTTATTTTCTGAGACATTTCAACTCGAAAGCCTCCAGTTTTCGCATCTCTGTCTTCTTGGGTGTCCAAGTTTCTGAAGCATATAGCACAGTGGGTATTATAATTGCATTATATAATTTTATTTTTAGGGGTTTGGAGATTTTATTATTTTTCCAAGTTTTACCTAGCTTATTAAATGAAGTCGATATTCTATGATTAATAGTGGTCATGGTATCTAGGCGTTCTCTTATTACTGTTCCAAAATAGTTGAATCGTTTTACCTGTTCAATTGTTGATCGATTCAAGGAGAAGTTTAATTTTTCTTCGTTTTTTCCAATTACCAAGATTTTTGTTTTGTCTATATTTATGGTCATGCTGTATTCTTTAGCCGTATTGTTTACTTTGGTTATTAGGTTCACCATTTTTTCTTTTGTCTGCTATTATTACAATGTCATCTGCGTATTTTATGTGATGAAGGTTATAACGATTTAGCTTGACCCCTTTTTCTCCTTCTGAGGCTTGGTTAACCATATCCTCTGGTAGATGCTAAAAAAAAAGTATGGGGAGATGGGACATCCTTGGACTACTCCTTTACAGACATTTATTTTATCCGTTGTTATACTGTTGAATTTAATTATTGCTTCTGTGAGACTATAATGTTTTTCTAAGAAGTGTAATGTATCTTCATCGATTTGTTTCTGTTTAAATATTCTCAATAATGTTACTCTGTTTATTGAGTAATTGCCTATTTAAAATCTATAAAGCAGTAATAGATATATTTGTTATGTTTTCAGAATAATTCTGCTAGTCTTTGTATTATGAAGATCTGATCCAATGTGGAGCGATTTTTTCTGAAGCCTGCCTTGTTCTTCACTAAGAATGATCTCACATGCGCTCTTTATTCTGTTGTGTAACACTCTTGTAAATATTTTGTGAACATAGCTGAGTAATGTGATTGGTCTGTAATTTTTACAATTTTTCTTATCACTTTCTTGTAAATCGATATAATTTCTGTTCTTTAATCTTCTGGTATTTCTCCTGATTTAATGATTTTGTTGAAAAGTGTTAAGGAATTTTAATATTGTTTGCTTTCCTTCTTTCCAGAGTTCTGATGGAATTTGGTCAATCCCTGGTGTTTTGTCAGATTTCATTTACTTTAGAGCATTCTCCGCTTCCGATGAAAGGATCATGTGAAGTTTATCAGCTCTATTTCTTTTATAGTTGGCTTTGAATTTTATCTGCACTGTTGCAGAGAGGAGTTCATGGTCTGATCTCTATACAAAGCAGGAAAACTCCAAATTCTACAAACGAATCTGAAAAGGATAAAGTGCGATATTATAGGAATCTCAGAAAATCACTGGACAGGAGAAGGATGCCTAAACATACCAGAGGACATCTGTAACCAGCTCTAGGCTTTTGGGTGTTCTTATGTTTTTGATTGAGGTTTTCCATTTATTTCTAATTAGGATCCGTTTTGTTTCACAAAAATCTTTCCGTATATATAACCGCGCCAGCTACGCGTTGCTTCGCGAACAAATCACCCACACGCGGTTTCTCTTAGCGGACATTAACGAAACTATTCGTCCCTTCGAAGAAGAGCTTTCGTGCACTTTAAATCACGAGCTTTGGTCAATTTTACATGATGTCTCGTGTACCGCTGCAGACAAAGAATTTGAAAAAATACGAGGCCGACAGATGAAAATATTCGAAAAATTAAAAAAGAACTCTATCGTCAATCCAAAACTTCCTACTAACACCGTTAATCAACCTTTCTTCAGTCACCATGAAGCCTGAAGCACTCAACGCGATTTCACGTGGCCACAACTTCGCCATTGCTCCCAGAAAAATACCTAGTGAGGATATTATGATCCAGATCGAACGCGGAATCCGCCACCTTCCACATCAAATCGCCAACAGTGTAAGACTGGATGTAGCTTGTGTCCTCTCCAAAGCAAGACCACCAAAAATCAACATATCCAACAAGGAATATAAAGCAGCTCTGCAGGAAATGAGGAATAATAAAGAATTAGTTATCACCAAAGCGGATAAGGGAAATGCAACTGTAGTACTTATCCAAAAGGACTACACAGGTAAGCTTAATGCTCTTCTATTAGATCGGGCTACTTACTTCCCTATCGAATATAATCCCACCAACTCACAAATTAGAAAACTTCACAGGCTCCTTACGAAAGTCACTTCTTGGCCTGTAGAAGTTACCAACAGATTAAAGCCGTTTAACTCCTCCCCCCCCCCCGTATTTACGGACTCCCAAAAATACATAAAGTAAATGTGCCATTACGTCCCATAGTGGATGACATTGATTCCCCCACATAAAAATTAGCTAAACATTTGTCCAAAGAGCTCACACACTATACTGGCAACACACCATCACACACAAAAAAACTCAGCCCACTTCAAAGCCAGCATAGAAAACCTTACACTCCAACATACTGACATAATGGTCAGCTATGACGTCTCCTCCTTATTCACAAATGTCCCATTCAAGGAAACTTTAGCGCTAATCCAAGCTAAATTTTCTCCTGATATCTCAGCCCTATTTCAGTTCACAATGAACTCAGGCTATTTCGTTTGGCAGGGAAAAATTCTACAAACAAATAGAGGGGACAGGCATGGGTTTACCACTCTCCCCACCCTTGGCCAATCTCTTTATGGAGACCTTTGAAGAAAAAGCCTTAGCCTCTTCCCCACAAAAACCAACCATATAGCTTCGCTACGTGGATGATGTGTTCGCTATTTGGACACATGGCTCTGAAATACTCCTCTCCTTCTTAACACACTTAAACAACCAACACCCCCAGAATCAAGTTCACCCTGGAAAAAGAGGAAAACAACACCCTCCCTTTCCTAGACACACTAGTCACCCGCCAGCCTGATGGAACCTTGGTTTTCTAAGTTTATAGAAAACCCACCCATACAGGCAGAGACATTCACCAACAATCTCCCCCCCCCTCACAACAATATGGAGTGGTGAAAACACTATACAACAGTGCTAAAGTAATCTGTTCTAACGACATGGCCCTAAACACTGAACTAAATCACATCCTCAACACTTTCTCAACCAATGGCTACCCTCCCCACAAAATCCAAAAAATATTAAACCTACAACCCTCCCCCCTCCACAACAAGGATTACTCTAAATCCATCACCATTCCCTACATCCGAGGCACCTCGGAAAAAAATTACCAAACTCTTAAAACAACATTACCTGACCTCCTGTTACAGGCATACAGAAAATTGGCATCCCTTATCCGCTCCACTAAAGACCAACCACTTCACCTAGACCTACCTGGTGTATACCAGGTCCCTTGCAGCTGTAAACCGTCTTACTTTGGCCAAACAGGCAGGACAGCGAATATCAGAATTTCTGAATACAAGGACTACATCCGTTTTCACAAGTACAGCCATTCTGGTCTTGCGGACCATGCTCTGGATACACGCCACAGAATACGGTGGAAGAAAGCTATAGTAATACACCGTAGCAAATACAAATTCGAAAGACTATTTGTGGAATCAGCCTCAGCCCTAAGAAACTCTCCAAACCTCAACAAATTTGGTTGTATGTGACTTCCCCAAATTTGGGAGGCTTACATCAGCAGACCTTCAGCCCAACGGCCAAGAACATCTTACCCGCTAGAGGGCACCATCAGGACTTTTAGGAGAACAATAGCTTCATCTCTTCATTCTCAGTTACTGTGTTGTAGTACCTATATGCACGTACCATATTTTGTAAGTTCCTTTTGAAGATGGAAACGTGACGTTGCCGAAATATTTATTAAAGCGTAATTTAATTTATATTCGTATTCTACGTTGTTCAATTCCTTAAATGATTTAATAATGCATAACCAATGTATAAGCCTGTCTACGAGAATTAATTAGGATATAATCTATACAATTTCGTATTTCTCTATTTGGTGAGGTCCAGATGTATTTAAAACTAGGTCTATGGTATGAGATGACAATTTTTTCCCCCCAGAAATTGTGCATAGTTTGTCCCCTTTCATTTTCGGTTCCAATTCCAAATTTCCTAATTACATCTTTTAGCTCTTCTCTGAAATCTCCGATCTTAGCGTTGAAATTTCCGATTATGAATAAGATTGTCTCTGGAGTATTATCTATTTCTTTTTGGAGATTGTTGTAGAATAGTTCAATGTCTTCTTTATTGTGACTTGCGTCCGGTGCGTAAATCTAGATAACCTTTATGTGTTATCCTTTTTCTTTGTCTTTTAATCTAATTCCTATTATTCTGGATGAAATAAGCCTGATATCTGCTACACTTGTAATAAAATATTGTTTTATTAGAATTGCAGCTCATTGTCTATGTACATTTCCTCTTCTTTCCGAATAGAATAATTTGTCCTCTCGTATGTTCAGGCATCCTTCTCCGGTCCAGTGAGTTTCTGAGATTCCTATAATATCGCATTTTATGCTTTTTAGATTCGCTTGTAGAATTTGGAGTTTTCCTACTTTGTATAGAGATCTGATATTTATAGTAGCTATATACTTATCACGTTTTGCTGACCACATCGAAGATTTCTCACCAACACTATGCGAGGCTCATGTTGGCGCGTCGGCTACCCTACAAGGTAGTGTGAGATGTATTCCCGAGAATCGTGTAATCCATGGAAGTTTTTCGCATTTTAGTGTGACCGGGTTTGCCATCAATCTGCCACACTCTTTGGTCCACGGCTCCTTATTCTTTATTCGGAGCCACCTTTGGGGCTTCCCTCATCCGCCACCCAAGGGACGCGCCGGGTAGGAGTCTGGTCTCCTCCAAGTATTGATACTTATCAAGCTTATTTTTGGAGCATCCCAAAGATTTCCATTTTCAAACTTTATTTCAATCTAAAGTTTAAGGTAATGCCAATATGAATACGATAAAGAAATTGGGGCTTACCTTTTGATACCGCTTGCATACCCTCCCCCTTGGTAGTAATTTTCCTTTCGTATTTTCCTTCTCTTATAAATAAAATCATTGCAGCAAAATGATTTCAGGGAGTATCTACTTTTAACTATTTGGAAGTAGATACAGGACAAAGTACTATATACTGTATATTGAAACCAATCCAAACACTTCCCACTTAACTTACCTGCAAAAAGATTGCAGCCTCTCAAGAATTTTATTATGCACATCTGAGGATGATGACTAAGCAGCTGCACTATCAGCTGTTTAGTGTAAACTCTTTGACTCTATGATATTCGGATGTTGAGGTTTTCCATATGGTCGTCCCGTTTATATGTTTTAGCTCAAAATGTTTGGATTTGCGTACATGATTTACTTCAGCAAACTGTCCCTATAAATTTTATCCTATATTCTGTGTGCCGTCTAAATCCTTCCATATTCTGATTAAAAATCAGACAGTGAATCCATGCAAAGTTTTTTTGGGCCAGCTGTGCTCATTATCTTATTTTTTAGCTGTGTTCAATCTTATTATGAAAATCATTGTGTAGAGGCTTAAGTGCTGTGAGGACATCATGTTGGAGGCTTAATGGATTGTATACAGCACTCGGAAAGGATTAAAACAGAATTTAATACTTCCTATATTTCGCTCAGTCACTGAGACATCTTCAGGGATTACAAAAACACTAATGTAACATATATACAAATACCACACAATACTAAGTCCAACCACGTGGGTGACGCTAAAGTCCTATCTAGGTGGGGCGCCCTCTAAAGGCGGTCGTTGGTGGTCTGGAATGTAAGGTGGGACCTCTGGTGATAAGTGTTTCCCAAATCTTAGGAAACTTAATGCAACCGTATTTATTAAGATTTGGTTGATTTTTGAGAGTTGCTGCTGCTGATTCTAAGAATAGTCTTTTTTTTTTTTTTTTTGAATTTACTATGGTAGAGCATGGTGGTTTTTTTCCATGAGATCCTGTGGATTGTATCCAAGACATAGTCAACCAGGCCTGACTGACCATAGTCGTGGTTGCAGATATATGACTTGTGTTCCTCCAGGCGAATGGTTGCTGATCTACCTGTCTGTCCAAATTATGCCAGCTTACAGGAACAGGTTACTTTATAAACTCCAGGCACTGAGAGAGGAGGGAGCTGATCTTTTGTAGAACGGATAAGGGTAGCAAGTTTGCGGTGGGGCTTGAATGCTGTGTGTAGGTTGTACTTTTTTAAAATCTTGGCTATTTAAAACCTTAGTTACACGCCTTCCTAACGGTACACTTTCTTTCACTGTATATAGAAAACCCACGCACACAGGCAGATACATTAACAAACTCTCCCACCACCCCGTTCAACAATATGGCATTATTAAAACTTTACCAAGAGAGCCCACAATCTTTGTTCGAGTGGAACTGCCCTTACAACCGAACTTGACCACATACACAACACCTTCCTCTCCAATGGCTACAGCATCACAGTATTAAAAAATTATCAGTTCCTTCCCCATTCCCCGGTCTTCTCTTCAGAAAGAGTTTAGAAATGCCATCACCATACCCTACATCCGTAGCACATCCGAAAAAATAGCCAAGATTTTAAAAAGGTACAACCAACACACAGCATTCAATCCCCACCGCAAACTTGCTACCCTTATCCGTTCTACAAAAGATAAGCTCCCTCCTCTCTCAGTGCCTGGAGTTTATAAAGTAACCTGGCATACTTTGGACAGACAGGCAGATCAGCAACCATCCGCCTGGAGGAACACAAGTCATACATTTGCAACCACGACTATGGTTAGTCAGGCATGGCTGACTATGTCTTGGATACAACCCACAGGATCTCATGGAAAAAAAAAAACACTATGCTCTACCATAGTAAATTCAAAAAAGAAAGACTATTCTTAGAATCAGCAGCAGCAACTCTCAAAAATCAATCAAATCTTAATAAATACGGTTGCATTAAGTTTCCTAAGATTTGGGAAACACTTATCACCCGAGGTCCCACCTTACATTCCAGACCACCAACGACCGCCCTTAGAGGGCGCCCCACCTGGATGGGACTTTAGTGTCACCCACGTGGTTGGGCTTAGTATTGTGTGGTATTTGTATATATGTTACATTAGTGTTTTTGTAATCCCTGAAGATGTCTCAGTGACTGTGACGAAATATAGGAATTATTAAATTCTGTTTTAATCCTTTGAGTCCTGTATACAATCCATTAAGCCTCCAAAATGATGAAAATCATTAATACCAGACTCTTCCACCAGCTTTTGATTCGGTTTGAGCCTGCATAGTATTGATCCACCACTTTAACTCAACAGATATATTCAGCAGGACACGACTTACCAAATTGCAAGCATTAAATCCAAACGATATAAAAAAAAGAAGTTTTTTTCTTATCGGAATTCATTGTTTTCGAAGAGTTATTCCTAAACTACTAATTTACCTCTTAATATAACATATTTTTTTAAAATATGTAGTAAAGAGATTGTTCATGCAATGAAAACCAGAATGAACCTGCAATTTCGGAAATATCTACACGATGACACGGTTGTTTTTAAGTTCCGAATGTTTCAAGTGCCCTTCTAATATTCCAGAAGCATAACAATAGTAATGAAACACAAGTTAGCAGCAGCGTCTTGCAAATTGCAACCAATTTTTTTTTACATTACTTGGCCTTATTTTATGTGAGATTTTTTATATATTAAATTTAAAATATTTTTCTGATTATTAATAGAGACCTCCAGGGACTCATCGGGAAGGTCACATACGGCACGCACCAGCTATCATACTTGTTCTTGAATTCAGTTACACTACTTGTACACACGGCATCCAATGATAATCCATTTCAATCTCGCACTACCCTATTAGAAAAAATCAAGCCCTCACCCCCTTCTTAGCGGCATTCATTCTTAGCTTCCAAGGATACCCTCTTGTTTTTTCAACACTCTCCATAAAGCAGAAAATTCCATGTACTGAAACATCCTATATGACCTTTTAAGAAGTTTGTAAGTCTCAATCATATCACCCATCTTTCTGTTGTTTGCTAGTGTCTGCAGTCCGTCTTTATAATCATAATTCCAAAATCCTGATATTTTAACACTCCTTTGCACTCTCTCCACTGTATCAAAATCACAACGAAGACTGCGCACAATAGTCAACGTGGGGTCTTATCAATGTCTTGTAAACAGATAAAATTACTTATCTTTACCTGTCAAGGTTCGGTCCAGCATTGCAATTATTCTATAACTTGTATGAGTATTTCTAATTTTTGCACTATAGTCTTTAACTTCAACTTCCTGTCTTCTAAAACTCAGTGATTCATAGCCTGGTCAGCTATGAATCATAATCTTCTTCTATCATAGTCCCATCAATATAATACGACATTATGATACCTAATCAAACCAAAGTGCATGACCTTATATTTATTAACGTCGAACTGATAACCATTTTCACATGCCCACAATTCCAGTCCATTCAAATCAGTTTGCAAATACTGCATATCAGCCCATTTATGATTACCCTACCTATCTTTGCATCGTCAACAAATAGCTGTAAATCGTATGTCAAATTTTTCCCAATGTTATTAATGCACAGGTTGAACAATAATGGATCAAGGACTGATCCTTGCGACCCACCCACCACTGGTTGCCTTAACTCTTGCACACTGACATCCCTCATATACCACTTTTTGATATGTCAGTCAGCATTCTCTCTCTCTTATCCATGCCAATATATTATAATCCCATCTTCTCCAATGGATGCAGCAGTCTTGCATGCTGTATTCTGTCAAAAGCTGTAGTAAAATCCAAAAGTATCATACTGTATCTATTCCCCTTGTGTAACTCCGCGATAACATTATTATAGAATGTGGCGAGTTGCTCAAACATGACCTTCGCTTAGTAAACTTAGCAATAAGAATATATGTGCATATAGATTCACATATTTCTTATTGCTAATTATTACATGCAGAATGCACTAAACTATGCGAAGACGTAAAGAAATCATAATTCAACATAATACAACAAATGCAAACAAAAAAGTGATAATCCTTTGAAATATTAATATATCGGGAGAGATTTGCGTTTTAAGCAGCGCAGAAAAAATGCACTTAATGCCTAAGATCGTAAACACGTCTGTCTCAATCACATAGTTGAACCACCAACTGCTATTGTCTGACTTCAAGTTTATTTGTGCAGAGGAAAATTTTGGATTTATTTATAGAAGACTGTGTGATCTCAAATGTAAATCACTATGCTTAATTATTTCAGCACCAACCTTAACTAAAATAAATTAACTAAAGATAACTAAAATTTAAACGTTAGGTAATTGTGCTAAAATTGCATAGAATGTCGTTTGTTTATCGCAATATGGCATTTTCTTTCATAGTTCACGTTTTTTTGTAATTTTAATTCTGACTTCGAGGCAAAACATTTTATACAGGCATAAATAGCAGCGAAAAGAAAAAATAAATAAAACTGAAAAATATGTTGCATTTCCAAAGTATTTTATAAGCTACTTAAGTATTTTTAAGAAGTTCGTAAGCTATTATGGTGTGAAAAATGGATTCATAACTGAAAATGATATTTTAGTCTTTCTCTCGTAAGTAAGCCTCATCCACAAACCACTTATTCCTATCTCGACTGTGTTTATTACAACATACTCATCGCGAGCCTCGCTTGCTGAATGCCAATGCATGGGTTTGTGCTGATGATATGAGATACCCAAAGAGCTGCAGAAGTTAATTTCCTGCTCCCACTTCATTAAATTACTTTTTTTTTCTTTTCCGTATTAAATTGACTATTTTGCCAGCAAACGTTTGGCTTGCATCATTTCTAGTACTTGACGATGCAGATATCTAAATCGCGTTAACATCATAGCCTTAGATATATTTACGATTTCGACAACACGTAGAAAATGCGTTATTCAGTTTTAATGTTTTCACGAGTAAATACTTAATTAAACCATTCCAACAGTAGGAAATTGTCACTGCATTACCTGTAAACTAGTTTGTTTGCGCTAAACCAATTCCATTTACACAAGGTCGGTAATTTAGTGAGGGGGAGGGAGAGAGAGAGAGAGGAAATGAATGCATCGATCCTTTCTTCTGATGAGGGAAGTAATCAACGAAAAGCGTCTTTACTTGATATCACCACCGTGGATAATCAGCGTAGTATTAGGATGGAATGATTGGAAGCGAAGTTCCTTTGGGATTCGCTTACTCCTATTAAGATCAAACTCGCCTTTCACTTGAATATTTGCTGGCGAAGATGTTTAATCACAGCACATAAGATTATGAGTGAATTTGTAATATTCCAACAAAATATGGAATATTACAACGGTAAAATGCATATCCCAATTATTTAAACAAAGAAATATGATACGGACCCTCACTGGTGGAATTATTACCGACACTTTAGTGATGACAACGTACAGATGGCTAACAATGTAAGAACGGGAAGTGATACGCCTAATATTCTGTTTCAGAGTTCAGTTTACTTGCTTGAAATGATCGATAACAGGGCCGATATTTCTCCTGAAAAGGAATTATTCGTATCTGCTATTCCATAATTAGGATATTAACGCTATTATTAACTCAACTCCATTCCACCAATTGATTATAATATTCAAAAAAAGCTTCTTTTTTTTTTTCATTCAATAAAACATGAATTTTGCTATTCAAAAATACTTGCATGGTGGAATTTGACAAATTAGACAGCGAGCGACACAATCGCCGCATATTTAAGATACTTAAATTCGTGCCCTCACACCGGGCGATGAAGTTCATCTCCACCTAAAGACAATCAGAAACATCCATACAAAGGGATTCGAACCTACGACCTGTTGTATATTATAAGTACCAAAAAATAATAAATAAATAAATTTTTAAAAAAATTAACCACGAAAACGTCTTGATGATAGAACTCATCACTTCTAATAGGTAAAAAAATGTTTAGTTTGCAGCTCTTAATTCAGTTGTAGTTGGTCTAGTTGACGAATGGCTGACGCAACTCTCCAACCAGTTCGAATGCCACCAAGGATATGAACGTTTGAGATTGCTTTTAAATGGATGAATTTTTAGGGGATCAAATAGCTTCAAGAAATTGCACTTTTGATCTCTAGATTAGGGTTTTCAGACCAGCTAAAAATAAATTTAAAAATTTCTTCACCCCTTCACCCGACCGCAGTACTAATGCCATATAGGTTTCAACTTTCCTTGGTGGAAATTACATTAAAAGTTTAATAACGCTAATTAATTTATTCGGAACCCGTGTCATTTTGTTTGCCCTTTCATTGAATGAATAATACTCAATTTATTCAACGTGAAAAATGTGAGTTAGTATTGCTAAAGGAGAAATATACTTTGAATTTTGCATAAAATAGTGTTATATGAAAATTTTATTGACTGAAATTAACATGACACGTATGATATATAATCATACGTGTAATTATTTGCCATTTGCTTCCGTCTGAATGGATAAAGTCGCCTTTTGACGACGATATGCCGTGAAATTCCACCTGCACAAATGGCTGTAAAATTAAATCAAATAGAAAATAAAATGCACTATTGGTTACCTCTTTCTGGATTATGGAATGTTTAGCAAATCCACTGTTAATAAGAGCTACAAGGTTTCCTGTCTTAAATTGGAAAATAATTTTGCCACCTGAAGCACCAGAGTAACAAATCAAGCTGAATGACGTCGTATTGACTAATTCAATGAATCGTTCATTAATACATGGTAATGTGAAATTCCGCGCGGTTAGCCTAGTGGCTTTGCGTTTAGCAACCATATGCCTGGGAAGGAGTGTCCTAGGTTCGATTCCCGTCGACGACGTGAGGAGCTCAAGGATCTTCCTCAGCCATAGCCAAGCTAGCCGATTTTGGGCGTGGACAGCAGGGTTTTTTCCGCCAGTTTATCTGGGGTTTTTCATCCCGCAAGCAGGCAAACCGGCCGCGTGAACACACACGGATTACAGTCAGGAATACTGACCCAGCCATAGGTGTGATTCGTCAGCCTATGCCGGTTCCGGAGCCCGTATAAAAATTTGGGGGGACTAGATGGTTCCGTGAACTCCCGTATAAAGGGGGAACGCTGTATCGTCACATGGAATTTGTTTATGTTAAATTGCATATATAATAATTTGTGCAGGATGATCCAAAGATTTGACAAATTGATATATTTTATCTCAATATGTTTATAATCTTCATCCCTAATTCGATTACTACTGTTAACCACAATAAAACTTCTAAGGGCTTAAATTTAATTTATTAAATCTAGACAGTGCCACATTTTTATGCGTTAGTTTTCAGATTAGTCTGGGCGGATTATTTATGATCTTAATGCTTGGTCAACTGCATGCTCGCATTGCTTGTTTGTCTGCCTTGCTGAAGGAAAAAACTAAAGTTCTTGGAAAAACATACTCTTCCCTGTACATAAGACCAGATCACTCACCTTCATTATAAAAATGCCACATGGGATTCGAACACTGAACTTTCCAACCAATGGGCATTATCGATGACGACAGTGGAAGCTCGGAACTTCATTAATGTGTTCTACAAATATAAATATGCAATTGGTAATAGAAATACAAACACATGGTTACAAAAATATTACCTGCATTTTGAGATGAGAAGTCATTTGCCTGACTGCTGCCCGAGCGGACAACAGACCCTGCATAGATTGCTTGTGAATGCCTTTAGGTAGCTGTTTTTTATCCCTTGGTGTAAACATACCATTCTGCTTATAAAAGCGATTTGAAATCATCAAATGTTTAGTTTCGAGAGAATAATTCTCGCCCTTTTCCCATTCACGGTATTAAACGTACTTAAGATTTCTTTCCATTCCTTTTGCCTGCTTCATTGACCGATTGGTTTGCTCATCCTCTCTCCAACCAACAGGCTGCGGATTCGAATCCCGACGTGGATGTTTGCGATTATCTTTAGGCAAGAGCTATTTCATCGCCTGGGAGATATTGTCCCGCATGCTGGAGGCAGGAAGTGGCTTGAAATAGTTCCTTGTTTAATTTCTAGATCGTAGAACTTACAATGTAAGGCTCTAATTATATTGCTGTTATAATCTGTTCACTGGTTTAAGGCAGCACGAACACTAATGTCTCTTGAGACTTTAAAATTGAAGGTGTGTTTACCCGTCTTATTGGGAGTTGGCATGTTTGTTTGTTTTTCCTTCCCGGAAATTCGAGAGTTTTAGCCCTCAAAACAAACTGGACAGAAGAATAAACGCAATTAATAGATATAACACTGGCCTCATATTCTTCGTTGCGTTTGTACACAGTTCAGTTTTGAAGAACAGAATTATTTATCATGTTCACTGAATATATTAAAATAAAATATATATATATATATTTATATTTTAAGCAAACAACCAAGTGAATATTAGTACTTGTTTAGAAATATAGATCGATTTTCTTTCTATCGATAAGAACGTCATTACAGTAGCCAAACAACACGAGTAACAGATAAGTAGGTTTGTAGGAAGGACTTAAATGTAAATGGCAAATTACTTTACACAAGCGAAATTTTGCTATTTTAAGCAAAATTTCGCAAAATTTTAAGCTTCTACTAATATTTTAATACGTGTATTGAGTTATAAGAACGATCAGGATTACAATAATGATGAGGGTTACCCCACAACATAGTATGTAATTATATTAAAATTATTGAATACCACTATTTGTTATAAAATTACCGTTAATGGAAGCAATTCTTTCAAGTTATCAATGGTTTATCTGCTTTCTGTAACCCGTTAAGACATTCAGCATACTAGAAAGATGTCCTCACGTCTAACTGCTACAATAAATATATCCGCATCTGTCACCCACACTCGGACCAAAAACTGGGGTTCCCACGTGTATCGATTTCCGGGAGAGGTACATTATACACAAGACCTGACTGTGAGTGAAGTGGAACGGCTCCAGGCAATATTAAGCAATCATTTGTCATCGTCAGAATGACAGCCGTTTCATATTTGAATTTGATCGGTTTCTACCGAATCGCAGAGCCATAACTCAAAAACAGACTCCCCACCGTTATTGAACGCACTTTGATTTATAGTTTTTTTTTGTTGTTGTTGTTGCCCGGGAGGCAAACAGTTCTTCCAGTTACACAATATTTCTGTTTTGAAACTGCTAGAAAACTGCTCAAGACTTACATAATACCTTTTTTATAGCTGGCGACATAACAAAGGCGCATAACATTGAAGTGGTGAGTGTTGAATACGCTGCATTGACTGACAACACTGTTGACAGAAGCACAGACTGATGCACAAAATCCATCTATTCCTCCCATATGTGTCTTTATGAATGTAAAAATACATTTTACGTGTCTTTTATGTCGCTTCAACATTCACGTAACGTAAGTAGATACAAAAAAATACTTATGAAGTCAACAAAATCCATCATCCTCATCTATCCACAAAATGCCTGCTCTGAGGTGAAAATTGAAGAAGGTTAACACCACTGACCTCTTCGAACTGATCGATCATTTTAATTTTTTGTTATTCATTAATATCAAAATATATATAAAATAAATACACCTTTTAATATATATTCCGAATGGGAATCTGCCACAAACGACTTTGGAATCTGTTTGGAAATTTGATTTTTTTTTTTTTTACAATTGCTTTACCATATCAATTTCCTTTACTTCATTTTATAAGATTTTTTAATATCCTCTTTATACTTAATTTATCAAAAAGATTCCAGATTCCATTTTTTAACGTTGATTCATCATATTTTGGACGTACCAAAAGCCGAATTAAAAAAAAAAAAAGCCATTTCTTTGTGGGAGGGAGGTGACTGTTGTAATTAAACATATTCAAGTCATTACTCACAAACTAAACTAATAATGTTGTGTATAAATAGTTCTGATATTATTCATACTACATGCATTTGTACTAACAGTGTGAGGCAAAATGGAGAAAGTACCTTTTAATTTATAAAAAGGTGATCTCTGCATTGCATATTGCGCAATATACTGTGTGAATTTACTGTAGAATTCCAGAATACATTCTTAGCTTTCTTATGTTAAAATATCTAGATTTATCTCATGGAAAATAATTTTATTATGATCGAAAACCCAGGTCCAAAATGTACTTTTTCAGATATTTTAATTATGTTTTTCATGTCTTTATTTTTTTCGGATCTTCATGTTTTCCCTCCTACGTTTTATATAGGAAGGATATCTCCTGGGTCCAAACAGGTAATACTAATTAGATGCGACAGCATTCTGCAATCATTTATATTTGATAAAGCACGATCTTGATCCTTATTTATTCCTCTTTTCTGATTCTTGGTTACTTTTAAAGTATCAACTGGCATTCGTGGTTTCTAACTCTTGAATTGGCATATTTCAGTCGGCTCGCCAAATATGAACCTTAAAAATTAGTGATTTCATTTTTTATATGTTTCTATAAACACAAGAAATAGGAGACTTCATTTCACAGTTAAGTTAATGACTCCGATTATTTGAATAGTCTTGACTCAAATCTAGTCTGCGATAGAAAAAACAAATATTAGATAAATACTATCGAACGAAAGTGAAAGGGTGTTTCATCTTGCATACTGGCCAAAAAACCTGCCATTAGATATAACAGGCTATGGAGACGTAATTTTAAGTGGATTTTATCAAAATGAAGTGTTGAACCGTATAATTAGAGGAAGATAAGATGTTAAAATGAAGAATGAAATACGAACACAGAAGAGAAGATACCATCCTATAGACGTGTTTCATTAAGTTGGCCTATTGATCAGATGAGGTTATTAGCTGAGTCACCAGTTATAACTCTAGGAAAGAGTTCTGTACTTTCTGAATGAAATATGCTCAGCTACAAAGAGTAAAATTCTCTAATAGTGGTGCATCTCCTGTGTCACTCACATTGTGAGAGGAATCCATTTCGTGAATTGCTGAAAGAAGGTTTTTGCTTTTTATGTGAGGCTATGCAGAAAGAAAAACGTTGAAATTGATTTCCTGGAGGCGTAAAGTGTGTTTAAAAACCTATTTCCAACTGGTGATCACTGTTGACAGTAGTTATTTAAGTTAATAACACGACCGAAAGAAATGCCAGCATAAGGTCGATGCACGTTACTCCAAACTGCTCTTATAGCTGCACTTTCACGCTTATTACACTACAAACAAGTGAGATTTGTCTATTATTTTTACATTTTTAAATAAATGACTGAAAATTGACAGTTAATCGACATACTTATTAAGCTAACCTTCAGTGCCATGACGATACTTGCAAGGGAACTTTGATATAAAACTTAATATTCAACCATATATTTTGAAGTTTTTTTTTTACTCTTTCTCTCCTTGTTTATGGGAGAACACACCTATTCTGAAATGCGTCCACATAAGCTTGAATAGCTACTACAAGGAGAGGCAGTGAAACACTTTTTTATGACAGTTCCACTCAGACCGCTGTAAAGCTGAATGTATGATGCTAGTACGGAAGGCAGGTGGACTAAAACTTATATTATCTAGGAACCTTCTTCAAGTCACTTAAGGATTCGTAAAGCAATATCATACGGGCAATGGAAATCATCTCTAAAAACTGACTACAGAGTGGAGATGCTACCAATCGTCCGCTCTTGTAAAGGTACTCTATGTTATTTAGCAAAAAAACATCAACTACGTTAAAGAACCAAGAGGCTGTTTTTTTCCGGCAGCGTAAATTAAGTTAAGGGGATA
Source organism: Typopeltis vanoorti (assembly GCF_054136105.1). Classification (NCBI taxonomy): domain Eukaryota; kingdom Metazoa; phylum Arthropoda; class Arachnida; order Uropygi; family Thelyphonidae; genus Typopeltis; species Typopeltis vanoorti. The sequence goes on from NC_143556.1 coordinate 134,681,384, forward strand.
ATAAATCCCTCATTATTTTAAAGCCGGATACATTATGAGGAGAGGTCACTACCCATACCGGTTTCGACCTTTATTGATGTCTCATCAGTGAGTAGGTAGACCTGGAATACCAAGGTGTGAGTGAGCCGAACTTACATATATGCACCTTGGTATTCCAGGTCTACCTACTCACTGATGAGACATCAATAAAGGTCGAAACCGGTATGGGTAGTGACCTCTCCTCATAATGTAAAACAGCAATACATCTCCTAGGAGCTGCGTTTTACATTATGAGAAAATATTAAAGATAGTGAAGGATCTTGCTCCACCTTTGCAGCGAGTTGCCCCAGTGTTGTATTACCCAGGTGATCACTTACGCCTGGACTCGCCGATAGTTCTTCGGCATGAAACTCTTAGATTTCGATCTCAGAGTTTCGTATCCGGCTTTAAAATAATGAGGGATTTATTATCCCCTTGACTTAAAAATATCCACTGTTGAAACTTTTATACCATCCGTTTATAGCTTGTTACATGAAAGAAGTTCAGATTTCTTAGTACTGTTTGTCTTGGCTTTCATGAAAGCACATTCTAGAAATGGTTTATTGTACATTTGCAGAAAATCGTGGAAAATTGCTCAATTTTTCTCAAGCTATCTTCTAGTAATAGCAGTTCGATTCTTACTTTTCCGTCAAATTACGCACTGAATTTTGCAATCGGATAGTATGCTAGAAACTGTACTTAAATGGTAAATCTTTTCAAATTGGATTCTTTCTGGATGTCACGCTTAATCTCAAAATTATAAGTAGATTCAGAAAGCGTAAGTCGATCATTATTTCTCAAGACACTGTTGAATACAATATGCTCTTTTCCTTTCCGAATCATACCTCTTTGAGCTAATGGTTGAGAAAACCTTTCTTTGTACCTTGAAAAAAAAATTAGAAACGCATTGTAAATTTGTCCATCACCGACTTGTATTATGCGAAAAACTGTTCTTATGTGATTCCCACCAAAGAAAGGGTTTCAATTATAGTACATTAGTACTATAATTGGACTATGGGTTTATTGTTAGTATTCTAATTTATTTTTACATAGTCCGGAAATCCAGCTCTTGAGATCAAATATACGAAGCATTTCATAGCTGTTTTCTTATTATACTTTTGTAAGGAATCTGAAAGTTTTATGAAAAGCAACAAACATCATCTCAACTTTCTTTCAAATGAATGGGGAAAGCCTTAATGACGAAATTTTATGAATCATTGCAAATATAAAAGAAAGCAAAAAAAAAAAAAGTAGACACTCAGAAGGTGGACTCACATAAACAAAAATAGATCTCGAAGTACTAATAGTAAGATAATCTAAAAACCCTGCTACAGATTATGCATGGATTGTTTTTTTCAAAGTACTTTAAACCTATTGCCAAACTATTGGTTTTATACCAGGAAACAAAAATCATCTACCTCCTCTAAGTTATTTTGGGTTATGGTCAAAACAATCAAGGTTGTGTGGCAGGGTATGAGACCAACTAACCATCTGCAATCGAAAAGACGTAATAAAGGTTCATCGCATCCTATATAGGATTCGATTCAGGTGTTTGCAGTCCCAAGGATTCAGATCTCCAATGACCGGAGCCGTGACCTCACACTGATCAACGAAATTCATCTCCCACCTAAAGACAATGACAAATATCGATGCCCAACGTGGGAATCAAATTCGCAGCCTAAATGTTGTAAAGCAAGGAAGGTAACCACTAGCGCTACCCAAATGACAAAAGCGAAATTGTTTAAAGATGTCAAACTTGTATGCCATTCTAAATTCGAATATTTATAATTTTCGAAATTTTGAATAAAAATATTTTAAGTATAAAAGGGACAGACAATTCATACTTATATGCCACATTTCAATAGTCATTACTTATCCGTTTTATATCTAAATATTGCAGACTTTAAAGTTTATTTGGCATTAATTAAACACTTTCAAAGCCGTGTAAAAAGGAACAATGTTAACGAATATCAATCCCTTAAATTCTAAGTTTGTTATGAATTCACAGAGAAACATTATACAATAATTTTGAAAGAACTGATATCCCTTGATTCGAAAATACTTATTTGATAAGTAATATCTAATTAAAATATTTAATATTTAGTTCCGGGTGTTGAATTTTTAAAAAAGATCTGAAAACGATCTGGAGAATAAGGCGTTAAGGATCTTCTCAATAGTTCGCATCATTATTGATAAAATTTTAATATCACAAAACAAAATTGATGCGAAGAATAATAATTAAAGGCGCTTAACTAAAGCATAATTATAAAAGATCTTGATGTGGAAATTAAAACCACCTCAGATCGACTGGTGTTCTCTTAATATTGCACAGTCAAATTCATGTTTTTCTTCTGCTTTTTTGAACTACATAATTAATTTTATGTCATTCTGTGTGTGCAGCGACCTATTCTAAAATACTGGAAAATTTGTATAAGCACTTCGAAAACTGTTCAATTATATTAAAATCTTGAAAAAGTTTCTTTACTTTCCACCGTGAAAATTTCATATTCCTCCGAAGTATTTCTTCCGTCACTAAGAACAGTTTTGTAAGCACCGATCTTGGTAAACGTTATTGATAAGTAACTTCACCACCTCTTTGATATCGGAAAGAAAAAGAACGACAGAAAGAAAGCCGGTCCTTTGCCACGAGGTTTAGCTGTTTGAAAATATTTTTTTTCTATCAGGAAAACTCGGAAGAAATTTATTGAAGAAAATATCGATGGGTTGCTTTCCTCCTGAACTAGACGGCAGAATTATATCGAAGATCGAAAAGTGCTACTTAGGAAAATGCTGCAGGCAAAATTTCGTTCTATTCGAAATTTAATTTAAAATTTTTCTTCCTATTTTTCCAATCTTTCCTAGTTTGAATTGCGTACGTATGCAATGTGGAGAGGACTTTTAAAATAAAGTAGCTAAATAACGACTTAGTCATCCTTTTGAAGTGTATCCTTTCAAATATAAACCACTAAGCAAATTGCTGTGCCTTCTGATATTATTTGTCAGCCTTGAGGACGGAAGTGTTTCATGTTGTGCATTAAGATTATTGCATGTATTGTTTGGCATTAATTATATTTATCATTTCTGGGGAGAGTTTGACAGTTTTATGATTGAACTGCATAAAGAAAACTCATTTTAGTTGTATTTTACTAAGGTGTGTCCAGATCGCCAATTTATTAAAATACGCAAATGTATTTTGTTGGTATTGATGCAGTTCAGTGGTTAGCACTTCACTTATCGCAAATATCTCAATTTAATTAAAAATTCTTGATGTGGAAATTAAAACCACCTCAGATCATTCTCAACGATGCATTGCTTTGCAATTTCTGGAAGATTTTTTTTAATGAAACAAAAAATCATTTGGCGAAAGTAATGTAATTGCATTTACTGAATAAGAAAATTTATGATAAGTAAAATTACCCTAAGAAAGTAACCATAAAATTGCTGATAAAACGTTGACAAGTCAGAAATTTATTGGGTATTTGTGAGCGACAGTAGCCCACTCAGGAGAGGGAAACGGCCGAGTTGAGTAGACGATTTGAGAATTCACCCAGGGTATGTACAGAATATTACAATAATACTACATAAAATATTATAAACTTCCTGTCAACAACTTTCCTCCATACTAATCTTATCTGTCAGATTTCGAGTATTGTCAAATCTTATATATCCCTCGTAAGGCACTTCTTGCTATATCGATCCACCTAGATCTTTTTCTTCCTCTGGGTTTTTACCTGTCCTGCTGGAAAAGAACAGTTCTTTTGCTTCTCCTTCCCTCTGTTTAAGTGACCATTATCCTCTGAGGTTAGCTCTGCTCACACATTACTGAAAATGCTAATAATGCCAAGTACATTTTTAATATGATACGTCATTCACTGTTCACTCCAATAATCTTTCTCAAATCTTATATCTGTGACCTTCAATCTTTGATCGTGTTTTATTTCTAACTCTGCTCTCAAATCTATACATTAAGATTGATGTGAACTCTGTCTTGTATAGATAGTTTAGTATGTTGACTAAGTTTACTTTCTACCATATTTTTCTGTTTATTTTGTTCAATATTTAATTTTTAATCTCCACTAAAATGTTTGCCTTAATAGCTGAAATGTTCTACTTGTTTTGTAAGTTCTCCATTCAGGACGCGGTTGATGTTTTCAATGTTCCTGCCTATATTTATAGTACTACGTAAATAAGTGTGTAGCATCACCATCCTTCTATCAAACGTTTCTTCCAAATAAAGCTGTTAATTTTGAAATCTTCAATATGATCCATATCAAATATTTAGTCTTCTGACGCACTTAAGACTAGACCTGTGCACATGTGCGCACGCACACATACACCTTTAAATCCTAACATTGATGCCAAATCTTCACTCCATTGTTATCAATACTCTAATATGTGCATTCCTTAGATATTAGAGTACTGATAAAACTTTTATTTCTCTCTCAGATCCATACGATAAAATTATTTTGAACACTAAATTGTATGCAGAGTTTAGTGTTTGGATTACTTTATCTTATTCCATATAATTTTATTCAAGTGGCTCCTCACCATGTTTATACAATCCAATTTTAATTTGCTTTCTTCGCTGAGAGTTGTACTTAATTATTATAGGCTTTCTATGCAATTTTTCCACAGTCCAGTCTACTTTTTTATTTCTTGCATTTCGTTGATTTTCTTACTAAATTTCTTATCTGGACAAACACTTAGACTGAATTTATCAGGTAATATAATATCATTTGCCTAAAGTAAAATACACATAGAACAAGAGTTGATGAGTAGGGAGAGAGAGAGAGAAGCTATCTCACTTGATTTTACATTAAACAGTTTTCAATTCTAACAGCTAACATGCAAATTATATATGCAGTATATACTTAATTGTATAAGGTCCTTTCGCATAATATAATTGAGTCTTGCGCCACTTTCCTATAGGCTTGATGTATTCTACTTAAATTCCCACGACTTATTTATTATTTCTGTTAAAGTAAAATCTAATTCTAATAAATGAATCCTGCTCGAATCCAACTTTTTCTTTCCCAAGTTTCTCTCCTAAACCGTTGCATAAATTTTACTCGGAAGATTGAGTTTGGAAATCTCTCTACAATTCTCATGTTCAGTTTAATTTCCAATTTTGCAGATGCATACAATGAGAGCTGTATTGCAATCATATGGAATTTGACCTTTTATTGATCTTCTGCTTTTTTAAATTGTGGTGTGGACAGTGTACACTTTGAATATTTTAGCATTTCTGGTCAATTATCATCTACACCAAGTGAATTTTCTGTTTTTTTTTTTTTTTTCACTTTTATCAACCCTGATTTCTCTATTTCTAAACTTTTCAGTAAACTCCCCAATTTTGTAAACTGCCGGTTTACGAAATTCTTTCCATGAGTTTTGTTTGGTTAGCATTTAACATATAATGTATTCGTTAAAAATCAAGCCATAGAGTAAATGTGTAGCAATAGAACGAATTAACACAAAACGTAAATCGCATAAATTTAATATAATCATGAAAGGTAGAATACAGAATAATGTTCATCAAAAATCCTAAACAGTATCAAAATAGTATATCGAGAAATGTGTAGAACCCTTTGAAATTAGCCGTTTGATTTCTGGAAAATAAAACAATTATGATCTCGCTTTCAGTTTGAACGGTTGTAAGAATTCTATTTTTACTATCCATAGTAAATTCTTCCAAAGATACGCTTGCTCTGAAGAATAGTGCTCCTAAGAATCCAACCATATTATCCAGAATTTCACGTATGCCAGCAAAACAATAGGATTAGCAAATAAAACATCTGTGATAACTTGTTACGAGCATGGTCATAATTATTAGCTAAGTAGTTTTATTCCACTCTGTTTTTTTAAAACACGTTCGCTAATCAATATGATCGCGATTAGGCATGAGTACTTAAATCAGTTACATCTTCCTCACTGAGTAGCATTCGTTTAAGATAAAATCTTAATTTTGTTACGGAACTTAAAAAAACACGAACGAACGGTGTTTACTGCAACCTTTTCATTCGACAGTCTAAATTATTTTCATAGGGCCTTGAAGTACTTCTTCTTGGCTGATTACCTTTCACTTTGATGCATGCCTCTAAAGAATCCATTAGGATCTCAAATATTTTATTGTATCATTATACTCGTTTTCTCTATTATACTTCGTTAAAAGTCCTTTATTCTCGCAACAAACCCTCCTCGTACATCTGGCCGTGCATCGTAAAAACCCTTTACCACGTACCTTTCCATATTCCTAATAACTTCCGGCTGTACTGATGGCCGCATTCGTCATTTCCATGGTGGAAATGTCTGCAGCGAGAGTAAGTACACCAATCATCAAATCCAGATTCTTCAGGAGAAGAATAAATTTAAGAACAATTTCCCCAGGGAAGCTGCTACAACTTGAGATGCGTTCAGAACTACGTGACCGAGTCTATCTTTAAAAATAAATTGAACAGAAAGGAACAAAGAGAAAGAGTGAGTGAGCGAGCACACAGTAAAAATAGAAGTGATAGAGATGGAAGGAGGTACTAGAAAGAGAGGAGGCACCAACCCATTAAACAAGAAAGAATTCTTTGCTTAGTTAGAGAATATCGGTTCCGCTTCTTATTTTAAAAGATGTTAATCTAAAAATAAACCTGAAAAACTATGAAGGAAAGAATTTATTAATTTAATTTATTATGAATGAAGTTTACACATAGATTATGTTGCAGCTAATTTGTTTAAAATGGAATTTCTGTTCAAATTTCGTAATACGTTCCAACATGCGTATCATGTAGATAACAGCAGTAGGTTTTGCTGCTGACTTTAAGTTATAGTAAAACTTACTAACATGAATGTAGGTCTTCCGGATTGATTTACTCCAATATCGAGCGCCCCAAAAAGGAGATTGCAGTGCTTGAAACATTACAGACAGCACTTAACAGAGGAATATACTTCAAACAATTGAGAATTTTGAGAATTTATCGGTGAATATAACATACGTTTATGAATGAATTATGCATATAAGTTTCTTTTGGCAAGTTAATTAGTAAAAACACATTTTGCACAAACGTATAACATTTGAACAAATGAAAAGTCAAGATTTGTACTCTGGTCGCAAACTACGTGGTGGGTGACCGGAATAATACCACAAAGGAATTCTTAACCAACTACTCCATGTTAGTTCTGTCAATATTCTTAATACATGTCCGTTAGTTTGGCAAGGTTGCAATCCATAGGTTGCAAATGGCTGGATCTGTAAATTTCTAAGGAAGCAGTTGTCAGGCTAACCTAAATAGCCACTTTTCTAACCCCCACCTCCGGCATACACAGATTTCCATAACATTACCTCACGGAATGCAGGGAAAAACACGCTTTAAAAATCAAGGATATGCGAATTCTTAAACTTATTTGTCTCACAGCTCCTTCAATAATATCATTATTACATACGTATTCCTAATAACATAATCATGTTAAACTTAAAATTCCTCAATTCTCACTTTCTGCAGTGCGAAATGAACTCTGAATACCTCTTATTGCACATTCTTATTCTGCCTTTTAATCTTGAGAATTTCCTGATGATGCAATTACGATTGATTGCCCATATATGAGAATTTCTTCTCAAGTAACATGTATAACGTAAAGTTCATGTATAAACCACCCTTCGTAAGGTCATTGTGATTTGTATCCTCGACTGTTACTATTTCGATATCTCTGCTTAATTGTAGTTGGCCAGGTTCAGACTGCAGTCGTCCATAGTCCAGCTGGCGATTTTCTCATCGGAAAAATAATTCATTTGCTGTATACGAAGGTTCCATCGCCAATGCTTGCTTAGCTGTGACGCTCACCTAAGTGCAGTTGCTTATTATTGCCATTATTTTGAATGGCATAAACCAAATTAATAAATCATAAAAACAACATCTCGTAAATAAATTTAAGAAAACTAAATCGAACAGTTCATTGTAATTCAGTTCTAAGGAAGTAAATTGGTTCCCTAGAAAGGAATATTTCGTTTGAAATCGATTAGTCTAATTTCATTGTTCAAAATGACGAAGTGCTGTAGTCGAATAAACGAAGGAATATCATGTTGCATACATTCTTCGACACTATATTTGATTATGGAAAGGGATGGACAAAAGATTGCTGAAGTAAATGCATATAATCATTGGGTGGGGGGAGAGAGGACGTCTAAAGGAAAGCTTCAATGTCATTAATGATATGCGATTCCTGATTTTTTTTAACCAAGATTGGTAACTTTTATCACTTTTCCTACGGTAAAACTGTTTGTGTATTATACCTAACAAATGGCTTTCTTAATAGCCATCCTAAAGCTTATGGTTATACTAGTCTTATAATTCTTCAGATAACAGTAAAATGCATCTACCTCTCTAAATGTAAGACATAAGCCATTTATATCTGGAAAGACAGGTTCAATTTCTGTCCCGGCTCGAGAAACATTTACAATTTTTCACTTGGGGTTGAGTTGGCCAATCTCAAGCGGTGGCACAAAATTTTCTCCCTTCAACTACTGGTCAGAAAGCACATGCAATTTAGGTATAACATATTCTCATCACAACTTTAATTTCTTTTTGAAGCAAAGAATTAAACTCCCAATTTCATTGAAATATAGAACCCTCAACAATAGCTAAGAGTGCAGATTATCTATGTACACATGACTCTATCTATACAATTGTTTGAGTGTTCTGTGTAGGGAAATTGTAGTCTACTTATACATTTATGTGATTTTCTTATCTGTGGAAAGTATTCTCATAAAGTAGAATATGATATCTCAAAGATTTCATATGAGAAACGAAACTGGCGCCTTTTGTAGCTTTCTATTGCGGGCAGATGAAATTCAAAGATAAATTTGTTGGCTGCTATTTAAAATGGAGTTTGATATTTCAGAGGTACTTCAGAATTCGAAATGTTCATCACGTATGCCTTTAATTAAATAAGTTTCAAATATTCTGTGAACACAACATAAACACTTAACAGTAAAAGTAAAGCTAGTTTATGTCGTAATTTAGAGATGCACGATATTCACTAAAATCGTGCATCTCTAGTAACTCTTGTCCTTTGGTAATTAGAACCGTCTGTAGTCGGGAACATCGCTTTAAATCAGTTCTTCAAAGTACTTCCTTTAATAGATCAAAGATCCTATTTTATCGTTAAAGGTTTACAAACGTGTTCGTTTTCTGTGTAATTAGAACGAGGAGCTTGTGTATCATGTCATGTGTCACTTTGAAGCAAGTTCATTTTCTCTCTCTCTCTCTCGATCTCGTCTCAATTTGCTCCAGTAATCATTGCCCACCAATGCATACACCTACAAAGAGAGTTTCTTTTCACAGATTATTCAAACAAATGCATTGATTGGCGATGAAGAGTTAGTGAGTTCTGATTAACTTCTTGTTCATTGGATCAAGTGAAACACCCTTCCTTAAAGAATACTTATTTTAAAGTTTTGCGAACCTTACTTTATTTGAAGTGCATTTTGGAATCTTTGACAAACATCTAAATAGTAATTATTTCGTCCGTTTCAAAAATTCTCGGGTAATTCCCAATATGAAATGTTTACGTTGGACCCTTTTTGATAGTTTGTTTTGCATTCCGGAAGTACTTATTTTATTTCATTGATGGCCTAGGATTAGGCATGAATCTGGAGTATTACTTAATTATGTGCAAGAGCTCATAACTTAAAGATTAACTAATATTATTCTAATGTTTTGCACTGTACTCCTAAGAAGGAGCAAATTGTCCTAATTTCTTGTAACGGTTACACATAATTATTTCATTAAGAAACTCAATAGTCGTTTGTGCTCTGCAGGCCACTAGCATAAAATCTGGAGCCATAAATTCAGTCCAATTTCGTCAAATGAATGTAACGATCTTATCTCGAAACCCAATTCATGCTTCTTACCCGTTACGTATGCATTTCGAACAACTTTCGACTAGTATGTTTCTTAGTAGGGTGGACGGTTTGAAATAATTACAAAATCTGAAACAAGTTGACTATTAGAATGCGACCTAATCGGCTGCCAATTTCGCATAAGATAATATGTGAAATTGGCATTTTTAAGATAATAATCGCATACTTACAATGAGTAATCGTGGCAATTTATTAAAATAGTTTTTCAAACTTCCGTCAGTACCCTTTCTGATACACAATCTTATACTCCCAATTTAAAGCAGGTGGTTGTCTCTTGTAAAGCGGGTGCTAAGTTAAAAGAAACACAGCGATCATTCAAATGAATATTTCGACAGATTAATCTCGGCTTCACAGGAATAGTTCAGGGTAACGAACTCAAAACACATTTAGTGAGAAGTATTTACTAATCATTCACTATATCACCATGGAGTCCTAACTAATTGCACTGCTGTAAGTTCATTTTATCTCGGTACAATGGCTGCCATACTTCATTTTTAAAGTTTTTCATAATCTATGCAATCACTGCTTTATTGGAAAAACATATTTCATTCACTAGATGAAAAATCTATTCTCTCTGTTTATTTCTATTTAGTTTTTGAGGAGGATCCCTCGTTATTTCCTCTCCTTCTAGATTAAAAAATATGCTATGGATCTCTAACACAAAATTACTTCAACTTATGTTTCTGTAATATTCCATGTTTTGCTTCCCTGTCGGTTAAAATCTGCGATACACACTCTCAAAATTAGTCACAGTATTCAAAATCCTAATATTATCTTAGGTTTATCCACTTGTGCAGTCTCTCCACTCTGTCTACATGTCACTGACTTCCCTTAAATAGGCTGCACTCATTAGTAGACGTATTGTGGTATCAGGACCTTACGAATTAGAACAGTCACGTCCATATTTATGATCGTTCATGCCTTTCGTAAGAAGACATTGAAACTCAAAATAATAGTTTTTTTTTTGCAGATTTGCCTTAGCGAATCGTTCGCATTACTAATCACGTATAGTACACTGGAGTTAAGCTCAGGTAAATTATACATGGAAATTTATCCAACAATTTTTGAATGTTAACGACAGTGCAGTGGAATAGGTCTTATGTTCTTTTTTCGCTGATGATCTTTGCACTGTTAAAAGAGGATGTGGATAACCAGGTGAGAAAGCTGTCAAAAACAAAGTAAGTAGTAGTTGGCGGTGATAGTGCTACAGATCTTGAGTTAGAAGTGGAAACTATAAAATCATTGGATACCTTCATGTATTTTGGCTTCTTGATGGATAAGTCCAGCCAGTGGACGTGTTTCGAACAGGACGGACACGAGAACAATTAGAACAATGGTGTTTTATGGAGTCCAAAGGTCTTGAAGAAAACTTAGAAGTTGCTGTGTCATGTGGTTATAGAGTATAATGGCCTATGAATGTGAGTGTGGGATCCCCCACTAATAGCCAAAGGAATCATGTAAAACTTGTGGAAGTGTACTACTTCCGACGAAGTGTGAGAACAGCCGGTCATCATGAATGGAGTTCCATGAAAATTCTTCGAATGAACAAATCATCGAACGACAATTTGCCAAAAATGCAATTCATCGAAAAAACAATTTACCGAACATTTTAACTAAAATTTCATTAAATTGATCCAGCACAAGCGGAATTGCTAATATCATTTCGAAACGTTTTTTCGAAAATATTATCATAAAAGGGATCCATTTAGAACAAAAACTGAACCGTGCTGACAGCTTCTGGTACCGACAACTTCTACTAATTCCGCTAAGTCAGAGAGATTGTAATAGAGTACATAATTTGAACGTTATTTATTTGTTGCCCAGAATATAGCTAAACTGGAACGGTTCGACATTTTCTTGTAAACGTGTCAAACCACGAATCTGAATCAGATTCGCTATTTAAAAAACTTTTATTCATCCCATAATAATTGCTGTACTGAAGTCGTATATTACTACTAGTAGCAATAATGATAATGGAGCCTGCGTAGGCTGGACTTTTCCTCTCGGAAACAGGCAAAAAATCAGTCCCATGAACAGACATGAAGCAGTTATCGGAAAGAAAGACAATAAGAAACCATATTGTTCTATAATTATTCCCAATTAAAGTAGATTACTTTGCATGGTTCATTTGTTAAATGGATCACTTTTATCATAACATTTTCGAAAAGTCAAAATTGTAGGTGAATTTTTTTTTCTATGAATTGCATTTTCGACAGATTGTCGTTCGATGAATTGTTTATTCGATTAATTGCCATTTCTATGAATTGTCTTTTGATTAATTGCGTTTTCGATGAACTCTCCGGATACCCATGAATGGTCATCCCCTGGAAGGAGAAAAAGAGGAAGACCAAGGGCTACCCGGAAAGGGACCATTGGAAGAGCGGTGGAGAAACGTGGTTTACGGGATGAGGAATGGAGGAATCCTGCAGAGCAGAGTCTGAGGACAAGCTGCTGCTGACAAATGAAGAATCCTGCAAAGATGAGACCAGAATTTAATATTAATTATCATTTAATAAAAAAACTAATATGAAGTCCTATATGCAATATAATTGTTGAAGGTGAGATTTGGTGATCAATAGCAGCTATATCTTTGATATACAAGAAAAATATTCATGTGGGGAATCGACTAATGAACGAAGTTAAAATATCATTGCTAGCACTCGCGTATATCATGTGGGATTTACTTTGAAGCTTCTGTTTTATGGAGGCAATATATTTTTTTTGCAGAAAAAAACTCTGCAAATCGAAGTTAACCTAACTTTTTATACATTTGCTTAAAACTATTTCGGCCTATTCCGACTTGAACTTTGTCTTTCCAAAAAGGAGCATTGATCTTTCCAAACGTCATTATTTCCAAAACGAAATAAAAGCTGTTTCTTTAAAATTTACTCGTAAAATCGAAACCGTATTTGAAATTTATAAACTTAAATTTAAAAAAATGAATCACTTTAAAGGCCTAGTTGAATTTAGACAACACACACACAACAGTGCTTGTATTATTCACATCAGTGCGCCTGACTTGATAACAACTGGTAATAGAAAGAGATTGTTTTCAGAATGAGGAGAGAAAGAGGAATCGGTGTTTTAAATATATGAAAAGCTTGATTCCATTAGTGCTAATACAAACAAATTCGGAAGAATTTCTTCCATGAAAACTGCCTTATTAATAATTTGCGAATGAAGATGCGATAGGATGTTATCATTTTAATGTTTCAGAGATAGCGAAACGAAATGGCGACCGTTAAAATTTTAAATTATTAATGTAGCATCCAAGTTATTTCTAGTTCTTGCTTATCTCGTACGATAAAATAAACCAGAAAACTGAGGTACAAGCAACTCGTGCATACGATACTTGTCGGCAGCAGCATAAACCTGAGAGAATTAACGTCATATCTAGAAATAAAATACAGTATCCAAATTCACTGTATTTTTGATAATAGTGGGTTAAATGAATTGATGAAATTGATTAAGAATAATATTCTGAGTGATCTGTCGTTGTTGTTTGTTTATTTCATTTATATTAGTGGTATAAATGAAAAGTTGCTGCTTAATTTCTTCTTTTAAGAATGCTGAAATGTTTGGGATATGCATTTCGCTGTAAGAATCGATAATCTAATCATACACGATGGTAGGAAGTTTAGATATTATAAGTGGAATGCAACAGGCTATTTCCGTTATAAGATATTATACTTAGACATTTGAGATTCGTTTCATTCTTGTAACAGATAATATTTGGAAAGATCCGAAACAACGTTTCTTTCCTTCACTTGCAGATCGAATTCCATGTTGGACATGAAAAATATTTAGAAAGGCTTTTAAGCTGAACTAAATCAGAAAATAATACGAACTAAGCAGGCATTCCCCCCCCCCCCGGATACTGAGATTTCATCATGCAAAGGTGGTGACTGTTTATAGAGCATACCAGTTGGTACTAACATTATAGTCCATTGATTCGGCCCTCGTTCAAAGACAGCCGATCCATGGGGATGGGTAAGTTGGGGTAAGTTCATTAAGTTGAGTATCACGGAAAAACTTAATCACCTTAAGCCTGAGCAAGTCTGCTCAGTAATATTTCAATTCTTTATGAAATAACAGAATAAAAACAATTCGATTTTGTACTGATATCTAAAATGCAAATTTTCGTCTAGAATTAAGAGCATGGAATTCTGAATAGATATTTTCGATTCCAATTCAAATACTTGAACATGTTTAATCTTGTTCTATGTAACTTAATGGTATACATCCAGAATTAAAAGAAAGCAACAATATGCCGTATATTGGAGCATAATAGGCAGCGAATTAAACAACGTTATAATAAATACAGTATTGTCATACCGGAATGGATCCGTTTCCATCTTGAACCATGCAGCGCCATATTTGAGTCAATGTGTTGATGTATGGTTCCAGCTGGGAAGCACTTTCATAAAGCAAGCATTAAACAATAACTTTAACAAGAGCAATTAAACAATAACAAAGGGTAATACTACAATACATTTCTTGATCTTATTTCTTTCTTACCGTACTAAAAATGAACCCTGTCTTGAAAGTTATCTATATCTTCATTAAGCCAAATAGCCTTAAACGTATTATTCATTGTTGGTTGCTATTATTTATTTTACCTTTCTATTGCGAGGTTATTTACATCGAGATTTCTCTGCTCACACAGGATAGTAAGATTTAGAGTATTTGAAAATATTACAAACCTGATGATGAATAACTTAGGATTTATCACCTTCATGATATGAGGAGATTCGAAACCAAAACAGATGGTCATCACTAATCAAGAAATGCATCAAGTGTTTTTGTGTTCGAAAAAAAATCAGGTAAAACTTCAGTTATTTATTAAACCAGATATGAAAAGCAATTGATTTGAGTTTCATTCGCTAAGTATCAGTCTATTCTATACGAATTTTATTAAAAGTGTAATGAGTTACTTACGATCCTTATCCAACTTTCAGTATTCCCCTAATAGCAAGTTTTTACTTTAGTGTGCTAAAAATATGCAGATAACTTCTTTAAGTGAAAATATATATCTTTTCCACCCTGATTTCTTGGCTCAAGACAAAACATACAGATTGTATTTCATTTTAGTAGAGAAATAGTATAATCAACATCTTTAATAGGCAGTTTGAAATTTTGAGAAATTTAAATAAGTGACCCATTATCCATTTCAAATCCAATACGATTTGAAAAAGGATCTACGTGGTTCCCAAAGAAAGTTCCCAAAGTTAGGGAAAATAAAAAAAAAAGTTTACAAACGTTGCTATTTCAGTCGATCATATTAATTAATATGATCAGAAAGCTATTTTAGATCTAAATGAGATATCCAAAGATTATGGTATGGTAATATCAACAGAAAAATCAAAAACTATGGCCTTTAAAGGACAAGATCCAGCAAGAACTAAGATAGCAATAGATAACAAGATCTTAAAACAGGTGAATTCATTTAACTACGTAGGATGTATGATCACATATGAAAAAGATATAAACGTAAAAATTGCAAAACATTTAAAAATAACAGGTGTAATTAACTCTATATTTAAACCAAACCTAGTTCAAAAACAAACCAGGCTAAAAGTATACAGTACATTACCCTTACCGGTCTTAATGTATGAAAGCGAAATCTGGACAATAAAACAAAAAGACAAATAAAGATTAATAACAGCAGAAATGAAGTTTATGCGAAAAACTGCAAAGTATACCCTATTTGATCACAAAAAAAACGAAGAAATTATTAAAGAATTAAACCAAGAATTAGTAATAGAAAAAATTAAAAAAATATAAACATAAATGTATGGAACATGTTTTATCCAATGCATGAAAGAATGAAAACAGAAAGATTACCAAAACAAGCCTTAAATTACAAGCCATTAGGGAAAAGAAAATTAGGACGTCCTCTTAAAAGTTTCAACGATGACCTCTAAAGCTGGAACAGGCCACGCTAGGCCTAAATCCTTGATACGCATGATGATGATATTAATTAATAGTAATTAATAAAATATTCATGTAATTATATATTTACATTTTATTCTGCCACGCGTCAATTTATTGTAGTAGATAAAAATTATGCAATAATCGAATATGAAAAATTCAGTTACACTCTGTTTGATGGAACAACACAATTGAAAAAAAAAATAAGATTATGAAAATTACAATATATTCAGGAAATTAGCAATTTATTATTATTATTTTGTATATTGTTGTAACTGGTCATTAGTTAGAAAACAGTATTTAGTTATAGTAAGAAAGATACATAAATTAAATACAAATTAAGTACACTCAGAGTAATATTAAAATATATAAAACTCAGTGTAGCATTTAAAATATATAAAAAACGGATATAGGTCTTTCATCAATCATGCGCTCACTTCAGTCCATTCAAATATAATGAAGAAAGGCATTAACAGTCAAATTCTATTCTTTATAACCTGCGTACCAACTAATTAATCAAGTGACCAGTACGGATCAGAACAGATCTCTTCACTGGTACAGAATCAGCATTAGACATCACAGCAGCATATTATGAAACTGCAAATCTTATCCAGTGGAAAATATTAAAGAATGCCATCAATGATCACAACCATTAATTTGCAGTTAGACCAAAAACCACAGAGAAAAAAATTTGGAACTTCAGAAAAGCAAATTGGCCTAAATACACACAACTATTGTAAACATATTGCACTGGAACAACTAGTAGTAAAACACTTGATCAGCAACTACTAGAATTAACTAACAACATACAGAGAGCTACACAAAATTCACCGAAAGAAATATTATCAATGAACAGTGTTCGCGCGGTTAGCCTAGTGGCTATGCGCTTCGCCACCATATGCCTGGGGAGGGAGTGTCATAGGTTCGATTCCCTTCGATGACGTGAGGAACTTAAGGATCTTTCTCAGCCATAGCGAAGTTAGCCGGTCTTGGGGATGGACAGCGAGGTTTTCTCCCAGTTTATCTGGGATTTTTCTATCCCGCAAGCAGGCAAACCAGCCTCATGAACACACAGGCTACAGTCATATGATATAGTACTTAATTCCTCATTAGGAGGGATCAACCAGTCCTAAGGGGCGGTCCAGGAACGGGGAGAACCCCACACGAATAAATAAGTACAAATAAACAGTTAAAACAAAATAAAACAGAAGAAAAAAGAAAGAAGTTAACAGAATTAACTCAAAAAATTGAAGATGAAATTTCAAGCTGCAAACAAAAAAGCGGGAAGAATTCTGCAATAATCTAGATCCAGAAAAAGGCTCACAACACTGGAATATCATCAGATTATTAAATAACGCAACACTTCCGGATAATGATCACTCTTCAAACACAGTCTCCTCGGAAATTAATACAGCAGCAACAAACAAACAGATGGCAAATGCTCTAGCCAAACATTACTCTAAATTAAGCAAACTGCAATACAAAAAAGACAAAAGGAAAATTGCACAGTTAGTGTTTCGTCACTTTAATACCCGTAGCATAAATGCTGAACAGGTGAAGAAATGGAATAGAAAGCATTTTTGCCTGTTATTCAGTCAACTAAATCCATCCATTCACACCTATTACTGATGAACGTCTTGATCCCAGAAGTTGAATATCAGCCCGATAATGTGATGGACCATTTCTTTCATCACCTCCCATAATTTGATGAACACAGTCACTTATTATGTGACTATTATGTAAAACTATTACATAATAGTCACACAACTATTATGTAAAACAAGTAATCAGATGAGATCTTAAGCCATCTGATTTTCGATCTACATGAAATGAATGCTCTGCTCTTTAGTGCCTCCGAATTTTATGAACCCCCTCCTCTTTCTTAAGTATTTCAACCTTGGTTTTATACTCAATCCACTTTTGAAAAATCTTTGGTAGACGCCTGATTGATTGCATGATTAAATTGCAAAACTATGCTTTATTCTGTTCTTGCAGTCTTTTGATTCCTTGCACTCTTTATTCCCATATCCATAAAATCAATCTAACACACTTATAATTCCTGCAATCCGAAGTCTTCCTGGGAATCTTGTAAATATTACTCATCCCATGTTATTCCATCATTTTAAAATTACAGCAAATTTATTTATTTACGACTTCGACTTCTGGACAAGGACCATGGGAAAGATCGTAAAACTCTGTGCAGATATATTTCATATTTCTGGCGTAGTGAATAGGGGGGGGGGGATAGCATGTATGAGCCCAACACTCTTCAACCTGTAATCGAGTTGCTTTCCTTCCACTCTTTATATCCAGTTTCCTTCTCAGTTCGTGTACTGTATATGAACGGCAATGGAAGAGCGCATAAGGCTCTTTTCTCGCCTATTCTCTTCTTCCTATACATTAATATTGTTATCTGGTCTCATAGTTTTTGAGTTGAGTGTGAGAGATAGACTGCATATAATAGTACGCTTCATACCTTTCAATCAAACTACAGATCCTGCAGTCATGAAATAAATGTTCAAGCTCTAGAACTAGTGCCTTACATACTGATTTCAATACTATTATTATTTTGATAACCTACTTACCTTCACTGCTGCCAAAACACTTTTTTTTTTCTCTTGAAATCCTTCAGTTCCCCTTATAATTTCTTCTCAACTATACGCGTAACTTTCAGTTCTCTTTATCTGTACAAAGTACAGTTAAAAATCACCTATAGATGTTCTTGTCCTGTTAAACAGGATTCGAAAACAGTTCTTTCCAAATGAATAATTATCGAAGAATGCACTCTATCTGTTTGTTTTTTAGAATAATTGAACACAAAAATAAAAATAAATACTTGAAGACTACGAAAGTTGTGGAAAGATGGATTGCAATAAGCTTGGCAACATGTCTAAGACCTGAGGTGGAAGGAGATAGTTTCTGAGACCTGTCTAACATGGGGAATTGATATAACATATCTCCAAATACAAACTTATTTATTAATTACTATTTATTTACGAAAAACAAAACTACATTAGAGCCTACCAGTTTCGCCAGCAAACTGTCTGGCTTTTTCAAGGCGTTTACGGAGACATAAAAACTAGTAAATGCAAATTGAAAGAAACATAAAAAACGCTGTAAACCAACTAGTAGCTAAGGTTAACACATTCGCGTGACAGAGAGGACTTATTGTTCTTATTCATTATCACGCATGCGTGTTTGTTGTAAACGTGTAATGTGATTACTGGCTAGCTGTAGTTCAGATTGATAGGTAGGCTATAATGTAGTTTTGTTTTTCGTAAATGGTCAGTAATTAATAAATTCAATTATTTATTAATTACTGAAAAATTTATATAATTCAAATAAGTTTGTATTTGAATTATATAAACGACCAAATATGTTTAGTTTATAACATATCTCCAACATGGAAAGAAGTACTTACATGGAGTAAATGCATCATCTAGGTATTCGGCTCGGTAATATCTAAAAACAGATATCTTTCGGTTGCAGAGGCATAAAACACAATTCTTTGCATCAGCCGAATTTTATAATTAAAGAGTCTTTATCCAACGTGCTATTTTCTTAGCAGTTAAAAAGAAGGCAACTGAAAGGATGTTTAGGAGGGATGATAGGGAGATGTGTGACATAGTCATTAGTTAAGTAATTTTGGCTCCTTAAAAAGATCACTTGCGTGTTAACATCGTTTAATTCTTTAACAATATAAGACTTTTACACGTACATCACTTTCTTAAGCTACTTCGAAACAGAAAAAATGTTTCGAGGATATAAAAAAGAAAAAAGCTTATATTCCGACCACGAATTTCCGTAACGACAGTTACCTTTTGTGGGTAATCTTCTTTTACATCTGAATGAAAACTGTTTTATAAATGCTTGCTTTATGATTAAGAAATCCAATTTAGATGGTTGTCTTATACAAGATAAAGAGAATGTTAATCCAGTTCAGAAAGTAGCCACATGTTAAATATTTATATTTCACCAAGCGAACACCTGTGGCATAATTACATAGACAAGCTATATCCATAGAGATTTAAATAAGATAGAGATTGCTAGATAGCTTATCTACTATATATTGCTAGATAGCTGAACTAATAGAGATAAGCTTATTCGCGAGATAAATATCGCCCCTCTTTATGCACTTTAAAAACTCGTAAATTCCTATTCTTTTAAAGGCTATTAAATCTGTGTTTCTTCCTATCTTATACGTATCACGCTTTTCTTATCTCTTTTGTTCTGCTCTCAGTTTTTCTGAATGCGTTCTTTTTTTTTTATTGGAATCAATCATGTTCTCATACAATGTTGAATACTTGTGTGAATACTCGTGCATTCGGATGCGTTTGATACTCCTAAGTAGTGTCCAAATCCACATTTCTTACAATGTTCACGTCGCATAAAACATTTGATATTCTAATCATCGAAATAAAGTTACTAAAGTTAGAAAAGCGTTACGAAGATTGATTACTTAATTTATTATAATAATCATTCTTATGTTAAATGATTTTTAACATAAGATTAAACATAAGCTAAAGAATTTTTACTCAGAATTCGTCACCACCAAAAATTATCCGATCAGCAGTTTATTTTTGACATTATTTGGAATACTTTGTTACTTCCATTAACTACATTTTAACTCCCAATAATAAAAGAAATGAGGAAGTTAAATCAGTTTTTAAAGCAAGTGGTAGAGAACATGGCTGAATGCAAAATGTTCTGTCGGCGAAGGTCAGTCAAGAGATATTTTTTCATTGACTTCGTGTTTGTTACAGTTGTTGGAATTGACTGAATGCAATAAATTAAAAATTGGTGTTTTCAGTGCAGTGACTGTATATATAGGAAGCTTCCGTTGCTCATGTGATTTTAATAATGCCCTTCGGCTGGAATACCTAGGTTCGAGTCCCTTCCAGGATTAGAAGAACTTTATCATGTATCTTCAGTTGAACGCGAGTTAGCTGGTGTCATACTGAGGTCGAAGGATTATTCTCACTTAAACTTGGGTTTTTTCATCTAACAAGCAGGAAAATTGGCCAGGAGAACATACGTTGTTTACATACAAAAGATAAGTTCCTACAGGCGTAAGGCCTAATCCCCTTATCCTAAAATTATGGCCACAAAATCCAGCAGTGGGCGCTTAATGGCCTCTCAGAACCACTGATAAGGAATTATATTTATTGCTGATTTAAAATAGATGTGAGGATTCCATGCAGCGGATTAGAGAAAAAAACCCACGAAAGTATTAAAGGCTGCACGAAGTTCGCCTTCTATAAATACTGTACATAAATGAAATTTTGTTGTAACATGTGATTAATAATTGGACAGTTTTTTTCGAAATAAGATTTTCTAAAAACACATACGAGAAGACATTTTTGTAGTCGTAATGTTAGAATGCTGCTCTTACAATGGATTATTTATTTTATATCTTTCACTCGACTTCTAATATGTGATCTATCGTTTCATTTAAATGTTTTCGTTCATATTTGTATCTTATGACAGCCATAACAGTCCCTAACCATATCATCCATACAACAGAAAAAAAATGTATTCAATTATAAGTTTAATAATGTTTTACAATATTTTTAAAATCGATATTTCGGGTTTAATTTTCAAACCATCTTCAGTAATAAAGAATGGATAATCGAAAAATTCAAAAATAATTTAAAAAATGATACAAGCAAAGAGAGAGTGATATCTTTCTCCGTCGCAAGAGCAATACATGAAAAACTATTGTACTATTAAGATTATAAGATGCTAATAGTATAACACACACATATATATATTATTCTTATGGCTGGCTCTACAGCCTAAATCGAGCCGTGGCCTCCTGGATTTATTGCCTCCAACAATGTCTGTCTTAAACTTTACTTATGCAGTTTGGATACTGTAATATGATGGAGATATTTTGAGTAATGGTGTCTAACCATTTTGCTCCAGATTTTCCTTTCAATCTATTACCAATAATGTGTATATAACGTTATCTTCACATGAAGAGAACACAGAAGAAATAACAAATTTTCATTGAATATATTATTGTTGATAGCAAAGTTTTCGCACTGGTTTAGGACACAATACTATACAAAGAATTTTAAATAGGAAGTGATCAGGATAAAATTGAATATGAAAAAGAAGGGCGTGTAAGAAAGTTTTAAACGAATCAAGGTTGAGCAGCTATCAGATGTGAACTATACACTTAAAAACACAAATATCATTCAAGAAAAATTGAAAGAATTTGAAAACAAGAACCAAACCTTAGAGATTCAATGGGAAAACCCAAAGGAAAACTTTAATTCAGCCAGAGAGGCATGTAGTGAAGTAATCTACAAGGATAGAAAAATTAGAACTCCATGAACAACTCGGGAAGTTATAGGCAGTCAAAGAAACTAAGAAAGCATATCAAAGGTTCCTGGAAAATATTTCAGCTTGTGCTCTTATGGAGAAAAATGTAAGAAAATAGTAATGAAATGCAGAATAAGCAGCAGCGTCTTGTAAATTTCAGCAAACTCCTTTTATAGTACATTGCTCAATTTTACGTAAGTTTTTTATATATTAATATATTATTATTAAGTGAGAAAGACCTTCAGGGAATCGGGACTCATCGAGTGAGGCCACATATGCACCAGCTGTCATACTTGTTCTCGAATTCAATCACACTACGTGCGCACGAAACATCCAATGGCAACCCATTCTAATCAAGCACCACCTTATGAGAGAAAAATCCAGCCCTCACCTTCTTCTTCGCGGCATTCATTCTCAGTTCCGAGGATGCCACCTTGTCTTCCCCTGCCTCCATAAAATGAAAAATTCCATCAACTGAAATCCTGTATAACCTTTTCAGAAATTTATACGCCTCAATCCACCCCTCTTTCTCCTGTATGCTAGTGTATACAGTCTACGAAGTCTCAATCTGATTTATAATCAGTATTCCACAATCCTGATATCATTTTAGACACTCTCCTTTGCCCGCTCTCTCTCTCCACTGTATCAGAATCACAACGGAGACCAGATCTGCGCACAATAGTCCAAGTGAGGTCTTACGAAGGCATTGAAAAGAGGCAAAATGACATCCCTATCTTTACATGTGAACGTTCGTTTCATAATTGCATTTTCTTTGAGTTGTATTTGCAATCTTTGCTATAGCCAATGAACTTCAACTTCCTATCTACTAACCCTCCAAAATCTCTAGCCTGATCAGCTTCTATCATAATCCCACCAATATAATACGGCATTGGATATATAATCACGCCAAAGTGCATGACTTTACATTTACTGACATTGAACTGATAACCATTTTCCCATGCCCATAATTCCAGTCTGTTCAAATCATTTTGTAAGTACTGCAAATCGGCAGCATTTCCTACCTACTTACCCTACCTATCTTTGCATCATTAGCGAATAGCTGTTTGTCGCCTGTCAAATCCCTCCGAAATCATTAATGTACAGACTCAATAACAGTAAACCACGGACTGATCCTTGTTGTACATTACTGGTTGCCTTAAATCTTGCAGATTCACCGTCAATCCGCCTGCTTTCAGTAAATATTCTTTCATGTTCATTCTTTTCTTGCAGGATAACGATAGAATTCTTATCGGTTATCTTTAGCTTGCGGAGCCAGTTTTGTTTCATACTCAGACTTAGTTGTCCATACAACAGTTATGACTCTTCTGGCCTATTACTTATTTTCATAACGGACATCATCCTTATGCATATGGTATTCCTTCCGCGTCATCCTTTTCTTACGAATCTCTTGCTTGATAACATCACACACCTATTTAACTCCTACTCTATTTATTCTTCAAACTCTAGGGACACATTATGATATCGCATCATTTAATTATTTTTAAACTTCCCATGCGCTGTCGATATCCTTCCCATCCAACAACTGTTACCATGACTCAGAACCCAGTATATACTCCTCAATTGTTCATAATTTCCTGCTTTTTAGTTCGGCATGTAACCTTTTCTGAATGGAACATTCATAAACTTAGTCACTTGGTGATCAGTGATCATACGGTGATCACTGATGACAGGGATCACCGCATGATCAGTGTCATCAGCTGGAGACTGGAAAGTTACGTCTTTAACTGAAACATTCTCTGACACTAATCAGATCTAACACTCTTTGACCTTGAGTTCCTTCTGTCACGTGCTGCTTCTTGAGGAAGTGTCTCGCTACAGCTCAATAAATTCAGTTTCATTCATCTCATGAGATTTTACTGCTACCCAGTCAATATTTGGATAATTAAAAACTCCGATTTTGATTACTTTACTTTTCGCGATCTTCGTCTCTATTTGGTGATGCATTTCTTCGTCACTAGTAACCGATTCACTAAGTCTGTAACAATACGCACTATGTATATGTATTTGCTCTTGTTAGATTCCATCTTACACCAAATGAGTTCAATCTCACTGCCACATGGAATTGTAGAATCATAGGTCTCAACACTAACTGGATTCAAGTCATCCGATATCATTAGCAGCATGCCCCCTCCTCTCCTATCCACTCTATCCTTCCTAAAACTATTGTTCTGTTTTCACTCGATACCAATTAGTAGGTCTGATTATTATAGCCAGGTCTCACTAATGCCTACAATCTTGAGGTCCCAACATATTGATTACGGTAACAAACTCTACCCCGTTGTGTCTAATACTCGTATCATTCACGTACAGACATAATAATAATCTTTTGTATACTCTTGTCTGCCGTCTGCATGACATGGTTGGACAACTTGCAGATCTCTATTCTTCTCTAATGCCTTACACATGTAGCCATTTTTGCATACGTTTGATGGGTCCGAACCAAACGAACAAAGTCGAAATCGCCCTCGCTTCTTGTAGTCATTTCCACGATAATGCCCATTCCCGTCATTAACACAGTTATGTAGCATTGTTGTTCTTAAACTCAGATTATCACCATTCTTCCCATTCTAATTTAGTTTCCCTGAACGGCTTGCCCCGCTTAAGAGGCTAATAACTGGTAGGAGACTCCTTAGCGTGGCAAATCTTCTTATTCTTGAATTCGCTGCCCTTCTTGGCTTTACGTTTCTTATGAGTTTTTGGAGCCATTTTAAACTATATTTAATATTGCAATATATTCACAAATATGTTATATAACACTAAATACATTAAAAAGATGAATATCTACACTAATGTGCTGTACGACAATAATAATCTAAGGGAGAAAACACAATAAAACAGATAAAAATCAAACAGAAAAAAAACAAACACACGAGCACTAAAACCACCGGCCAGTCACAATGTATGAAGTTCTCGAATCAATAGCTACACAAAAGTCGTGGTTAGACTTTGGTAACAACATAGAAAATAAATATCAGGAAGGTGATAAAATATTCTGGAGGCTGTTGAAAAAGCTTAGAAATTGAGGAAAGAGTACTGCAAAAGCAAATATAGATGATAAAGGGGACATGAAAATTGAGGATAAAGATATTCTTGATGTATGGATTAAATACTTTGAACTATTGCTAAATGAAACAAGCAGTAACAGATTGTTGGTAGGAAACATTCAACGGGACTATCACATGAACTATATACTAGAAGTAGAAAAAGCTCTATCACAAACCTGAAATTTGGAAAGATAGCTTGAGTAGATGATATTCGACCAGAAATGCTCAAATATGGAGGTATAAAAGTTTTGCAGTTGCTGCACTGCATAATTCAGAAAGCCTTATCAGGTCGAATTCCAGATGATTGGAGTAGAGCGCTTATGGTACCAGTCTGTAAATAAGGGAATAACTAGTTGAATGTGAAACTCACAGGGGAATTTCTATACTGAGCGTTCAGGATAAGATTCATGCAAGTATTCTTGATAAATGGCTAAGAAAAATTATGGAGAAGAAGCTTGGAGATGAACAAGCTGGGGTAAGTAAATAGATGTTTTCAGGATCAGATTTTCACTTTAAGACAAATAGTGGAGAAATCATGGGAATATAACAAGGATTTGTATTAAAGTTTCTATATTTGTACAAGGTGTCTAGAAAAAAGCTTTTCCAAACACTGTAGTTCTATGGTGTAAATGGGAAATTATATGAAGCAATACATAGTCTTTATTTGAGTTGTAAGTCAGAAGTTTGAATTGAAGGAAGTACAGGAAGATGTTTGGATGTTAAGTCAGATGTGCGGCAAGTGTGTACATTATCCCTTCTGTTATTCATTATTTATATGGATCGCATTATAAAGGAAAGCTGTATTAAACCTGATATCAAGATTGGAGATATTGGTCTCAGCTGTTTACTTTATGCAGATGATGTTATTCTCCTAAATATATCCAGAACAAGTCTGCAGGATTCCCTGACCATATAACTACTGTAATAAATCTGGTATAAAAATCACCATTAAAAAGACAAAGAGAATGAAAATAGGTAGAAACATTCATAACATCAGCTGCATCCTGGATGGAGAACCTATAGAACAGGTAAAGCATTTCAGCTATTTAGGCACACTTCTAGTGAAGATTGCAAATTAAATTTGGAAATACACAGCCGAATTGGCATGGCTAATATGGTGGGAGGTCAACTGAATAAATATATATGGAATAGGAGAAAGAGAGCGATTGGTCAAAACACTAAACTATGCGTATACAAGACATTGTTTAAATCATGTTTAGCTTATGGATCTGATGCTGGGGGTAGAAATAAAACTCTCGATCAAAGACGGAGATCACAAATATTGAGGGTTCTGAGAAAGATTAGGGGACTGAACAGATGGCATCAATGGCAGCATCATATTAAAATGAGGATACTAGGAAAGAATATGACATTAGTGTTCAGGAATGTGTTAGCAAAGCCAATCTTAGGTGGAATGGTCACTTAAACAGAATGGGAAAGGAAAGATTAGATAAATAAGAATTATTTGCCAGGATGACAGGAAAGAGACCCAGAGGAAGACCAAGATAAAGGTAGATTGATACAGTAAAAATGAAAAGTGCCTTAGAAGACCAAATATACGATCTGATAACATTGTAATGGGCTAATATGGAGGAAAATTGTTGATAGGAAGTTAGTAATGATGTAACTTTACATGTACTATCATAAGACCCCCCCCGCCCCCGAGTTATACAGGATCGTATATGTCCGGTATTTGATAAGTACGTTACACTTTAATGCATTATACTTATCGTGTCAGGAATTTGATAAAGTATAATGTATATTAATAACAATTTGCTATATTTTTATGAAAAGTTCTGACATATTCTTTGCCAATGTTCCCTCTCTCTCTCTCTTTTTCAAAGTTTCCATCAGATAATGTAGATATTTAAAAGTTAGTGATAAATTCTTAATATTTCAGTTGGAAGAGCAAACTATAAAAATATAAAGAGTTGTAATTATTTCTGCACTATCCTCAGTTTTATCCACCTTATTTTAGAACATTTAGAAGAAACAATATCTACTCTAAGACCCAAATGTTCTTTGGATTCGATATATGAATGCTATATTTTTCCATCTGGAAAACTGCTCACCTCAAGAATTAGAGGACTTCAGAAATTGATAACTTACATCCTTGGTAACTTACTTCCTTATAAAACGAAAAGAAAATTATTACAGTTTCTGTTTAAATAACCCCACTTTCGCTGGCTGATACATCTAGTAGATATCAGCTTACTGCTTTCCTCAGAAATATGTATTATGAAATCATTACTATAAAAAGTCCACAGTCTATTCAACAGCATCCTTTTGATACGAAATTTTCAACATGAAAATCCTTTTATCTAAGTGACTACAATCTAAGAATTATAGTCAAAATCATTAACCGTTTTCTCCACATTTTGCAAGAAGAGATGGCTTTCATAGGTTATTAATTGCACATATTGAAGTAACCTCTGAACTCATTGCTTATATCCTGAAAATATGCCTTCCCTCACTCATATGCAAACCCACGCAAACAAATCAATTTATTTTTATCTTCTCCAAAAGATAAAGTATAATAGCTATTCTAACATAATCTATCAATTTCGTGGTAACTGTAACTTATCCTATTTCTGACAAATAGGCCGCTCTATCACAAAACGAATTCCTGAACACCAATCCTATATTAACACTAAAGAAATCATAAATCTGTTATAGAATATAGAGTTAATTCTTAAACCGAAATATTTGTATCTAATATTTTACCCTTATTAAACAGTGTACTGCTAATACGTGTTTTTATTGTATATTTATCTAAATTTTCCAAAATACACACAATAAAATTTGCCGAGTACATGTAGTTTTTATTTAAAGTTACGCAAATAGTTTTTTCTTTTCGTTTGTCCCGAGAATATATTAATTACTACAAGCAAATTCAAAAAGAAGCAAATTCTTTTCACAAATCAAGCAACCTTTATAACCCTTGCATTTTTCTGAATTATGAAATCCCTATGAAAATTCAAAAGGATTCGTTCATTTCTACGTGAACTTGGAAAACTGGACATAGAAGTAACGACAGAATCAGTTGAAAGCTCCTCCCACTGCGCTTTCTATTTTCTTGATAAATGTAAGGTAAACAATACGTTGCTTAATTTGAATTATTATAAATAGTTAGGAAATTTTGTTGACGTTTCTGTTGATGGAAATGCATGCCTTAATTTGGTTAAAGGGTTTTGTAAATGAATTTTATGTGCATATTTTTAACGAAATCCTTTTTTTATTTTTCATTTGTGTCCTTTGTATAAATTGTATTGTTTTCAAAAATTATTAATTTTCTTGCTGGCGAGCTTTAGTCTTATGATAGATGCAGAAAAAAAAAAACCACTAAATGCCCAACTTTCTATTCATCCAAAAAACGTGTCCTCTGATTTCATATCGAAAACTCAGAAAACGACCACTTGCTGCTTGTTTCCTTTTATATTTGCAAACATGAAAACAATTTCTTTTTTTTCAGTGCCTTTTTATCTCCTCTATTACATATCCGCCATTTTACCTCGGCTTCTTCAGATAGGCAATTTACAAGTGTAACGTATATCCGCTAAAGTTAACGCGTCGCTTTGGAAAGAGAGTTGTACGTCTATACATGCTGTTCCTCTTACCCTTCAACAGGCTTGCAGAATGTGTGATAAATGGATAGCCATTAATCATTCGAGTGACAGTCTCCTATGGGAAGTTATGTTGTTGTTACACTTAGAAGGAGAAAAATCCTGATTGAAATTTCTCAAAACTTAATTTATTTCTTCTTATCTTGTTAATTAGAACTCGATGGATTAGTCGCACGACAAATTATTACTGTTTGGAACGTTTTCCGATAGCTGAATTAACGCTTTTTTGAAATAAATTTAACGATCAGGAAAACGTAAAAGAAAATAAAAAGTTGTTTCTCTCTTGTTTGTTAAATATTGACTAACGAGATCATTTAAATAATTTTATCTTTTGGAAATTTTTAATTAAAATAATAGGCGTTGTAACGTACATCGGCAAGAAATGTTAACAAGAGCAGCAGAAAAAACGATTTGATTGTTTGACACGCGCCACAAATACTGATAACAACATAAATGAATTGTCCATTTTTTATGTTAATTGAAACGTTATTTTCAATACGTGTTTCACTTATCTGGTGAAATAATACTGCTGTTTTGGATATGTGGATTCATGGAATTTCTGCCTTACGCCGCATTATAAAATAATATTTCCTTAACGAAGAATCGAAAAGGTTTAATTTCTAAAATTAATTCACTCCTGAAAAATAGAGTATTAATCTACATGACAAGAACTCTATGTTATTAAAACAAAAATAACACGTTAGGTTGCCGATTATTCGAAAGTCGAATTAAACAGGTTTACAAGTAAATAAACTAACTTTTGAAATCTGATTTAAAAATCTAATTAAAAAGTTCGATTGACGCTTTTGCAAAAACTTCACGTCCATAAAAATATTTTGGCTATCCAGACACAGTTCGACATTTTTTTCCACACATTTGATAGACTTTCAACCAAGTGGCAGCGTGCAAATTTTAAGTGGGGGTGCTGCATATACAAAATAAGTTTTAAAAAATAAAAATAAAAAATTATTTTTTTCCTAATCAGTTACCAATTTATTAATAAATAAATTTACATATTAAAAAATTGCTTTATTAAAAATATTTCACCCTCACCACGAAGACGCACCAATAATAAAAGCATTGTTATTATTTATAAACACAAACGAAATTTAAATCTTTAATTTTTTTCCCCTTGGGGGTGCTGCAGTGTCGCAGTGCTTATGTATGGGCCGCCACTGCTTTCAATAGTAAAAATATATATTCTTGTCGGTAATTAGTGACAACCGGAAACTGTAACAGGTATTCTGTTTCCTATATTGCAGTTTGTCAGCCGATTTGTGCGATTTAGTGGTGGAGAACGAGGTTTGTGTGTGTGCACTGTATCGAATGTATTGGTCTGGAACATTAAACAGTGCTGCGATAATACTGTTTGCTTACCTGATTAGACTAAGTTTGCTACTTGTCAATGTGAAAGCTTCAACGTTAACGTCGACTGTCAGATATAATATGATGTTTTAATTGCAATTATAATACTTGCTCGTGTCAAAAATACTTCCTTTATCTATGCAAAAGTCATTTGTCAGCCGGAACAATATAATAGTGAAGCAAATTCTGCAATTAATAGCAATGGCCGATTTTTCATACAGAGCTAATACATTTTTATTACTCCAACAGGCTTATCTCATATAGTTGCGAAGAATTCAACTTCCTGTAAACTTGGCGCTCTTCCCAATCCCACAAAAAAAAAAAAAAAATAAAATAAGTAGGATGTAATTTGTTTACAGAGAGATCAGTTGCTAACTTCCGATTTAATATATTCACAAGCAACTTCAACGAAACCTATTCAGTTCATTCTCTGTTTGGGCAGGAAGGAGACGCCTCTGTTGTTAACGCTTCGTTCCTTTTTCATTTATTTTATTTCTAGAATATTTTTCATTCACAACGAATTCTTCTAATGTCATCTACGATTTCTAACTGTTAATGTTTCTTGAAATAACGATGATCGTTTATCCTATTTGTCTTTGTTTAGAAGCCTAAATAAGTGTTTTAACTAAAACAGGTAATCATCCACACAATAACGTTGAGAACCTTTTCGGCATATTTCCAGAGATAACTATGATGGAGAATTCTTAGTTAGCTGCTAAGTCTCCTAATTAGATGAATTTTATAATCGGTTCAAGGTGCTGCTGATCATCTACGAATTATGACAGTTTGGTGTAAATTTTGTTGAGAATTTAAATAATGACAAACGCGGTTTGTGATTTTTTTCCTGACAAAGTAAATGGTATATAATTAATAACGATTCGCCATAATCATGTTCTTGTGTTAATCTTTTATTAACTACTAGCTAACTGCAGTAAATGTTAATATATAATCCCAGGAGCCGTGAACTAATTGTTAACAGAGGAAAAGTTCACCTGTTATATATTAATAATAATGCTGGCAATAATGATTCGATGCAAGTACTGGATGCACATGACTGGAAAACGCAGAAGTGAACCTCATATAGTGATGTAGATCGATTATTAAACTGAACAGAAAAAGAGACTGAATAATTATATCAAGTAGAGCACAGCACTTCAAAGAAGCAAATTCAAGCTAAAACAGTGAATGTAGTATAGTCAAATAGTAAAGCAAAAGGAGAAAGAAATAGCAAAAAGAACTAAAAGTTGGTAAAAAGCACTCCATGGTCATATCTGAATGACAGTGAAGGGAGAGTATACGATAGTAATAAAAACTTTATCAGGTCACCATGAAGAAAGATAAAAGATTTGATACTTGCTGCTCAAAATCACACCAATAAATGCGATGAAGATTGAAACAGTTCAATGATACCAGCAAATACTAACAGAGCAAAGACAAAGAAGAAACGTGCACGATCAGTTCTCGCAGCAAAATTACTCCGATTATAACCAAGCCTCGACCGGGTTTCGAATGGGATGTACTAGAACTTGATTTTGAAAATATGGTTTCCCTACTTGTAGATCTTCTTGGGAACAAGAAATCGAAAATGAAGATGCTAAAATATTGTGGGATTTCAAAGTCATTTGGAACAAAGTGCGAGACATGGTTTATGTTTCATATCAATTTGATATGGAACATAGACGAAGCAACTTGCATACCTACTCGAGGCAGGGACAGGATCTGCAAAGCACCTATTTCAAAGTATTCTAATAGTGAAAAAAGATATATTAAAAAACTCTTTGTAGTAGAACAACACGTGTGGAGGATTGTCGTCACAGTACGAGAGGATAGTAGAATGGAAGAAAAAAGTCCATTAAATATTGGTCAAATTGGAGAATTAACAAATCTGGAGCAAAAGAGAAAAACAATGCTAACGGTCATATAAGAGCTAGGAGTATATCGAGATAATTTATGAAACACGTAGGAATGTGGACTATCCTGAATATAATATTCTAAGTTCCAGAAAATGGAAATATTACCACTTTTAAACTTGCCACATTTTACGGCAATGTTTGATTATTAAATCTTTCAGCAAGGCACAAACTGGACGCACCTGCCAGACAGTGTGATTGTTTTTGTTCTGTGCAGTTTGACTGCGAACTTGTTTATTTGAATAATAAGAAATGCAAAAAATACATGTAATACATAGTGCGTAATGAAAATGAAATGCATTTAATTTGGCTTGCTATTGTGCTTTGCTTATCTATTGCTAGATAATATAAATTATATAAATAAGTAATATAAATATTACTACGTATTATCATTTCTTTCCTTTCATATCATTTGCACACATGATGTCATAGCTGTTGTAGTTATCTTTAACTCCTACCCTGTTGTGGTGACTGGGATTAATCCTGATTCCTTCTTTTCATTGTAAAAATGCAAGAAAGTTATTCAGTTTATTTAGTTTTGTGCATCCTGACCACAAAATGCTGTAAACATCAAGTGACAATAATCCGAAACCCGCTACTGAAAAGACCAAATATGGAAACTTTTCAAATCATTTTAGGATTTGAAAAGCGGGCAGTTCGATCTTCTCACAGCGGGCTCATTGTAATTTATTTACCACCTGAAGATATTCAGAAACGAAAATGTCCAGCACCATGAACAGCGAGTTGATAATTGGTAGATTTCCACAGCTCTCCTGAGCTTCATTTTATCTAGATTATGTTCTCGTTTTGCTAGAATGTGATACAAGCTTAGCAAAGCATATGTAATTCACTTCGGCCATAATGTCATTAATTCAAAAACCAGACATAACTTCGCAATGTAAACATTTTTGTTATGTAATGAAGGTCTAACGAAAAGATGGCAATATAAAATTAAGTCTTCTCTCCCTAATTTGAATGACAATAGTAAATTATTCAAATAAAATTATTTATTTTCTCAAATATTCTTTATTATTGTACCGAATTTCTAATATTTCAAATCCCGCACTATTTATTAGCATTAGGAGGGTTTCTTGCAATCGACGTTTACTTTGTAAATGTCAATTTTAGCATTCACATTTGCAGTTCAACAAACTAATAACGAATAACGTCGATGTCTGCTATTTAAAAGAACTTACTGACTGTAATCATTCAAAAGGCAAGTGAAAGGAAACCAGACCCATGGGTTTGGTTTCCTTTCACTTGTTCAGTTCAGTTGTGCATTGAAATCAGTACGAATTAGTACATTAATAGAAACGAAAACAAATTAATTCGCTTCATTCCAATTTCTTCAAAAATTCCGTTAATAGCACTCGAGAATCAATACAATCTAAAACTAATAATGATGATTTGTATGGAGTCATATGAATAGAGCAGCATCCATCGCATTTCTATTAAAACCAAGTATTTACCTGCCCTTGTTTTGTGTCAGTGGAAAGTTTGTCGGACAGCAGGAAAGAATTCAAACTGCCACATATTCTGGTGAAGCTCCGTGAGCAGTTTCCTCCCCCGTTCTTGTCATACCCTGGAAACGGAGAAGAACAAAACACAGCTTTAACTGCCACCAATGTGATGCAGCAGTAGTTAATAGGGGAACGGCTATTGTGGTGACGCCCGGAAGTTATGTACCATATAATAAATGGAATTATGCATCCGCCTAGTTAGGACGCAACCATCCTTGTTTAAAGTTCTGTTAGCAACCTTAGCTCCCACTGTGATAAGCAGGCGCCTCCAATTGCCTATCGTTTATTCCCAACAGATATTCAGAATTACCGTGTTAGAGTTGACCCATCTTTTCCTGAAAGGTACTTCGTTAATGATGATTTAGGATGCAAATTAGAGAGCTGCGAAGGACTTACAATATCGAGTTCCGTTGTTCGCGTCATTTATATAAAGTACAGATAATTTACGTACAGGTCTTGTGACCTCATACTTTCACCTGTTGAAGCGAGAAATGAAAGATAATCTTAGGTCTAATACGAGAGACAATGAGAACGTCAAGACTGAGGATTTGTTTTTTCAGCATTGGCAGATGCATTTCTTTCTTATGCATAAGAGGTAAATTATAAATAAGTATGTAACCACATGGGTTTGGCAGGACGGGTTTTAAATGAAATGTTAGTGTTTTTAAACCTGTGTGAAACAGTATAAAATAATTATTCTTCATCCATACAGAATATAGTGTAATTCCTCAAATTATGTTGTCACTGCAATCATGTTTGACTGTAAACATTATTCGAAAAGATTTTTATTTGTACACAGATTTTGGTACATAATCTACCGAGTGAGCCAATCATTGTAGATCATATTGTAGATAAAGGCATTTTCTTTGTACTAGGATATATCATTCGTTATCGTCACAGGCTTGATTCAAAACCGTTTTTGTACTGTGGAAATAATTTAGTTTTGCACACTTTTGGTAACAAAATGGTCCAATAGAAATTAAAATAGAAGTGAAAGGTTAAATTTTAGATGAAAGGTCAAAGTTTGGCTGAATGGTCAAATTCCATTCAGCCAAAGTGGGGGTTATTAATATTAGTTGAAATTTGGGCTGGTAAAGGACTGGAGATGTGTTCTATAAACCTCCTTCACTCGAGTCATTTCCACCATCTCTCGTAGTATCTAGAAACGCGGATCAGGAGTACCTGAAGAGGAATTCCGTAAAGGCATAGTTTTTTAAGCCCATACACGAGAGTTTGGTTAATCAACCTGTAGAATGTTAGTGCCATGCAATAAGTAGTGGGTTGAGAAAGGAGAAACTTGTTTACATTTCATTCAAAAGCCTGTATATTGTATTCCCTGGAAACGTAAGGGATAATCCTGTCCATATAAGGTGTGACTGTCCACAATACAGCAGTGGCAGGGATTGGAGCAGGAGGAAAAGAAACTTGTTCTGTGAGAGTTTAAAGGTGTACTAAGAAGGGATGTTGGGCAGCAGTCGCACATGCTCCAACGGACTTAATACTGAGTGGGGGAATTATTGACGTTATTTCATATGAATATTCCATATTTTACGAATATTCCATGGAATATTCGTAAAATACACATATTGCAGGAAACAAACGCGTGTGCGAAAATAAGAATCAGTTGGTAAGATGTCATTAATCAATCTAATTACCCTCGAAAGTCAAGAATTTCGAGGAAACTCTTAGGGATCCCACTTAAAATGTTAGTGCAGTATGGAATAGCTGGACGGTTATATGCTTTTTATAAGGATACCGGCTGTTCTGAAGTGAAGTAACATCATCACAACCATTGCCTCCTCAGATTTTAGAAGCTGAGGAGGCAATGATTTTAATGTGTTTATGCCAGGAGAGGCTGGATATCTGGGTGATTCCAAGTAGAGAAATCTCATCTTGTCTGGAAATTTGAATATTATCGAAGGTAATACTGGAAAAATGGCTATTTTTTATTTTTAATGAGAACTAAGGCAGAACTGGGTTTTGCTTGCACCGAAATTGACGAGGTTATCTGAATCTCATTGGACCATGGCTTGGATATCAGAATTGAGGGCAATGGTGATTGATGTTCTGTATGTTGAGGTGATATATGTAGAGTAAGGTGTATCAAATAAAAGGGAGGAGTGCAATGTGCTGTCATCTGCAAAATGGTGTATTGGATTGGAGGTCTACGGAAGTAGGTAATTGATATATAGAACGAAGAGGGTTGGTGAGAGAACAGAACCTTTGTTGAACCCTGGAATTACTTGAATTGTGAGAACTATCCACTATCATACATGGTCTGCCTCCCGACAGATGGCTGGCAATCCAACTGCAGAAGTTCTGAAACATAACAAATGATGGTAAGTTGTTTAGTAAATCTCTTTGCCATACACGGTCAAATGATATGGAAATATCAAGTGCAACCACTTGAGAATTACCAAAATTCTCCACAGCATTTGTCCAGAGATGAATGATATATGTGTGAGTAGATACCCTGTTGGTCAGCAGCTGGGTGCCTTCGAGGTAGTATTGGAGTTGGGAATTGATGGTTCTCTACAATACTTTAATTTAGTTGAACATAGGCCAGTTTTCAGGCTGTGGGATAGATACCAGTTGAGATAGAGATATATACAGAAGACATAGGATAGGAGTCAGTTCTGGAGCATAAAACTTCAGGACTGTTGGAGGAATACTATCAGTGCTAGGAGACTTTGTGTCTAATTTGGACAATCTTTTTCTGATCCCTTCCTGGCGAAAGGATATAGGGGACAATGCTTGTTAGGTATCCGGAATGGTTGGAGGTGTATTGCATTTACCAGGGTCAGTTATGAGTGCATTGGAGGTAAATTATGAAGCCAAAAGGGAGATTAACTTTTTCTGCGATGATGCAATAGAGCTATCGGGGCATGATAGTGGGGATAGTGTTGAGCAAACGTTACGACCAACTGCTTTCGCAAGAGACTAGAAATCTAGACTTACAGGCTCCAAGTTTCCTGCTTTTTGCTATTTCAAACTCTGTTTTGGAAGTATTGATAGCTTTCTTGTAGCTGTTTCGGGCTTCAGTATAAGCAGTAAAGGAGGATGGAGTTCTTGATGCAAGCGAATTGTGGTATGCTTACATTTTGTACAGCTTAGGGGAAGGAAATAGTAGTGTAGGGACTATATGTTTCTATGCCAGTAAGGATTAATTACTTCAGTGGTACGTTCGGTGTATATATTTGTTTTAGAAGGCCAAAAACAATAGTCTAACCAAGGAAATAAGGAATATAAGTAACGGAGGCACTGTTATTATGCCAAACTACTCTTCATGGGAGTGACTCTCGAAGCGTTTTTCCATGAGGGAGACAAGCACTAGGTTGGGTTCGGAATTACCTGAGGGAGGCACTACATTCCCTGTGTGTTTTAGGGGCAGTGGTGAAGAAGAGATCTAGGATGTTTAGGTTAGGGAGTGTTTTGGTAATCATGTGAGCAATTTGTGTATGGCCGTTAGTGATGGCAAATGCATCGGCATCTCTACCTGATAGATCTGTACAACTGGAAGAGGAACGTCAGTTGGTGTTGTCGACATTAAAATCTCCGAAGAGGATGATTTCGATGTTAGGGAAGAGGGACTGGAGAAAATAGGTGTTTAAGGAGAGGAAATTGAAGAGCTCAGAGGTGGTTGGTGAAATTAAGGGAGCCATAGAGACAATAAATGAATTTGACTAAGTGGAGAAGGTAAATTTTCCTTTATGAAACTTATCCGCTCTGACATATGTGCAGACGCCATTCTTGGGTCGAAAGGAGTTAAACAGTGGATGGTTTGGAAAGTTGAGGTGAACAGTTACCAACTAAACCTAAACGTGTTACATGTCTTTCACTGCAACCAGATTGCTTGTACGATGTCAGGCAATCAGCCAGGATTTCTTTTTTTCTACATTGTGTCAAAAGGAATTCCCAGTGTGATGACAAGATGGGAAAACTCTAGTGGCCACAAGTGGACTATGTCCGTCCTCTCATGCTGTTTATTTAACTCTCTTTCTACACCATCAGTAGAAGACAGCATAATGAAAAAGTTTTACTGCAGAGTGTAAATAAACCCTCCACAGTTAACATTTAAAAACACAAAACAAAAAACACATACCAAAATGTAACAAAACCCAATCAAAATGTAAACAATAAAAAATTCTTTAACGCATCGAACGATGCGTTAAAGAAATGTGCGCCAAAAGTTACTGGATCCAAATCGGATCTCTTATTTCTAATGAACTCAAACAACTCCTGCCACAGGACGGCAGTTTTGAATTTTTTAAGAATTGGCATTCCCTGTCAGAGAAAGCGAAAAAATGAAAACTATAGTTCATCTAATTCTGATAACTATCCTATCTCTGAGGCTGAATTTTCACCACTGGAAATACCCAAACGGTGAGGTCATCTTCCTTGTCATATGATATCAAGATTTGTGATGTGTCATAGTGGACAATTTCTTTTCACATTTTCTGCTAATCCAGAGGTATATACTCTCACCTGCTGTCTTCCTCTTGTATACATCAATGACTTTCTCTTGTTGACATACCCTTGTTCATGACGGTACACTCCATTTCTGTTCCTCATTTGACAAACCTTGTATTGTCCAATCAAGGGAAACTTCAATATCTTCCTTAATGAATGTTGTGCTAACAGAACACAGTTTTAGTTTCTCGCAAAAAATTATGAAACACTGCAACAGACTCCTCCCTTCCCCATACCTACACATGGCGCTGATGTGTTAATAAAACCTATCCGCTTGAAACTAAAGTTGAACAGAATAGACATGTTTGTGTGCATCTGAAATCCCAAATTCAAATTAATTCCTCTCAAGATACTATAATTTCGACATATTTTTACCTTGTAAATAGAGTAAAGTGAACACTAAGATGGTTTCACAAATTCCAAAAGCCGGTTTTCAATAGAATCTGTGAGGGCAGAAATGTGAACGACATTCTTATAGACGGACGGGAAAAACTAATCAAATAAGTGCGTACTCGTTTTTGCAAAACGCACATAAAATACCCTTGATCAAATAGAGTGAACTGTATCACCGTTGATACAGATTTTTTTGATAACGTGTGACGACTGTTAAAAAATGCGGTTACAAAAAACGTCTTTTTTTTATATCTCAGATCGTTTCCTGTTTATTTTGAAGAACATCCTTGACAGAGCAGTTGAAATGCCGCTCGGGACGCGTTATCGAATTCATTTCGTATAGTACTAAATACAAACAAAGCACGAAGTGTGAAGCAGCATTTCTCATTTTGAGTATCCATTTTCTTATTTTATTCACTTGAAGTTATGATCATGAAGGATTTCCTGTAGTATGTAATGAAGTAAATAATGGTTTAGTGAAGTAAATTTGTGTTTGAATTGACCCATTTTGTTCGTTTACATGGTTATTAATAAACTTCTTACCTAAATCTAAGTTTTCAATAAAATTGAAAACTATCACAAGAAATAGAAACGATAAGTTTTCTGTTAGCATAAAAGCCCATTATAAGCATCATTTGGTACTGTACTTTCTTACAAACTCATAAAATGGAATTCTATTTCAGTCTCTGACACCGACAGATCCAAAACATCATGGAACTGATTTATGTTAGAAAGTGCTAAGTGAATCCGAATTTAGTAATTCGGATTAACGTAGTAATTATTAACAATCGTTAAAATTATTGTCCTCTGCTTTGAACGTCGACTCTTGGAATCTTTATAACATTGAAACGATGAGAAATA
Source organism: Typopeltis vanoorti (assembly GCF_054136105.1). Taxonomy (NCBI): domain Eukaryota; kingdom Metazoa; phylum Arthropoda; class Arachnida; order Uropygi; family Thelyphonidae; genus Typopeltis; species Typopeltis vanoorti. The sequence goes on from NC_143556.1 coordinate 134,720,774, forward strand.
CTGACACGAGATGAGCCTTCGCTATAAATGGGGTTTTCCTGTTTTCATATGGTGATTTGGAACACTAAAGACATGTGGATTATTTATTTGCATGTGCGACTTCATTCTTAGCCTCAAATAAAATAGTTTACTTGTGTTAACCTCTAAATGGTCCGTACTGTTAATCTTTAGAAAAAATAATTCCCGTAAATATTTCGGATTTCTGTATTTGGTTGATATAAATGATCAAGAGCAGAATTCACTGATATTGCGGCCTTTCATCGGAAGAGAAATGAATACGGATGACGACCGTATTTATAAAATTTTTCTTTCTCAGCAGGAAGAGGAGCATTTTGAGTTTTGTTGATGTTTTTGTTCAACGTTCCAGTTATCTCATGTGATTTTCTGCAGAAACTACTGTTATTATAAAGCTAAACACTATTCAAACCCTGCAATTATGATCCCGCTTCTTCTTCTTTTTATAGTGAACCTCCTCAGCCACTGAATTGTCAATTGCTGGAAAACCATAGCTTCAGAAAATTTAAGACAAACTTGGCTGTAAATTTGCACGTTATATAAAATCATTTTCATAAATAATTACTTGTTTTGTCGACGTACCTGTTGTAAAACTACTCGTAGTAACATAAAAGGATTATAATCATTATCATTCAGTAGTTTAATAGTTACATTATCTTATTATTGTATGAAATTAGCTATACTGGCAAATGGTAAAACGAAAAACTTTGTCCGTCGTTGGTACACGAATTAATCCTGAATTGAGAGCGTTTACCTACCGGTATTTAATATGTATTGGGGAGTATAATATGTAGTTAACTGAATTTTAAAAGTAAAATAGAAAATAAACAATCATTTGAAAAAAAAGAACCATATCAAAAAAAAATCCTCATTGAGAGATGTGAAATTACCGATCGCTGGCGGATATATTAGTCAGGAAAAGACATTTTGAGGTTACACTCACCACCTTGGGAAAAAAACATAGTATGACCCAATGCTAAGGAATTAACAGTGTACCAAACGGACAGAAAATCTAAGGAACAAAAGTCAAATAGCTCTTCAGTTTATTACAGAAATTTCGTTCTTTCAGGATTGTGTTTTTGTATGTTGTGGTGTGGATAAACATTCAACTATTTTGGAATATCTATTTGCATTAAGAAGAGTCATTTTGGAAAGACTGCAAGTAAATTTAAATTATCATTAGAATTTCTAGACTACATACAAAAAAGTTATTGTAAGCTTTTAAGTCTGTTTATTTTTAATTTATTTTTTAAATGCTGTTTGGTTTTTTTCTCTTCATGTAAACTAAAAAAAACACCATTACCCAAACGTTTGTAAACAAGATAACGTTAATTCGAAAAAGAGGTTGTAATTTGCCAATACTCTTTTAGTAATGTCACCTCCAACTGATAGTGATAACTTCGAAGCAAAAAAAAAGTGTATGTTTGAGGGACACCAGCATATAATTAAATTATTCAGAAAAGCCTAAACACTGCCGCTACCTCGACTCTATTATAAGAATTCCCACCCTTTAGCAGGAAAGAAATACCCCAAACTGTATTGGAAAATTAGTACAGCCATCTATAGACAACCAAAGACAAAACATAACGACAATGATGGATGTGTGTCACACTGGGAAAATTCCAAGATATTTTATCTCAAAAACATCGATCACAATTCCATAGGCAAACCAAAACACCATGTGATATCACAGAGATATATGTTCCCCAGAAATTTCCAAACACATAACGTTACGATTCCTAATCAATAATGTTATACGCGAACCCAATACACCACGTGATGTCACTGACAGAAGGGGCCCCCCGCGAAATTCCAAACATGCCAAAATTTATCTTATCACTATCCATAATTCCATACACAAACCATTTACTTATCTACAACTTATAACAATATACATCCAAGACACAGATGTTGCTTTCCCCCATTCACCGTACCCCTATTTTGTTCATAGTATCCCACTAGTCACGACACGAATCCTTATCCACTAATATCTTCCTTTTCCATTCAAAACAACGTCACTTATTTACAACTAACAAATGACGTCACTTATCTTCATCTGAAAACAACAAACATTCACATCACAATTCCTTATCTTATCTTGATTTTGTCAGAAGTCTCCCACCAATCACAACACGAATCCTTATCCACTAATATATCTCCCTTTTCCATTCAAAACAATAACGTCACTTATTTACCACTAACAAATTACGTCACTTATCTACATCTGATAATAACAAACATTCACGACACGATTCCTTATCTTATCTTGATCTTGTTCAACGTGTACCACCAATCACGACACGAATGTTATCTCTAATCATCACCCATACTTCCATACGCGAAGAAAACAAACGCGACATCACACACACAGATGGTCTCCAGAAAAATACCAAACATTCCAAACTCATGATGTCACACACACAATGACGTCATCATCTCAACAACCAATCATGTCACTATTCCTTATCTTATCTTGATCTTGTCAGAAGTGCCTACCCTACTACTATCATGCGTAAGAATCACTCTTGATAAATATAATACGGAAAGAATACGCTAATTTATAGATATGTTTAGATATTTTCAGGATTTGTGTTAGGGACAAATACATCAGCAACCATGAATTGAAGACCTTCCCATTTAAACTGTCAAATTTCTGATACTAATGAAATCGCCAAATATTGATTATTCGGACAGAGTAATTGCTCTTACTATTGCTCTTCACTGATGAAAACTTTCCAAAATGTCTGAGTTTACCGACAACATTAAGCTTTTACTTCCATGATGAATATTATTCATAAAAATTGAGAACAGTAATAGACCCTATATTAACTATAGAGCACAATCGGAATCATTACCACACAGACGATGAAAATCGTCTCCTAACCCAAACCATTCTCTCAGTGTGAATGGACAATCTTAGTCGAAATGTTTCCTAATTGCCCAATAAGTCCTGGAATCTTGTCAGCTCGCGGATTATCTTACAAGCTGTTTTCCCGTTTAGGAGAAAATATCGTTACTTGGCGGAGACAACTGTATTCATTGTGCTTTCTTGAATATTTCTCCTGTATAAGACGAAATACGAACACAAATGTTGTACCAAAGGATGTCATCTGATTTTATTAGAAAGTGAATAACTAGAAAATTATCGCATTGTTACTCTCGCATACACAAACCTTAGTAGCTGGTAGACGTTGGATAAATTATTGCACTTACCCATATCCCACCTCATGAAACGTCCACGCGGTTAGCCTAGTGGCTGTGCGCTTCACAACCATATGGCTGGGGAAGGAGTGTCCTGGGTTCGATTCCCATCGAAGACGTGAGGAATTTGAGGATTCTCCTCAGCCATAGCCAAGTTAGCCGGTCTTGGGCATGGACAGCAGGGTTTCCCCCCAATTTATCTGGAGTTTTTCACCCCGCAAGCAGGCAAACTGGCCCCGTGAACACACATGGATCTACAACCATAAATACTTAACCACCCCATGAGGGGGCTCAACTCGCCCCAATAAGGACGGAGGAGAAAAAGGGAGGAAACTCCATACGAAAAAAAAAACAAAAACCTCATGAAACAATCAGGTATCACATAACATTATAAGACATTCAAGCCTATTCGGATATCTGGAAAATCAAGGAATCCGGCTAGTAGAATACGACCAATTTACATTTAACAGTTCATAGAATTAATATCCATCAGTTTCCGACAGGAAATATCTTTACCATATATATAAAGTATATGGTAAAGGGGAAAAAATCCAGTATCTTTAAGTTTCACTAAAGTTTGGCATTCTTAGGTATTCGAATTAGGTGTCCACCGTACATAAATTTAAGCAAAACTAAGATGTGGTCAAAAGTTCGTATCTTTTTTTATCATTATTTAGTACCAAGCAGTGACATTTGCAATCATGTTTATTTATCTAACCACATCAACAACACTTATTTTACGAGATGAAACAGAAAACAAATTACTGTGGCTATATCAGATGATTCACAAAGGAGTGGAAAGTCTTCATTATAATATTCTTATATTAAACTGTTGCAACTACAATTAATTTTGCATTAATTGAAGTATTTTTCTAACGTCATCTCTAAAATAAAAAAATGGAGTTAGAACATTTCTGTGATAGAACATCGATTTGAAAAGATACTCCTTTTATATCAAATTTGGATGCGTAAGAGGATAGAAAATATTTTATTGTATTTTGCACAAAGTAGGACTGCATTAATGCGGCCAGGAAAAGTTGATTTAAAGGAATAGCAAATATATAAAGTAGCCCCATCGTCGTAAATTCTGTCACATGAAAAGAATCATATAAAATCGTACAAGAAACGAAGCCTTGCAAGGCTTTGAAAGAGGTTTTAGTACCAAAACTGTAATCTGCACTTGGATTCTATACATCAAACAATAACGAAAACAACATTTTGCATTTGTAAAGTACTTTGGTTTGCATTTTCAAAAGAAATTTAAAAGAGCAAACGCATATTTTGTTGTAAATTTGCACTGTAAGTGACCACCGGGATATGCGAAATTAATAAAAATTTATTGATAGCTGTAAATCGGGCGGAGTAATCTGCTCTTTGAATAAAGCTTCCATTTCTTGTAGAATTTGAGTTGCACGACGATGGTTACAGGGCACTTCGACAAGTGCTTTGCATTAGCACATAAAACACCATAAATCACTGCTATAGAAATAAGCACAGATTTCAAGATGTAAGTTCAGAAAGTAGTGTTGATGATATCTGATTTCAAATCACAATAAATATCTTGGGATATATATGGAAACAGTAAGGAACTTGAAAAAGGCAAAGAAAATTGTTACTTTTAATTCACGTCCTTTAATGTATTTCAAGTTTCAGATAAATACATATTTAGTAGAACATTTATTTTGTGTAGCTACGAGGAGTAAATTTGTCTTATTTAGACGAATGCTGCAAATATGTTGTGAAATATGATTATAAAGTTTATTAATTGCATTTAATTTATATAATCGAATCACCTTAGTTTTAATTACAATTTATCCACTATAAAATTTAGGGAATGAAAGGTCCACGTAATGAAATTTGTTTGTCAGAATCTACTTATATTTATCGAGTGATCCCAATTAAATGGGAAAGTTAACATAAATTCTCTGTTAACTTTCAAATTCAGTATATAATATTTTTGAATTTCCGAGATTATCTGTGCTAATTCAGTTTTGTATCCTTCATTGCTCAGTAGATGCCTAATTTCTGTCATATGGCAGCAACTGTAATGCTTGTAAATGTCCCCACAGTCCGACATGCTACTCTGGCTTTCATTGGGCCGTGTGGGAGTAGTAATGTGTTTCTGACCTGCTTCTAGTCGATTGCTCTCAGTCCTAATAATATGACAAATGGCGATTCGGCGTGTAGTCTTGAAGTTCTAGCTGTTGCAGTATTAGCGAAATGTTTCGGAAATATGAAATGCCCAATTACCAGCTTATTTGTGGAATGAAATATAAACAATTTTCGATGTATCGATTTAACCATGTTTTAAGAGCACTCAGAGGGTTTCGTTTTACATGTATACACTTCTGATTTTGAAAGTAATTTTGCTTCATTTCACTTCAGAAAATAAATTAGTCATAATGCCGAAATTACAAACGTGTGGAAAATATTCTAAAATTGCCATGCAGGTAGATTTTTTTTACTCTTCTATGCCTAAAGAACTTCATTTCGATCTAGGAAATGAGATTTCGAAAAATATGATATGCGCATTCGTCTATGTTTTAAGTCATAAATACGGTTTGGCAATGACACTTGACACACTCAAATCACTTTATCTTTTTTGAAGATAAGTATGTTTTAATTGTTCAAAACACTGAACTGGGATTATTCGTTTCGTAAGAAAATGATGTACTTAAACATCTTAAAGAATCGTGCGCCAAAGCTAGGCATACATGGCGAATAATAAATGCGACTTGAATAACAAATGTTTGGATTTTAATAATTAAAATAAATGTATATATATTAAAATAAGTTTTGGAGAAAGTGAATGGACTCAATAGGTTGTCTTTCCTTCAAAATTAACATACATAAGCGCGAGCTCAAATTTCGTTAATGTACTCCAATGAGGAAGTGAGAGGAATCTTGACCTATATCTCTACGGATGCTTTTCCTAGTCTCATATATTGTAGAAATCACTAAGGCATCGACGATATCGGTTGCGTGCCGATATTGTCGAACCAAACCTGAAATTTTTCTGTTATTGTGAATTTGGCACGGTATCTAGTAGTCGTTCAGACGGTGAACCATCAATCTCCTAATATTCCTCTTCTGTGATTAATTGCATAGTTGTTCTACTGTTGTATGACCACTAGTTTACAAGTCGCTGATATTACTAGCTTTCTGCCTGCCACGAAAGAGAACCGAAAGGTAAAAACAATCCTATCTTGTAAGGAAATCATAAAAATGAACAAACAGTATACGATTATAAGGACTCTGAAAATTTAATAATCTTGTGTTGATTCAGTGCTACGAGTTTTTGCATTTTTTTTGGGATTATTTATATTCCTAGGCACGCAGTGCTGTATGTGATTAAAGTATCATTGTTTTCTGTAAGGTTTAAAGTTCGCTATCGATGTTTCTAGACTTCGATGTCCTGGTGGAAGAAACTAAATGTGTTGTATTGGCAACTGGATGAAACGGAATCATCAAAGAAAGTTGCATAATAGAAACAATAGTGGTTCAACTATAGGACCGCGAAATCCTAAGATGTGTGGGAAAGAGTTTTCAGCGAAGACTCTTATGTATCTTCGCTTTTCAGCGAAGATACATAAGATACAAATCTAATGGGGGGAAAATAGCTTCTGAGGGGGAAACAGCGAATTCTCACCACTGACGACTAAGGTGCAAATGTAATATTAATTCCTGAAGAAAACACATGCCTCCGTATATGATACGTGACAACGGAATACCATCAGGCATCAAGAGGAATATCTGTCATCGAATAGATAATCAGTATAGTTTCACTAATCCACCAACGAAAAATAAATTACAACATCCGTACCCGTATTTTTACGCTGTGATACTTTATTTTAATCAAGCTTCAGTTGTGAATTTTGACCAATGTGCAATATGCCGTTTTATCTTCATAAGAAATTAACTGAATGCAGATTTTTAGAACTCATGTACTGTAGACTAAATTCGTTTTCTCTACCAACATTTAACATGTGCAATCAAAATATTGTACATAAGGGCGAATCGTTGATTGATATTTTTTTTTACAACACGTGTATTACAACCTAAGCAATTACGTTAGGGTGAATCTGCCACGGAAACAGACCTATGAATGTTTTAAAAAAACCAAACAAAAATCCATTTGCTTTAACTTCGAAAACGAGTTTAGAATCAACGCCATCCCGAACTGATGTCATTAAAGAGACGCCATGGCAGTTAGCCCATTTGTGACGCCTTGCAGGCTTGAGTTTTATTGTCAATTTTATGTGCAGGCAACGTTGTCAGCTTGAAATCCTAGCTTCTCGCTTCGTATTTCTGCATCCTCGACATGACAAATCAGACAGACATGTGACAACGAAAGAGCGTGACATAACAACACGGTTAATTGGATTGGGAGTTACCAGGCAAGTATATGGCGCTCACACCATGATAAATCTGTTTACAGCTTTGGACGTCTGAGAAGCCTCACCTAATTACACTCTTGCCCCTTCGTAACAGAAAACCAACTATAAGAACTTTGATTAATTGAATCCTCTTAGGTTTGTTGTGTTTAATTTAAACTCTTTGAACCTTGGAGAGTCTTCGTATTTTTGATTTCCAGATCTTAGAATATCCTAGAATTAGTGGAATTCGAGCACGCTAATCAGCAGAGAAAGGGAATTGCGAAGAACTGTATGATTCAATTCATTAGGGAACTTTTTTTTAACATTCGTTTAAATTTTGCCGATTGAACGAATTCAATTTAAATGAGAATGTACCACTGTTCTTTTTTATTTTTTTTAATTTTCTGGCTTCCGACTCGCAACAGCTTTAGAGTGATTAACCATTTTACAGTTTCATAATTGCGAAGAGCTTAGTTAAGGCAGAGAGTAGAATTAATCTAAAATGCAATTCTCTTGCTGTTTTCCCTTGATATAGCCCTGCTTTAAAAACATTAAAACTTCCTTATGTGGTGCATTATTTAAGTGGGAGTTGAAATCAGGATGGCCATCCATTCCTCGAATATCATTAAGTAAAAACTCTGCTACATAATTATAGGGGCAAAGACCTCAAACGTTTGGTGACTTGACCTCGGAAGTTTCATTTATGTACATTTTTACTTATATACAAATTTTACAAATTTTCTTTATTTTTCGCCGCCTAACGTTGCACCATTCTATTCTTAGGAAGAAGTCGAGAGCATTTTAGAAAGATTGCAGAAATTTGAGGAATCCAGTGTGGTACTTACACCATTGAATTTCCGGCCTCCTTACCTAACAGATTTATGAACTTCTCGAAAAGCAGGTAGGCTCGATATACAGTATTATAAATGCCATTATACCATTTTTATCGGAGCGAAAGTGTATCAGAACATCAAATCGTTTTTATCGCGGTATGCCTTGTATTTCGAACCCATTTTGTTGCTATGATTATATTCTTTAAGATGCCTTGTCACAATGATGATCACTTATAATTTGTATTATTGAACAGTTTTAATTAACAACCACAACAGAAATAATGAAAAAGATACAAACGCAAATGGAAATGATATAGTTTTATTTTTTAGATTAAATGAATCACCCTTATCTTATTTCTACAGTGGTAGCATCTCAATTGAAAACTGACTTTCAAATCTCCGAAACATATTAAGGTGACATTGGCAAGCTTCACATTTGATTCCTTTTTGGATAAATATCTACTGCAAGAATTATGCCTTTTGAATAGTTTATTCTTCTTAAGGGATCTGTCAACCAACCATTTGACCACATAGCATTGAAAGCCGAATATCCTAGTTGTTCTTAAATGCCCGTCATAAAATTAGTGTTAGAAGTTTCTCTCCATGTTATAGTGTACCAGAATAATGACTGCCTTAAAAATGGACTTAGAATGAGCTTTGATATTACGTCCATATTTTTACTGATATTTTCTTATATTTTTTCTCCCCACATTCCAACAAGATGGGTAATTTAATGTTTTACTTAAAAAAATCTCCCATGTCATAAAGGTTTTAACGGCTTCACTAGTAAATATAAGTTGCAACTTTGAATATTATCTTTTCACTAAACAAAACAACTCTAAATAGTAGCAGAAGTTTTTATTGTTTGGCTCTAAAGTTATACTTCAAAAGAAATTATAATTCTAGCTTTTAACCTTTGCCCATTTTCAAGAATAAGTTACTTATATATGAAGGCAGATTTTGGATTTGTATTACGATCTTACAAATAATTAACAATCCTAACGATCCTTAATTATTTTTCGTTATTAATATTGCAAACGTCATTTATTTCTAATCTTGGAAAAATGTTATGATGATGGAAATTCTAAGAAAGCTTTTAAAATCTCTACCTAAGTGGATTTCGTTCAAGAAATAAAAAAGGACACCCCCTCGAGATTTAATTGCCTTTTCGTGTATGCATTAAAATATTCGAAGCGGCCATAATTCTCTCAGAACCATTTCTGAAATGTGCCATATTAGTTCGCAAATGGAGTAAGCGAGATTCTTGTTCGTTTAATTAGATTATAAATAGGATAGCCAGCTATTGCCATAATTAAACATGTTTAAAGTTGTTAGCGTCCACTGCTAAATGAATACTAATTGACCTAAATTGTAAATAATGACCAAATATTCATTGTAAACGCACCGACAGAATTGTGTCGGTGTAAATCATTCGCCGTCACTACGACTTGTATGGAGACTATAATCGCTATTACAAGAACTTGACACGTCTAATTCATCATCCAAACCAGCCGCCCCCTTCGTTGTGAAACATCTGCGCCTCTAATCGTATGAAAAGTGGGGCGACCTCGGTAATGCTTTCCCGTTTAAAATATCGCTCCCTCTGAGTTATGCTTCACTCCCCGGAATATTTCTCAATTTTAGTAAAGGACGACACCGATGTTAATTATCACCGAGCACTTAACCATCGGGGTTGTATTTATCTCAGGAATAATCTGCAAGCGGAATCTGTGCAATTTCTCAGCTTTAAATAGTAGAGTAATAGCGTTTGCAGTCATTTTTGAAATTATCTTGCATTCTTGTTCCTTTATTTCTTTAAATGGAAACAAAATAAATTTCATTTGCGTATGCATAGTTCTTCTAATTTCCTTTCTTTAAACAATCTCGTCGTAGTTTTGTTATGAATCCTCCGTCTGGAACTTTGCAATTGATTACACGTTGATTCCGTTAACAATTAAGCTCTGTTTTTACTTTAAAATATTCTTTTTCAAATTAAATTTTGACCTCAATTCAAGCAGTTCCCCACCGAACAAGAAAACCTCTTTTCATTTTAGTGAAATCAAATATCGTCAAACTGAAGTGGACGAACTAAACGCTTCTTGCTACATATTTTCGTGAAAATTCGTAGATGACGTTGGTGTAGGGGATGTAGTTAGCTGTAGTTGGTGGATTAAGTGATGGAGACGGAAAGTTGTAGAGTAGGTGCCCTCCCTCGATGAGTCTTTGAACTCCTTGGAGGTGTCACGTAATAACAATAATAATTTAATACACCTAATATTGTATTAAGTTAGCGTAAATGATGTAGTAAAATCAACTTTTTGGGTTAAAATATTTTTAGCCATAGAATCGTGTGTATTCTGTTCTGATCTTAATGACGGAATTACGTGTGTATTATTACACTATAAGCCTAAATAAAATAAAAATTAACGGATCGTCGTGGTATTTGGACTTTGGGATCTGTACTAAATTAGAAGCGATTTCTTTGGCATGAATCTATTTCAATACTAATATTAAACAAAATAAATCCCAGCAGTTTCGTCCTAAACAACAATAACTTACCGATAGGTTAAATGATTTAAAGGATTATCGATATGCGCATGAAACACAGGTTCCTGCTTAATTTGTTTCTTGTTTTGGTTATCAGACTGCGAAATCACTATTTTGGCGTAAATACAAGAGTAGCAATACTCGTGTAATTAGCCACTAAGTACTGGTCTGGGAAATTCATGTTCCAGTAGAGGCATGAACATGACATCATGCAACAATCTATCAGTCAATATTGCATAACCAAATCATTACCAAAAATTAATAAAATAAGAAAATCTAAATATCGTTATTTTGGCTGAAATATATACTACATACATAGTCGTGAAACATGAAATTTATGAAAAGAAATTACTCTTTTACTGAAGTTTAATTAGACAAATGAACTGAAAATGCAACAGTTTGTTTAATCATGTGATGATTAACTGTGAAATCGAATTTTCCTCGTATTACAGAAAAAAAAAATGTCAGAATGTTATTGTTTCCAAGGGCAACAGTCGACTGAGTTTCGCAGTCTCATATGATTAATGGGTAAATTAAATTTGAGTTAAGTTTTCTAAACCATTACAATTGTTTCATTTTTTAAAAACGAAACTTTTAAATGACAATTCTTATATGGAATATTTTTAAAGTTTAAATTTTAATCGTTCTGATCAGAAATGTATATTTTATGTGAATCCTACCCTGTAAAGGCTGTTAGCCAATAGTACAGCCCACATGGGAGAGGGACGAAGGTTATATAATCCGCAACCTTGTTATAGAGATAAAACCTGGCATTTTTCCAAGTCACTTCAGACCTCCAAGTAGCAGGGTGTGGTCTCGCTTCGTGCGGTTAAATTCATCGCAACAAATTCAGGCTGCTGTTCATCATAGAGTGGGGGATTATCCCTTTCAGCCATCCAAGCTGATAAATATATATACTTTTAGAATTGTGGTCAGCAAGAACTGAATTTCGGGAGTTGCATCTTAATTCAAATCCTCACTAATTTCAGATTCTAGATGAATTTAAATTTTTGAAAAAAATATTTACCTTTTAGATGTAATTACTTTGCATCACTGTTATCATGCTTTAATATTCTAATTCAAATACCGCCATGTAGGCCTATTATTTTGGATAAGTAGGTTTATTGTGTAGTTTTCATAAGTTAAAAAAGAGCTTTGACAGTTTTAGTCCGCGATGCTACTTTTACTCTGTGGAAAACAGGCTTTCACTTTTCAGAGCGGCACCGCGTTAACGGATTCGCATCTTGACCTTCTTTTTTAATATAAAATTGCCTCCTTTTTTTTCTCATAGAGCATTCCGCTTTCCTAGTATTTGAATGATGCTTTAAATAAAAAATGTCTTCTTGGCAGATAACTAAAGCTACGTTACGGCATAGACTGGAAACGTTTTTTTTTTTTTGTTTGGTAGAACACTAAGATTGACACTAGGACATGGGTGCAGTGAGTCTGTTTACTTTTATACAATATTGAGTATTAGCAAATAGTCTCATGATGGTTTGGATGGTGTTGAGCAATCAGTTGGTGTTCTTGAATGAACTAGAAACTTAGTAATCTAGTTCTGTGATGTCCTTTTTTGTAAATGAGCCCGTGAGCCTTTCGACGGATGCCAGTGTAAACAGTGGCACCAGTCGAAATTAATGCATGCTTCTATACGTTAATTAATGCATGCTTCTATTAACTGCATTAATTACCTTCTGAAGGTAATTCATGCTTCTATACGTTATTCAAAGAAATTATCGAAATTAAACAGAAAGGACGGTAAATTTCAGTCGTGATCTCTTTTAACCTGAAGATTCCTTCATAAGTAAGGAAATATTGATGGAAACTGTATCAATAGAATTTAAATTCCCTTAAAAACGACCCTGGGACAAAACGGCCTTTTTTAAGATCGTGTTGGTTGTGTTACTGCCATGCAAAATTATGTTTTTCCTGTTGGGGGGAACACACATTTAGCAGCATTTTGCTGATTTGAAGTTTGAAAAATGTCATTCGATATGGCAATTTTCCGAGAGTTTCTGAGGCAATAAACAATCAGACTGTCTCCTTTTCAAAGTAGATTTACTTTTTTCCCCTGTTCGGCATATTTTAATGTTGCAAATACATGCTTCATCCTACACATATTTACAATATTTGACACACACTGATACTCTTTATTTGCATATTCGTATTACGGGGGAAAGTCACTGAAAATTCTTTGTCGATTTATTGTATGGCTTAGTTTATAACTCTGCGGAATCGAAGAAATTAATGCGTTATGATATAGTTCGCAATTGATATTTGTTCGAATGTTATTTTCACTAAGTTCATGGTATGTGAAAAATAATAAAACAAATTACATCATAAAAATTTTAATTCCTTTATATCAATCCTTGTAAAACGTGGTAGCACCAATAGCACATCAGTGTGGATAAATGGTACTTAAATGTTTCTAATTCCCAAATACACGAAATTATACTTAATTTAATTAACAGTTCATCATTGATCTTAACTAATATTCAGGAATGATGAATATTCAAATCATACCCAAGTTTTCAATAGAACTTGGGTCTGATTTGATACCACTCCACGCTCTTCATCGAACATTATTATGCACTGAATGATGTGTCGCGTGATAGAGAGCTTCCTTTATTTGTTCTTTATGAATATGTTACGATGACGACATATCATTTAAACATTTCCCTGAACTGAGATGCAATAAGATCGAAGCATTTGACGCATTGCTCTGAAACACTGACAGCGGGCATCGAATTACAAATGAGTTAAAGAACTGAACTGCGAAATTATCAAGCAAACATTGACATGAAATCTGGTTTAATTTCTATGCGCATTGTTTTATCACAAGCAAAAAATAAAATCAAAATTGAATGGAATAGAAAGTAGCAATTCAACTTTTTACATGCATACGTGCAGTTCTTAAAGTCAAATCGTGTTTCCTTTCCACTCAAAACGAATAACACATCACGCGAATTTTCGACAGAGGCCACCTGAGTCACCAACATTATTTCCATGGTTACCATTCGACTACGGAATTTCACTGTTTGCTCGAAAGAAACTGTTGACTTGGCGACGTATCGTTCCTGCAAGAGAAAAAATAAAGCATAAGTAACACTCGCAAACTTTAAAGGATATTCAGGAGAAACTGAATGCCGCTCTTGGACTGCGAAGTAATGTGCATACGGGAAGTTGCGGGATCGAAGCTGCGTGCTAAAAGTGAAGGGATGAATGTAGAAGTATGGCAAATATTCGATTCGAAAGGGAAACAAAATATCCTGAAATGTAGCTAACTATTGATATTTAGTAACCGAACTGTGTTCGTAAACAGATATGGACCGAATGAAGCTAGCTATCTTGTTGCATCTTCTAATGCGATTTTTGTAGTGGTTTCTGTGATTATTTTTCAAGTGTTTGATTTCTGGTGAAGATCTCTCTCTCGTGACGATGGCGTCATACGATGAATTTTTCTAGCCTATGAAATCTACCCGTTTCCAAGACTATTTTAATTTATTCGCTTCCTCCTTGACATGAACAAGTGGCGATATTGACTTCGGTAATGTTAAAGTTTGATGTCTTCTTCGTTTTATTTAAGTTGAAATAACGTCCTCATATGCAACTCGCAGAATACACAACTTCCGGTTCATAAACACCTCCATCCTCTAATCTCTTTTTAAATGTTTATTCTGTGCTATACTGACCATACAAGACAACCACAAATTTTACGCTTCCAGCTTCTTACACATTACTTTTTCTTTAATGCAATGTAGGTATAGAAATCACAGAAGCTATTTTCGTCGCTGTAATTTACGAACGATGTCTTTCCCGTACGAGACAGTTGCGAAAATTATGTTTCTATTTTTCTTCGGTTTCATATACCGTAATTCATGTGATCAGGCCAGTAAGAATTCATTAGGATTTAAATAAAAAAAGAACATGATAATTAATATAATGCAAAAGCTTATTAGAACACAGTACATAACACCACTACAGTACATTACTGTAGTACTTGACAATGTTTTTCATCGTTGAATTCAAGAGTTTCAAATATTTGAATATTTTATACCCAGAGTATAAGACGACCTCTTGACACTTAATATTTTTCTGCTATTTATTAGTATATCACACAGCCACTTAATGCTACTATCTATCACAACCATATTTTTTCTCTTACACTATCAAAGCAACAGATGGATCGGAGCTAAATTTATGCCATAAATCGACTCATCCATTTATAGACAGCAGTTCAGTTGCCTTGATATTTGTCACATGTGATTCAGCTGAAGTATTCACAGAGAAGCGAACAACGAACTATGTCCATTTAATTTCCTTTCAGTTTGATTATAATACTCTTCAGAAACACACCATAACTACATCTGTGCAATGTAATTCACTTGACTCTGATACAGCGGGCACGGTTTAAAACTGAAGTTAATTGTTCTATCTTGGCTCGTTTAGAAACACATTAACTATGGCTAATTCGTTCTAGCTCTTAACTCCAGAACTTCAGTTATGATTGCATATTATTATTCATACTGAAAGACAAACAGTTTTAGAATAATTTAATAATTAAAATCAGTGGAACCATGAAAAGTGCTACTGCTTTCAAGGAATCCAAGGGGGGAAAACATTTCGAAATATTTTAAAAGTGGCCAAGACTTTGAGAGAAACGGGAAAAAGTTGACGACTCCTCTGGTATACTTAAGCCTGGAGCGAGAATATAATGGGTTGAACTACTTTAAGGTGGTTCCTTTTAATTGTTGAGTTATATTTATGTGGGTTAATTCATACTTTACACCAATATTTAGAAATATGCTATGAAGGAGATCTCGCTTCATTCATCTTATTAACTTACTTCAGGAAGCCGATTACAAATTTGGTTTTCATCGAGTTATAGATTTCACCAAAATTTTATATGTGCAGGATACGTGAGATTAAATTTTTTTTTTTTGAAACTTAGTCAATCAGGCGTAAGGAGTTATGCTTATATCGTGATTTAGAATGATTATATTAGAAGATAAAAATTGGGTGGACATTTTCCATCCAGTAGATATACAAATTCGAAGTATGAAAAATGAATTAGAACAGACACACATCTTACTTAAAGGCGTTTCAAAATAACCTGTCCTTCACACTACCAAGAAAGGCTTTATGTCGCCAATAGTCTTCCGACAAAAAGAAATCAGAAGAATCCTTAACAACCTAAACACAGTTGAATATGCCATCACTTCACCTTCCTTTTCCTAATCACTCTTATCTAAATATAACAATATTCTCATATTAATTATTTACAAGGGTCTTGCCTGTTTTCTCTTCTTCTCTTCCGTCTAGACTTCCCAGATGAGTCTTTGACACCATGAGGTCTTCGGATAGTAATAATAAATAATAAGTATCAGCAAACGTTGCAGAGAGACGTTTCACAAAATATCAAAATTCTGTTAAGATTTTTCTGCCGCTTTTTCAATTTCATGGATAATGTTTAATTATTCTATTCCAATCATAAATTCCCTCCTTAAGTAAGGAAAAAAAATTGAAACCATTTAAGCGAGTAATTGTAAATATTAAACCACATCCCAGACTACTTTACCACTTGCTTATCAAAATGGCAAACTTGGGTTCTACGATACGATAAGATAAGGCGTTAAGAAATTTTGCGTTCATGGCATTCCGTGTTATCAGCACAGTCGTTAGCTCACAGAACGTCAAGGACAGATGACACTTTACAAAATCTTTCACAGCAAATAGAACTTACACTGGTTTCCATAAATTAAGGAACAAAGAGAAAATTACGATAAACCAAAAACTGATAAATTTTAATGCAATTCGATGAAAATCAATAATTCAGTGACAAATGGATATCTGAAGACAATGATAGAAAGGTCAAAATGGGATTGTCTAAGGAATGCAATGAACTCTCACAACGATGTTTCATGTTATTTATGATGGTGTCCAGGAGCTCATTTCAGTTAGTAATAGTAACCATTGCTCTTGCAATGCTCTTCTAAGTCCCTCGGGGGAGGAGTGGAGAGCAGTAACACGTCTACCTGGATTATCTCAGACATGCTCAATAGGATTAAGGTGAGAAGACTAGTGGCCGGTCCATACGTGCGATAATTATCAGGACAATCACCTCCTTGTAGGGAAAATGTCTCGGATATCTCTCCCGAATATGGAAGAACATGGGGATCCAGGACTTCGTCTCTATAAGTTGAATCATTCATTGTTCTGGTAGGAAGCATATACAAGTAGGTGCGCCCACCAAACGAGATGCATCCCTTAACTATCGCACTATCTCCACCGTAAGTGTCCCTTTCACAAATATTAGAGGAATGATAACATGCCGCTAGTTCTCTTCAAATCAGAGACGCTTAGTATCGCTGTGTAGAGAAAATCATGACACATCTCTAAGCAATACCATTCTCATTGGGATGGGGATCCAGTTGAAACAGAGTCTGGCCAATTTCAAACCCATCTCCTATGGTCAGGGCGCATGGCATACAGCCCACCATCACTGCTCACAACAGAAGCAGATACCAATGTTCCCTTAGACGAATCTAGGTCAGATCGTAGATTCAGAGTACCACTCCTGTTTTGGTGAAAAGATAGTCGGAGATATCGGTCACCCACTGCAGTTGTAGCCCTTGGCCTTCCTGAACTGTATCTCTGGGATGCTGTTTGTGACTTGTTGAAATTGCTTCCACAGTCTGTGAAACTCGGAAGGACTTGCATGCAACCAGGGCCGGCTCTACCGACGGTGCAAGACGTGCATTTGCACAGGGCGACAAGTTTTTTTTGGGAGGCAAAGTTGGCATAAACTATACAAAAAATAAGGGAGAAGGGGCGGGAAAATACGCTACTGCACATGGCGGCAAAATTCCTAGGGGCAGCCCTGCATGCAACCATCTGGTTACCTCCTTCTGACTTTGCCCCTTCTCTAGTCTTGAAATGTTTCGCCACTCCAATTCTTTAGTTTAATGAGGTCCTGCAGCCATATGCAAGAATTTTGCTATCATAAAATGTCTTGTTCTCAGTCCTGACTCGAAATAGAAACCCACTCTAAAACGCCTGCTTTTTACGGTGGCTCATTTACATATACCACTGAGAGGTGTATACGATAACCAAACTCAGTTTCACTTTTTATATAATGTATCTGACTTTCATATGTTTTTTTTTCTTTTTTCCTCCGAGTTATCACGATTTTTCTATCAGTTCATTAATTTATGGATACCAGTGTTTGGCACAGAGATACAAATTACTACAGACTAAGGTCAAAATTTCATCACGATTTAACAGTGCGCTGCTTGAGGTGAGTACTTCTGTAGCGTACTCACTGCATTGCTGTTTGGATAGAGAGGCCTAGGTTCGAATCCCGTCTAGCGTGCAATAATCTTTCGTGAAGTTAATTTCGTTCGAAAGTCAGATTTTCCATCACGCTAAATAAATGAAGCGGCAGAACGAGCTACTCGGTTAAGAGATGTAGTGGCCTTCTTTCAGTTGCTTCGACCATGATCCCACCAACTAACACCTGCCTAGTATATAATATATAATTTTCCTTCATCATCCTTTCAGGTAATGAGAAGCAAACCATGTATATGCCGGTATTTTTATATTATGAGATAATCATTAGACATACAACTGAGTTTATGTGATGAACCATATAAGCAGCAAAGATATTAAAATGTCGAAGCACTTTTAACGAATAAATCCGTAATCTGGTCACATGCAGCTTCCTTTCCAATAAAATAAATGTACAATTTTATTAATATGACATATTTTAGAATAGTTAGAAGATGTAGTCTTATGATAAATGGAACAAAGTAAATGAGCATTTGATGAACGTTTCACTACATGAGCAAGCGATAACCTGCTTCCACTACTCTATTTTACAATTCAGCGAGGAAATGAACTGACGTAGAACACACCCGCCATCTAGTGGCAATAGATTGCTACAGTATATTAAATATTCAGTTAATAGTTCGAATAAACATTTCATCCAAAAATAAATATAATACAATAAGTGTAAAGCGAAACTCACGTTGGTGTTTCTCTAATGCATATATTAAGGCACACACTTTAGCAAGATATAAAAATATCGAATAACAGAGGCAGGGTTAACTGAGGTTTTTCTTTTAAGCTTTCGCATTACGCTTGAAAATGTTCTGCTGAATCTTTTGTTGTTTAGAGAGAATTAATACGATTACAGTTTGTTTATATATTTATATAAAAATTATAAACACGTTTATTTTATATCTAAAATTTAGTTTTTTCTTTAATATTTAGAGTAAAAAAGCAGCTTCTTACATTTTAAGTAAATATAAGCATTCGTATGTATTTCTAATGTCAGTAAATCATCGCTGTTCATTGATATGTAAATCAGTACCGACGTGCAGTTCTTTCTAAGCATTTTTCTAAAATATGCATTGAGTCTAGTGATTGTCATTTGAAAAAAGTAGGTATATTTGCACTTTTACAATTTAATTTTAATTTCGATATTTGCTAAAATGAAGAGTAAATAAATAGTTGAAATATTTATTTATTCTTCACTTTAGCAAATATTGAAATTAAAATGCAACATTCTGTTAACTGAATCTCTCTCTCTCTCTCTCTCACACACACACACACACACACACACACACACACACACACACACACACAGGTACGCACCCACTGTTGAAACTTTACTAGAAACATTGAATTATTGTACAAATAGTAGTGAACTCCAATTTAGAACTCGGCTCCAATGAAGAACGAACAGATATCAACCTAGAATTAACGAATGCTAAGATTTTTTTCAAGCAGTTTTTGTTTAAGTTACTTTTATCTTTAATGTAACTTGAAACACAAAAATATAGAAAAATATTACCAGCTAATAAAATTGAATTGCAGGTAAATATTGGATATCCTCAAATGGCACTGCAACTTTAGCAGTTGAAAATTAAATGAAATATATAGCAATAGTTTTAATTCCATCTCGGCTCGAAATTTTATTTATTCCATTGAAACAGTATTTTCTATATTGGTATATTTTCATTGAAATATTTTTCCTTTTTATATTTACATCAAAAATAAGCAGTTGAAGCTCATGAATAAATATAAGTTTTGTAAACATTTACAACGCTAACAAACTTTTAATATCAAAAGAAGGCTTAAAATATTACGAGATAAGTGCCAAGGAAACTGAAGAGACCCTGCTCGAAATTGGCCTCTTATTGGAGGCTCGAAAGAGTTAAAATTCTTCGCTCTGTGTGAGAGCACTGCCTCGCTTATTGGCGAGCAATGGTTTCATATCGGAAGAAGAAATTTATCTCATACCCAAAGAGTTATTCGCATAAGCGGGATTCAGTGTCATCGAACTGCTGAAGACTGATAACTTAGTCACCGAAAAAAGATGGCGCAGATTAGAGTGCCTCCAATTTGCAACCAAAATCATGTGCGTTGGGATATTGCCGAGTTCTCATCTCAGTAAGGGATGAAATTCATCTGCATTGAAGACATTTACAAACACTACCTAGCTTACTGGAGCCTTGAAGTGGCTTGCAAAAGACTATCTAGTCCCTAGAGAACCGTTCCCAGATTGTCTAATCCTGCTTTAACCCACAGTAAAATGTACTAGAGGATAAGTTTCAGAACTTTCTTGGGTAGGTTTATCATAAAATCTAAATGCATTGTATCAAATTAACACGTACAGAAAGTGTTAATTTGATACAATGCATTTAATTCTAAGTCAAATTAGAACATAAAAACCATACACAGCTGTGTTTGTTATAGTTTTTGCGTAACAGGTCCCCCCTATTCCTACTTTTGGTAATATATTACAATATCTGATCCCACCTTTAACTGGATAACGCGCGACTCTTCTGTAAATCAGTGCCGTATTCAGTGAATAAATGACCTGTGGATAAAAGGACAACCTGTCTCTTACTTCTCCTGCTTATATGTCAAGCAACGGTCACCTGACACCAGTAGGCTTTAATGTGTGTATACGTTTCTGGAAGGCACCAGTGTGAAGGTAAATATTGGGTCAACATTCGAATTGAAAATATTGGATATGCGGACTTGCACATGGAAATCGTCGGCAAATCGATTGGCGACAATGTTCAAGGTGATAGCTACATGGGGGAGAGATCTGATAGCATCGTCGTGAAAAAGTATCGATTTTATTTTATCGAAAGTATTTTATTTATTTTAAGCACTTTTTAATTTGCGATTATTACATTTGAAACACCTTTTTAAATCAACAGATCTTTATATTTTTAGATCAAAAATCAACATTTCTTTGATCGACCTAAAATTGTTTTATGATTTCCCGCTTTCATTGTCGATAGGAAAATAGTCATAATTGAATTAGCATCAACGGATTTTTTATTATTTTTTTTTATTTTGTAGTCTGATGAACATTGTTCAATGAAATATTTTAATTGCTGTTTCAGTGGAGTATTGCTTCAGGCTCTTCATATACAGTGGAGATGAGCTCATTCACACCACCAAAATTGTTTTTAACTCCAGAATTTCTCCAGAGATTCGTTTTAAAACAAGCCGCATTACGTTATGGAGGCTATTGCACCAGAACCTGTGTAATAATTAAAGCCGCAAAATTAGTTTCATGTTAGGACAGCGATCCTCTTTTAGGCTGCAGGAATAGCACGTTGTAATGAGAAAATAATTTTCGAAACAGCTTCATGCATGAGTGTTGCCTTATTGCGGGAAATGTGGGTGTGCATGCGAGTTCGTGTGTATGTGCGCGCACTCCAGTGTGCACAGAGAAACGTCCGAAATCTCCGTGATGGGCACATAATCGCGTGCTTCTTAGTAATTTACGATTCTGGGTATGTTTGTCAGGGAACAGCGGAAATGATTTTGTACACTGTCTCACCAGTTAGTGAATTTACTTCCGCATAATACGAAAGTTACATCTTTAGCATCTTGTAAAGTTCTCAGGATCTACTAAAACAGCTTACCTTTTGTGAAGTGTCGGAAACTAAACATTACTGCATGCTAAATATCCACAAAATTGGCAAATTATGATGGCATGCTTGGGCTTATTGTAACAAAGTGTTATTTAGTATCGAAATCCTGGTATACAAAATATAATTCACTTGCTCCCTGCATGTTTCAGTCGTTAAACTAGACTTGAGGGATCACTAGGAAGCAGATCCCATACATCGAAACAAACTATGGATATACAGCACTATCATAAATTAATGTTTTCACGTAGAAATATATTTTATATTAAAGAAATACTTAAAGTGAAAATTATGTCATTAAAGAAATGGCCGAGTGTTGGTAGCGGTTTCACGGTACTTCCTTTGAACCAGTGGTCATAGACGTGCATTCGTGAAGCCATAAATGCACCACGTGCTTTTGTCTGATGGGTACTGAAACGACAGCAATCCCCCTTGGTAGCCATTGCTGTCCACATTCGTTCGCTATACAGTGGTTTTTTTTAACAAAAACTCAATATAAAATATGTAAGAGATCGATTTAAACTAAAAACACTAACTTATTTAAATATAATCAGGATGTTAAAATTCTAAGAATATACAGAAAAGAATACTTAAGAAAAAAAAAACTTTTTAACGCACCACGTTTTTTGTGCAGCATACAGATCTCGAAGAGTCAATCAACATCAAACTTACCTAAGTATTTCAGAAATAAAGGTAGCGATGTTTGTCATCTCTCTCTAAGAAAAGAAAAAAATGTCGTCTCTCCGATAGCCAAATGTAAACAGAAAATGTTCAAATCTTCTATAGACCTTTCTTATTTCCTCTAATTTATGAAACTAGGTAAATCTATCTTTGAAGTTGACGGGAGTGGCCCAAGTTTTTTAATTTCGGTTTCAACTGATCTTTTAGTATGTACATTCCACAGAATCAGGGCATCGAGAAAAACATCTTTTTATAGGAGGTGAAGCTAGATGCGGCATGCCTTATAGGCCTACCGCATCTGCCTTATAAACAGGAAATTGTGTTTTCTGGATTAAACGCATTTAATGTGGTATCTTGTCAGGAGTTTAATTCGATTCGAACACTAATATCTTCAGTCCGTAATTCATGTAAAAAGTAGATATTAGATCTAAATAAAGGGAATGGCTGTGGGATTTCCTTATCTGTCATTCGAGTTCTGTTCTTTGGGGTACACCTTGAAATTCATCTTATTCTAGACAGTTTAAGATGGAATGTCTAAGCCGAAATATTTTTTCCGTCTTATTTATAGTTCCGATGGCTTCAACCTTTTCTGATCGCGCTTGGAAAACGTTTGCGAGCCTGATTATTGGGTGGACCCCCCCCTTCTAACTAGTAGTTTTTTGAGTGGAATCCTGCTGCAGACCTGACTCGATACCCAATGGAATTCTGAATTTCACCGAGTATCGACTTCTTGAAGTTTCGAAAATACTGCGCAGATATCCTATTTCAGAAGCATATGAAGAATGCGTGTACTTCAATAAATGTTACTGGTAATTTGGCTCCTTCTTTTCATAGACATATCATTCTGCCATGCCTCAAGGATGCTCATTGAAACTGAAATCCAGTGACTTGTGAATATTCAGTTCTTTATTCTAAACTTCTTATTTCAGTACAGTCTTTTGGGTAATCATGTGTGTAACCTAATAGCAAAACTCGTCCAATTTACGATTTGCACATAGTTACAGAGAGCTATGTAATGCATCATCATTACGTGTACAGACCTATCCCTTATGTCTACTAAGGAAAGCATCATGTTTGATATTTACGTATTCGGTATCTTTTTTTTTATGAATATCAGTACCCTATAAGCGTAAAAATATATAAACGGGGTAGTATGTGTAGGATGGTGTATTTATTGCACATTGCAGTATCGTTGTATTTCTTTTTAGTTATGATTTGAATTACTTTATTCTGAGTCGAAACCAGAGATTTCAGTGTAGTACGATAGATTCCTCCCCAACTTAAACACCATATTACCCATGCAGAATATAATATTTTCAACATATTTAAATTTAAGAATATATTTAAATAGTAAAGATTGTTTAAAAAATCCTCACTTTATTTATGACATCGCTAGTGTACAGTTTCCAAATTAAATTGCTATCAATCAATTTTAATCCAAATTAATATATTACATTGAGTTTTTCTATTTTCACAGTTGCAATTCGAATTTGTTCTGCAGTTTCAGTCATATAAGAATATTTGTGCCCCGAAGTTTATTTTACTTGTATTTCCCGAATTAAAATTTACACATATTTAATTTTAAGGCATTCAGACTAAGTTTATTTGATTAGAACCAATTTGTTACTTGTAAATGAGCATTTGCTATGGTTTACATTTGTTGTTCTGTATTTGAGGCGAAAATTAGGACTGTATATATAATTAGGACCGGCTGGACTAAGAATTTCTTTGTTTTAAATACTTGAAAATATCACTTAGTACCTGCCATTTCTAGAAGTTCTATTTTGTAAACAGCAATTTCTCCTTGCATCTCATTTCGTTTTTGGAACTGCAGTATATCACATTGCACGACGTTCACATTAAGTTTAAAAAAAAATTAGAAATCAGATTGTCTCATCGAAATGAGTTCAGTGTGTTTGTAGATGAGGCTGCAGTAGTCCGGACAAATAGTTGTCGTAGCGAAGTAGTGCGTTATAGAAGTTTCGTTTTTTACGTTAGACTACTTCTCCATCATATTTTGTGCTCCTCCCACTCATGCACGGTAAACATCTTTAAACAATATTTAAATAAGATAACTGAAATTGAGTTTTTATTGGTCGCAATTTGATACAACTAGTAACGGACTAGTTTCACATTTAATTAACTGATGGCTTCTTCTGGGTTTGATGAATATATCAGCTTAAAACAAACGAGCTTGGATTACGAATCAATAACTGAAAAATGAAAAATAACGAATTCATAGGAACCGATTTGCAATACAAATACATCGAGTGTGGATGCTAACATTTGGTCAATCATTGTTCAGTAGGTGCGTCCTATAGTTAGCTGCAAAATTAAACTCTGATTGTAGAGAGAGATCTTATGAGTGCTTTCCAGATATAACCAAGGATCATCCCTTGGTTTCTATTCAGGGTGCCTTGTGAGCGGATTACTACTGCGTGGTCTTTTATGTTGCAGGAGTGCAGCCATCTTCTATGTATAGCATAGTGCTTTTATCCCATTCAGTGTTATATAGAGTAGTATAAAAATTGAATGCTAAACCAGATCTGCCTCTCTGTTGTTGTTGACGTCTCCAATGTGCTCTTTTTGTCTTATTTCTAGACTTCTTGAAGTTTGTCCGATGTAATTCAGACCACAGGAACAAGGAATGTGTAAATTCCAGGATGTTTAATGAAATCATTCTGGTCTTTAGGTGAACGTAACATATTCCGTACTGTCCTAATCGGTATGAAGGCTACCCGAATGTCGTTGAGACCTTAGAAGGTTGTCAATTTTTTGATTTTTTGTGAAAGTATGCCAACAAAAGGAATGGAAATTGAAGTCCTACAATGAGTGTCCTGGATTTCCTGTGGAGAAGATGGATTGGAGAATATTATTATTATTTTTATTTATTTTTCGGATACCCATTGTTGGTTAATACTTGGAGAATAAAATCTAATTCTTTTGCTAATATTCTATCATCTCTTATAATAGTAGTCTTTCTGTATTTCAGAATGTGTATAATGCTTAATTTCTGTGAAATATGTGGTAATGAAGCCAAAATGCAGGTAACGACTTGCATTTTGCAATCACTCATAAGATCTCTCCACACATCAGAGTTTAATTTGGCAGCTGACTGTAGGACGCACCTGCTCAAGAATAACTGACCAAGTGCTAGCATCCACAATCCATGTATTGTAAACGGTTCCTATGAATTCGGTATTTTTCATTAATACCACTAGTAATGGACTAGTTTCGCCACCTTGGCTGGTGGATTCTTCTGGGTTAGATGAATATACATATATCAGCTTAAACAAACTAGCTTAGATTACGAATCAATTCCCGTTATCTTATTTAAATATTTAGTGGTCGGAAAATAACATTGATCGCCTCATACAGTAGTATTGTGGGGGACTTAAAATTCTTTCTTTTTCCCCCTTGTATTCTCATATTCAGAAGCTCTGCTCTAGAGGTCAAGTATGGAGCTTTCCAGATCACAAGAGACCTTCAACAATCAGGAGGTAGTTTCCCCACCT
This sequence comes from Typopeltis vanoorti, assembly GCF_054136105.1. Lineage (NCBI taxonomy): Eukaryota > Metazoa > Arthropoda > Arachnida > Uropygi > Thelyphonidae > Typopeltis > Typopeltis vanoorti. Next base: position 134,746,897 of record NC_143556.1, read on the forward strand.
GGTAATGAAATTGATCCCCACATTGCAAGATTCGAAGCGTCAGTCTATTGTATGGAGAGCAGATAAGCTACCCTTTCGGCCGGCCAGCCAGCCAGATCATATTAAGGGAATTTAATGCATAATATTCGAGTGGAAGCACCGGGGAGATATAGATTTAATTCAAGAAGACAAATGAATATCCAAAAGCAGGATTAACACTCCATGTTTTCTGATGGAAAGCATCATAGTAATCGCAATGAGACTATTACACGAGATCATAAATTAAGTTTTATATAAGAATGATAAATCAGTGTTAATTAACAAACAAAGTCAATTCATATTCGCAACGCGTGTCACGTGGGTGTCATGCTTTGGCCACTGCTATCTTAAGATATTTCAACTGGAGATCATTAAAGTTTCGTTCTTTTCCTAATAACGGAAATTAATTTAGGAAGAAAGTAAAAAAAAAAACGACTTTAGGAAAAATTGAAGTATGGAGATTATATCTTAATTAAACTTTAATAAAAGAAGATAATAAATATTCATTATTATATCAAGTAAGCAATCATTTTAGTTTTGCCTTGGAAACTAATTTCGTGATTAAAAGAACTTTCTAACTTTAAAAATACCAATTTCATAAATAATTTTCTTACGAAAAAATCATAAACTCTCGAAGTCCGTCCGACTGAAGTACAGCTGCTGTCATATGTTGTGAAATATTTTAAACTATTTTGAAGTTACAATTTATAAGTAAAATATAAATGAGTATTACATGAACCCTTCAAAGAGACACAATAGTCGAAAGAGGCCACATATCACTCACATCGCATGTCACACTTTATCTTGAATTCATTCACACTATTTGCATTCCATCTCTCACCGATTTCTTGAATGCGTTTATTATTATTATGTGACACCTCCAGGGAATCCAAAGACTCATCTAGGGAGGGGATCTACTCTACAACACTGTCTCCACTAACTACGCCAACGCATTCTACCGCCCGCTCTTACCACTAATATTTTCAGAGACAATCGCAAACATTCATGCTTACGGCGGGATTCGAACCAAAAGCCTTTTGGCTGGAGAGCAGATACGCTAACCACTCGGGCCAACCAGGCCGCTTAACTCAACAGTCACATTATTATAAAATGTACGCAAGTTACTCAACTGTGACTTTTTCTTAGTAAACTCATAATGTTCATTGCAAAGCATGGATTCTCTGTCAAACCATTTATTTAACAATTTAATAAATATTTATTTAATTTCAACTCCTATCTCTTCCTTCCATAAAAAAATGAAAAATTCCATCTACTGGAATTATGAATGAGCCTTTCAGGAGCTTTAATGCTATCATATTATCCCATTGCAAACACACCAGCAAGCTTCAAATTGTCAATCTCTCCTCATAATCTACATTCCACAGTTACGATATCATCATCCACAGCCCTTTGCACTTTCTCCACTATATTTGCATCACCTATTATTATAGAGAGGCAAAATGGCTTCTTTATTCGTATAAGTTGGCGTTTATTTCAGCAGTGTGATGATCGTCTGAGTAGTATTCGCACTCTTCGCTATATGGACCTGAACTTCAACTTCCTATCTGCTTAAACTCCAATATTCCTAACCTAGTCAGTTTTTTCTAGCATAATCTCGAAAATATAGCAGACTATTGGATACCTCCTTATCAGGAATTAAGATTATATCTTAATTCCTAACGACTCTGCCTATCTTTTCCGTCAGAGGCAAATAGCTTCTGTCTCCTGTTAAATCTTTTCCAATGCCATTAATGTAAAGATTGAATAACACTTTACCAAGAACTGATCCCTGGGGTACACCACTGCTCACTTTAAATCTTGCAGACTCGCATATACCACTTTTTTGCCACGTCAGTCAGCCATCCTATTACCCATACTAATAGTTTATAATCCAATCCGACATCTTCCAAGTTATACTACACTCATGCTGAATTCTGTGAAAAGTTTTAGCAAAGTCCAAAAGTATGATGGCGTGTCCATTCCCCTTTGTCTAACTCACACTTCATATTATTATAAAATGTGAGCAAGTTACTCAACTGAGACCCTCTCTTAGTAAACTCATGATATTCATTGCAAAGTATGGATTCTCTGTCAATCCATTTATTTAACAAAAACGTTTAATAAAATCTTGACCACCACTCGAAAGATAATGACAGGTCAATAGTCACATATCAGACTTTGCACCACCCTTGTATAGCGGAATTACGAGTATCGTACATTCTTCCCATTCCCGTGGGAAGAATCCCACAGGATTCTTCTTTCGTAAATTCTTCTTAAATTCTTTTGGATTTACTTTAACTTGCATATCCAATTTATTTTCATACACCTACTTCGCTTTCGACTCATTATTTGTAACGCTTCTGCCTGTGCCTTATAACTGACATCATATATAGACATCTGGTGTATCTTCCACATCGTTTTGTTACGAATCGCTTGTTTAATAAGGTTATACGTCATTTCCTTTCACTGTGCTTGTTCTTCGAAATCTCGGGATACAATCCAAAACTGCATCATTGAGGTATTTTTTAAATGCTTCCCGTGCACTACAGATATCCTTCCTAATTAGCAAACCGATACCATGTAATCAAAGGCAGTATTCTTCTCACTTGGTGATAATTTTCTGCTCTGAAATTTAGCATGTAAAATTTGCTAAATTGAATATCTATACGCTTAGCGACTTCCCAGGTCAGTACTACTCATGAATCGGAGGGAGGAAAAACTGAAACGCGCCTCTGACACTATAATCAGGTCTAATACACTTTACCTTCGAGTTCCTTCTTTCTCGCCTTCTGTTCCTGTTCTAAGGTAGCTTTCGCTCTCATTTTGCCAATGAACTATAAATCAATGAATCAAACCTTTTCACTGGCACTAGCAGCTCATCCATGAGATCTATTACAACACTCCACCATGTAGCTTCAAACTCACTGCTGTTTGGTAAATTGCTATTGATATTGCAACCATAGCTTTATACACTGAAGGGACTCAAATCATCCTAAATCGTTAGAATCACCCCCACCCTTTTTGAAAATAGTCCAGCATTTGCATTCAATACCAGTTAGTTACATGTGCACAACTGAGCACAGGTTCTAGGAAATCAATTACGAGGGTGGTCTGTAAAGTTCTCGGCCTCGACCATAGATGGCAACGCTATCGACAAGATTTTTTTCCCTAAGTTGGTACATCTGTCGTAAGCATCCATGTGAAATTGTAAGTCATTCTAGCAACTAGTATGTTTTATACAGCTATCTGAAGCAAAAATGTTGCTCTCTGTATCCCTTGAAATGGATAAAATTGAGTATCGTGCGGGTATAAAATTCTTTATAAAAGAAGGTTTAACGACAAAACAAAATTCCTAATTAGCAATTAGGAATATACTCCTTCGTTTTCGACAATTGAGAAATGGGCTGCCGAGTTTAAACGTGGCCATACCAACCATGAAGAGGATCCACGTGAAGGAAGTCCAAAAAGTGTAACAACACTAGAAATCATTGATCAATTGCACGATATGGTATAGGATGACCAGCGAGTCAAAGTGATGAAACTGCCGAGACTATAGGCATTTCAAAAGAACGTGTAGGATATATTTTGCTTGAAGAATTGCAAATGAAAAAGCTGCGCAAGATGAGTGCCGCGCTTGCTCACAGCAGGTCAAAAACGCACTCGCATGAAAACACCTGAACGGTGCTTAGAGCGTTTTAATAAGAATAAAACGGATTTTTGCGCGTCGATTTATTACTATGGATAAGACTTGGTTTCACCATTACACATCAGAATCCAAACAGCAGTCAAAACAATCGGTTGGTCAGCCCCAAAGAAGACAAAGTCGGTTCTATCAGCAGGAAAGGTCATGTCATCGGTGTTTTGGGATGCTAAAGGCATTTTGTTTATTAATTATCTTGAAAAGGGTAAAACAATAACTGGAGAATATTATTTCGATATTCTAACCAGACCAGACGAAAAAATTCGTAAGAAAAGGCCCGGTTTGCAGAAGAAAAAAAAATCATCTTCCATCAGGATAATGTACCTGCCCACAATGGTGTTATTGGCAATGGGAAAATTAAGGGATCTGCATTATGAATTGTTGGAACATCCACCCTATTCCCCAGATTTGGCTCCCTCTGATTTCTGTCTCCTCTCAAAACTAAAATCTTCCTCGCCGTTTTTCTTTCAATCAAGAGGTGATTGCAGCTGTAGAGAGATATTTCGCAGATCTTAATGAGAATTCGTTTTTTCATTGTTAGGCTGATAACTTTTCAGACCACCATCGTATTTCCAAAGAGTTATTCTCAATTTTCCTCAAACGAAACTTACATTGATAAAATTATAAACGTGTGCATAAGATATCATTGTCCAATATATTATTATTATTATTCCTGACACCTCCAAGGAGTCCGAAGACTCATCGCGAGAGGATACCTACAACTGTCTGAACCACTACACCGAACCTATACTACGAATCATCTCCATCCACGCCACCGCAACTAGTATTTTTTGTCTGTAAATTGCGTGTGTTCTGAAGGGCCGATTTGTCTGTATGCGGGAGGAAAAACCCTGCTACCTCCGTATGAGATCGGATCGGCTAACTCACCTTCGATTGAAAATCGTCCAGATGAAGATTCCTCCCGTCGCGACGAGAATCGAACTTAGGACTATTCCAATCGAAGGGCGTAATGTACCGTCGTTCTTCCAATTGCGCTACGGAGGCGATATTCTAAATGTTTGATAAGTTCGATGTGAGATAAGTGGCTGCGCTCATATAACATTAACATGTGTGAATTACAGGATATTCGGGTGACTGTTTGCTTTATTTCAAGTATATCAGAAGAAAATCCCGAAGAAAAGACATGTTTAGTTTCCCTATTTTACTTTGAGGATTAATATGAGACTTAAATTATATGAAAGCATAAAATAAATGGAATAGTGCTTGTGAATTCTGTAATAAAAATAATACTCTGAACAAACTGACAGTATCGCATCAGGCGACGATAATCTTTATTTTTAAAGAAATAAATAATCAAAAAACCTGATCGCTATTTCTTTCATATCCAGGATATTTGGTTTTAGTTTACTACTTAAACAGATCGACTTTCATTACTCAAAAATTTAACGTTGTAATACACAAATATACCACAATTTAGAAACTTAGTATAAACAATCAAAATAAAAGTAGATTAAAACCGTAATCACTACAAATGATGCCCTTTGTGAAAATCTTCAGAGAATTCGGATAATTAGGAAGACAACCTCTTACTATGATTTAGTGCACGGTCTTCTTTTGTGGTAGCTAGTGATAAATGATTGTGGGAGGCATAAACACACTGTCTTCAACAATCCCGCTCTCATTTATCTCATGGATAGAAGCCTTTTTTTATCCTCTAGACACAGAAAAAAGAGGATCACATAAAAATAATATTGGTGCTGCTGCCTGAACCGATCTGAGTGTTTGCTGGTGGCGTCTTGACGACAATGCTGAATGCGCAGTGCAAGAAACAAAACTAGGCTTAGGAATTTGGAAACAAAAATTGTAGGCAGAGTTTATTGTGCCAGCAACTGTAGATCGGACTTTGATAGCTGTTGAAACTGCTGTTCTCTGTTCCTGTTTGAAATTTCAGTCGGATTCTTACGAACGGGTGTGGTGATCACTCAATGCACTGAGACTGGAATCCACTCATGTTGACCATTAAAAGTGTCGTATCATTAGCGTTTATTTCCTTTTGTAGCACTGTCGTCGTGGCAACAGTGCGTGATGAGAATTAATGTCAACGTCGATTTGCGAGTTTGGTTGGTATTCGAACGGATCCTCCATTAATCGCGTCGTTCCAACTCTTCCGTTGTGAACACCTCTTAGACAGTATGCGCTGCTCTTGGCAATGAGCTTAACCAAAGTTGACTTAGCAAGAATAAGACAAACGGCTTATTTAAAAGAAAGTCCCCATTAAAAGCGTAGGTTCGACAATCAGGAGCACTCAGACATTTTTTTAAAATCAAGTTCCACATAAATTAACCGTTGTGAATCGTTATTTATATGTAATATATTGAATTCTGTTTCACATCTTACCAACTAGTTTTTTTTTCAAAAGCGTGCACGAAAATAAACTGCCAAGGGAGAAAAATCAACCTCTAAGGTTGAAAACACGATTGTTTGGAAGGAGATTTCGTGATTCTCCATCACTGACGTTAATCACGGCTATTCAAAGACTATCAAGATCCACATCGGTTTAACGTTTACGCAGAATTTTGCTGTTTGCATTTCCAACATAACCTTAACTGCGTACAGTATTATAAGAAAATTCCAGTGTGAATTTCCTTTTCCATGTGGATGATGTCTTATTCTTGCCTTCAGATTCCAGAAGACTGGACCCTGTTATTTAACTACTTGAGATTTAGACCATACATTTGTAGATATTTTTCTCTTATCGATGTATTTTTTTTTAAATTAAGTATTCGAGAAACTGATAACTGATGAAACATAAAATTGAATTTGGCGGATATCAGTGTGTTGCTTAAAGATAATGTAAAGTGGATATGTATCGCAAAATATTTTCACTAATCTTCAAAATGTGCTAGAAAAGGTTTGTTAAGCAGGCAAAATAAGGTTATTGGTAAAATTTAGATAACGTATAGAATGTTTAACATTTATGATATATTTGTGTGCGAATAATTGTACGGTTGAGGTATATTCACTCTTAAATCTGATTTCTTGCGGTAAACTGATTGTTCGCTTTCAACACGACCTTCATATTCTGAGCTACTTTGTGACACGCGCCGCCCATCAAATGGTTAGTGTTGATAATCTGAAATTACGAGTTTGAGTCACTTAGAACGTTCTCACTTCGGGGAAGAGCTTGCCACGTATTTCTGTTACGTGGCATGATCACGAACGTGGTGGACTCCGTTCTGTCATATTGTCGCAAAGCTGCTGTCCTACAAATAAACATTAAGCTCGTTTCATGAAGCAGACTTTACACGGTAATCAGTAATAACTACGGTGGCTGTTCTCTTCTCATATCCGTGCTCTTATGTGTACGATGTCATCACTTTAGTTACTGTTACGCTGCATTTACCAGCATATCTTCCTACTGCGCAAGGATACCCAGCTCCTCCCTCTCGGTGAAGAATACTAAATTAAAAATGTTCTGTGCCTAAGTTTCCGCTAATTCATTCTCTTGCGGAAATTCTGGTGGGATGTAAGATCAGTGACTATTCGATTTACAGTATTTTGTTAGTGTGCTGACCTTCTTGAATAATGAAACACGTATTATATATGCTGTCGACTTAATTTAAATCATATCCCTTATATTATCTTTCCACATATTACATATTCTCTTTGTATTCGACTAGAAAGAGAAACTACATCGATGAGGTGTTAATGTAGCATTTGGGTGGGTGGGGGGGGATTTTAGAGTGGTAAAGAAGTGATCTAAATTAAATCTTGTGCACCAATATTGCATCTGTTAACTTTTGAGTAACAGAAATTCAGATTTTTAGAACTTTTAATATATTATAATAAAGGAAAGATTCAAGGAAAATAACTACAATCTTTGAACCATACAATGAATCAATAAACATTAGCGACAAACTTTGAAGTAACATGCAGAGAAGTGAAAGATGAATTGCCATTTCAGCTGGAAACAAATAAGAAGTTTATTTCCTCTTTACTCTGTCATTAATGTTATGAGTTTTCGAATTCCTTACTTCCTCATCTGTAATTACCTCTAATAATCTAAATTAATACGTTATCAATGAGATAGCTCCTCAGTGATTTTCTTTGCTAATTGTCTATATTCTGTAAGTGTATTGCTTATGAGGAGAGTAATGACAGAGTAACTTTCTTTTTGTGTGCCTAAGCACCGACAGAGCTAACTTATCTGATTAGAGCTACTTCTTATTGATCTTCTACGGCTGTCCATGACTTTACAAAACTAAGAACGCATAGTAATATTAGCTTCTTTCCATACCGAATCATTTAAATAATTCAAATCTGAAGAAAAAATGTTTCATCACTTTTAATGATGATACTCCAAAGGTAAATGCTACTTAAGCGGATTCATCGAGTCGAATACTTTTATGGAAATCCGATTACTGGGTTAAGAGATATAATCCCTACATGACACTTTGAACTCTACTAAGCTCATATATATCCCACTATAGTTTGTAGTTTGGCTATGCTAAATTTCTCCACGGAATGTCTTACCTTTAGTCAGTCTACGGTACTGAATGTGCACTTCGTTTATAACCTTTTATGGGTGGAATTCGCATTAAAAAGATTGCAAAAAGTTATAATTTTTTATTCGACTATAATAGGGATCAAAAATGTCTAAGTAAAATAAATAGATCCACGTAGTGATACATTCCTGATATAGATTTTTTTATCTTCTTGAGGGATTTTTAGTGATATGCCATTGAATATTGTGTAGTGCAGGCACGCGTGCATTGCCTTCAGTAATATTATATTTCTTGAAAACATAAAAAATGCGATTTTTCGGAAAAGAAGGCCGTAAAAACATTGCTGACGGCTTGATATTTAGTCGCATGAAGTAAAGTTTTACTAAGATGATTCGTCCTTTCCCCGAAAAAAAACAAAATCACTGAAGGATTAAATTTCTGCACGAAACTTGTCATATTTACTATACTTAAGCCTCCCTCCCTTCCTTCACCTCAGCCTGTTTTTAAGCTTAAAAGAAAATTACCTTAAGGGATCAAATTGCAATTCCCCAGACGATGTTCAGAAAAACTCTCCATTTTAGAGCAAAAAATAATATTTGATTGAAAATAATTACCGTGTTTCATGATTGTGTAAAAAAGTGGAAAAAATGTGCTACCGGTTGTTCACTGCAATTTAAGATAATTTTTTTCCGTTTACAGGTTTTATTGGATGTCATTTGTTTGTCTTACTTCTTAAACTGTATTAAAATATGCGAACAGTGAAGTAAATTTATTATTTTAAGATGAGGATTACAAGTGTATTTGTAGTTTAATACGCCTTTCCTCTCTTATCTTGCGCTTCTTGATCACAATATAGATCACACACACACACACACGAATCGCTGTTTCAGTCATTCCACTGAAACAGAACCAAATCGCTTAAATTCGTTTGTCGCTGAGTTCCGTATTCAGCCAATCACTCGATGATATGGCTAACGGAATCTGTTTATTTATAACCGCCATCATTCTAAGCCTCATCAAGTGAAGTGTTCAAAAAGACAAATATGCATTAAAAGAACACTGAAATTATTTCCTCAAATATTCAGAGATGTCATTTTAAATGACAAATACATCAGTCCCCTAAAATGTCCTATATAGAATTATACAGGATAAAATTTAGAAATGTAAGGGTGTGTTCTGTTGCACAGCTTATTAATGCAGCAAATGTTTAGCAAATTTAATCTACTTATGTACTTTTAAATGAATAATTTAAACAACGTATATCAGGATTCATTATATATAATTATATATTCATGATAATATCTGATGGACCGATTAAAAGAGAAAAAAACAAACTCAAGCTAACAGATAATAGATTGCATTCATTTAAATTAAGTGCATGAATATGAGATGACTCTGTATCTTCGTTCTTTTGATACTTAAAGTGAGCTGTCTTTCTACGCTTCAAATGATTCTCTCATTTGAAACATGCAGTTAATATTAATAAATAAAAAAAGAAAAAAATTAAAGGGCTTGTTCTCACTCAACAGTGGTTAAAATATCAATATGAAGTAGTATTTTAGACACGTGCTTTAAAAGGTTACTACTTAATACTTTCTCATCAGAAAATGCATTACGAAGCTCTCATCTCATAAAATCTACTAATAAAACAACGTGGCAGGAAATATCTGAGGAAGAAGCTAATGGAACTGAAAGTAAGTATTTCGCTTTTACAAGAAAAAATGTTGAGAGCACGTGTTTGGATCCAGAGAGGGAGGAAGAGATTAGTGGGATAATTTTCTAATAAGCTGTTAAAGAACCGAAGTGAAAATCTCCCCTATAATTATAAATATTTATTCATAATTTGTTGTGTTTACGGAATATGTCTCGTGATAATGTAGCTGGAGTAATTTTCCTGTTCCTAACTTTGGTCATCTAAAGAAGTTTTAGCATTAACGCCGAAAACCAAAATGACAGAGTACTTTAACGATAACTGGCAAAGTGCCATATCATTAATACCGGTTTCCTGGACCGAACATTTTCTGCCTGACGTAAGAGCGTGTATTGCTTGTTACTAAACAAGGTTTCCATTTTCTAGGTTAGTTTCCTCCGCTATTTTTTTTTCATGTTCCTCGAAAAGTTAAGAAAATACATCATAACCAAATAATAAGAGAACCTGTTGTCCAGACTCATTAAGCATTTGCAGAAAAAGAACAAGAACAGTCTGCTTAATGTGATTTCCAACTAGAATGAGCACCTTTAGTTCCGATAAACATGTATTTAGGAATTAAGTTTGAGAAATAATCTTCTTTTACATAAAGTAAGATGAATAATTAGAACCATTTTCACAGGTGCTGCAAATTACTTTGTGTATGAACAGTTTTACAAACTTTAGAGAACAAATGGAGCCTTTCTTTCGATATTATACACTGGCTGCTAATTTTGTTTCATTTTCGTAAAAGAAAGAACCCAATAATGTCATGAAATTACCTGAAAACCAATAAAAGTATTAGTTCATTAAATTCACTTTTGAATATCTCGGGGAACTGAACAGAAGAAATTAATATCGAACCGTGTTTACAAAAACTGTTATTAATGCACAGTTTAGTTGAATTTTCTTGACTATATTAAAGATTTATAGCTTGATAATCGGAATAAAACTGCTTATTAAGTATACTTTGTTTTTTATTAAATCTTTTTATGTGGTTCCCACCCACTAAAGGTTATTAGTAAACCGTACAGCGCATATCATCTTTCCTAGATGGTTCTGCGGGATGTGCGTCCAGCAAAGATATACGAAAACTGAAATTTCAACTTATCTGAAATTAGTTTAGAGTGGTAGACTCCTTGAACTTTATTTTTATTGTAACTGGGCAAATTAAGGCTTGGTATCAGCTTGCTGTTCAAAATTAGAAAAATTTTAAATTCGTATTTTGTCTGAATGATTAACTAAGGACCACAGAAACTGTTTTACTTAAAAATGTAAAAAAATCAGAAAGTGCTTGAAAGTTGTTCTTGCCATATCATGAGGCAGTTAATGATCAGTGCATCATACTAATTACCAAAAGTTCCCAAAAGCATATTAGAATTATCTATTGACTGACTGGACTGTTTATAACGCAGAGATAATCTTAACACATTATTTCTTTCTATTGAGGTATCTTAAACTAATTATAATTGACTTTTTGGTGGACTTTGATTTGCTTTATTGGATGTTAAGATCAAGTTGTCAATGTAGTAAGGTGTGAATCCAGTGCTGAAAATACACTTTACACATACTGTGTTATCCAGCTCAGTTTGAGATAGCTTCATTTCTAAGTGTTGCATTCTTTCATGTGTATATTAAACTTTTTCCCATCAAACATCTCAGAAACGTTCCTAAAATTCAAAGAAAAACCCTTACAATGAACAAACAGTCAAACTTATTTTCTGGATTGATCTTCTGCGTTTGCTGCCTAAAATTATAGTGTAAGATTCTTTGTCCTCTTCTTCCAGAGAGAGCATCTCGTTCACTCTCGCCTAGAGATAATGGCCGGAAAATCTGAGATTTGTTTCTTTGATTGCGAAAAGTAAACTATTAAATTACCACGAGAAAATAAACGGGCTGTCGGTTGTTTAATTATTTTTGAGAAATTCCCATAAAAGTTTAAGTAATTATTATTTACTTGTATTTAAATATAAATAATGATTATTGAATAAAGTGACAGGTTAATTATGTAAATTCACTTTCATATTTCTTTAAATGATTTTGTATTTCATTTCCGATAGAAATAAGGACTTTATTTTTCCTTATGTACCCTAGCTTTCCATTTCATTGAATCACTTGGTCAGAGTTTCAACCGCTTTGATTAAACCAATTTGTATCCTTCCTCAAGAAAGCACTTCTGCTAACTGTGCAACCATACATCTCCATACTCGAGGCAAGATATCATTCATTTCATATTTATACAAGGTAACCTAAATGATTGTGTGTATACAGCAGTATACAACTGCTCTACAAATATGTTTAGCTCGGAATCAGCAGGTTGATATTCAGAAATAATTTTTATACGAAATATTTCTTTTCTTTGACACACTCCAAGCCTCTCAAAATATTACCAACAGATGTTCATGAGTACCACTGAATATACCGATATGCACGATATAGTATGGATAGTTTTTAGTTATGTTAAATATTCGTCCTAACTCTAGAAATTTGTACGTGACTTTATTTAGAAGAATTGTAGAGGAAAGAATTTCATTTATACTTTACAAAAGTTCTTGCAACCAAATAAAACAACCCGAAGACTATGACACACCGTTATAATATTTAATCACGTCTTTCTGTCTAGACAGTTAAGCGTTTTGAACATCCTCAATATCAGAAAACATTGTAGTTTGTCTGAAGATTAAAAAAGAAAGAAAGATGTAAACGTAACGATCATCTCATCATACTGTTTTTCTCTATAGTCTTTGCTATTATAGGAAAAAATATCCCAATTTTTATTTATATACATGGAAAAGTGCTCTATTAGGAGAGCAACGCCTGCAATTTAAGCCAAGACATCTCGTGCTTTTTATGGAGAGTTTTCCAATTTATGGCCACCCAGGCAACGAACCGTAAAATGGCAATTTAGACATTGGCGAGAAGGTAAAAGAAGAAATTCGGATTTGAAAACTGCTCTCCCAATATATATTAATCAGCTCAACAGGTATGCCCATCGAAATATCACTTTTAAACTTTAGTTTGAAAGTGAAGAATGCAATTGAAATATTAAGGAGTGTATATTCTGGATTATTTGTTTTGAAATCCAAAGAAATTATCTTTTCAGAAAAATTCATTAGTTCTACTCTGTATGGTACAATTATTAATGATGAGTTTTTATTACGAGCAATCAGTTGAACTGATTCCTCGTACTACATGCCATGAGTTTCTCGACAGTTTTTCAGTTTTCGTGCGAGAAAATCCCTAACGCCTCCATATGAGGACAGCTTGTTCACCTTCAACACACTAGCTATAGAAGAAATTTAAATTTGCATAAATAGTTGTTCGAGTGTATGGTACGGAATTAAATCCTGCCGTGCATTTTCTACCATTATTCGCAAAACTCCGTTATGAAAGAAACATGAATCCGAATATTGAGCATATCAAGGTGTGTGCTTAATTTTGTGAAGAAACAGTGTGTGTGTGTGTGTTATCCTTACCAGAAAGTTTTCCTAAATAATTAGAAATACATTACAAGGTTATGCGTCTTAATTCGAAAACATCCTTCTTAGATTTAACATTTAAAGAGGTGTCATCTTGCAACCATTACTCTCTAATTCCATCGCTCTTCGATGGAATTTTTTGTCCCTTTTGAATAGTGGATTAGACAGTTTGCCTAACATACTTTATATTTCTAATTACGCCGATCTCTTCGATTTGCACGTGCCTGTGTCGTCCTTCATAACAAAGGGTAACAAAGCGGAAAATGAATACGAAGCTGTTGGATAATCTTCGGTTCTCCCTTCCAAGTGCAAAGCACTTTCAGTTGAAGCGGAATCCCCGAAGATGTTTTCGAAGGATCTAATTCTTGGAGGGGATTGATACAATTTGCATGCGGTCGCAAACTGCCCATCGTTTTGCACTTGGAACGGATCAGAGATAATCAGGTAATTACTCTGTTGAGATATGCGGGATGAATTTGTCGGCTTTCATACAGATGGTTGAGCTAAGTCGGATGGATTGACGATCGTGATCGCATTAATATCTAAGTACATATCGAATCGCCTGCTTTAATTCCAGAACCGAACTCTAAATCCTTGCGCGAAATCTCTCTCTCTGTTTTTTTTTTTTTGATAATGATGGGATTAATCTCAATTTATTTGCGTGATATATTAACCGCAGAGATTGCGAAATTATAATCTCCCGAATATTGAGAATGGAAATTAATATTCGAATTATCAAATACTTATTAGTCAATGAAAATAGCAAATCGGTTTATTAACATTTAAATGCACTTGTAAGAAATGGATTTTAAACTAAATTTCTTAGGAAACTTAAAGAGAAATCCTCCTTTTTTCCCGCAATACATTGTCGAGATTGTTAGCTAAGCAACTGTATAATCTCATTAAAGAATAACCGATGAAAATTTGCAAAATTGCAATAACTAAAAGATTTTTTAAAACAGAATATTTCGACGCAAGAAATTCTTTGTTTTAAATAAATGGAATGGTCGGTTTGTGTGAATTTCCATATGTGAAATTATACACTTATAACAAAAGATTTTAATGTAAAAATGGGGGCAAAGTGTCAGGTGGAAATTAAAGTATGTAATTTTCTTGCTATCGGAGCGGGTTATATATCATTTTACTTATCATGACAGACGAAAATCAATAAATTAGGAAAGGAAAAAAAGTCCACTTTTCGTTCTTCTCAATTATTGGAAAAATGAAGTCGCTTAAGTCAGATAGAGAGAAAACAAAAGTTAGATGAGTGTAAGATGAGACTGCATCCATTACATCCGTAACGTGTGTTTATGCCGTAATTATAGATGACAATAAGAGGCTGATTTTCTCGGAGAAGTTTCGTGCTGAATTTTGTGCTGAGTGAGGATTCTTGATGCGATGTTATTAAGTACATTGATTTTTTCCCCTCCTGCCGAACTAGTAATACGTAATTTGCATTTATACTGTGGGTCTTGAACGGCGGTATCTCTCTTGAGGGTTCAAATGATTAGGACAGGTATGGGAATTCTTAAGGTGACAGCAATTAAAGCATAAAGACAGATGAGTATGACGCTAATTTTCACACACTGTTAGCTTCGGGTCCGGCATACGAAAAGCCGTGCATTAGTCTTAACCTGAATGATCGACTTCCCCCAAAAACCGCATAAATTTCACGGACGACGGTGAGCACAGCAAACCAGAATGAGACATCTGGAGCAGCGGCAGCATTGCTCACTGTTCATCTGAACCCCCCCTTCCCCACTCACGTATCCCACCCTACCCCTTCGATCTCTACCACTCTTCTCTTCGCTCACATCTAATGGAATGTGCGATGCCAGCGCCATCTTTTGCTCTCTCAGTCGCCGGGATATCGATGAGCGGGCTGTAAGTCTGCCCACTCTGTCGCCTGGATGTGCTGCGTTTACATGGCCGCACAGACTGAACGGTGGGAACAGCAAAGATAGAGAGGCTGGGGTTCCTGTGTTTCGCAACGGTGGCGTGCAAATGATGTTCTCTGTGCAGCTCGGCTGAAGGAGGCGTTGTTGAACGTGCCACCGTTAGCAGTTTTGCGCGGTTGTTTTGCTGTCATCCTCCCGCGACACAAGAGATCCATGGATGACTCACCACTCGGAGTTGGGAGGTCACCAGGAGATGTCTACAATGCCATCAGCTCATGAAAGTGTAAAGTCGTACGCTGTTAAGCCTACACCGCTCGTGTAGCCTCATGTGTGATTAGATACCTCTTTGGTCATCTTATATGAGACGTTGGAGTATTTTATTGTCTGCTTGTTATCCGCTTGGTTTTCTTTCCCTCACCAACGAGCTTGACGGTTAATCCAAGAAATTTGTAAGTAATATAATCGCTCCCTAATTTACATCTTAGTAAATATCTTGGGTGATTGACATTTTTGATCTTTATTTATTACTTTAGTCTTTCGGTGCTGGCTATGAGAAGAACGTAACTGTTACAGTTGTTAGAAAATTCGAAGCAGAGTATCAAATCACTTCGAGAGGAATTTCTTCCTCTCGGAGTGATATTAATCTCTTATTAAATTAAAGAATACAAATAGCTAGACTACGTTCGCCTACTGCAGTCCGCTTCCACTTACTCGGCTAACAAGTGTATATATTTCTTGGGATGTTTAAAAAGCGAGCAGTTGTACGGAACTGGAGACACGTGTTTGTATGCTTGTTATAGATTTGTTTCATGGAGCTTTAAATATTATAAAATAGTTTAGCGAGAAGTTTCGCCCAAGTGCTTTGATGTATTTCTGCTTCAATAAACCAATTTATATTTCAGGAAATGTAAGAGATTAATAACATTGTAACTTCTGATGGGTTCATTTATGGATCTTCAGTGAAAATATAAAATCTTCGAAGTGCGTTTTTCTGTATATAAATCAGAAAGTAATACACGTTGATATTATTTTGTTTTGGAACTACATAGTAAACAGTTAGTTTTGTACTTAAATTTCCCGTAACTCTTGCTGCTCGAAACCAAATTGGATAGTAAGGGTGGAATTTATATATTCGAGTAACAAACGACTGTGTTTGCAAAACAATAGAATATAATGAGAAGTGTGTTTATATTTCTGTGATAAATATTTTACTGGAAAATAACGGTTTAGAAAATCACTTTTAAAGAAACTTTTAAGGAAAATATCTTTTTTTTATTATTACTTTGGATTAATCAAAATCTGAAAAGCAGCTACACGAAGATTGCAACTTTTTTTTTTACATTTAAACATTCCATTGTATGGCATACTTCAATATGCGGTTTTATAGATTGAACCAAATTGATGAAATAGGTTCGACTCTCGCTGTGCATGTATAAAATGGGAAACATAAATTTAAAAAGCATATTTTTAGAGTCCAGTAATGTAATCAAACGTAAAATAAATATTACACGTGTTCGTAGCGCGTTCAATAGCGAAACCTTTTATTTGGGGTAGAGAAAGAATCTGGGTTCGGATCTCTTAGGCCCTTTCAAGCTGAAGAATTTACCGTTCAATCAGAAATGTTATTTTCCCTTGTAAATGACAAACCCGTCAAAAGGCTACATTGACAGATATAACAGACTAATGAAGATAGGATTAAGTGTTTTGCTTTTACCAAATTTTTTTATTAAAAAAAAAAGAAAAAGAAAAGAAGACGTTCATAACCGATTAAATGGGCCTTACAACGTGGAATGCGAATACTTGGATGTCGTTTAGTTTGGTCACTTTTGTAGTGGAGAATTTATAACGGCTCCTTATTAGGAAATGTAAACGTACATTCAAAGTATATTTGGAAAGTATATAAGCGGTGTGATACATCGCTTAGTGATGGAGGAATTTTTCAAGTAAAGTACCTTTTTTTTTTTCATTATACCATTGACTATTTTAGTGTAAATGAATATTATTTTCATCATGTTACGCCGTTCATCATTGTGCACACTTACGTTTTCTTTGCAGAAAAAATTACTTTAAATTGATAAGAATTTTAACCGTATAGTAATTGTTAATTATGAATGAATGTTGATAAAGTCTGTTAATTGTTTATATTAATTGGATTTTTGTGTTGGGTAGTAATGAATAATTTCATTTATTGAATTAAATAACAATTAACATTGAAATGAAATTATATTCAACATTGATTTAATATATATATATATATATATATATATATATATATATATATATATATATATATATATATGAGGATTATTGTACGTTTTGGATTGTGTAAGAATTACACGCAAGAAGTTTTTTTACGATCGATGTATCAATTTTATATAAATATAAAATTTGGTTAAACCTGTGATTTTAGATGTTGGGCCAAAAAGCCAACTCTGGATTAGTGAACAGAATAAAGCAACGAGATGCCATCATACAGCGGCATGAGTGATAACAGGATTTCGGGAAAAGGCATCAGTATGAAAACTGCACAAAGACCGATGGTGATTAGTCAGAAAGTGACGTTGGTACACTTCGCTCTGTTACATACCAGCGGTTTGTGTAAGAAGATCACGCCGCCATAGTCACAGGCGCCAATCAGTATCACTTTCAGTCTGATGGTTCCTGGCGCAGGATCTTCTGTCTGAGAAATAACTCCAGTGAGAACTGCATTTAGAGTTGCGGTGCTTCCATGAGTATCTTTTAAAGTCTGCTAAGCTCTTTTCCATCCCATTCAGGAACAGAAACTACGTTAGTAATTCATATTCCGGAATATCGTCAAGCACATACCAGAAATGAATTGAATACATGTTAATAACTACACAGTAATTTTTTTCCAGTTAGTTTGTTTTTTCGCGTAAATTAAATAATTAGGATAATTTAAGGGGATTTACTACTTGGTACTGATGTTAAGGTATATAGTTCGTATGAAATCTTTATGTTAACGTTTTCCTCGTATTTTTAAGCTTACTTTCCGGGATCAGACTGTTATAACTGCTGGTTTCTCAAAATCTTCATCACAGATTCTATTTTTGTGTTCGGCAGCCTCTGAAATTCATTTCAAAGGCTTTAGAGAGAAAGGTGGGGAGAAAGAAACTATGCAATAAATGTCGGAATTCGTCTGCTGGAATAATCCCAGCTACCATAAGAAGGCCTAAAAGTTGTATCACAAAATCGTTAAATGTGCTATTCTCTGCCTTTTTAGTTTCCTAGTAATGATCAATTCCTTGAAGAGATGTAAGAATAACGCATACGTTTCAGTATCTTATTTCAGATACTGAAATAATGACTTCTGAAGATGAGAATTCATTATTTCAGTTGGAGAAACGTAAACTCTATAGGCGTCCAGACACACTTCTGTAGAAGATCGATATGTACTTCTGCTTTCCGAAACTTCTAGGTCATTTCCAGTAAGAACTTCGTATCTGAGAATAAAATGACTCAGCTTGAATCGTGTTAATAACTGAACTTGAGATGGCATGTGGCTTACTCGGTATTAGGTTGAAAATGCACGGCTCTTTTATCTCCTTGAAATTCCAGCTTTTATGGAGATGACAGGCTAAACAATACAGTTTATATCAATGACACCAAAAAGGCAGAACTTCAAGCAGAATAGAACACTGTCCGTTGACATTTTGTTTCGAGCTCGGCGGCTTCATACTCGTGTGATTTGAATGGAACCGACATAGCTTCACCTGCGATTAAGGTTCCGTCTCTGGAGACATTATTGACCTTCTGTGAGGATTAAGCATAGAAGTAGGATGCACGAGCAAGTTAGTATGAGATGACGTCAAATGGTTTATCTTTTAAGCACGATAGTGGCGCCTTTACAAAGAAAATGTAGCTAAATATTGGATTACTGGTGTCTGACTCTTTTAAAACATGCACGAGCTATATCTTCATGCATCGTTTAAACATCTGCAGAAATATTTAGAAGGTAAACGTTTTGATAGCCTAGGCAGGAAATTAATTAGGTGAGTTCAGCAACCTCCGTGTATATTTAAGATTGTTTGATCACTGATAAAAGAGGTCTTAGCAGATACAACTTAGTTACACGTAAGTACAGAATTGTATCGCGCAGTGATGAATTTACAAGATTTCACAAAAGACTCATACAACTTTAATCATATAAATTTATAATAATAGAAAACTAAATATCTACAAATTAGTCATAACAGAAGGCTCTCAGAAATTAGTTGCCAGCATGACCGCTGGAACTCTATGGCACTATAGTCGAATCCTTACCTCATGTAGCCCTAGACTTATGAATAAATAGAAAGTATTCAGGATCTCTATTTGGAAATACTGTTAATCCTTTTGATGTGAGTAATGCCTTGAGATTGCATACGATGGAAGAAATATATTCTGAATTTGGTGGAGAGCATGGGACTGGAACTCAACTACTAGGAGTTCTTGCATTTCAGTTGAAGTTTTGAATATTTTCATTGCAAGTTCATATGGGGCCATGTATATCCGGTGCTTAGTCAAACTAGAAAAGAATAATGAAACTGACCTGCCTTTGAAATTATCCTGTTTTCAGCATCAGAAGCATTCCTGGAACTCCAGGCACGATCACATTTTAAAATTTCTTTCAGAATATCCTATTTTTCTCTTAGTGATCGATGAGTTGTGCGCATGTCCCATACCTATCTCTTATTTATTCACGCTGTGAAGCACCTCACACATTCCACTAATCCTTCCGTTTATTCCCTGATCGTACATTAAATATTTCTGTAAGGCGATTGGAAATGCAGTGAATTTTTCCCTCGAGTCCTTTTCTGTTCCGTTAACATGGCGTGTGATGTATGCAAGCATTTCTTGATTACAATCCCCATTAAGTACTCCGTTATCAGGTTTACTAGTGTTCGAAGAATGCTTTGTTTATTATTTAAGCACGGTTTTATGTTGTAGAAAATAAAATGGAGTTTCCTTTCAAATGTTTCAGTCGTTTCGTTTTATTTATTCAAAGTTACTCGCATATTGGTCACTAACAAATCACTTATGGATGATAGTTTTTACTGGACTGTCTTTTTATATATTAACGGATAAAACGATTCTGTGTATGCTGCATTTCACTGCAGTGATTTTTGTGCATCATATTTTCCTGGGAAAATTTAAATCCACATCAAAAATAGTGCAGTCTTTTTTCCCTTTGTTTCGATAATGTTATAAAAAAATTAAAAGTAAATATCCAATAAGACCACCAGATGTTTAAATAGTTATTTCTTTTGGACTGTTTTTAAAAGATTTTGAAGTTATTCCTTTTCTGTATGCGCTCCATTTAGTTGAATATACAATCTCAGTTTGGGTTTCCAAATTCATCGCTTGAGTAAAGAATATTTCCACTCAATACTCAGGAAACCAGTCGTCCTAAAAACAGTCTAGTAGAACTGAAAAACATTCAAAACAAAATACCATGAAAGTACCTACAAATATCGACTCTAGTGATAACAAAATGGTAATCTCCGTTAAACGTAAAGTGGTATAAAGGATTTCTAACAGCATTTCAATTAAAACAGTCCATAAGTGAATTTGAATCACTGGTTAAGAACTACTTCTGAGTTTCCCAATAATTAACTCTGAGGCAATGCTAATAATCAATGAATCGAGTATGTCAACTTAGTGTATTCTTGACAAGCGAGTCTAAGAACTGTTATGATATCGCCCATGCGAAAATGATCTAAAAAGTTACTCACGTCTTCGAGATAACGAAGACGTGAGTTTCACTTACTGCCGAGTTAACAAGCATCCGAATGCGTTGAATTGATGCCGTAACTGCTTTTGAATAATACTTACGGGAGTCCCATATGGTTCGGATAATAAAAAGAAATCGCTTAATAGAATAACTGAAAGAAGAAGCTATGGAGAATGAAACGTTCCGGATATTTCTCTATCATTTTATATCTCTCGCTTTCTCACTCAAGGTATTATTAGTGTCATCCTAAGATCAAAACCAATATTTGGCATTTCTGACGAACGGAAAAATGGAAACTATATTCTGAGCTGATGATGTTAAAAATGACAATTTTCTAGTTTCGAAAAACTTGTGATTTGAAGGTGAATTATCTCTTCTTATACGGGGTGAACAGTTTATTATTATTTTTTGTTTTAGAGACTCGGGATGTTCATCCCACGAAACAGAATAATCGGAAACAGTTAACAAAGTTCCCACAGTCTCCGTTCCTTCTTTGTAATTCCATTCACATGTAATATTATTAAAATCTCAACATGCACATTTATTTTATGGAGCGAGATATTAATCAAACATGTTTTATTTTCTATATACACCAGGAAAGCCTTGCCCTTTAACCTTGCCGTTTGCCAGTTTGCTTGTTTTTTATTTATAAAATTTTATCCACCTTGAAAGGATAAACGTGTTCTGAATTTCATTGATTAGCCTTTGGATTGTATAACATAACAAAACACTCCTTGAAACATATCGAAACAAGCAAAATTTAAATCCGTGTATGTATTATTATGACTCCAAAGCACATGCGAATAACAATCAACCTACTTTATAATAAATGAAAGTTCCAACACTCTGAAGAATAAGAACCGGCTAGAAGTACTGATATTTTAATCGATTATCTCAGCAAACATCTCTTTCTTCTCTCTCTCTGCTGTTTTTTATTGCAGTAGAGAAATCTCTTAAGGACAATCTGGCGAAGCTCCTAGAATAATAATAGCTATTGAACCAA
Source organism: Typopeltis vanoorti (assembly GCF_054136105.1). Taxonomy (NCBI): domain Eukaryota; kingdom Metazoa; phylum Arthropoda; class Arachnida; order Uropygi; family Thelyphonidae; genus Typopeltis; species Typopeltis vanoorti. The sequence continues at coordinate 134,768,879 of NC_143556.1, forward strand.
TCGATCTAATAATCGATTAGTCTTTGGTAAAACGATTTATGTGCTGCTCGCGCGTGTGCGCGCAAAAGTTTGAGAACTTTTTCCCCTACACCCAGAAGAGTCTAAAACTAGTACGGGGTTTGAAGCAATAGTCCATTTGACTGAAATATGTTCTTTACTCTTAAATGTTTCAAATAAATCGCATAATTTGACAAATACGACAAGAATAATTAACTCGAAATGCTACTGACATTAAAAATAATTCCTTCTGTGTTATCATATATGAATAATAAAATGTGCATTTCTGGAATATTTCAGGTGCGTTAAAAAGATAAAATAGCGTATGTTTAAGAGATGGTACATGGCGTAGGTCAGTAAAGAAAGACAATGGAATATACTTCACTATCCCTTAAAATCGGTTGCGGTGCTCGAGCGCAACCATTTGTATAACATTTTCGTCTCAGACACATTGAAACGATGTGCGATGTATGGTTGTAATTGACAACGTGTCACACTAATGGGTTACGATACAGCCAGGATAGTGCTGAATAATTACATCAAGTTCTAAGCCCACCCTGGCCTCGTATAGAATAATCTGACATATCCTTATCGGAAAGACAGTGAAGATAGCCGTTATGAAGATGCAGCAGAGCTGTAGCAAGTTATTTCGGCGACCAGCACAACAGTTCATTACAGCATCTCCTTTATGTTAAACGTACCCGCATCTTGTAATAAATATTGTTTTCTCTTAGACAGTGGCGGATAATACCAGTGCTGAGGGAATGAAATAACTTAAATTAGTGATTAAATTAGCAAGCAATGTTTCGATTTTGGCGAGTTTATATTTAGAACTGATGTGCAGCTAAATCCATTTATTACGTCTCATTGAGTTAGCCATAGTTACTGCTTATTTGTCCACTCTCTCGTTCAGTAGATTCATGCAATAATTTGATACTTGTTTAAGGTGATTGATGTGAACAGAGATTTCGTTAACATCAATACAATAAATAAAACTAATTATGATAAAATAAGCACGCAGTAACAAAGACTGAATCGATGGTCCCAGTAATTTTAACCAATGTCTACAAATTATGTTTACCAGTGGTCCCAGATTTGAAGGAATATAATTAATTAACAGAAAAAGAAAAGAATAACAACCAGAAGCCATGACTGGATATTTCTCCTTATATTTCATTAAATGTGTAGCATATTTATTTTCATTCATTATATTCATTCGTTATGAAACCTGTTCACCGAAGATGGCTGGAAAGCCATCGGAGATCAAAAGGATGCAAAGGAGACCGAAACAGAGAAACCTTAACTTCCGAAGGCCAAATCGAACTTATGTGCATTCACCCAGAAAGTGAATGTCATGCACCCCGACTGGTTTCCCATCATCGATACACAGACCACAACCCTCAGTGATAGCCGATATGTTAGTCATGTTGTTCTCCACATACAAAGGTAGCATTCCCGTACCGCTTTGAAACACTGCAGGAAATGAGACGTCTATAAATCGGAGTTAGTGGAGCAACGTGGTGCGGTGTCTTTGTGTCAGTCAATCAGAAAGGGAAGGGTGAGAACAGTTGCCTAGGAAGTCATAATTATGACGTTCAAGCGATGTAATGCTTACTGATATTTTAAGCTGATCTTTGAAAATTACTTTCATTTCTGCAATCGTAATGGTCGGATCTTTGTTCTCTAAATATATCATTTGTGAGAAGCTTAAAAGGCGAATTACAAGGAAATCTAAATGTGAAACGAAATATCAGTAAATTGCTTTGCATAATCAGTTCATTGTCGTGTTGTAGTACTAAATGAAAACAGCACTGTTGTGTAGATTGTTGACTTCAAGCCCTTCGCGATAGAGTGATAGTGATAAGATGCACGTACGCATTTCTATAGAATGAAGATGTGTTATAGTAAGGTATTAAAGCCACTTTTGCTTTCTTCACTCCTCCTTCGAGTCCGTTTTATAAATATTATGTTGACAAAACTGATTGAAATCGTCGTTGCATTTAAAGAGGGTTCTCTGGTTAAATTATGGTGGTTTGCTGAATATTTTCTGGCAAAGGTATGCAAAGTTGAGTTTATAACTCAACAGATATGTGTATAATTGTAAATGCATGCGCAAAAAATATAACTTCACCGTTCTCGCCGGATTTTCAAGGTGATTTACACGTAGGTCTTCATTTTCTCAGTGGAAACATGGAAACCTAAACAAAAATAACTGTTTCGATATCTACTGGCGAATATTCTTTTTTACTTTCACTTTAAACCAATATTTTCTCACTTTTATCGAGTAGAATAAAAGCACAAATCCTAAAATCACTACTTTCACTGCCTAAAATGACTGCTTATTCTTATTTTTGTGTATTAATTTAAACACTAATAAATATTACCTTTTTTGCTTCAGAACGTGTTTTTGTGTGAAGATGGCAATATCTATGGTGGACTTGAAATTATTAAAAAAAGCAATCATTTGTATCCGCCTTTTCTGAACTATGTATTATTCCATCATGTCGAAGAAAGTATTTCTGCATATTTTTGAAAATATAATGCATGCTACATTATTAATGTCACATGTTGGGCAATCAGTTTCAATAAGTGTAAAGCCGTGATCTAAATACGTGTCATTCAGAAGCGTCGAAGAAATTTAAAGAGCATGCGAATATACTCCAGTACCAAAACAATGCAAAATAATGTATAAATATCAATATATTTTACCATAAATGAATAAGTAGAGAAGGGAAACAAGAGTGGAATTGAATATTGTTATGAATTCTCATTGGAAATTTGCTTCAAGCATGTTATAATTATTATAGAAAATACTAAAATATGCTAATAATTATCGTCCGTTGTTCAAAATTCTATTTTTTAATATTTATATTTCATAATACATCATTTGTAACAATTACGGTAACTACAGTTTTATTTGTCTTTAATAATAGTCCCATAGGTGTTTCGGTCGATATTGTTCATGCTTAATACGAAATAAACAGTTTTGAATACATTGTAAAAATAACTCTCGAGTACAAAAATCCATTGTAGGTCTCAGCATTGTTTCTTTGGAGGATTTCTCCAGGGTAAGTAATAACGTAATTGCATATATTATAACAGTAAAACGTATGAAAATTCAGACTACGCAAGCAAATGCAGAACACCCTAATGAAACATAACTTTGTCATTTCACCAAATAAAGCTGCGTTTGTGAAATCTGTTTTGTATCGTGAATCACAGAAGATGAGGATAATTACTTGCTACCACAATTGTCGACATTTAATGTTGAAATATTATCTATCTTTATATGACTGCATTATTAAATTAACATTCATTATTTCAAAAATAAACACGCCTGGTTTTCAACTAATCCAACCAGTATTCGATCGGTTTCAAAAAATGCCAATTATTCAATGCGTTATGCCTTTTGGTTATCTATAATCTGGGATTTTCTTTAGAACTGGCACGCTCGCCTATCAAATAATGCGATATTTCGAAACTGTATTCGGGGAAATGAATAGAAAGTTATAGCTGGGGTAGTCAGAGCTCTACGAAGACGCTATATTATTATATATTAACAGTTGAATGCAATCGGGGTGGCATTTCCTGAAGGATCATTTATCAATGGATATTTCTTCCGCCTCTTTTCCCCGATGAACTCTCTTCCCCAACCAGCCAGTATGAACATTCGCACTTCCGGTCTTTTAGATCGCGAATTAAAATTCGTGGAAGTGCAAAACCGTCTTCTACACACGATCGCCATTGCACCAGCGGAAAAGATCGATGCCGTTAGCTTGTCATCTCCTCAAAGTTTTTAAATGTCCTTAGACAAGAGATGTTATCGCTCTTCGTTGGTTTTCCACGCCGAAGGATAATGCGCCGAAAGCTGGAAATTTCCCAATTCACTCTCACCCCTCGTGCAGCTGATTTTGGCATGAAAACTACGCCGGAATTCTCTGGGCATATTTTGTCGACAGGTAACGCCCGGGACGATTCCACGCTCCAGATAGCACCGATCCCATTCACTGTGAATGAATGAAAGAGGTAGGGAAGGCTAAAAAACCGCGAGAGCCGGCATCCTTTGTGCTTAGAGACTCGGATATCTGTATTAAATAATTTTGTTAGAATGAAGACTCATCGTTCGCAACAATGTGCTTCCACTGCAAATGCTTTCAAAGACTCGAGACATTTTTCATTACCCCAAAGAAATTCAAATATCGGCACAGGAGCGAGCGAGAAGACGGCATTGAATGCTCCGGAGAAGCACAATGTATATCGTGGATTTATGGCCTACATTTTTAATGGCTGGTGTTAGTGCGACTAAACATAAAGGAATGTAAATGCCTCCATTCAGAGGTGGCTCAGTTTCAGAAGGGAGTAGGCTTCAGGGAATAATTCTCACTTCTGCAGTTACCTTTGTTTATTGACTGCGCATAGAACCGATGATCTAGAAAGGTTGCTCCAAGAAGGGTAACGTGCTTGCAGATGATTTGCGAGTGAGTGCGCTTATGATTAACTTTCACTGCCATTCAGACGTTTATTTTGTTTTGGTATGTGTTTCAATAATGAAACAAGAAAAAAAATCTTTTTCTCTTTAGGTGTGAAGAGGTGAAATTGGACACCACTGGTCATTTCGTTGAGTTTATATCAGAACTCCCGCATTTCAGCATTCTTATATAATCTAACATTGATATGAGATTATCGCGTGATATTATACTGAACGTTAATTCCAACCAAAGCTAAATAAATTTGAATTTGGGTTATTTCATTCTCCGCGTTTTTAGTGTTCAGTCCATCAGTAGGAATTTCATCCTGGACAGACAGAATGTTGGAAAATGTGTATTTTTATGTGACACTTATCCACGAACACGCAGACGGACTAAAGTTGTTACTCAGATAATCAGGAAACTCCGCTATAGAGACCAAATGGAACTTTTGTTCAAGCCATTTCGGATCTCCAGTAAGCTGGTCTCACTTGGAACGGCAATACCCATCTCCTACCTACAAGCATACATTCATGCTCACGGCCGCTTCGCAGAAGAACAGATACCTTAACCTCTAAGTCAGCTAAGTGATGGCACATATTGTTCTAAATGCAATAAAACAATTTAAAAATGTTATAAAATGCATGTGAGGGAGCGATTATGTAAGCACGGTACCAGAGAAAAAGGAAATCAATCTGTTGTAGCAATGACTATCGATTACTTCTGAGCGCAGGATGAACATATGAAAAGACTAAAACTGAATGAACAGTAAAACACGTTTTGGTGAAATATTGCGTTATTTCGTATTAAGTAATTAAGTATTTAATTGTCGATCAACAGTCTGTGGAAAATTTACATCACACTGCTTATTTTTGTGCAATTATACTCCTACATTGTTGGGTAATAAGCATGTTAATGCATATTTCACACTCCGAAATGTACTTCCCCGGATGTAAACCTAGAAGACTTTTATTTGACCGTGAGTTTGCCTAAAAACATTTATTACCCGTGTCCTCCTTTCATCAGTTTGAAACACATCATACAGTTTGTCAATTAATTCAATGTAGTTAAATGTATGTTAGTCAAAGCTGTCATCTGCCACTGCTAATCGATTTTTCGTCCTGTGTTACTTCACTCCAATAATTCGTCTGCATTGTCTACTCTTCGTGTACGTAGCTACTTCCTCTGTCAATGCCAGCCCTTATTAAGGTTATCAGCTTCGGTGAATTTTAGAGGAAACGGACACAGGTGTTTCAGAATGAATAATTATTTAAATATGATGAATAATAAATGCTGTCAATCTTGCGAATGTCAATAGCAAAATGCTGTGGTGAAGAATCGGGCCCGTTGTAGCGAAACAAATGCCACACGATAATATTGTTGAAGTATTTTATGCGGCAAATAAACAGTGGTGTTCATTGTTTAAGATTAATTTGTTAAATCGGTGGCAACAGTAGAGGAGAAAAAGATAAATTAAAAGTTATTGTTAGATCCGTATAAGCTGATTAATTGCGTTCATACGTTGTATAAATATGTACGTTCGTATACGATCTCTCTCTCTTTCTACAACATGCATATTGAAAGTCGTGTTCAACCAGTATTACGTACACTCTGGGGAGTACACGTGCGCGCCTATGAAGGGGCACGCTGCCGTAGAAAATGTGCTTTATCGATTTATAAAAAATAGCAACCTCGGTTCATTTTAGTTTATGCTCCCGCAGAATACTAACTTTAGTATTTAATTTAAATTCTGAAGTTCTTATTTATCCTTTACTTTGTAGAAATAACAACAACGTAGAACTTGTATTTAGTGGGCGTGAATTTGTAGAGAAAAAAAATCGGGAGTATGTATTCTAAGAAAATATTCTAAATGATTCAGAAATAAAGACTGGATATTTCTGCCTTGGTTCATATTTCCAAAGGATTCCTTCTCTTCATATTTCGGCCCCAATGCCGGAGTAATCCTGACCTCCGTACTTTAACTCACTCTCTTATTCCTGCACATAAATGACCTCAAAATATCTCCATAGTTTTGCTGACGATAGCCATTCCTCATCTGATAAACATTCCGAACTCGAACTTTCATGCTCAATGTCTTAACCTCTGCTCTCATTCTGCGAAATAAGGACCAGCTAGTCGATTTTTATGCTATTAACGCGGGACTCTTCCCAATAACAAAGTAATCAGGATAATTAAATTTCTGATATTTCATCGGATTTTAAAGAAGCATTCTGGGAACAGACGACGCATTGAGATTTCTTTTTCTTTCTTTCTCTTCATTTCTTATTTGTAGAAATAAGAAATGAAGAGAAAGAAGAAAGAAATTGTAGAAATAATTTATTCTTTATAGGAATCTCGCATGCGAAAGGTTTGACCTATCTTTACCGCTATGAGGAATATTGAAACAAATGATTGGAAAGAAAAGAACACAACTCTCAAGTTCTTTCTTACAATATAGACCTCCAATAAAGAACTGCATCCATACAATAGTGAGATTGGAACATCCAGCCTGTCGATTGAAGAACAGAAACTGTGACTACTCTATCACCCAGTACAGATAAAACTTTCAAAAATGCTGAACTTCACCTCTTCCCCACTCACTGGAGATAATTCCCTGTCCTGTGTAACACCGTCATTATACAAATGGTAGCTAACACGTCATCTGGAAAAATTGGTTTACTACGAATGAGTTACTAAACGAGATCCTCATAGTATTGTCCCCACCTATTAGTTTGCACTCTTCAAATTTCGCTTCGAATTATGCAAATTATTTTATTTGAATATAAATTGAAGAACAGAAACTGTGACTACTCTATCACCCAGTACAGATAAAACTTTCAAAAATGCTGAACTTCACCTCTTCCCCACTCACTGGAGATAATTCCCTGTCCTGTGTAACACCGTCATTATACAAATGGTAGCTAACACGTCATCTGGAAAAATTGGTTTACTACGAATGAGTTACTAAACGAGATCCTCATAGTATTGTCCCCACCTATTAGTTTGCACTCTTCAAATTTCGCTTCGAATTATGCAAATTATTTTATTTGAATATAAATTGATTGTGTTGAAATCAAATTCAGTAATATTTGAAACGCTTAATTTTAATACATTTCTATAAGAAGATCGTTGTTTGTTCATCCCTACGCCTCCTCGTGATTAAACAATTCTGTGTGCTTCTCTTCATGTTATGCGTGATTATTGTTTTGTTTTTTTTATTTGCACTCTGCTTCTAACGCCTGATTAACGAAAAATCCATTTCGAAATATTTATAATCATGTAATTATAATAACAGTGCTACCAATCATCAAGAACATATTTAGTTTGCCCAGAATTACTTCTTCAGAAACATAGTTTTTCTGTGTGCATGCCATCAAATTCTACAGAAAGTTCAAAGGTTCGTTCTTGCTCCAGTATTCGCATTTTGGGCACAAACTCCTCTTGCTGGGTTTATCTTCGGCCGCGCAGTGCAGTGAAGAAAACCATTAGTGTACATAATGGGAATGTCTCTAAATTTGCTGATTAAATTGGCCACCATTAACACCATGGAAGTTTCTTTATCTTCTTGGCTATAAGTAAATAAAAAAACAATGAAGAAGAAATATTAAGCAGTCAGTGGTGAATATTTTATTACTTTTCCTCTGTCCATACGAGCCGCACCTTTGGATATGTTAAATTAAGAAGGACGTGCGATGCTTGGTGATGTGTTTCTCGCGGCGAACAATGCACCGTTTACATGGCAACACGATACCTAATTGCATCTCGTGCAAAAGTAAGCAGGGAATGAAGCCAAAGGAAATAAAGAAGAAAGTTTTGCTAACGGCCCTTCTATCGCGAAGAATGGTGTCAACGTTTTGGCAATAATCCTGGAATTCATTTGAAGTCTTCTTGTTTCATGTCACGTGTCAAAGAACATGGTCTGAAAAATGGATTATTTCGTTTCTCTGTTGGTCCTAACTCGATTAATGCTTACAGCAGCGTTTCTTTGTTAAAATTTGTATTACAAATGAAGAATGAATGAATAAATAATTACTGTAGAGAAGAGTACAAGATGTTTCATAGTTATCACCTGGATGTGTTTTCTGGCTAGTTTGAGGGATGGGGAAATTTGCTACTATCCGTCGCGTGTGTTCAAACAGCCCTGGTTGAAAACTGTAAAATCAGTTGTTTGAATTTCTAAGTCAGTTGAAGCACTCTACTGAAAATATTAATTACCTATTGAATACATTTAACATGCGTGTTAATTTTTTATTTATTTATACCGTTGTCTTTCGGACCACACCAATTCTGTTTCGAAATAAAAACGTTTCCATGGAATATTCGTAAGTGGACTTCTCATTCGTCCCTTGTCTTATTTTTATTTTCAATGCTGTTGATTTAATCAGATCGGTTTTATCTAACACCAGTTTCACTTGTAGATTAAAATCCTAAGTAAAATGGCGAATAACTGATTTGCTTTCTTAGATTTTTCCATAAAATTATTGGAATTGGTCTTTGTAATTAAGGAGATAAAACACACTGCAGTATTACTTATCCCTTTAATCTGTTAACAAAAATGTATATTGATGCCTCCATTTTAAATCGCACTCTATATTGTCACCCCACCTTGTAATGCAGTTGTATTTATTACCTATATTATTAATGGAACATTTCTGCATTCACTGAACTTGGTTATTGTTTTAATTTTTACAGGTGATTTTACGTTAGCTACATGAATGAATGCATAAAGTGCTGATTTCGGCGTTACAAAGTAGAACAAATAAAATAGAATAATTTCATTTAATATGAATAACTATGTGAAATTTATAAAAAAATGAAACGTTTATTGTAAAGTTGCTTTAAGAAATAATCAGATGGCAAAAACTGTTTATCATTGGAAATATTTACAACTCCAATGACGCATTTGAGATTACGAAAAGTGTTAAGTAAAAAGCATTGAGAACATAAGCAATGTATAACAACTCTTTTTCCAGTGTGAAAACATTTCGATTGCGCATTTCCTGCTTTCCATTACTTGAATCGTCCGATGATTACAGACCACGGGTTCGTTTAGATCTAGTGAATATGCGCAGAATGTCAAAATGAACAACTTCTCGGCCTTCCATAGAGTGGCATCACTGCTCCGACTGACTTACGTCTTAGGTAAAGCATGTAGGCAATCACCCGGATGCCTGTCTATCATATCACGTAAATTAAAAGTACCGGTATAGCCATCCGGGGAGTAAATAGAAACAGATTAAAGAAAAATATTTCAGATGTTGGCTTACTCAAGGCTGTTTCCAGATATGCATTAGCTCATTCGGTAAACTTGATCAACTGAATATTTTTGCACGCAGAGAACCAGACTGCTTCACTGTAACCAGTAAGTAGGGTGGTGGGATCACATCTACTGATTAACATCATGTTGCACCAAAACACATTCCAAATATCCACCCCGAAGCGGGAATTGAACCATCGTTCTGTGCAGTTGTAGAATCAGAGATAGCATAAAAATGTAACTTGCTAATTGAGCCCCTGGCTATGTTAATTATGCAAAAATAATAAATAGAATTTTTCTAGAAATAAGGTTTCATTAGAAACATTCCTCTTTTTCTGATATCATTACGGCACCGTAAATTATTATTTTATATGAACCTTCATATCGAGGAATAATAAACTGGCCCACTGGTTGGAAATCTCATCTAGTATATAAGTCAAGATTTAGTGAGCGGTTTCATTCGGAAACGGGAGAAAACACAATCAGGGACGGGCACATCAGATTATAAAAATAGAATTAAGTGGTCTGTCATTACTAAAATTGGATTCATAAGAAACCAAGTTACGTGGATGTAGTAGACCATTGGTTAATTAGTCTTTGTAAATTCATTCTGAATGAAATTATTTAAACTGGAAGTTTTTTTATCTGCTATGAATAGGTTGCATGCTTGGAGTACCCGGTGATGCAATAACCAATAAATAACTATACACTGGTGGGTAGGCGTTTCAAAATTCTGTGGACTGTCCCCAGTGAGAATTATAGTCTTTCGAAATTCGTCTCCTTCCCAGTCTCTTCTGCACTATTACACGAAAACACATAATTTCGCTAGTGTTGAAATAATTTAAAGAAATCCGTTACCAGGAAGTCTAAAGGAGGCTTCCCGAATATCGTTCGGGTACCTCAACCTTCAAAGCTGCAATAATAACTTCAGGTAATAAAGAATATCATTTTACACATAAAATCGTATTCCTTATTAACCAACGTTCCTCAAACGTTTTGAGCTATGAAAACAAAGATTCACTGAGCTAATTCTCACGAAACTAAGGACACTGCAATTTGTGGTAGTCGTTTTTTTTTTTTTTTGAAGTGGGGGGCATCAGTTGCGACTCTACGAACTTCACTAAAAAGCGTGCTTCGTATTCCGAGCTTCAGTTTGGTATTGAGTCACGCGACATTACGGATATTGCACATTCTACATTCTTCTGATACGTCGCATACGGCTAATAGTCAGTCGATCATTCAAACAAAATTGCCCACGGTTTTGTCATTACTCGACTTTAATGGTCGCCGTTCATTGCGCGATTTCGATTGAAGGTCTTTCTTATTTAAATCGACGGAACTACAAAAACAAACTTGGAAACAAACGCTTTAGCTCTGCACTTGCAGATATCATATAAATTCCAATTCCTGTAGCAAAACATGTTGAGCTTCATTGACTCACCATTGCTGACTGACGCCACATAGCAATCAGCTATATGACTCGATACGACTTAATTTACCTCAATCTTACAAAGATCGCGCACTTGACATCAGAATCACTGGGCATGCAAATGTTGTTTAACTGGTAATATGACGTCGTTTTTTCTTATGTGCTTTAACATAATTTGAGAAGTTAGATGCTATCAATTTCTGTCCGTCGTATTTTGGCATGCGATTATGTGGTTTCATTTGTATTATTAGAGACAGTTGTATGCTGTTGCGTTTTTATATAAGATCACAGTTTGTTTTGCATTCATCTGGACTTCGTAAAATGAGCAACAAATCTTGTTCTGTATACATATCCTAAATATTTGCCATGATATGCATTATTTACAGTCAGTTGTTCAAGGCAGTTGATCAATCGTAGACGTAAAAAAATGTGGCATCACTGATTTTATAACTTTGTTTTCAGACAGCATGGAATATCACAAATGAAGATTGTTGTTCGAATATAAATTAAACGCGAACCAAAAATCGTCATACTATACATGCACAGACATCAGTACTGTTTCCTTGCACTAATTTTGCTCAGTTTTTAGTAAAACAAAATAATCGTAATGTCCATACCATGCATTCGGATGAACTAAAATTTCAATAAAGGAACATAAGTCGATCGAGTGTCACACACCCTAATCTACTTGTCCTACTAAATAATCTTTACGCGATCTTTGTGTACAGCAGGCAGTACGAACATGTAGGACGTTCTAAGGAGAGCTGCTATCCGGAGATAAAGAGAACAGGTCATTAGTGATGCGTCATTATCTTGGCCACCTGCTGAACATCGTCTGATGTTGCCCATGCTTCGAGAAGTGTTCTCTTACGGGCCAGAAGACACACAGTTTGGTTCGTGTTGTTCACATGACAAATAAGATTATACATTGTAGTAGTTACTTCTGTTAGAGTGCTCACTGAATAATACGCAATCTACATTTAACTGTTCTATCTTTGATTACGTTTAATATATTTAGATATTATGCATTCAACACCCAGAACAGTAATTGCAACCACAAGATGCGGGTAAAACGTTCAATAAATTAAACATTGTGGTTGAAAAGTTGTAGTAGAACTAAGTTATAATCTTGCATAAAATGATCGTATAGTCATTTGTCGGATGGCTAACTGTAGCAGTTTGATATACATGTTAAAAATAATACCTTCCATTGGACGGATATACTAGGTAATGGGATGTTTTTCAACACCAAAAATATCAAACCATATATATATATTATAAAAATAATATATATATATATTAATTTGCATTGAAAACTATTGCTTTATTGGTAACAGTGTGTCCAAATATTACTGAATAATTCCAATTCATTAATAAACAAAACTGGGCTTTAGAAGAATTAAACTTGAGTTAACTATGACCTGTATTGAGGCCCTATACTCCCTATGATTGGAGTGAAGAATTGGTAAGCAAGCATAGCCTGACTCAAGTCACCGAGGGAATTAGATCGTTATGTAGAAGGTGTTATACACATTCTAGTCTTGAACCAATACCTCTAGACAGATGGTATTTCACGCTTTGCGAAGTCAAATGCTATCAGTTTCCGATTGGTATGAAAAACGAACTTCGATTTCGTTTTGTATTAAACACAGCAAATTTTATAAGTAGAATATTATCAATAAACAGCAGTTATAGTAAAAGTTTAATACTTTTTTGTATACCACATAAATACAAGGATTTTACAATAATTAAATTATTGTGAAAATTTATTCATTCAATAAATTATTTTAATTCAGATTTTAAATTCAAGTAGTATAATTAATAGAATCTGATTATTTGAGAAAAGTATAAATGAAGTTCAGCTATTAGTCATAAAGCTTTTACTTTCGATAGCAATTGTTCCCTTTTTTTGAAACAGCCTCATAATTTTATCGAATTATTTGATAAATTCAGACCAACTAACAAGCGAAGAAATTCATAGAATAAAATGCTCAACAGTTTTCGGCGCTTGCAACGCCCTCTCGCTTGAATAACTTATTAATCCTTCACGAATGGCTTAAAATTCAAAAAAATTCAGTTTATATTCAGTTCAGAAATTATATACACTTATGTAACTATCTAATGGAACGTTATACACATATATTTAGAGTATTGACTTTAGACGAGTGAATATACATTTGGTAAAATAATATAAAATGTGTTTCAATAATGAAATGCAGGGGTACGCATATTTAAATAATTATAATAACTAAGAAAAACTCATTATAATATATTTATAATATATTTATTAGCGAATAAAGAAGGCTAAATGAATAAACAGAATTATATTCCTAAAACGCTGTAAGAAAGCTCAGGTTATTTCTACCTGTTTTAAAATTAAAAAAGTTTTTAGGTCTCGTAAGGTGCATCGGATTTATTTTAAGGCTAGTAGGTCACTTTTAAATTATCAGCTATACGAAGCTAAAAATCTGTAGCCCTGTTAAATGGAGAAATCGTTTATATCAAAAACGCCTTAGAATCTGTATTAGTGGCTGAAACGTTTAACACGATTTTGCTCATATCATCGACTTCATATCATTTTTGATCATCATCAAAAAGTAGAGTGTCTAATTTTGAACAAATCGCGTGATGTTATATCACTAAGTATTATAGGGAATATTTTTTAATCAGAGACATGATTGAAACAAAACTGGACGTTCTCTTGAAAACCGAATCCAAGAACATCAATCCTCCATTCATCACAACAAACCTGAAAAATCTGGATTGGCTCAGCACGGTATTGAAACTAACCACAAAATCCTTTGGTCAAAAACTCGCCTTTTACATAGATCCCGTTATAAATTTGAACGTTTATTCAAAGAAAGCGTAGAGGCTTTAGTCCATTGTCCTAACCTGAACGGAATGACTGTATATCTATATCAAAAATCTGGGAAAGTCTAATCAGGATAACTCATTAATTCATATTAATTTTATGTTATTTAATATGATGAATTAATATCTTTATTTCAATCATGTCTCTGCTTAAAAATATTCCCTTTAATACTCAGTGATATAACATCAAGCAGCTTGTTCTATTTTTAAATGATCTATTGTTAGTATTCCACCTTGTATTTTTTTGAACTGTTCTTGCAGTGCCACTGAAGATGGTCTGCTATTTCTAGACCGAAATATTTGGTTAATTAAATATCTTTCTTGTGTTTACGTGCATATATTATTCATTTAAAATAGGTATGAAGTAAACTGATGGCATGATAATTGTTATAATCAGATTTGTGTTCTTTTAGTAGATGGAAATAAATATTGCTTTTGTCCAATCTTGTGGTCATTTTCCATCTTTTCAAATATTATAAAAGTTAAGCAGTCTATGCAATAATTCACGTCCTGCATATTTAATAACTCTCAAGTTTATATTATATTCTCCTGAAGCTTCTCCTATTTTGCTTTGGTTAATGCTTCTGTTAATTCTTCTAGAGTGATGTTTTCCAAGTTGTTTGCAAAGGATGATTCTCGGTTTTGAATGTTTTCATCATACCACAGATCTTGGCAGTAATTTTGCCATGTTTCTATTTTAATGGCATTAATATCTGCTCTTTCTCTAATTTCATTATTGTGTTAGGTCTTTTGAGAGTACAGTCTCTTTCTAATTTTATTACAAAATTGTCCCATCTATTTCTGTTTATTTTCGTGCATGCTGCTTTTGCTATTGCTCTTAATATGTTGTATTCGATTTTTGATTCTATTGTCCTCAGGTTGATCCAGTTTTTATGTTTGTTTTTTCTTTTTTTCAATGATGCATTTAGTTTCGCCATCCCAGTCCCTAAGACCTCTTTTTCTTTTCCACTTTTTGTTTGTTCCTACACTTTCTTTTGAAGCTGTTTTCATTATAGTTTTAGGTTTCACAGTTCTTCTTCTATGTTCTGATTTTCTTTTATACTTGTCATCCAGTTCTTTATTAGTTTTTGGTACAAGTCTCTATTACTGTTGTCGTTCCAAAGTCCAAAACTTTGAAGAATTCAAAACTTCTATTTTCCTTTTGCTCTTTTGATATTTTCCATCTTGGTGCCCATTTTATTTTTTTAATTCAAATTATGAAAGACGAATTGAATCATCAGAAATGAAATTTCTGCGCAGAACTTGAGGACTAACAATAATGGATAAAATGAGAAGTAGAGAAATCAGAAATAAACTTGAAATCACAAACTCCCTAAATGAAACAGTTATTTGCAGTAGAGAAAAATGGAAAGTACTGAGAATAGATAGAAGCAGAATACCTAAATAAATTCTAAATTACCACCCAAAAGGTACCCGTTGCAGAGGAAGACCCTTAAAAAGATGGATTTGAGTCCGGAACAGGCCACCTGGTCTATAAGCCTGGAAAGGAAGAAGGCATTAGGTGGCGCTTTTTTAGAATTGTCTGTTAGTTTAATTGCCTTTGTGTTCTTGTACTGAAGATGCCTATGAAGCGAAAATTCTACGCTAATAAAATATATTACGTGGGTTTTTACCTGGTATTATAATTATTTAAATAAAACATGTGCACATGCTGTATAAGTTAAAGCATAAAGAAAACATTTACTCTGCAAAAAATACTCCACAATCAATTCTTCTTTGGCTTATTAGTTTACAGAGAAATGTGGTATTCGGCAATTATTTCATACTACATGAAGCATATTGAACCTTCAGAGAGAGTTAAAGCTAAATTATCAGAATTTCAGAGAAAATATTTTTTTTTCATCGATTGGTAGATATGCTATACTAACACGTCAAAACATACTCGGTTCATTCATCAAATAAAATATTAGACATTATTGCAAGAAAACTTGTGCACCTTCCTCTGAGCATCTTGGAATAGCAACATGTGTCGCTTGGTAATTGGATCTTTTTTTTTTAGTTTTGGCAGCAATTTGGATCTTGGCAATCAATCTGTAACGAAGGCTAGACACTTTATTACCATCATGAGCCCGAATGTTTTCCGCAGGAACTTGTAAACCTTTTTACACAAATAATTCCCTCATCCGCAATCAGCCCTCCGTCCTCACTGCCGTGAAAAGCAGTGAAAACACCGAAGCAAAAAGATTCCTTTTCATCACCGCAGGAAGCATATCCTTCGGTTGCACGTATAGCATCCATAACGGCGAAGGATTCTCTGTTTGAAACAACACACACACAAGGAGATTATCTTGGCAGTTACCGTGACAACGATACTCGGGAGAGTTTTAAGAAAAAAAAAAAAAAAGGAACGAAAACTGAAACTCTTGTTTTGTGCTGCTGAGTTTTAGAAAGCGGCACGGTCTCGTGCGACTTGCTGACTCAAAAGAACGAAACATATTACACCGAAGTCACGACTCCCGTTTTTTTTTATTTGCCATCATTGAAGTACTCTGAAACTGATTTTTTTTTCGTGTGTTTTTATTTTACTTTATGAATAAGGGAAAATTTCTAAACTTAAAATTGCTACATGTCCACTGTTTTTATGGGAGCATACTCTGCTAGGAAGGGTTTTTTTCCTTCTTTTTTATCCCTTTAAGTTGTGGAACGAAGTGCTTCAGACAAAACTACTGAGTTTTCATACTACCATATATTGTGGCAATCTAAGAACATAACTTATTTCAGCTTCAAAAATATTTCTTGAAATTATTCCATAAATTTCTTTAACAGAAACCAACTGGTAAGAAGTAATTTGTTAAGGTGTTAAAACTCCGGTATTAAGAATTCTTTCAATTCAATACAGACTCCCAGAGTCAATTGACTTTGGAAGCCTTTATTGGACTGAATATTAACTTCATATTGTTTTAATGCTAATATGAGAATAAAAAAGGTTCATAAATATATCTATACTGCTATCGTTGACAACGAACTGTTACAGCAATGAAATCGGTTGTGAATATATATATATATATATATATATATATACACACACCCTATATCTATAAAATGATAAGCTTTTTATGTCACGTTTGTATGTCACGTTTCTTGAAATATTTTGAAACTCAGCGGCTACCCTGAGTGTCGAGTCTTCAAAATTCGAGTCATCAGAATTCAAGGAGAACCGGCCTACCAGTCCGGAACTCGGGGTGGTTGGGCGCCGTAGGCGCGAGGGGGGGCGTACTCCCCTAGTAAATATATATGTGTGTGTTCAGAGTAAGAAAGTTACAACTATAACTCTTTTATGTCTTTTCACAACCCCTTCGTCAGCTGTAGCTTGACAGGTTTCATTCACATTCCGGATGTCGACTTCCAGTTAGTAATGATTATGCCATTTGGTTGGAAACACCTGGGTTCGAATCCAGTCTGAGACTCAGAATTTATAAATGCGTTCCAACTGAATATGAGTTGCCCGGTCTCTACTGGATGATTTTTTTCTCTCGGAATCTTGAATTTTTAATCTTGCAAGAAAACAATCCGGTTTGAAAATACATGCAATCCACAGACAACACCAGAGATTATGTACGTAGAATTAGCACAATGCATCGATTAGGTTTCTACATGTCAAGTAACTTGATCATGAGAGGCCGTTTATCACTTGAAGGGAAAAGTGAGATGCAGGTGAGAATCCTTAGAGAAATTTGTAAGCAAGTTCGGTTCTTCACGGGTAAACAACTTCCTCTCGCAAAATTTAACAAAATGGCTAGAAATCATTAAAGTCAATCACTTCGCTGTAATTTGATATGTAAACAAATAAAACACAGTATTAGAGCGTACGCTGAAATCTGACTACATAAATTAATCTTGGTTACTGTTATTTTCACAAGTAGGCTATTGCAAAGAAAATGAAAAGGGTAGAAAGGCTTTCGCCCTGACAGAAAGGAACTGAACGACTGTGTATATATTCCTGTCTACGTGTGTCTGTGTGTATAAATATACACACACACACACGCGCGCGCGCGCGCGTGTGTGTTAAAATTACTTATATACAGGATGTCCATAAATAAAGAAGGGATTTAAAAGTTTAATGACTTTATTTATTAATTCTTTTTTTTTCTGTTATAATGAAATACAAAACCCGGAGATTTCTTTTTATTAATTATTAATGAGATATTCATATTTAAACCCCTTTGTGACTTACATACACACAAATGGTGGCTCGTGTGTGTGTATATACATATATATATATATATATATAAGCCGAAAACGGGTCCTAAGTTGACTTACGATAATGAATGTTCACTACACAAAATGCTATCGCGAAAGGCACCTTTTTGGATTGTGAGCATTTATTTATTTATTGTTAGCATCGTGTTAAAAATTAAAACACTGTGGCGTGATCGTGATTTAAATATTACGAAGATAATTGCTTATCCTCATCGGAATTCATTTTCGCTTGAAACGGCCTTACAAAGGTTTCTCAATAGTCAAACCAAAAGCGAGGAATAAGTATACCCCCAGCGTAGCAAGATATGCAGTTTCCACATATCAGTGTCAAACAAAAGCTCCCACCCACCCCCTTTTTTTAAGCTTCTTCCTGTAAGAGACGTCTTAATTTTCCTGTCATCTTTAAGTAATAAATTAATTATTTATAATAAAAATGTTTAAATTAATACACAATATTATTTATTTTTTCTTAATTTTTATCTATGCTAATCCCTCATGGACTAAACGACTTCAAAACATGGACGTTTTCGTTTTTATTCCAGCATCCATTAGGCAAGCTGATGGTATCACACAGTGCAATGAAAATCAAAACCACGTAAAGATTTTATAATAATTTTTATTATAAACTATTAGTTCCATAAACTATTAGATCCATGATTACATTAAGGTTACCACTTAATGCAGTTCTGTCACTGTGTGATTTGTCCTATACTCGGCCGGTAGTTGGTGATTTAAGAGTTTTTGGTGATTTAAGATTTAAGAGTAGTTGGTGATTTAAGGACATTTCTGGAACTGTAGAAGTATTCAAATCCTGCTCAGTGTCATGCTTGCTTTGCTCAATGTTTGATACGAATGCATCTTTTCAGTTTGTTACATCTCTGGTTCAATTTCTAATATACTAAAGCGGTATAACATACCAATCATTTACTCCTCAGTTAGGTTTCTCTCATCTGTAATTACTGAAACTAGGAAACAGAGAAATAAAGAATATAATATATATTTTTTATTTATTTATTTATTTATTATTTGTTAATTGTTCAGTGCTCTTCAACATTTTTCAACCCTCTCCCATCAAATACCACCTAGTTTTTCATCAGCACATGATGACTTCGTAGATATAGTGTCTTCGGCCGTAATCCAGAAAAAAAAACATATTTGCAAGAGAAAATAAAGTCACAAACTCTATATCAGTTACCTAATTCGGAGTTTTCACCCATTCCACGCTTAGGAGAGGGATACCCAGAATATCGAACCTATAATGTTGATATTATTACAGATTTTCTAGTATCACCACCATTTATCTAATAACTACTTCGAAGTTGAACAAAAGAAACTGTATGGCGTGCCAATGTTCACACAAATTTAAACAACAATATATTGTTGAAATGTTCTGTAATGTTGCTAAGATTACTATGATAACAATTCTACACTATATTTGTACCGAAGTATAACTAAAATACAAAATAACACAAAACGTATTGTCTTTGCTATTTAACAGTTCTACCGGATAAATACATTTCCGGTTAAAATATTGATGTGTGATAACGATTGGAGAGTTATGGTATTTAAGAGCTGGCTAGATTTTAAACTAATTCTAAACAGAAAAAGACTGATGGAAAAAATCGTATGTGCATTTAAAATTTAAATACAACGAATATCAGGATAGATAGGGTCTCCTTGGACTCTCTGCTAAGTAAAGAAGTTTATTATCAGTGTTATTTTCTGTTATGCAGCTTAAAGAACCCTTCTCTCTCCGAGTTATTTTACCTGTTTCTTTTTGCTTTGGTTTTACTTACTTTCGTCTATCAAAATTCTTTGCGCGAGTTTTAAGGACTCTTACGAATTGTTTTAATGTTTTATCTGCAGTTTTGTTAATATGACTGAATCCTCCTGCAGCAGAATTATAATCCGCGGTGATGGAATGAGAACACGTCAGGATTATATGATTAATCTTGAACATGACCTGCTTGTAAGAATAGTTTGTTGTCTATCTACTGCGTTAGAAACAGCGCTCGAAAAATGAAAAGAAATAATTAAGATTTAATGTTAGCGTATCGGGAAAACTTAGGAAGGCAACGAATCACCGTTCGTGATTATTGAATTTTAAGACAGATTTATGACTGCGTCAAAAAATTCCTGATCACCGATTATTACGTAATGGATAACACCCACGTAATGCTCGTGAAAAAAACGAATGAGGAGTAGATACATTTGCTTTGCTTTGTGGGGATTTTCGTGCTGGTTTGTTCGGCAAATATACTTTATTTCTATATATGAATGACGAACAGAATTACTTTCAGTTTTAGAGATTAGGGATGCATGTTTTACGAGTAAATATTCTATTAACGTTCACTACAGCAGATGCCCATTGGAAAGACCATCATCATCACGAACCATGGCTCACTACCCGCTGGTGTCCGATGCCTCCTTCACACTCTTCCACCTTTCTTTGTCCACTGCACAGTGTTGTCGCAGTTTCTGTAACCCCATTCCACAGCAGTCCTTTATGTCGTCTATCCATTCTCTGTATGGTCTACCTCTTCTGTTTACACCATCCATAATATCAAACATAAATGTCTTTATCTTCCGGTCCTCGCTCATTCTGCCGATGTGTCCAAATAATTGCAGCATCCGTTTTATAATCTTCTGCATTAGATTCTCCTTTGGTTGTGTCTTCTGATAGAGCTCTTCATTGGTAATTTTCTGTATTAAAGTTGTTTCTGTAACAAGTTCTTTCATATGCCAAATTTCTTTTTCTTGATCCTTTATTTATTGGCCACGTTTCAGATCCATACAGTACACCGCTGAAGACGCATGTTTCCAGTACTCTCAGTTTTGTTTGCAGGCTGATCACTTTACTTTTCCGGATGTTATCCATGGCCTTCAGATTTGTTATTCCCTTTGCAATCCTGATCTTTTTGTGGCTTTTGTTTAGAATTTTTGCTCATTTTATATGTGTTTAAAATAATTCTTCTGAACAAATGCAGATGCATTAGCCTAGGAATTAAGAACTGTTAAGCACACATTTATTCCTTTCAAGTCTACCTTAATAAAATGCGATGCTCAAAAAATTAAACTGCTAGACATTATTGTTCCGAAACCATTTGCACTTTTAAACCTTTCAAAACATTCACCCAGGTGTTTATTCTCCGACTACAAAAATCACGAGTTTTTCATTTATTAAAATCACAAGTGATAAATATCTAAATTGAACTTTAATAAGTTACTCGTATATTTTGAAATATCAGAATATTCACAGTACGTATTATAATAATAATAGTCATTCCCTGTCGCACACATGCATGCATCAAAAATAGAATCTTTGTTCGATAATCAAAAGTAAAATAAAACAAATTGATAATGGAAAAGATTCACTTTGTATGTGGTTAAATCATCAGCCCATTGGACTACAGCCAAAAATACTTCATTAAACATTCTGAATATCCATAAAGGTCATAATTGCACATAATATATTTTAGAATAACACGAATATTGTTTTGGTAATGTTATCCTGACCTTTCCCCTTCCACTCGATCAAATTCGGGGGGTTGGGAGTGCTGTATTTCTTATTCAGTATGTAGAGACCGAAGAATGTTATTTTGTAGGGCTGCTGCGACAAGGTAGGTTGTATTGAGATTAAAGTGTGTTTATCCAGTATTCTAATAAAGCGAACTCTTAGGTAATGAATTCCTTCAACTGAGTTTTAATAAATGTGTTCACACCTTTTGGCATTTTTACAGAACAGTAAAAAGAAAATAAAATGCTCATTCTGAAATGTGCGGTTTGTTTTCTGAAAAATCTATGCAGTAAAACTTTCACTGAAGTATGCCGTTGGTATCTAAAGAATGAATCTTAAATGCCTTCTTATTTCTGCTTTTATTATTTTTCTGAAAGTGACAGATCCCTTTCTGAAACCTCATTAAATTCTGTATCGATTTTCAGTATGTATAATTCTAGTCAGACATTTGATAGCCGACTATGTGCCATTGCACACGTGTCATTTCTTTTGTGTCGTGTACATTTCTACAGCGTTCTTCTTCTGTTGTTCATCTGTATGAGAAATGTGGTTTCTACTAATAAATCCCTCGAGAAAAATGATGCACGTGTATTTGTTTGCGCAGTCTTTAGGGATAGAGGATTAGACGCAACTTAAATACACTTACCGTAACGGTTCTCCTGATGTTTTAGGCTGTTTGTGCTTTAACTGAAATGATTCCTTTTTTCCTTACCATGAAATGCCGCCCCTTCTACTTTATCTTTATTTGAATACGCGAAAATATAATTATAAATATGCACAAGATATCTGTGTATGTGGGATTGATTTGTTTGGGTATTTTATCAAAGTTAATTAAAATATGAACAGTGAATAATAATATTTGAATCATTTTATTAAACTCTGAGAAAGCAATCGCGAAGAAAACCCAGTTCAAATGCAGTTCCAACCATCTGTTGTTTCCAGATAATGCGTTTATAAAATGCATTTTGGCGTTGTATCTCAGACATCATTTATAACATTTAGGAAGAAAAGATAATAAAGTCTCCAGGGATAAACACTTTCCTTATTAGTCACTTCAGGCATCAACAGTGACGCTAATTAGGTAAACCAATTAAGTAAACAAAGTAAAGAATATTGCCTTTTTTCATCAAAAGAACAGATTCTCTGGGCGCCTTCCTCATTCATTTTGCCTCTCTGATATCGGTGTATTGCTTTTAACAACAAACCCGTCAGTCATATCGGCGGTGGATAGTGGCAGGTGCCAACGTAACAATCAGAATTTTCCTTGCTACAGAAGCCCTCAGTAGTTCAGACCGTTAGCATCCTCCTGTTGCCTTGGATACGTAAGTGACAGTTTGACAAGTGGCCTGCATAGACACCAGACAACAGGACCGGTGCCTGGAGGAAAATATCCTTGTTCGAAGTTTCTTTCGGGATATTTACCTTGTTCCGTTGGTTTAAAGCTTTAACAAATGGTAGTTTCCTCTCCTTGCATTCTCCAATACGACCAGTGTTGCAGGTTTCTGTCTGTTCTGGCGAATAGCTCAGTAGGGATTTGCGCCCGAATTTTCAAAACCAACAGAAAAACGATATCTGAATTCAAAAATGGGAACAGGAAGAAAACAAAAGATATACGAAAGTATTTTGTATGTTTTCTTTCGAAGTTTTTTCTAGGTCGCTTTTAAAGCGCCTATTTTATACAAACTGTGCTGTTTATCTTTGTAATTAGCACGTATTATTCGACTTATTCTTCACTGTTATCGACGTGGAAATGCAAAACTAAGGTTATTGATTTTTTTCAGGTTAGTACTTGGAACTCAGCCTACGTTTCGTGTACAAGACATGAGCTTACGCATTATTTTTTCCCAAGTTCTTGATAATTTGTTTTCTTTGATTAGTGATTAAAATAATTTCTTTTTGTTATGACGGTGTTGCATATCGAAGTGTTTACCAGATGGTTTCGATGTAGTATGGTTTTGTGGATTATCACCTGTTGATCGTGCTCATTTTTCGTTTATTTTTTATTATTTGGATTTCTGCGACATCTACTAATCGTATTAAAATATCTTCTCACATTAAAAATCCGAGAAAATGTTAATTAATTAGCGTATGATGATATAGCGTCCGTGAAGCCTCTTTACAGGAAGTTACGGCACCCTGTCATTAAACTGATATAAAACAATAGAATGTGTTTTTGTCTGTAAACTGCGTGTGTTCTCCTGGCTGTTTGCTGTTTTTAAGGACTAAAAATACGGGTTTCCGTGTAAAAACACTTCACCTCCATATGAGACCGACTAACTCACCATTTTGATTGGAAATCCCCTGATAAGGGATTAGAATCCGACACTTTCCAACAAAGGACATATCTAAATACTAAACTGAGCTACGAAGGCTCCAGAAGAAATGAAAATATTTTACTTCAAGATCAGTACAGTTGTCTATTTGTACATTGAAAATTTTGTTTCTAATAGAGAAATTTGAGCTCAAATTATATTCAGCTCTTGTATGACTGAGTGAACAGTGTCACTGGTTTGCGGCCGACGGTTCAAATTCAGCAATGGCACACCAATGTTAGACAACATAACATATATTTTTCTGTTACCTATGCCTTGTAATCATAATTACCTTGCTTATTGGAGAGATGAAGTGGCTTATTCAAGGCTGTAGATTACTAAACATTACCCACGGTACGAATGCCTTATAGAAATGGATCGTTTTGGTATCATTATCATATAAAAGACAGTGATGTGGTGGTGAACGAGGTATGCAAAATTTCGTCTGACTTAATCAAGATGATTGTGATTCAAAAATTCACGCAACATGAGAGCTCGTGGGAAGAGTATCCCAGATGAAAATATGCTACACTTTCGTACTTATTGGAATCCCAGAAAAGCAATTCTACAAGCTCCTCTCCTCACCGAAAATCATGGTGTAAAGTGGTTGCTGTATTGTCAACAGTGTGCCAATTGGACACTTCGGAGAGTTTAAAAGGCCGTGCTGGTCCGACAAGTTGCAGTTAACGAAGCACAACGTAGATGGAAAGCAACGTCCATGGTGCAGAGCACAAATTGGATGCATATCTCATACATAGTTTCTACCATACAGATCCGGTAAGAATAGTGTCATGGTTTGGAATGTTCGCTGGTCATTACTACAACCCGTTCCATTATTGGGTATTGTGCAACTAATGTGGCCTACCAATAGTTTGTAGCAGATCGCATGATCTGTCCCATGATGTTCATAGACTGGTCTTCCAGACTCATTATACCTCAGGTGGTTAGAAAAACACTCGGACCTCTTATAACTTGATTAAGGTGGATTTACCGGGTCTCAATTCAGTTAAATACCTATACGATGTTCTGGAATATGCTGTCAGGTGTATAGACATTGTCTCCTCTTCTGCTCAGGGATTGCGAATTGACGTTCCACATACATCACCGATATAGATACACAAATGTCATCAGACAAGTAGCGCATCGATGCAATGCTGGGTATTATTGTTCGTACATCGCTGCTTGAAACAGGTAGTGGTAAAACAGTTGTAAAGATTACTCGAACAATTCAATCAGGATTACATGTCAAGAATTGAGTTTGAAAAAGCTGTTAAAAGCCGAAGTGTGATACGGGAGCTTTAGGAGATATTCGACAAGAAATACTCATATATGAATGTATAAAAAGACATAATACAAAATGTCGAATGTGACAATGAAAAAAAGTGACAATGTCGAATTCTAGTTCCCGTCTATAAAAAAAGAACATTAACAAATTCCTGTAATTCTCACAATGTAAGAGAAAGGCTAAGAACAATTGTCGAAGAAAAACCTGGATTTAGGCCAAAAAGAGTTGGTGGGATCAGATTTTCACATTAAGACATATAGTTGAGAAATCGGGGGAATATAGTAAGGATTTGTACTTACGTTTCGTATCTGGAAAAAGCACATGACAAGGTACCAAGAAAATAGCTGTTGGAACGCAACTGTTATTTGCTGGAGTGAATGGGACATTATACAGAGCAATACATGGTCTACATTTGAGTTGTAAGTTAGTAGCTGGGCTTGAAGGAAGTACAGAAAGGTGAATGGTTGGATGGAATGTCAGTGGTGAAAGAAAATTTGCTTTCTATCTCCACTCTTATTCATCATCTGTATGAATCACATTCTGTAAGAAGGCATTAAACATTATATCAGAATCGGAGATATTAAGCGTGGCACTTTGATTTATGTAATAATGTATTTATCAACAAATCCAGTGCACGTCTCCAGGGTTACTTTCTCTTACTTTTTTCTGATACGTTCTCTAACTAAATTGACTAATAATACATTTGTCATTGAAATTCGCAGGAAAACCTATGAAAATAGGCAGAAATAAAAAACTTCAAATGAATTCATTAAATATGGAAATAAACAATAGAATAATCAAGGCTTGTATAGTGGTACGCCAGTTGAATAAATGTATATGGAATAACGGATAAATTAGCTAAAACACTGAAATGAGAGTTAAGAATGAAACAGTCAATAATGGAATCGTTTAAAAACGAAGATGTTAGGAAGGAACATGACATTCAGCATTTAGGATTATGTGAGCAGAGCTAATATAAGATGATACTGTTGCTTAAACAGAATTTGAAAGGGGAAAAATTAGCAAAACAAATGTTTTCATCCAGGAAAAAGACCAAAAGACCAATGTAAGGCCAATATTTTGGTAGATGGATGAAATGAATGTCCTAGAAGAAAAACGTATAATCTTTAAGTCTTGGGGGGGGGGAGTATAAAATCGTACAATGTTGCAGTGTTGACGTGATACTTTCCGTAAAATTGTTGACAGCAGATAAGTTATAATGTAAATTTAATCGTGTAGTACTATCATAGTAGCCTGTATTCTCCTTTAGGATACATATCAGGAAATTGATAAAACTACCAATCTGCAAGTAATAAATGAAAGGAAGACAACTTACACAAGTTTCCTTTCTTTTATGTACAAGTGCAGTGATAAATAGAAATAATTTTATTCTGACAGATAATAAGAGCTGAACACATTTCAGAATCATTTTGAATTAAATTTCCTGACAGCAGATTGTTCACAGATCACCATTTTCTTTTTAAATAAAACTAACTCCTTTAATTTGTTCCCCACAATCGAAAGAATCGATCCCAATTTCAGAACGGAAATGCTAGTAAAAGGATCACGCGATCGTAGTAACGACTGAAAGGACCAAGGTTCGAATTCCGTCAGTGACGCACACAACATAAGAATTTTTCAACTGAAGGTTGTAAATTAGTGTTGATACCCCAACACCAATAGGTGTTGGGGTATCCCCTTCGGAAATTCTTTTTTTTATAATACAGACGCCCTAGCCAGAAGACACGCATAGTTAACAGACACCCATTCTGCCGTAAATTCAAAATAAAAGCATCATTGCAGAAGATAATTTTCCTTTTGATTCGAGTAATGTGCGCTTCCTTCATTATTTCTATTAATAAAATCCTTTCTTTTGTGTGTGAGTGAACCTCCTGCATAAGAAGAAAATCATCAGAAGACTACAGGATTTTGTTCGAATACTTCTATTGCATAGAAACTGTGTTCGTTATAATCTCACAAATATCAACAGACAAACAGTACAATTCACCAGAAAAAAAATGCTCTTGATATGATAAATGACTCATGTATCATGTTGTGTTTCAGAGATTAACTATTAATGGAACACCCACTCCAAATTACAGTTGTACAGTCTGTATATAACCCGGATCAATTTCTTATTTCATAGCTGATGTGGGAGATGCCACTGTTTGTCTTTTCGATAGTGCTGTTCTAATAATAGATGAAATATTCAGTTGGATTGGATGCACAATACCTTCAAAATAAAAGACGCGATGATCAGAAGAAACTACGCAACGATACAAGAAAGTTTTTAGTGTTTAACGTGACTACTTCATACATTAATGATTTTTAGTAAATATTTTAATTCGATTTAGTTATGTGTATATTTGAATTATTTAAAGATCATACTAAAATATTTTCGTGCATTCTCCATACTAAGTGATATTTTTCCATCTTCACATTATCTAAAACAACTTTAATTTGCAATATTTAATGGAAACATATAATAATCATAATTAAAAGAATATATAGAAAACAGAGACGGAGGACTTCTTTCCAGAGTCTAAAAATAGCGGAGAAAAAGTACATTTGTCTGGAAAAAATCGACGTCTGAAACAATCCTGTGAGGAATGCTCCGCATTAAATAACGATAAATCAGAGCGGAGCTACTCCAACATTATACTCTGCCTTTCCTGTGGCACACCGAGGAGGAGGTGGAAAGGAATATCGAAGTGTAGCACATCACAATTGCCTGATGAATGTGTGCTATTCGATTAATTTGTAGATATCTCCATTTTTCGAAAGTAGGTCAGTGCTTTCATTGACATAACAGTTTTCAGCAGTATTCGGGATGCAGAGAAGCTGGGTTGTTTATCTGAACGTTTATTTTTAGCTCTTTCGTATTGATTTTTAAAGTTATCCGAAGGGAATGAGAGAAATATTGGGACATTCTATACTTACCATCCGCAACGAAATCCTAGTAACTGTCTTTCTTTTTTCAAACAAAAAATTCTGTGCATTGATAAGGTATTATCATTTTATGTGAATGTATTAAGTGAAAAATAGCACGAGAGAATTTAGCGATGAATTGCATATGATTATCATATGTTGATTCCATGCTGGAAGTTTATGTATAATTTTCAGTAAAAGAAGTGAATGAAGCGCTTTGCTGGTTTATCATTGTAAACCAATTAGAATTTCGTGCATCATTACTATTCATTTTATTCAGAAATGTTTGAAATAATTCCTTGTATTATCGGCTGACATGCAGAATAAATTGCTGAAGGGAGAATCCATCCGCCTTTATCTAAGACCAGATAACTCATCTTCGAAAAATAATCCATTTTAAAGTATTATTTTTTGTTGTGCAGACAAGACCTGAAATCAGGTCATTACAGCCAAAGGATAAATAGCTTCTGATTGTACTCCAGAATTGCTTATGAAAATCAATTCCATGTCGATAAAATGCGCTAATCGGATTCGGTTGACTGTGCCATGACCTCCACGTACTATAGGGCGTATTTTTGGTATTCATTAATTTGGAACCACTGCCTTCCTAGAGGAGGGAAGTCAACCAGTGCACCCATCAATTATTAAATGGACCTCTTCCATTAAATCGAAAATATCACGGGAAATCTATTTTAAGATTCAATCCTTGCGTCATTTAATATCCTCTTTACCCAGGGAAGGTCGACGCAACTGCAGTATATTGGTGAATCTGTTCTTTGCCATTTCAGATGAGAAAGATGGTGGAACCACACTAAGTGAGGATAATAATTTGTTATCGAGATGCAGTCATTAAAGATTTTTCTCGGAGATATAGTAACTTTAAATGACCCCGTAATTTCAAACTAAATGGTCGCAATATCACATTCATTCAGATTTAGATTCACATTCAAATTTATTGAGGTATTTTATTATAAAGTATTTCATAATGGAATGAAGCCCCGACAGATAATCAAATCTCGACTGATCACTTTTTTTAAAGCGATGCAGTAACCTGAAAAAAATCACTTCAAAATAAACGTTTCTTTACAGAGAGAAAGAGTAACATAATAATACTCGTAATTAAAAATTGTAAATTCGTAATAAAAAGATTTGTTAAGCAAATACAATATTTGTATGATAAAATATAGGTTAATTTCACCAATTTTATTAGATCGCTATTTAGAAAAATGAATTGTGGTTAAGATTCTGGATTTTCAACATATTAATAAGAGGAAATCCTTCCCAGCGTAAACAGTGTATCGACTTGATTTGATTGTATTGGTTTAGCTAACGTATTACCAACCTGCCTGATTTGCATAGTAGATAATCTCATTGTTAATTTCATTTATGGTTTGAAACCACCGCTGCACTCATTCTGTTTATTGGTTGCCCCAAATAACTTGAAACTGTCCCTTTTTGTTTTGTGAAGCATGGCTTTTCCATCATCAGCCATATTGATATTATTAATGTGCTGTAGGTTTATCATCTTTCATCATTAGGATTGGCATTAAAATAATTAAAAACAGTTGGCGGAATTCGGGTTATAGTTAATATCTTCTTTCTTTTCCTAAGGGAATAACTGTTCCAGGAAATGTTGGGAACATTTCTGATATGACTGTTTGGAACGAACTTTAATTAAGACAGCTGTAAAATTCCTGCTTTGCAAGTTTACTAATAATGTTAATCAATTTTTTATCCCAAATCATCAAGACATTCAAAATATTATTTGTATTGAATCCACAGAGTTTGTGTAATTCGATATGTTTAATTTGCATTTTATTATCATTATTTACGATAATCCACGATAAACAAAGTAATATATCAAGGAGGGTAATACGGTTATCAGTCCATCGAGATAATGCGCTTTCTTTGTGTGTACAGAAATATCTAACTAAGACTTCTGGAAATAATAAATTGTCTATAAATGAGTCCGCTTTATCTTTCTGAAAAATCAGTTTTAATGTAGTTATAATAATTCTTTGAAGATTGTGATATCGGACAGTTTAATTCTGAAGAAATTATAATTCAAACCTTTCCTTCCATAGCAGTTTTGAAACATTTGTTTCACAACAGCTGTTTACAAAAACATCACATCTGTTTCCATCTTAAATATAGTTTAAGAAAGAAACAAATGGCAAATATAGAGCTTCACTTACAGCTTAGAATTCGATGATGTGGACACTCTACATGTACTCCCTCTGTCCAAAAAGAAACCGAACTTTTGATAGCAAATAAAACAGAGAACAATTATAATTATTGAAATCATTTATTTCAATCAATATACTCTCCCTCAGCTTCGATACAGTGTTTGGATGGTCAATTAATTCGTTAAATGAGTTTTTATATCGTTTTTTGGGATATTGTTGAGGGTCGTGATTACTGCCGCTTGAACGTTTTCAATGGTGTTGTATCGCTTTCCCTTCATCGGCAAATGAAGTCGGGGGAAGACAGAGAAATCACAGGGTGATAAATAAGTAGAATACAGCAAGTGATCCAACACACAAACTTGGATGTTGCTCAAAAACTGTCTCACAATGTTCGAACGATAAGATGGTGTATTATCGTGCAAAAGTGACCAGCTGCCTGCAACACGATATTCATGCCGTACGCGCGAATTCTCGCTATCAATCGCTTCAAAACTTCTAGATAAAACTCACCATTGACCGTTTTGCCAGGAAGAACGAATTCTTTGTGGATAAGAATTCGTTCTTCAAATGTTTTAATTTAATTATAATAATTCTTTGAAGATTGTGACATCGGACAGTTTAATGCTGAAGAAATTATAATTCAAACCTTTCCTTCCATAGCAGTTGTACGTTTCTACGATTCCAAGGGCGTTCTTCAAATGCCCTTGGAATCGTAGAAACAAATCGGCATCGTTTTTTCTTTTGACTTCTCCAAGCGACTTTTATTCGGATGCCCCTCTTCTGGTGGTGTCTACTCAGCATCTCAGCACACTTTGTTTCGGGCTCGCACTCAAAACACTGTTTCATCACCAGTAACGATCGTTTCAAGGAAATATGAGTCATTACGAATGGTTTTAATGAGGTCCTTTCAGTGTTCAATTCGATACATTTTTTGGTCGTCGGTCAACTTGTGGGGAACAAATCGCGAATTCAATTTACGAAGGCCCAAACTCTCGGTCAAAATGTTGTGCACAGTTGATTTTGGAATCCCCAATTCATCTTCAATCAACTCACGGATAATTTCGGGTTTTCTTTGATGAAATCACGCACTTCTTGTATGTTAACTTCGCAGAGTCCAGTTTTTGGACGACTCGGCTTTTCGTCCTCCTCGAGCGTCTCACGACCACTTTGAAATCGCTTAAACCACTCGTAAACTTGAGTATGGGATAAGCATTCATCACCGTATGCTCTTTGAAGCATTTGATGCGTTTCGGTAAAACGTTTACCAAGTTTAACACAAACTTCAATCGCAGCTCTCTGTTTGAAACTCATTTTCGACCGTTCGTCAAAATACAGTGTCACTCTTGCCACTATAACTCGGCTTCTAATGAAACAAATGTCATTAGCAATTAACACACACTAATGAAGGTAGCCGCTTTCGACAACAAAAATATACAACAGCTGGCGCCACTAGTTGCTTCTATTTTCGAAACGTTCGGTTTCTTTTTGGACAGGGTGTGTGAAATGTCATTCAATAATGCTTAGTGAAACTATTAGCTCGTTGCTATTTTTGTTATCTTGCGAGTTACACAAAAAATCTTCTACTTTCACTTTAAAGCATTTCTATGAAAGCTATCAACTCTAATTCGGCTTGAAGTAGCTGTAATTAACAAAGCTGTCAATTAATTGAACATCGATATTCACCAAGTGATGGCAAAACATATAAAAATTGTGTGATGAATTTTATTCTTTATTGTGAGACGAAACCCATCTTAGAATCTGATATTTTCTTCAAATGGACCTTCTCAAGAGCATAAACGATTCTTTATTCTAAAACGTGGCCTTAATGAGCATTTCTGTGGAAATTACATCAGTCAGAATCTTGTTTTTTAAAACTTCACGAAAAATTCTTAGAATGTGAGGAGTTTTTTTGCTCTCTCCTGCTAAGTCAGCTACTTGTTGGTTAAACATTCTTTTGAGAGAGCTTTCGTAGGTCGCGTAGTGACTGATTAAGTCGTTGCCTCAAAGAGTGATGTTGTTGCGTTGCGAAGACTTTAACAGTTAACACTGAAGTCCACTTTTTCAAACTTTGACTTTCGTTTCCACTTAAATAGCTCCCCGGAAACAAATAGCAAACGTTTCATGCAGCCGACTTACGCCTGTTTGTAACAGTCAAGTGTGTAACGCTCAAAAGAGGCTTTTAATCAAACAAAACGACGCATTCGACAAAAAAGCGAATAAATGCAACAGTGGTATAAGACTGTTTTTGAATGTCTTGCTACTACTGAATGCGTGCGCTGTTTGGAGAAGAGAATTACTCATTCGATTTCCACCGTGCAAAAAGAGAACTCTTTCTAAGCTGTATGGCAGCTCCACTCACAATGTTTGCCACAAGACAACGAAATAAGAACTCAGAGTAACGAACTTCTAGAAGCTGCCAATTCTTGGCAACCTCAGGAGTGTACTACTTTCATTTTTATTACAATTTACATTTGCCGTGTTTTGTTCTTCGCCAGTATTGTAAGAAAGCGTTGGATCAGTAAATGTTTAATATATTTTCCTGCATTTTTTCTTTCATTTTTTTCCGAAAAATAAAAAAATATAACTTTCAGACTCTTTCAGTAATTACAAGTAAGTCTGTGAAGGTGTAATATTTTTATTAAATATTTAAACATATTAATCATTATATTACCACTGTCTTTACATACACTGTATTTCTTGCATCTCCAGTAGAGAAGGTAAATATTTAGTAATAAAGTGCGACCTAAAATATGTTTTCTTTAAGTGTTTTCTAATTTATTTTATTTTTTTTTATTATTATTATCATAAAACCTCTTTGGAGTCGAAAGACTCATCACACGAGGTCTCTCATACACACACTTTATTATACCGCGCCTTGAATGTGTTCAGCGTCTCAGCCCTCACCACACTCTCAGGCAAATACATTTCAATCACTCACGACTCTCTATGCAAAAAACGTGCTCCTCATCACTTTACACAATTTCCTTATGCAGCTTCCAGGGATTCCTCTGATTCTCTCCCTGTCTTCACCCATCTGTGCCAAATCTCCACCACATTAATATGGTAATAATCCTTAAACAACTTATGTCTCAAACATATCCTCTTCATTTTATCCACCAGTTTTTGCAAATTGCCATTTCTCAATCTGTCCTTATATTCTACATTCCGGAAACCACCGTTAGTCAATTGTCTGAACCCTTTCCAATACACATCTTCATATTTCTGAAACTCAGTGACTGACGAAATCTGTGCACAGTAATGGTCAAAGCATTATACAAGGGAACCATATTACAACAGCATCCTCCAAGATATTTCCAATAATTATGTATTCTACATTTCAGCTTTGCTCAGAAAATTCTAAATGTTTCTTTGTTTAAGTAATAGACAGATATGTTTTCTTTAATTGAAGAACGTGTGTGTGGGGAGGTAACCTATCATTTTTATTTTAATTTACAAGAACTTAGCCGCAACTTAGTAGATTAATAAGTTCACTGAATAACACAAGAAAACGTTTTAGTTAATTTAGCGGCTAAGCTTTCAGCGGCTAAGTCAAAGAAATAGCTCTATTTGCTCTGAATTTTAATTTGGTGTATTATCCTAATAGTAAAACGGATATCGTTTTATTCCAAGATAAGAGAGTTTGCAGCAAGAAAGGGGGTTCAGTCCTTGACTGACAATACACTATGTACTGCCTAGTAGGACTGATTCTATTCTCAGCATCCAAGAGGTAAATATAATTGATGCATTTATTTAATTGGATTTAAGAAGCAAATCTGTCTAATTTAGTCTCAGCTAAAAAGCTTCATTTAATTACCACTATATTGGCTTTTCGAAAGATTTGTCTTATTCCCTCGTAGCTTCTTTGTAGTGTACATATCTTAAGTATTTGAAATTTCATTTTTTAAACATCATTAAGACATAAGCCCTGTAAACGAAGTTTTCACAGTATATGTAGTACTGAAGGATTTTTTGTTGTTTGTTTTCAATACATAAAATAAACAGTATTGGAATGACTTGTGTGTATCGTATTAGTGAGTAGGTTAGGTTCTCTTTTGTCAGTGCTTAGATTAATTGAATACCAAGTGTTAAACTTCATTTTGGAACTAACTGGGACACTTCATTTAGCTTACATAATCATTTCTCAGGCAGTTTTAATTTTATTATTTACAACGATATCACAGGAAACTTGTATCACAATGCTCGCAAAAAATACAGAACCGAATAAATGATCGCATTTCAAACCATTGCAATTCCCATGCATTTGAGAGATTGCCTATGTATGTATGGGTATTAAAGAAAAAATGGTGTATTAGTCATGAGAAAAGAAATTATCATCTTAACATTTGACTGACATGATGGATCCTGTAGAAAATAAAGCCGCAGTACATATATGTTTGCTTGCTTGGGTTTGTATATAAACTTTTGACTTGTGGCATGGAAGTGTGTTTGAGTTCCATTCGCTGTTCAACCGCCTTATCGTTGCTGAAAAGCAAGTTTGTTAAATAATATTTCATTTACCTCGTGTGTTAAACGTCCTAAAGCATTACACACCTGTTCTTAGGAGATGTAGCAGAGGAATAGCAAGCCAACTAAACTGAATACCCTGTAAACCCTTATTCAGGAGACAAGCTATCCTAGGATGAAAAAGGGGGAGAATAGTTTCAGTAAAA
The DNA here is from genome assembly GCF_054136105.1 of Typopeltis vanoorti. NCBI lineage: Eukaryota > Metazoa > Arthropoda > Arachnida > Uropygi > Thelyphonidae > Typopeltis > Typopeltis vanoorti. The sequence goes on from NC_143556.1 coordinate 134,804,018, forward strand.
GCGATCAATGGCAACCTTTCAATAAAATAATTTGTAAATGGAAAGAACTGCATCGAGGTTTATTTTGTATGATACATTATACCTATGGGACATACGTATAATGGACATGATGAGCTCCTTCAGATAATTTAGTGATGGAATTCAGAAATAGCTCGCTCAACCATATTTCAAAGTTTCTACCCCCCCCCCCCCCATGTTAGCCTGCTGGAAATTTCCATCACATGCAGAGTAAATGGTCAGCATGAATATGTGTCATTGGCGGTCAGTAATATTCAGGTAAGCCGCACTGTTCAGCCTTAACCTGAGGAATACCATGAAAATATTTACCAGTCAGTCAGTTTCATTTAATGCAACCACTTATAAAGAATCTACGGTTCCTTGTTGTTGTCCCAAAACCTTGTTCTTTCTCTTGCAATGAAATAAAAGCAACAGAAATTCCTCACTACATGAGATCATTTTTATTGATTTTATTTTGTCTTGTGTATTTGTATAAAGGGATCTAAAGATCAACTTCACCAAGACGATGTAAGAAGGCGATAATAAGTGTAGTAGTAGTAGAATATTAATAAATTATAGACTCTAAAATCCTCCTCTGTGAGGACTACAGTTTTTGTTATGAACTGGAATTTCAGATTTGTAGTTACTTTGATTCTCGACATGATTGTTTATTAGCAATTAAAATATATTTATCAGAAAAATGTTGATGCTTCATGGTGCTGTTAATTATCTCGCTTTCAAATCTTAAACGTGGCGTAAAAAAGCCTGTCTTTCTAAAGTAAATGGAATTTTTCAAGCTTCCCTAGGTATAATGCATCAGTCATTCTCCGATACCAGCGTCATGGAAAAGTTATTCAGACGTAAGTTTTAACTTAAGATTATTCTAAAGTCAGGCGTTAGCTGAGATTACGCCTGAGGTGCGTTGGAAGCTGCACAAGAAATTCACAGAGCTGGGTGTTCTGTGCACGCATATATCATACTGGGAAATGTAACATTTCCGTTACGGAGAAAAAGCAACATTTCCGTATTCTTTTCGGAAATGTTGCTTTTCTCCGCACGCTATTATCCAAAATACTGCAAAGCCGAAAGAAACATTCCTGTAATGTTTCCTTGAGGAAAGATATTCAAGGTGTTGTTGTCACTTATGCAATAGCGTGACTCGAAAACAACGACTGCGGTGGCATCATTTGCAGCTATTACTTGATGTGCTGTGTTTCTTTTGCGGGAGCTGTTTTACAATTAAAATGAATCTGTTTTCGTATCAGCCGGCTTTTTGAATTCAAGTTTGTTATTGTTCACTGTTCCGATGGGCTTTTGTTTTCCTGACTTCCCAGCGCTTTGAATTTTGTATTCCAATAGCAACTCGGTTGTGGAAATTAGTTTCTTGCCACGTTCCTATTATCAAATAAGTTATTGAATTAATTTGTAAACAAAGGACGCTGTTTCTGTTGAACATAGGTGAGATAGGATACGTCTTTGCTATTTTTGTTATTATTATTTGTATATTTCTGAAACAGACCGTAGTTATTGATGTTTTTTGAGCACTTAAGCAATGTCTAACTTTAGGTATCTAAGGGCTAATTCCTTTATCTAGACCAGATCTTATTAGATAAAGGTATTTATAAAAATGCATTGGAAAATATTAATAAATAAATCCTATTTCGCAGATGGAAGCGGGTATTTTGCCTTTGGTCAGGCTTACTCTTCTGACTGTTTTCCGAAGAATACGGGTATGAAGCTCTCAATACTACATTTGAAGTTTTGTTTTTCACAATAGATCCCGTAATTTTACCTCAGATTTATGCTCGGTCAGTCACTATTTACATCGGATAACAGTGGCAAACAGGAAAAAACATTTTTTTCTCTATGGAATAGAAAGCTTTGCTAAAGATAGGAGAAACAAATCCAAACATAGCGAAATTTTGGACAGATGCGATCCTTATCAGAGATAATGTTCTTCTCTGATGTTCCAATTCATTTATACATTAATAATAAATTAATGCCAGCCTGGCTGGCCAAGTGGTTAGCGTATCCGCTCTCCAACCGAAAGGCTGCGGGTTCGAATCCCCCCATAGGCATGAATGTTTGTGGTTGTCTGTGGAAATACCAATGGTGGTAGGTGGAGTTGGTGGAGTCAGATTGAGTGGTGGAGACAGTTGTAGAGGAGTTGCCCTCCCTCGATGAGTCTTTGAACTCTCTGGAGGTGTCAAATAATAATAATAATAATCCTGAGTAAATGAATCAAATATGAATTACCAGATAAAGTTTCGTTTGGCTATTGCAGTGTGAAATGAAAATAATAGATTCGACTCTCTGGAGGTGTCAAATAATAATAATAATAATCCTGAGTAAATGACTCAAATATGAATTACCAGATAAAGTTTCGTTTGGCTATTGCAGTGTGAAATGAAAATAATACATTCGACTCGAAAATTCCTGCGGACTGCAGTGCTAGAAATAGAGAAAATCGATAGCTTCATTTCGCAAGACCAAAATAATCCAAGACCTACAGTCAATCACTCTGTAAAAGCAGTGCAGACCACAGATCAAAGCCCGAAATTGGTGGGCAATTGCCTCAGAGAGCAAACTTTACATTGTTTTTAAGTTTTACGTGTGAGCAACTAAATTGTTCCCTGTCCGACAGAGAAAATTTAGTTGCTCACAACAGGCCCACATACAAATGACGGGCTACTGTCAGCAACTCAGCCATCCGATACGATCGAATACAAACCAAGCCATCAGACTAAATCACTTGATGGTGATTTAGTCGGTCTCATATGGAGATGGGATATTTCCTTCCGGAAACTTGAATTTTTTATTCCGCAAAATAATCTCTCAAAACACACGAATCTAGCATACAACAACATTAGTCTCATATCCTCAGTTGATCGCATCAATGCAATGCGCTTACACACACGAAAATGTGATGCAATTTTAGCAGCTAGCAGATTGAAAATTTTAACTGCAATAATATTTTGTCCCAAAAAGCAACTAATTATATGGCTACTGTAAAAATTATTGCTGCAAAGTCCATATATCTTAAAAACATAAAATAAATTGCACACTGGTGAAATTTTTGAACTCCATTTAATGTAGTTTTACCAGAGCTTTTATGTCTGATTATTTCAAATTTTCATAGTAATATCCGGTATATGTTTCTATGAGTTTTATTGAATGCGATTTGCATAATCTGATTCGATGAGAAGTTCGCAAAACCGTAGCGCCGCGAATAATGAAGCGACATTATCCTTGAAGAGAAGCGAGAAACCTATACAAGGATAAAGTCAACTGAAGATAAATTAGTTTGTCTAATTCGGAGGATGCAGCGTTGATCCTACCTTATGTTTTATTTAATCTCACAAAACCGTCAAAACAGGCTGTATGACTGTTTCATTCAAGTTATTTATGTGTCTATTGGATCTGTTTAGATTGCCACTACCATGGTTCCAACCAAACAAACATGGTACAGAGTAAAGATTTTGTCTGTGGAATAAACAAACATGAAATGAAAAGAGGAAGTGACAGTAGATGATTACTGGGTAAAGAAAAGGAGTTTATAAAAAAAACTCCAAGAGGCAAATTTTAGATGAAGTAGAATCTAAACTCTTATTGATCTTTCGACACTTCTCAGGAATGTTATAAGACACTGAAACATCCGTTAGAAACGTAATATGACACTAGGCGAAAATTCTGCGACAAAAAGTTATTTACGTTCCTCCGATTTTATATGTCTTTTGATTATGCCAACTCAAGATATTTCATTATTGGAACATGTAATTACAAATGAGCTATATTAAATTGATTCAAGTCGTTTTTATTGTGGTTTTCTTTTTATCTTCATGGTGCAAGCGCACTGCTTGAATCAGGCTTAACTGTTGTATTTAGAGTTCAGCTAACTGTGAACTGATGAAAAGTCAGTCATTGGCTGCTTAAGTTAAAATACTTTCTCGCTTAATGTCCAAATTAAAATTATGATAATATTAAACGACAAAACTGAGAGATCAGAACAAGGATATACTGATCGATAACTCTAGCAGCACGATCCTCTCAAGAGGGGGGGGGGGGGTCATTAATTGGTGAATTACAATGTTTCTTTTATTTAATTATTAATATGTAAACCTCTTTTCTAAAAGATGATTCATTTTGGGTGTAATCCGTTCTTTCTATTGAAAGTATATTTATTATTCATTGCGTTAATTAATACGATTACATCTTTATTAAAGAATTAAGTTGGAACTGAACAAACGTGTTCTTGAATTTTTAAATTACATAAACTTCTCCCTGAGCTCTCAAGATAAGTAGAGAGCCGACTTTATTCTCTGTTTCCCACTCTGTATTAATATCTTAGTAAGTATATTATACTTTTATGGTCCAAAACTATTATATTTTATGAGATATTTCTTCGATATTTTTCTCTCCATGTTGGGATTTATTCTCTGCAAAATGAGAGTACTGTGAAGGCTAATTTGTTTTTAGGGGAAGAAAAAAATTCTTTCACCGTCTGAGATTAGCTTTCTTAGCTTCTCCTGAATATATACAGAACTTCCCTCACACTATTTTTGAATTTAAGTCTATGAAATAATCAAGAGTGAGAAAATCTCTGCAACCTCCAACTTCTATTAGCCTCTAACCACTTAACGTAACTTTCTTTTCTTCATCGCAAATGTAAACAAAATTCACAACCTCGTATGCTTTAATTGACAGGAACCACAATTTAATAGACGTACGCTGTGTTTAGATGTGCTTCAACTAAAAGTTAGAATAGCCAAGAATCCTTGGAGTGAAGAAATTACAAGGAGTACTTTAGATAATTGCGCTCTTCTTGGCTTTGTTGATCGGGTCTTTCTCTTTGGAGTAACGAAACAACAAAATAATGAAATTGTGATTAAAATAGTCCCCTGAGAAGATCACGGTAAAACGAACCTCTGCTTTCACAAGTCTAACACCAAATTTTACTTCATTCTCTGTCGGTAATTGACAAAACTGATTCTTGCTCTACAATTACCGTGTGATTATTTTTAAAATTAGTGTTTCCCTGTGTTGAGTACTTTGTTGTTGATCTACAGAATATAGAAGAATAATCCGATTTTAAGGGAAACAGTGAACAAAACATTAAAGTAAGGCATCCCCTGTTTGAATAGCTAACTAGAAAATATTCTTCTCTTTGCAATAAGCAAACTGGATTTGAATGCCGCTATGATAACGACATTCGAATTCAATTTGAGAACGTTTTCAGATGGCAGCTGATTTTCATTATCCGGTGTGTGAGATACTCATTCCGAATAATTATGCGCAACTTTTCCAGACATAGGTCTGTCATTTCACTTAAAAAAAAAAAAATTTAACAAAGATTTTCACAGATGATGTAAAAACGTTATGCTATTATATAGAAATTATCTTTAATCAACTAAGTAAATTGATGCTTTTTGTAAAAACTTTATACAAAAACAAGCAAAGCCTTCTTCTTTCTTTCTCTCTCTCTCTCTCTCTCTCTCACAGATACACACACACACACACACACACACACACACACACACACACACACACACACACACACACATCCTCATTCCCTTGTTTTTTTTCACGTTCATCCTCCTTGAAAACAAAATTAAGAATTCAGTCACGTTTTGTAATGTCTGATATTGCTAAAGTTCCAACATCATATTTCTTTAAAATGTTTCCATCATTCTTTAAGTTTTACACGATATGCACTTTGCCCTTCAACGAAAAGTGCCGCTCTTTTTCGTATCCTTTGATGTACTTTTCACATGCGGTTTTTCTTTTTGTTTACTTCTTAGAATTATTCCTGCTCTTTGAACATATTACTGCAAAGTGGAAAACTTCCTTTTTGATGACTTACACTGAAGATTGTACTACCTTGACATTTTGGGATTTTTTGTTTTTCATCCAAAGAAAGGAAAAGTTTGGCATAAAAGCAAAACTTTGATGTATGAAAAGTAGAACTGTAGATAAACATACTGTATAAGAAGTTGCCTGTAATAATCGAAGTGTAAGGAAAGCGCTGTGTTTAAGTATGTTTTACATAACATACACTGCTTGGGAAGAAGTCAGCAGGCACCCGAATCTCACAGGTCAGTGCAACTGTGTCCGGGTGAAATGTCAGCGAGAAGGGACCTGACGGAGCTGGAAAAAATCATTGTGATAGGATGCCATGCTGCGGGCTTATCTGTTCGGCAAATTGTTGACAAATTACGCCATCCCAGGTGAACAATCAATGATACCACATTGAAATGGAAGCACAGAGAGTCAACTGGAAGTGATACCCGCAGTGTACAACACACCACATTCACCGAAGGATGCTACAAAGAATAATAGGTAAAAACCGCCATTCGTAGGCCAACACGTTGAATGCGGAGTTCCGGGCATCGACTGGGACACGAATCTCACGACATAGGTTTCCATGATAGGACCGCAATATGCAGTGTTGTTGTCTTCAGTGGTGCAAAAATGTACGGTGGGAGTGGAAGTTTGGATAGCTGGATAGTTATTGAGCATCTAATCAGGGTACACCCTTTATTGCACAGATGGATCGGTATGGATGTGACGGATGCCCTGTGGACGTCTCTTACCATAGTGCTTAACCACAACTTTGAAATTCGGAGGTGGTGATGTGATGTTATAGTCTTGTTTTTTCTGATTTGGCCTCAGACCTCTGCTTGTGGTGCCATGAACTTGAAACTCCGAGAAGTATGTGAACATTCTGGACAACGAAATGCTTCCTATTTTGTGGCCTTTCTAATAAATTAGGAAGTTATTGACCTTTTTAATTAGAATTGCTACTCAGGTGACGCTTTTTTTTAGAATTCTTTGTTATTGTGTAATTGCAGTTCTGTGATCTTTTACTCACGATGCCTATTACACTAGGCGAAAATCTGCGATAATAAAGGTATTTACATGAGTTTTCCTTCGATTTTATATTTAATTTATTTTGATTATTCCAACTCAAGATATTTCATTATTTGAACATGTAATTACAAGTGAACTATATTATCTGCAAACTTCACTTGCACAACAGAAGTTTTGGAGTTTGTCGCATTGGTAAGCTTGAACCCAAAAATACGGCGTGAGATGGGCAGTTCTCTCTGGCTTTGAAGGAGTGGGCTTTTTTGTTGTAGAGTAAAACATTTAAGTCAGCAGGCGCTTCTTTTCCGAGATCTTTATGTAATGATGAATATTACCGTTAAAAATAACTGAGTATTTTTGTTGAAAGTATAGAGAGTTGAAACAGCAAGCAGATACAATAATTTATTAAATCTTCCAATTCATTATTGCACTCACCAATTAAAATTAAAATAAGAGTTTAAGTCGGGTAATAAACCCTTCTTTAAACTTATTAAGTATTACAAACCATTTACTCCATTTTGGTTCATTTAAGGTGCCAACGGTTCTGGCATTGCATATTAGTATATGCAACTACTACCATATGTGTTAAAAGCTTGAGGAGAATCACAGAACAGTAGTCCAAGTTCGGCTAACTCAGTGATGAAGCGGAAAAAAAATAAAATCTCAGTAGACGAACCGAAGTCGAAATCATCAGTGCTGCCTACTGATACACCCAACAAAATTCACATGTGCTCAAGTGGACTTGTGTATATATTCACATTTATAGAACGCTTTTTTTATTTTTTAAATTTCTTATTTACATAATCTTCATACAGCCAAAACCACTAACACGGAAAGATGCAACAGTTCTATTTTATAATCCTTACACATAAAATTTTAATTAACCAATCCTTTAGCTATAATACACACACACACACACACACACACACACACACACACACACACACACACACACACACACACAGCATATATACAGTATATAATATTTTAAGTTACATGGATTCGTCACTGTAATCCACATATTTTGATCTAACAGTAAAAATGAATCAACTTCTTCAGTCCTTTATCATACCTCCAGTAGAGCTCACATATTTATACAAAAAGATGGTTAGGTTACTATTTGATGACTTTTGATACAACGCCCATTACTTAATCATATATATTGAAAACCGATGTCTCGTCTTCGGGTCAACATAATTTTGCGGTATTATCCTGTATCGCAATACAACTTACCCTTGTATTCTTATTAATCATACAACTGACAATTTTCGCTTGGGGTCTTTATAGTCTCACTTAACCATAATTATGTCTTAGTGAAATAAAAAAAAAAAACATTTTTCAAGCCTTGGAAAATAAAGTGTTAGGACTGTACGTGTTACAATAAGAGAGGGTGTAGGCGGTAAATATACACCCGCCCATCCTGGATCAGGAGTACGAACTAGTCCATTATGCCTGATCTCAGCACTGGATGCTGTAAGTTACCTGATGTTAGCTTTACAAGACATCTCTTCTCATTAAACATAATTATTACATATAAGAGTAGCAATTTTCTCTTTAAATCTTATTTGGGTATTAAAATGTATGTAATTACAGACAGCCCAACTCGGACCTGTGTTTGCAAGTTTTATTGTAATTGCAGCTAAACTAGATATTCGTATTTGTACTAAAAACATAAATTTCATTAAGTCTTTTGGGTGTCACTTTATCCAAAATTACGATGCAGTTTAGTGACCTTCGCTGACTTGTTCATAAGGCTGAAATAAGGAAATATGCCATATTATATTAGTTTGTTATTGTGCCATTTATATAATTCTTATTGTTGGAGCAGTAGCTAAAATATACTTTTAATTTCATTTCTGATATACTAAGATTATTTCCAGCGGTCTGTTCACCCGTTTATTTAAATTTCGCTCGCGTTTGGCTCTCTCCCTGTGATGTGTGCTCCGTTGCACTTACTAACAGGAGTGACAACAAACATTGCAAGTATATTAGAATGAATGAGTTTTCTAGATCCAGCGTAAATTAGAATATTGCGCTCGTAATATTAGCAGGGTCAAAATACAACCAGCGGTACATAAAGAAAGATCTTTCTCAATGTAGAAGATTGATAATATTCATTTTCAATTTTTTTTCATTGTATAATCCTCACCGCGTATTATTGTTGAAAACATTAAAATTTAATTCTCCTAACTGATATTTTTCTTGGCTTCATAGAGCCATATCCAGTGATCAAAGATTGGTCTGTAATTATGCATGTAGGAATTCATTGCTTTGAAGTTCACAGAATTTCTTCGTCTGTTTTCCGATATCATTAGGTATATGTAACTAAAATAATGTTGCCAAGAAATGTATATCCATGTTTAATCCTTTACCTAAGTGTAAGCCATTACAGTTGTTGAAGAGTACACCGTTGCTGGTTCAGATTTTGGGACTCGGTTATAGAAATTGGGAATACTCAGTCGAGCATGAGTTAAGATATTTTCTGGCAAGATCTGAGGATAGAATAAGCAAACTGATCATTGTACATTATATTAAATGGGATAATATGATAGAAGTGTTTCGAAAATTATATGATAATCTAGAATTTAATAAATATTTTAGTGATTTTCACTAGTAAAGAATTTTAACGAACATCCAGTTTCTCAGATACAAATTTCTTAATTATACGTTATATAGAATTATTAAACATATTTTGTAGTTCTGTATAGAACTGCTAGTTGATTTGTATAAGAATTCTAAGCAATGATATTAAAAGTGAATCGATTAAAAATAAATCAGTCAATACTATTATTAAAATCCAAATATCTGCATTCTTTTTAGAGACAGATGTGGAATGGAATTTTACTTTTAATTTTATTTTTTATTTGCTCTTTTTTAATCCTCTTGCAATGATTTTACTTGGCAAGAAGACAATGAAAGAGAATGAAACTTGAAAAGTTTGCTCAAACGAAAACACTCCTCTTGTGTGTACAAAAAGAATCTTAAACTTTGTCTTCATCGCCGGAAGAAATTGTTCTGAGCTTTTTCAGAACCAATGAACGAATACACGTTAATTATAAGTTGTTTCGAAAAGAGAACATTGAAAAGTGGGATTGGTTCTTTATTTCTGAGGCCTAATGATTCACGGAAAAGTCGCTTTTCCTTCAGAGATGGGCTGGCAGTAACAAGGTAACTTCTTCATAAACTTTGAGATGCTATTAAACATCTGGTTCGGCCCAGTGTACGAACTGGCGGTTCGCCAGTTCGAAATTACTTTCCAGTTGAAAACATATTTCACCTTTTTAATATCAGGACTTATTATTTCCCAGACGGAATGCCTGAAATATTAATTGGACTTCGGTAAATTGCGATTAAGTAATGCTCAAATGAAAGGCGTGTACATAATTTTGTATTTGGCGCCCTTAGAGATAATACTAACTACCATGTTTTAAATTGAAAAAACCTTAAAGCATTCGTAACTATTCGAGGACTCACCGGTGAAGTTGAGAAGTACTGAAGAATTTTAAGGAATTATCACGGATATGAGTACTATGCTCATGGCCTATTTTATAACATTCGATGTTATAAAACAACATCGAATGTTATTTAATAAATTTGTAGTTGAAGAACATCACTTAAATCTGCTCGGAACTAGTATCGTCATGATATTTTGATGATACGGTTTGTGATGACTAGTTTCCTTGTGATAATGCTTTAAAAACCTTTCGGTAATGATTTTTCTGTGATGATTACAACAACCGTGTGGACGTATAATTGTTGTGATTTATGAAAATATTTTTTGGGGGATTTATTGAAAAATAATATGCGAGTGTGGTTGGCCGAGCGGTTAGCATATCCGCTTTTCAACCAACAGGCAGCAGGTTCGAATTTCACCATGGATGTTTGGCATTGCCTTTCGGTGGGAGATGGTTTTCATAGACTGGTGTGAAATCACTTCCCTGCTTACTGGAAACCCGGAGAAGCTTGAAAACTTTCCTTATTTGCTTACTAAATTATTGTTTCCAGACTACGCAAAAATAAATTAAAAAATACAAATAATATATAAAATCAATGAAAATCGAAAAAGCACATCCTCAAATCGAATGTACTGTAAATTTACAAGAAAAAAAATCTTATGTGAATGCGAGCCACAAAAAAAAAAAAACGAAATCATACATGGATTATATTAATGTCCCTTTTTTTTTAATCTGGTATTATACTTTCTTCCAAGAACTGAAAGGAACCGTACATTCTAGAATAACGAGATCAGTGAAGAAATAATACATAAAAATGAAAACCAAAACTGCATTTTTGTGGAGTGATGGAGATGTCGAAAACATAAACTATGAATTTGTCCGAACTAAGATTGACACGCTACCAGAACACAATTCATCGAGAACGGTGTATGCACGTCTAAAGATACGAGCCACTACAAGTCAGTCCTTTGCCTACACATCATTGGACATTAGTTCTATGCAATGAAAGAGAACGATTTGTTTGTCTTTCATTGCAAAGACTGGCCCGAGCCTCTCTCTGTATTGTCTGAAAAGATATTTCACAGTTATGCATCATATAAGAGCATTTTTCCTTACAGTGTCTGCTGTATGGGATAAATTTATTAAATCTGAGCACTGTAACATAACATTGGTAATTTACATGTTAACGAGAAGACGTTCACTATTTTTTTTTATAAGCGGCAGAATGATGATTAATTTCTTTTCATCGCGGCATTCTGATTTCATTTCTCTCCTTTTAGAGATCCAAGTTTGAAAAAACTGCTACTTCCGGACTTCAATAGGCAAGTCAATGGTTATCTTGTCTATGACAGAGAATGCTAATAAATCTTTATCCGGGATTTTAACTTTAAGATAAGGTAGCTGATCTGATATAGAAAAGTTATTTTTTTCGTCTCCAGACGAAAAAAAAAAAAGAACTTTCCTATATCAGATCGTATCTGATATTTCGTATCGCAAATCGGATCCAGAAAACTATCATACATATTGTGTTGTCTGATAGCTAATATGTAGCCACAAACCAAGTGCAATCGACAGAAACCAAGCGGTTTATCTCGATTGCAAGACTTCATTCAAAAAGATGCGTAATCAGCAATTTGTGAACATTCTGTAATTCATACGCGCTTTTTTACATCAAATGTTCTTCCGCTAAGTGGTTGCAGGTTCGAATTCCGCCATGGGCATGAATGTTTGTGAAGGGAGATAAATTTCTTCATCTGATGTAAGACCACCAAATTTCGTATTTGAATCTTGAATTGGCTTGCAAAATAATTCCATGTTTGGTCTCACTCTTTGCAAAGACTAAACACGGACTCTGCCATAGCAAGACTTCCAGTTAATGCGAACAAATGTTAAAATAAATAAATAATAATTATAATAATTATTATTATTATGACTTAGAACAGCACGGGTTAACAACCTTTAGTGGGTGGAAGCCATATTAAACAATTGTCAGACTGGCAAGCGCTGGTACTACTGATCACTGACATTCTTGGTCACACTCGGTCCAAAATATCTTCCTGCAGCGAACAAGCAAAATTTTATCTTAAGATCAAATGTATCGAACATAGGCTAAAAACAAATAAAAAATAAAATATTATTTTTAATGGTTAGTGTATTCGAATATGTCTAAGATAAAAGTGATGAATTATTAATGATTATCTTTCAACCCCCATTAAACTATGTGAGCCTATCAAATCAGTGTATGTACAGATTAGCTAAACGTTCATAAAGTAACATTTACATAAAATAATTGTTGTATAAAGCAATAGCATTGACTTTGATGCGACCACTTGTTTTTTCCTTTTCAAATATTTTGTAAGAATTACACGAACAGATATAATTTCCGGCGACAGTATTTCAGCGTTGGGAGTAGGTTTTTTTTTTTTTTTCAGTAGTAAACGTGCCTATATACAGGCTCAAACTAATTAAAAACTTTTTAATACGCCTGTAACTATGAGAAATTACAGTTCCATATAATATGGCTCACTGTCTCCATCTGATAATTTTTAATATTTCGAAATCATTATTACATGCTGGAATTTCGCTACACTTGATAATACGTAACAAATTAAGATATTAAATGCTACGCTGCCATCAGATACTGAAGATGAATTGTCATTATTCGCCAAAAGTTTCAAAACGGGCTTCCTGCTCTTACCACTTCGGCTTATTTCAGTGCTCGTTAACATCTCGGCAAGATGTGGGTAAGAAAACCTCCTCCATCAACTTATTCTATAAGCAGTTAAATATAACCACGTGTAATTAGAAATGTTATCGGCTTTGGGAAGTAAAAAAATCTCGTTTAGTAAAAGGTGCATAAAAGTTATGGTAAGAAGTATCATTAGGATAATGGCAACATGAAGTTCCTTAAGATTACGTATACACGCTGGGTAATCTTAATGAACTTTGATCTGTTCTATAATCCTAATAATGCTACTCACTCCGACTCAAAAAAAAAAACCTTTTTTTTTTTTTTTACTAAACTGCTAAACAGTTTGATGAAGCTTGGAGCCTTAAATTGTTTCACTTTCTAGCTTGATTGGCTGAGTTGTGAATGATTTGTGACCTCACTTTGTAACTTTTACAGCTTGTGGATCAGAATCTCATGAAACTAATCACCAAGTGAGTGATCAGCACTGTTTTTCCTTATGAAGGTAGGGTGACTAGGAAATGCAATACTTGGCTTCAATTTCATGTTACGGTGGTAGGATTGTCATAAGAAAAAGTATTACAGAAATTGATACTATATATGGCATAATACCTTGCATAGTGCTCTACGCAAGGTATTATGCGATATATAGTATCGATTTCTGCAATACTCTTTCTTATGACAGTCGTACTACCGTATAGAGGCTAATAGAGGAATCTTATTTAATATTACGAATATATGTTATCATTTCTATTGATATATAACAGAACTTGAAAAATCCGACTGCTCATCTTCTGAGATCAAGAAATATAGTTAATCCACAAGTTTACTCTAAGCATGTTGGCTAGCGCAATCTACCTACTCAGGAAAATACATAGAAATTAGCTAATATAACAGTGAATCCTATTATCGGTAATGTGTGATTATTAAATTATTTTTTCTCATATACTAAATCACCTTTACACAGAAAAAAACTCTCCAAATATATCTCGTAATTTAACCATAGCTTTTATAAAGCATAAGTAAATAGACAACCCAAACAATAGTCAATAAAAAAAGGCCTTTATCTAATTGCATTATTAATAAATGAAAAAAAGCGGTGTTTTTGATGTACTATGAACAGTACATTTTGTTTTCCTCTACGTTTACTATTGAAATGGTTAATACTAATTTTAATAATAATTCTTATTCATATTAATTCCATGAAAGTAAGAAGAAATTATCATTATTACGAATATTCTTGACTAATTATAGCAAGAGAGGGAAACAGATTTATCTTTTGTCGGTTACAATAATATTTTTTCATTGCTCAGTTTTTGAACCGAAAGATGATTTAACTACACTGAAGCGAAACCAGTAAAGAAAATGGCCGAATGTACAAATTCATAATACCGAGTAACATTTTCAATCGCCGATATTTTTGGGGAGAACCATTCAGGTATCCCACTATCGATTACTGGTACTTGTGTAAAATCCAAGTCATTTCGCATTTTATTAAATTTAAATTCCGACCCGTTTTTGTAATAAAAGATATTAAACTGCGTTTTACTTAATTCTGATGCAACAAATGATTCCACAGATATGAATAAACACAGAATTAATATCCGTTAAAATCATAGGGCATTAAAAATACGAGGATTGAAACCAAAACTAAATCAAATGATTATCTTGGGTGCACATCGTAATCCCACATTTTAAAATTCCCTACAATACATAATTTCGGCCATGTTTAGTTTTCTGTATGCTCTTGTGACTTCCTTATAAAACAAAAATTACACTAACTCGAAAAGGTTTTTAAAGATTCCAAATTGCAACTTGAATAACTTGCTTACCGCAGGGGGAAAAAATGTGAAATGCGTCCATATATTTCGCAAAATGCACCTAAAAAGAAACGTAAAATAAACGTCATACGCGTATACACAATAAAATCAGCGTAATTTCATTTCATCTGCTTCTTTAAAAAATTATTTTATTGAAGACAACACGTAATAAAAAATATAAAAAAGATTAAAAAAAAAAGCACTCCTGTGCCTGTAACATGCTTACAATTCTTCCAGCTAAACACTATTAAAGAGACAAATGAAGCATAAATAACAATAAAGGAGAAATATAATAAACATCTCAGTCAGATGTAGTTCTTCTTTCTTCCGAAAGGCAATTAGAGTTCTACTAGTAAATGTTGTTCCTTCTTTTCTGCATGATTTCTCTGCAATACGATACAACCAGGATAAACATCAGTAATTTATTTTCAGATTTATTAAATCAAGATATTTGATCGAAAACTAAATTAACGTAACTAACGTAATAAAAATAAATTCTGAGCTATACTAATGGTGATTAAAAGTATCCGATTTTTATTAATTCAAACTTAAATAAGGAGGCTATTCTGAAAGAAAAGAATAATCCTGGCCTAAATTTGTTTTTTCCCTTTAATATTACCAGTTCGCTTCGAACAGGTTTATAGGGATCCCTTCCACTGAGAATGAGTAGACGTTAATGAGTTAACGTGGTAGATATTCTTCATTGCATGCGTTGAAATTGTCACTTTTATTAAATGGTTTGAAAACCCAGATACTATACTAATACACAATGATAATCTTTGGCATTATCATTTAAATGTCTAACTTTTTTTTGTTTTGTTTGTTTGTTGTTGTTGGTGGTGGTGGTGGTGTTCCGCGTGCAGTCAGCCAACCGTACAAGATGTCCAGTATAATAGTATAACTCTTCTCTTAATTCGATGAAACGAAGCAGTGCTTAGTGCAGATCTTTCTAATGAAAGAAATGTACAAAACTGCGTGAAAATAGAGGAATATTTATTATAAACTGTAACTTACTGCAGCCAGAAAACTTTGCTTAGTGGGCACTGTGAGGGATGTAATCCCGTGCTTGCTACTCTTTGCTACTCTTTTTCTTTTATGATTATGAGAAGATTTTGAATATTAAGTATTATTATTTCTTTGCAACCAAAATGAGTGTGCTTATCGCGTTCGGTTTGGCAAAGGTAAACATAAACAACCGGTTTGTTTTTTCTGGAACAGAAACCTAGCTACTTCCTTAGAAGGCCAGCTAAAATCATTATCCATCGTCGACTTTGGATTTGTTAAAAGGGATTTTTCGAAATGTACCTAAGCATGTAACCAGATATTAAACATTTATTTCCAAATTAAACTGAGGAGTAATAATCTCACCTTGAGTGGTAACGGAAATTAGAAAATTAAGGATTCCAGAAAAGATAGCTCTATACACACACACACACACACACAGACACACACACACACACACACCAGGGGAGGCTACGTCCCCCTGGCGCCTACCGCACCCAAACCCCGTGTTCCGGACTGGTAGGCCGGTTCTCCTTGAATTCTGATGACTTGAATTTTGAAGACTCGAAAGGGGGTTCCGATTCCGCTTCCCTGGCGCCTACGTCGCCCAATCGCCCGAGTTCCTGACTGGTAGGCCGGTTCTCTTTGAATTCTGATGACTCAGAATTTTGAATTTTGAAGACTCGACACTCAGGGTGCCCCCTGAGTGTCGAGTCTTCAAAGGAGGGGTTCTGCCCCCTTGACACCTACGGCGCCCAACTCCACGAGTTCCGGACTGGTAAGCCGGTTCTCCTTGAATTCTGATGACACGAATTTTTAAGACTCGACACTCAGCGTAGCCCCTGAGTTTCAAAACGTTTTTATTTTGAAACTCAGGTAGATTTTTGTTTCTTTCTAGTTTGACCACAAATTAGCAAGTAACTTAGTAAACCAAGCAAACATGTAATGTAAAAAGAGTAAATGTAATTTTGAAGTCAAAATATTTGATGCTTTTTGGATTTAATTTTCCCCAAAAGTTGAAAGGAAATTGATAAGTGCTATTTTTGGAACTGCGTTTGCTTACCAATAAGCTCCATTGCTTTTCATTCTCGTCTCCCCACTTTTCTCTAATACTCAAGCAACCCACTACATCCTGAATTGCATCGATCTTCTCATTTTCTTTCGCTTTCTGCGAACTCCGCAGATGTACTTCCGTATCTGTCTACTGCATATCCCCCTAGATATTTCAATATCTCCTTCATCCGCCGGATAAAATCGTTCTAGGAAATCATAGTTGGCAAAATTTTCTGTATTCCTGCAAACAAAATGTTTCAATCTACTTTGTGTTCTTACGTTGTGTTTCTGAAGGAAGCTTCTTATTTACAGATAGTTAGGAAGAACGCGGTTAAATAGAGAACCCATGTCGTGTTTGCAGTGGTATAAGGTGACTAATGGCGGGTAATAGGAGCTGTCGATGTTCGGATAAAGGGATTATATGGTCATTAGGTAAGCTCTCCAACATTATAGACGCCATTTGGAGTAAAATACATCGCACATCTTCAGGGCATTTTCCGTTTCCTCACAATGCCGCGATCCCTAATCCTTTTAAGAAAGATTTATGAAAAAAAATCTCTCTCAGGTCTGACCCTTAAGCTTACGAAAAACGCGCACGTCTAGATATTTTGGCTCTGACATATTTCTGTAAAGCGCAGGCGGATTTAGGTTCTATATCCATCCAAATTAAGAGAATCATAAAAGTATATAAGCGATACATGGATAGTATGAAACCTAAATAAAAAAAAGTACTTGGGTGTAACTAATACTATTAAGATTCTCCGACTCCTTTCGCACTAAAACAATGTAAATGATATCCAAAAATTATGTAAATGAGATTCAGGCGAACGCTGTACAGTAATATCAAAAACGCGAGCGAAGATCTTTAAAAACCTGTAAGCGTTTATCCATTCCAACAGAAAATTGGGGATTATTATTATGTGATGAACGAATTTGGCTATTTGAAAATAGCTGAATTTGAAGTTTTCGAAAACTGTGCATTTAAAGTGCGCCATATTTATTGCAAACGTTTTTGATTTTTAGAAACTTAAGGAAGGAAGAAAAACTTATTCAAATAAATAAAAATGAAATGCTGTCAAATTAATAAGTGCATTTCGATTTTTATTTATTTCTCTGGAATGATTCTATTATGATTTAACATCGTTTTTGTTTTTAAATATCTTTTCTCTTAGCAAAAATTGAGCCTTTAGCTGGAAATCTCCGTCCACTTACCAAAATGGTTTTAAGAATAGACACCGACTCTTCTGTTTCACTTCCGCTTAAGATAATTCGGTTGTCATTTGCCTTTTTATTGTTCATATTTGTTGTATATCTTATGACAATTCATTTTGGTGTGATAAGTCGAATTTATCGTGGTTATTGTTTAATCTACGTTTGGTGTCCAAAGAAACAAGAACCGCTGAGACATAATACTTCTCATTAGGTTGAGGTTTGTATGTAGTGAACTATTCAAAACGAAATTTATGGATGAAGTTGAGGGGTAATGAATTGAGGAAGTTCTGAATGTGATTTGCAGTCTGAGAAAGGATATGTTTATATAGAGAAAAACATAATGAAAAATATTAATCATGACAACTTAAGATGCAGTACGTAACCGAAGAGTGAACTGTTCCTTCAAAA
This sequence comes from Typopeltis vanoorti, assembly GCF_054136105.1. Taxonomy (NCBI): domain Eukaryota; kingdom Metazoa; phylum Arthropoda; class Arachnida; order Uropygi; family Thelyphonidae; genus Typopeltis; species Typopeltis vanoorti. The sequence goes on from NC_143556.1 coordinate 134,822,518, forward strand.
TCTGGAAGACGACAACCAGTTTAGCGTTTGAACAAGATCCGACATAATACGTTGAAAACGTAGACCGAAAAAGAGCCTTTCTTTTCTAATCAATCTCGTGACCTTTATCTAAAGGATGGGGAACTAAGAGTGTACGAGTTAGTAAGTTCTAGATTTCTTCATTTTTGATAATAATAAGGTGAAAGTATTGACTCCACATATGAATAGGATCGGAGTTTTAACTACGTTTATTTGTTGATTTATTCTTGTATTTATGCATTTATTGGAATAAGTTGAATGTGGAATAATTTCCAATCTAAAGTGAGGTGATTGATTGTAGTGGAAAATGAACACTAAGGACACTTCAGTCTTGATACACAGGACTGGAAGACCGAATAGAAGATTCGAGCTCTGATAAATAAGTTTGCTTTACTCTCTAGTTTCCGCATACCTGTACATGCGCCTGATGGTGGACTCACTAGAAAGTACTCAAATTTTCAAAAGTCAAACAAAAGCCATCACTAGCATGAAGTTTGTCTCACAAAGGCCAGCATCGAAATACAAAGAAACATAATAGGATACTAGGATATGCCGAAGGAATAAAGCTCCGATCGATAAAAAAATTTCGCGAATTCGAATCCAGCTGTAACATAAAATACATCTGTGAATGTATTTTAAGTGATAGAGAAGTTATATTACCTAGTCTGAGAGTTTGTTTATTGGCGGCTTAAAAATGGTTTGATAAAACTTTGGTCTCATGCATTTCTGCATTATCTATCTTAGTCCATACCTATAGTACTACTTTGTACGAGACGATCACATAAAAATGAAAACTGTGCTGACCGAAATAGAATGTTATTCTGAGTAATAAAGAAACGCTTCGATCACAATACGACAGGAGCAACACAGAATGACTTATTTTGAGTTAATGCCTTTTGACGTTGCCACTGAACACTGCAAGAAGAAATGATTTGATGCGCAAGTAAACCCGAGTGCGATTCGTTTGTTTTGAATGATTAGATCTTTTGTAACAGCTCTTTTGCGTATTTTGAAAGATGGAATTATACGAGAATTTGAAGATAGCGAACATTACTTGAGATAGAATCTAAAATTCGACACTCAAGGAGTGGCATCGTTGTATTTATTCATTGCTGGAAATGAGTGTGAAATAGAAGTATAACTGTTTTATTAGAATATCTTTAAGAGTTTCGAATCCTCACTATGATTTCATCAGCCGGAGAAAATCCTTAAGATACCACATTTTTGTATGACTGGATGAAGCAAAAGTTATATCCAAACCTCTGGATAATGATGGTTTATTATTTCTGCTTGGCTTAATAATTAGATTGCACAGTCCCAGAAATTACAATTTACATTCGCTAATGAGTGACTCAGTTCGAAAATGCTAATGAAGTATCAGTTATTCGCTCACCTCTCCAAATTCCTTTTTTTTTTCAGCAGCTGCATTAAGGATCTATACCGTTTTTATTTTCGTGAATTGTTAAAGCAATTTCGTTTTGAACTGGATTATATTTTTCAAGCAAGAGTAAAGACTGCCCAATAAGATAGTTTTTTTCAATATTATATTTTTCGTTTGTAATTCTACTCCGAGATCATTCTTTCAGGTTTAGTGGAAAAAAAGCATTCAGCAGCACTTCTTTCCTACCTACTATCTTAGTAATATTTGACGATTCGTAGATTTTTAATATACAGTTCTCAATACATTTTGAAATATTTATTGAGAACTGCATCGCAAATAAACAGTCGAGTTTATGGTAGAAAAAACATCACATAAGTTTCTGAATGAATGCGCCCGTATGTTCTTTTTTCACTCTACAGATGGAGTTTCAGTTCAAAACGGAAGCGTTTACAATTTCTTAATGTCGGGTCGGTATCTGTTTTTTTCTTCATCAACAAATAATTTGCTGATAAATTATTTATAATTTCATTTATGCTAAAACTGTCTTCACGTGATACCGCTTAATATAATACGAATCGTTTGAAGTTTAAGAGCGAATAAATGTTATGTAGTTAAACTATAGTTATACAAAGTTTTCAGTTGAGAGTCGCATAAAAATTGACTCTTGATCAACAGAATCCTTTAACGTGTATGCTTGTTATGCTTATCGTTTTCTAATTAACAGAATTTCTTGGATGTTTTATTCTAATTGTGTTCACATTTAGAATAAACGAGATCATCCCAGTCCCTTTTTAATTCGAGCACAAAGAAAAAACGAGGATAACATGTGAAGTAGGCATTCTGACATTTTCTGCTTCCATCGATGCACTTATCTTTTTTTCTGTGGAGTTTGGCGCTTAGAATTTCCGAGCCAGTAAGGAAAGTGTGTCCCAAGGAGCCATTCATAATGTATGGGGATGCTTTTATCACTGTCTGAGACCATCACGAGCGCTTGGCTCTTTTGGTTGTCCAGCTGAAGATTATACCGTGTGTCTGCCATCTACTAGATTATGAAAGAGGACTTCTGATACCCAGAAGAATAAAATATAGAAACGATAGCAGATGTCTCACGAATCTCCTTGTCGAGAAAGTGAGATGGACATATCTCCTCCAAGAAAGCATTTCTAAAATGTAGGCCTTTTCTTTTATAGTGCGTAGAGCCTGTTTCTGCACATAGCTGCATGTTATAACATGCAGCTATGTGCACACAGTCGATTTTACAGTTAAAGCAATAAGAACAGAAATCAGTCCTTGTTGAAATCATCTTACAAAAGTAGGATAAACTGTATAAGCTTATCCTAATCGAATTCTCATTTGAAATAAATGCTTTATTCCACGTTTTTTCACTTTTCTACTTTTATCAATCCAAAGTCCGAAAAGTTGCAAAAGCCATATCAGATGAGTGTCGTCTGTGAGTTAGTTTGGTTAAGGAGAAAGAAGAAATCTTCAAAAACTTAAAGAAAGTTTTCGTTTCTTTGTACAAGAAGGTGAGAATCTCTCGGTGGAATGACCTCTTCCTTTGTTTTTATAATGAACAACATCGCTCTAGATCAGTGTTTCCCAAACTTTCAGTACCCACGTACACTTTTAAAAATTTTAGTAATACCGGCATACCCTCCCTATGAGGAAAGGCAGTTTAAGAGAAGTTATGTCATTCAAATTAGAATAATTATAACTGTATTTATTTTTAACATTTTCCTTATACTAAATTACAAATATATGAAACAATGCAGTAGAAACAAAATATTATAAAGTTTAAATTTTCAATAAAAAATGCCATTAACCAATGCGGCCCTAAAGGAGTTCGCTGCGGCAATAAGTTGACGAAAGAAAAAAAATATATATATATATATATAACGTAATCAAAATTAAAAGAAATCCATCAACCCCTAAAGATCTTTCGCGTATATACCCCTGGGGATACATACGCTTACAATTTTAAAATCGAGTGTAGATTATCACTGTTTTTCTTATTATCGTGTATTTTAAAAAAACAACAACAACCGTAAATTGTTGTGTATAAAAGATTGGAGACGATTCGCAATGTTGTGTGGCTTTAAATTTTGGCGTGTTCAGTTGCTGCAGGTCTGTTTTATTTTTCAGCACTACTGGCTTCTTCTCATGTTCATACAGTAGACCAATAAGCTTGCTATTGGTAACGTGCAGCCCGAAGTTTGGTCCTCTTCATCTAAAACTACTGAGCTCCTTTTCATTAGCCTGTAGCCGTCAAATCGTTATCACACATGGGATGTAAGATAATGAGGGAAATATTATCTTGCGAGAAGCGCACATGTGGTTCAGCAGTCTCAGTAGGCTCCTTTTGATCGCCTTAGTTAGGTAACCAAAAGTATAAATGATGCGGATGTTTTGATAACAAGGTTTTGAATCTGGAAAGCAGATTTTAACTACGCAAGACGCGTTCACTTCAAATATAAACGGCTTCAGATAAGTCGCTCATAACAGTGAAACCATTTTAAAATAGAAAACTAATAGCCAAGTACTTCGTGCAAAAGTGCTAATATCTCTTGAGACATCCAAAGAAATTAGGAAAAGCAAAATGTAAAGTAGTAATATGAGCTGGTATGCTATCAGTTAACTGAGCATACTGTATTGTTCCGCTTGTGAATGTTTCAAAATTTAGACAGCATATTCTGTGCCGATAGTTTGCAATAAACAAAACTCTCTACGAGAGTGGTGTGTGTATAAATCGTCAAACTGCCGCTTGAGAAAACAGAATCGACTCATTATATTGACTCATTCGTTGTCAATGTGTAAAATCAGTATTTATTGCTGTCAGAATTATCTCTCAAGTGGGTATGTCAGCGATTTAGACTGTGTACTTTCTCAAAAGCAAGCTCAGACTAATACACGACTCGTCACACGACGTTGGAAAGCTGTGGAAAATGTTTGAAATATCTGGCCTATATTCTTGCTTTTTTTAACTTCGGTTAAATTCCTATAACTGTAATATTTACTTTTAATCTGAATAATTTAAATATTACATACATATTTCCTCCTATATTTATATTATCCCCCAATATAAACTTAAGATATATTAGTATACAAAGAGGATTAAGAAGATACTAAATCGTGCACACTAATCACGATTTCCATTCAAGGCCACTTCATTCCTACCTTAAACAAGGTGGTGATGTGGTGTCGCATGATGAAAATCAGCCACCAACCAGGTTTACTTAATTTCATATCTGAAATCATTCCAGCATAATCAATGTTTGGTCTTCAGCTGGTTAAATAAAGGATTCTATTCCAGCCAGATTATATATTGTATTTTATGGTATGCACATTCGGTTTCTGTGAGTATGTGTTCGTTAAATACACCCAGTTTGTTTCACAATTACTTTTCACTGTCGAAGGCCTTTATATATAGTCCTGAGCGTTCAGTGTGTTTGATTATGTTTTTACTTCCAGTTAGTAATTGGCGTATGCAGTATCATTAATGCGCTTATAATGCAAAGGACACCCTTGTGGTAGCGATCGCTGTAATAGTGCACCATGGGTGAGAGAGGCCTGAATCAGAGGAAAAGGCTTATGCGACAGCTGTACTTTCAACTAGAAGTGCAGATACACAGAAATCTATAATCTGTACTCTGCTGTTAATACCGTGTAAACAACAGCTAAATTTAGAAAGCAAATTAGGTGGAGGATATTTATCAACATTAAGCTTATTCCTGTTGAGTTAGCTGCTGCTGCATAGAAAAAAGATCAAGAAGTCACGCCAGTGCAACATTATCTTTTAGTTTGTGAGATTGAGTTGATAATTACTGCTAAGATCATGAGAGAAGTATAAAAATGCCTAAGGATGTGTGTTTATCATCTTGCATTTTTTTGTGTGGCGTGGGGAGAAAGAGGATCTTATTTTTTTTTTCGTTTTTCTCTGAGACCAGATAGCTCAGCTTCATTTGAAATATATAATCTATGGAGAATGGTAAAGACGAATATTAGAATTGTTTCAATGTGAATAGATACTACTGTAGTAGGGCCTATAAAACTTGATACTGAAGGTCAAGGACACCACTAGGGAAGATGTGAAATATTTCAGATAGTAAAACTTCGAAATAAATTTTACGTTAATACTACCTTCTTTTTGTATTATGCATGATGGTTGTTTTGCCCGCTCTCTTTATGGTAGGCTTATTTATTATTTGGTTGTGTTTTCATGGAATATGCAATTTAACTTTTCATACTTGAATTGTTAATTTTTGATCCCCCGCATCGGATTTTTTCATCATCATAATTCGGTTCATAGTTCCTTCCATTACTTGAAATAATAAACGTAGATTAATGCAATCTCTAGATTCTGTTGTCGAGTTAGCTTCTTCTTCATAGAAAAAAAAGTTTAGGAAGACACTCCAATGCAACACCAGCTTTCGGATTGTAAGTTTGAGTTGATAATTCCTGCTAAGATCATGAAAAAAGTGTAATAACGCTTAACGACGTTTATATATCAGCTAACATTTTCTATCGGAGGAATAGGGTGATATTTTTTCCTAGATGCATTGACGACTGTAGAGTCATAATTGCAAAAGCTTTTTTTTTCATCTTAGCCGAAGGTGCTTGCTGATGGTCATCCTCCATTCAGAACGGTATTTAACTCACGTTTCTTGAAATATCCCTCTGAGTCACTCGGTGTACCCGTCAGTAATTTTATAGAGAGCAAGACGTCTATTTGGCATTTACGATCCTGTTCATCCTTCGTTTGCTGTTTAGTCAGATTTCCGACGTTGATCGGATGTTTTTTGCGTCATCAGACACACACACACCATTCTCGATTTATCCAAGATGCTGTTACAATCATCCTAGAAGTAACGATTTCTATACTTTTACCATCTGACGCCCACTGTCATCCCACATTCGAAGTTAACCTTTAACTATGAACGCTGACACTTCAACGTAGATCATTCTCAGGGATTCGGTTTACCTCTTTTTTGGTGCTTTTCATAACGTGTTACTAGTGGGACTCCATTTAGTGTGGGAATGTCTTATGTTTTGACCATTGGGTATACGTATCTAATTTAGGTAGTTATTTTTAACTGCTTCCTCACTCGAGTTCACATCATATAAGCATTATCTTCATTACAATGGATAATGATTTGCGTTGTGATGTGTCTGAAGACCTGGTCACGTTATTTGTAAATATTACATTTTTCGTTATCTTTATCAGAGGCTCACTTTAAATATCATTTTGGTGTGTTTCCCAATCTGTTACTGGAATGTGGGAACAAGAGCAGAATGTTGCTGGAAGTCATTAGCATTGAGTTCTGACTTTTACTATTCCACTTTTGTCGAAAGCATTCATCATAAAATATTCTCAGTTTTGCTATTTTCCATCCGTAAGAAGAGCGCTAGGAAAAAAAAACAAAAGAAAACACGTATGATAAGGTCTGTAATTATCCAGATGTAGCACCTTAATCACTATTTCTTCGCTATGTAGTTGCACTCAAGGTGTACAGTTGCAATTAAGGGGAGAAAAAGTCCAACACTACACTCCTTGCGAAGCCAAAAATATAAAGGCGCTAACAACAGCGCATGCTACGCCATTTCGTCATTCGATGCTGTTTTCCAATTAAATAATGTGCTTTATTTTCTTATATGCTTTAGATTTTGAAGCGATGGTATCGGGTTAAATTTTATGGCTCGAGATACAATTTATAGTGTTACACGCAGTACATCTCCACCCCCAATTTGATACACTACTTGGTAATTATTAATTATTGACAATTTCATTCACTTTTTAATATATCCGCACCTTTAATATTTAGTGTGCTCTAATCGAATTGACTAATTACAGAATCGCCTGATCACCAGAAAACAGATTTAAGGAACGAACTTCAGCCCGCTAAATTGTCAATAACAGGAAAGTAAGCATGAACCAGCAACACGAACATCTTTTAATGCCGGATGCTTTTTTCCGAATTCCTAAGATGAAAGGGGAGGGGATCACGCATTGCTCTTATAAAGAAAAAAAATAATAGTAAAACATAAAACATTAGATTAAAAGAAAAAAAAAACAAATACGGATGGCTTTCACTGAAAATCAATCGGTCATGAAAGTGAGTATGGTGTTCCAAAAAGACGGTGCGGGTGATCATAAATTTAAGAACAAAACCAAACAAAAAAAATTGTATTATGCATCTATGAAGTGTGATGACATTGTCTGAATTAAACAAGATTAAAATTATGCCCAATATTTCTTTCCTTTGAAAAGCAAATGTAGTGTGCTTTCCTTGTTTCTTAATATCAGTCGCAAGGCAGATTATCATTTAGGAATAAACTCAACTTGCCCTTCGGCAAATCTAGCTGAAGAATGACACGGCACTACAGATGCACATGGTACTTGAAGGAAGGAAGGAAATGGTTCAAAGTCCCATTAACACCAAATTTCTATATAGTTTTAATTATTATTATTCTAGCGTAACATGCCAATTTATTTTCTTTTATTTTTTGAAATACTGCTATTCGTTAACTCAATTAGTTCTTAGGTTAATTTATCCTTCGTCGGTTATTATACGATTCATTCTTTGGTTATTAACCAAGCGAATGATATTCTCTTAGCAGCATGAATCCTTTTAAGATAAACCATTCCTGTACATTTACACTGAAATTATAGATTTTTGTGCCTAATTTGCTTATGCCTCCAATTATTTTAATATCCTACTCAGGAAAGGCTTCGGTATCCTGTAGTATATTAGTAATAACCGTAGATTAAATAAAGGGTTAGGTAATATAGAAACCCTACTCTAGAGATTACAGTGGAAATTTTGCATCCATTTTAGGCCTCGAATAATCAGGGTGATAGTGTTGGTATCACACCCGGCGATGAAATTCATCTCCCGTTTAAAGATAATCATAAACATCCATGCTCATAACCTGTTTATTGGAGAGCGGATTGGTTATTTACTCATCCAACTAGCAAATCCAACCAGCCGGCAAATATATAGGCAATGTAAGCAAAGATCGAATAAAAAGTGTATAAACAGAGCATTTTCCTCTGCCATTAGTTGAATAATTGTTCTTATTCGGTCAAATAATTCCTTTAAATTATGAACAAAATCTCACTTGGTGATAAATAGAAAGCTACAACAAGAATAAATTTTGGCAACACTTTTGTAGCCATATATGCGGTATTTAATGTAATAAATTTCTGCATATTGGAGTGTATTATCTATTATCGTTTTATACTGTAATGCATAAAAATGAAAATGCTTATTTCGAGTAATTTTTCTAAACATGCACATGCCAGTGTTTCGATTTTTCATTCTGAACACAGTCATCAATAGGAATGAACAACAGCGGAAGGGGAAAAAAACAAATATTATATTATAATAAAAACGAATAAGTAAATTTACCACACACACGCACACAAAAGAAAAATTTAATCTTCTTCCTCTGGCGTTTATCGCGCTTCCAATACAGGATCCGTGTGTTACATTGATATGACTTTGTTAGTACAACCTCAGCCGGCCTGCCTGGGGGAGGTGCATTTTTTTTTTTTATTGTAGCAGCGCGTGTTCTGTGGGGGGAACCATCTACCTCCGTATAAGACCGGCTAACTCACCTTTAGTCGAATAAGACCAGATAAAGGTTCCTCACGTCACCGGCGGGAATTGAACCCAGGTTCAATTCCCGCCAGTGACGTGATGTTTATGATTATCTTTAAACGGGAGATGAATTTCATCGCCAGGTCTTTCCGAACAAAGGGCTTCGTCTCTACTTAGGGAGGCTCATAAAGAAAAAAATTAGTATCCACAGTAAATTCATAGTCTGTCATTATGGTTTAAATTTAATATTTAAATCATACTTAGTTTAAGTTATATGTGATCATCCACTAGACCAAATAGCGGACAATGTTACATAAGCAGGCAGATACTCCATGGGTTACGGTACGACGAACTTACGAATAATAACCAACCGTGATATCATGAATCAATCAGAAATATCCGCTTCATGAACTGTAAGCTTAAATATAACACTCTCTATATTGCATAATTTAATGTTATTGTGTTAAAAATTAAGTCATCAGTACACACATTTCCAATTTTCTGTGTTCTAAAAAGTCATTCACTTTCCCTAAGAAACTTGTGAATGAAGAAAGCATAAAGCCAGGAACGAAGTGATACCTCAGAGGAAGAAATCTCACCCCTTTAAATGAAGTGTGTAGTCATGTGGTTTCTGTCCGAAGTATAGAATGTGCTGCACGGCATTCGCTGAATCAGCAGAAGTAGGCTCATTGAATTTAAATCCTTTAACTGCATTGTAACCACTTAATAAAACCAATAAAACGAACACTGTAAGAAAATAAGCTTCTTTATGAAAATCTTAATATTTAATAAAGATATAAAACATTCCGGAAATATAAATAACTAACGAATTTCGCTGTTGAAAATTGCTGTGAATTCATTTGATTTCTTCTGGTAGGTATTTCGGATTACGCCAAATATTTCTCAGACAATCCTATTTCTTTATGTTTTTTGGAAATAAAATAAAATTAAAGCATACAGGTGGATATAAACAAGCAAAAAAAAAAAACGCTAACCTGGTTCGTAATCTTGATCTAATCCCTGAATAGACTCTGAGTTTGCTCCGATAGTGCATGAAGAAAACAGCGTTATCGTTTTTTTTTTGTTTTGTTTAAAAAAGGGAAACGGAACATTACGCAAGAAGGGAATTACCATCTGCCTTTTATACTGCACGTGCTCTTCGTTCCGTTATGGTACATATTGCAGAGCTCCCTCGCATAACGACCGGACATCATCCAGAAATTTTCCTGCCTTGGATGTTCCACTCTGTTTCCATAAAGGTTAGACAGAGGCCATCGGCTTCATGCCTTTGTTTGCGTTTGTGCTTTTTTGTCTTCTGATATCTCCCTTATCTATTTTTGCGAAGTGCGGTTGCCTTCTGCCTCTCAGGAAATACTGTCTGTTGTCATAAAGATGACAACTCTAAAAATTCCACATCTGTATTTCCTAAACGGAATTCAACACATGAGTAATTTGACACAAGGTGACTGCAGCAGTTTTTTTCCGTCTTTTTTTGCTTTCGTGAACCTCCTAGACGTTAAAAGCTCTCTATTGTTGTCAGCAAGCGGCATACTGCCTCTGACCTATTACAAAACGTTCCAGAAATATCTGTCAGTAGTAAAGACAAATTCTTTACCAAACGCTGTTTCGATTTCAACATGACAGCAATAAAATCGTGTGTCTGGTACATGCTAAAGTTTTCCATTACTCGCTTCTGACAGAAGAAAAACGAAGAGACAGAGAAAAAAAAGAGCAGTCATCGATCGTGTCACAAATGAAGCACGGATAGTTTTGGACCTTCTCTATGGCTGTTCGTTTCACGATCCACATCGGGGAGAGAAGGAAAGAATACTCTAATTTAACGTCCTCTGGAACGAGGAACTTTCGAAGAAAGAGATACAAAAAGAGATCTGTGTACTTATCGACTTTACGGTTTTTATACTTCGTCATCTATACGGCTTAATTTTTCTTTTTTTTTTTTTCGCACTGTACTATTTGTCAGGAAGTGTAAAAAGAGCGTATAAGACTTTTACACTGATGTTGTGAAATAGCCACTGAAGGAAAGAAAACATCAGTTGTCGAGTAGGTCAAATTCTGAAGAATAAAAATTCTATTTTCTTTATATAGCAAGAGCTGCTAAATACAGCAGCACGGTTATCTAAGAAATTAAAACAAACAACGACATGTAATGGTCAAATTTAGGTAATATTTCTCCACAGAGAAACAATTATTTTTTAGAGCCAAAACTGATAGCTTTTCGTAAAGTCTGTGCACTAACACAATTGCATCCGCCGTATCCTACAATAAAATTTTCGGTATCTTACTAGTATGAAATTTTTAGCAAGAGTCTTAGGGTACTATCCTTGTCTGTAATATCTGATTTATTATTTAACAACTATCTTATGAAGGCGGACAGTGTTAATTCTCATTGATATATAGATCCTGGCAACGAACACTGTAAGAAAATAAGCTTCTTTATGAAAATCTTAATATTTAATAAAGATATAAAACATTCTGGAATAGATGGAAGCCAGCTCAATTACTCAGTAAGTGTATGCGCTCGTAAAGTATCATAAGAAGATTTTATACCTTAATGCAGTGATTCTTAACCGGTGTTCCCCGGAACACTTGTGTTCCGGGAACTGGTTACTAGTGTTCCGCCTGTGAAAGATGTCACATGACACAGTTCTGAGTGTAATTGGCTACTCTGATCCTAACAATTGAAGACTTCTATGAGCATTGACTTCCAAACCAATAGCCTGGTGGGCTCTATTAAAGGATTTGTTACCCTTGCAAAGAAAATAAACCTAAATATTATATCTACGCACCGTGTTTTGCACAGAGAATCCCTAGTTTCAAAACCATTACCGGCAATATTAAAACCTGTTCTAGACCAAGTTGTAAATATGGTAAATTACATCAAGTCAAGACCTTTAAAAGCACGCTTTAAAAAAAAAAACTTTGCATATCGCCAAGTACGATTCTTTGCTTTTGCACACTAAAATAAGATGGTTATCCAGGGGTAAAGTGCTATCCCAAATTTTAGAACTTAAGAATAAATTATTGGTCTTTTCTCAAAATGAAAATACAGATACTTTTGTAAAATGTCTTCAAGATGATATTTGGTGGGCTAAAGTGGCATATTTAGCTGATTTTTTAATTACTTAAATAGCGTTAATACTAGTACCCATTTTGACATTCACTGAATGTCAAAATGGATACTTGTATTATGTCATCTTTTCAGAAAAAAGTATCTCTTTGGAAAAATCGCATATGAGAAAAAAATACAGTAGATATGTTTCCTTCGCTCCATAAAAATGTCGAGGGAATTATTTCCGTTATAACAGAACATTTAAAAATATTGGAAGAAAAGATTTCAAGTCACTTTCCTTCCTTAAATACACACAATTATGACTGGATACAAAATCCATTTGGCACAGTTAATGCATCGAGTTGTGAATTTTCGTTACGAGAAGAAGAAGAACAATTAGTTACCTTGTCAATGGATCGTACTCTAAAAATGAAATTCTCTGAAATAATTCTTGAGGAATTTTGGATTTTTGTCCAAGCTGAATACCAAGTTCTCTCCACAAGAGCACTGAAAAGTTTGCTACAGTTTTGAACATCATATTGGTGTGAGCTCGTTTTCTCAATATTAACCGACATAAAAACTACAAAGCGTGAAAGACTTACTAATATAGACAAAGAGATGAGAGTAGCCGTATCACATATTAGACCTGATATTGCTGAAATCTGCAAAAGCCAACAAGCTCAAGTATCGTATTAAAATAAGTTCCATTTTTATAAAAGGCAAGTCCATGCATATTTTTATTGTTAGTTTTATGACCCTAATGCTTTTGGTGTTCCCCAAATTTTTCTTATAATCAAAAGTGTTCCGTGACTTCGAAAAGGTTAAGAACCACTGCCTGAATGTATAGATTGAACATTGGCAAATTAGTATCCAAATAACTGAAATGTCGATCATTAGAGCAAATATAAAAGCATCGTGTTTCTCGAGCTACTCATTTCAAAACATGAAGATATTCGTCTACTAGAATTCATTGGATAAAGCCCGCTAGGTATATCCAATTAAGGATATCAACATTTTCAGAAAAAGTAAAGCAAATTTTAGTGCGAGATTTTTTGATTTGTGAATCCATCTCGATTTGTCATTTCATAAATTTTCTTTTTTTTTTTAATTAACAATTTCAAATGGTTATTTCTTTATTTTTTTTTACCAATCACCTTTTGAATTTTTTGTTTGCAAATCGCTTCGTTCAGTTTAAAAAGGACTGTTTTGCTAAAATATTAACTTCATTTATTCATGAATGGTTAGGCCTATATTTCAAATCAAAGGAAAGGAATAATGTGCACGCTACCTACCGTCTGCTAGACAATCTTCCGTTAAATCTGGATAGTTTATTCTTGCATAAACAAAATAGTAAATTCTTTTGAATTCATTTTACCAAGCAGTAGGAACAGTAATAATAATAACAGTTTTATTAATGAGATATGTTATTTATTTGCATAGACTAGATTCCAAGGTTTTTTTTCTAGTGTTTAGATTATAGTGTTTATCATTAGCGTACTTGGTCATTTTGATAAATCCATTATGTAATTGATAATTTTTTATGCATTTGTCAAATTTATTGTAATCGAACGCAATGAACACACGATTTGTCTCTTCGTGATGATCAGCGTAGTCTGAACTGGCGCCGTGTGGCGGCAACGAGAGTCTCAGTAATAATTGACAGATGGTCTGAGATGTTGCTAAAATAGATTTCCGAGGATATATCAAAGGTCAATATATTTCTTGCAAATATATGATCTATACAACTTACCGAATGTGCAGCATATTTTTATATTCCTCAATAGTGCTATCAATCTCGCATAGGTCCAAATTTATGTCGCCTATTAAATGACGTTGCTTGTTGAATTTAGAATATCCACCTTAGTTATGAATGTGCTATCTATTTGGACTTTCATGGACCCGATAAATAGCAATAACTAGTATGTCCAACAAACTGTCATGAACAATTACGGATTCTGAACCGTACATTTTTATATTAAGGTTGTTAAAGTTAAATTTGATTTTCTTAGTATATATAATTAATTCTCCTGAACGATTATATCTACTGCAATCTTAATACATGTCATAGCCGATTAGGCAGCAATTACCAATTTCAAACTGTTTAATCCATATTTAAATTAGTATTAGTGTATCGATATGTTGCTAGATTTCTGTAAATAGTAATAAAATTATCAAAATATGTCGTAAGAGATCTAATATTTACATGGGAGTGTTCTTTTTTTGTGGGGTGTGTGTGGGTGTTTTTGATGGATATGAACACTTTCAAAAAAATTTACAGAATTTAGATTGCAGAGCTGTTCACAGGTTTTTATCGAACAACTCCACATCAAGTGATTTAAGTGAACTGTTATATCCATTTCTGTTCGTTCTTTCAGTTAGGTCACAGAATGCGTAAGGATCACAAAAAATTCAAAGCGCTTTACTTGGGTCTTCTGATGTACTTATCATAGTGGTTACAAAAAAAAAAAAAAAAAAAAAACCTCCAGACGTTCTTTGGGGGAAAATGTATAAATATTCATTTAGCGTCGCTTAATGATTACTGATTATCTATCCAAGGAAACAGCGTATGCATAATTTTTCGCATTTTAGATGAATATTTTGTATTCAGACTGTGTATATAACAAATAATTTTAAAAACCAAGTCAATCAATAAACCAACCTTAATTCCAGGCGCTCATTCAAACAACTTCAGTGGGATATTTTTCTTTTATATGTCATTGTGCACTCTCCCTGATGAAACACATATCAAAGCTTTTAATCCATTTCGTCATGAAACTATCGCCATTTTTAAATGATGTGTGCGACATTTGGGCCATAAGCGGGTTCTCAAACGAATTTGCCGCACAGGAAGTAAAACCCAAGCGCCCTCTCTATCTCATTCACTACCCCATTCCAGAGATAACGAAATGCATTAGTGATAACACCATCTTCTTGTTATGCTAGAGAAGGAGGGGAGAGAATATCGGGTGAGTACACAACGAACAAGCAACTTTTTTTTCTACTTCGTTTGGGTACGAAAATTCATTCTTTCATAAAAATTTAATACTGTGGGGAGAAACGACAAGGCTGGCTTGATTTTGGCTAATTCACAAACTTTTTCTTAAAATATTCTAAGTTCTAAAGGTATTCTAAATTTATTTAATTACCGAAGAATGCATTCTAATAATGTTCTTGTTCAATACGATTATCACAACGGGATTAATACTATTATAAATTTTATCTAATAAAGAATATCATTAACAATCAATAACAAATGATAAATAGTAAAGTTATTTAATCATGTTCGGATATTGCCTCATTTACTTTTCCACATAATAACACAGTTATGTACCACATGCGGATTATTATGCATTCGTCTTTTGCTTCGATCCGTATGCATTAAAGGGAAGCAAGAGTCATTTCAATACCAGTAATGCTCTTCGCATAGCCCACGTTAAACCAAAGTTTACCATGACCTCAAAAGATGTCAGTCAAGTCAAATTCCCAAATTTCTTTCCCCATTAGACTTCTCGAAATATCTATGACTGCAATATTCCTTAATAACGATGATGATTAATACAGAACTTGGTTTATTTAAGTGTTTTTCTAATGTCATCATAACCCTATCAACTTGATTGTTCTGTTAAAACAATATACGCTGCATTGTAAGTATATTATAATATGAAATGCTGCGTTTTTTAAATAATATATCATCGCATCCTGGGGAATTGAGGAGTTAACTTAGTTTTCTAATATTGCGGTTTGTTTTATCTACGTGAGTTTTTAGAGACGGAGGAAATGGAAAGAGTAAGTAACGTTTTAATACAAACCATTTTTCTTAAGGATTTTTTTAAAACTGTTCATGATTTCAGTATTTTTTTCCTTTGATATTTGAGATAAAAAGAATCTCGCTGTGCTTGATTATTTGCTGGGAACATCAACATTAATATACTCGACTGTACATTTGGGTGACTACAAGGGGAAAAAATAATGTAACTTGCATTTTCTTCGAAAAAATAATCCCTATTAATGGCATTTTTGTACCTCTCGTAGCTAAGTGCGCCCTTTAACTGCGTCTTTCCTGGTTCAGTCATTACCCTTGACAAGCCCCAATGACTACAGCAAGGCTTAGCGAAGTACTGCTGGAAGAGAGTGATAAGGAAAGACGTCTCTTGCCGCACACGAGACTTATGGCTACGACAAACAACGCCGAAAGAGGGATGGAAGGAGAATGCACGCTCAGTCTGTGGCTTTTAGTCCTGCACAAACAATGACAGCAGAAGCAACACTTTGTGACTTTGCGTTGTGAAAGGATGTAGGCTTCAGACATCCCCCTGTCTCAGCAGTAACTTTGATACCCTCCCAACATCTAGCCAATATTTATGGCATCACGTTCATGATCTGGCATTGTATTCAACGGCAGAAAAAAAAATTAACGACACTTCACCGTTCTGAGTTTGTATGATAGCAGAAAACAACACGCATTTAGCGCTGCTGACTTCAATCGCTAAGGAACTGAAGAAACTGATCTTAAATGTATGCTTAGCAATTTGGAAGCTTCTGATATGTACCATCTTCAATGATATTTTATTTATTTTTTAATTCTGAACATAATGATAGGTAAGTTTATTTTCATAACATTTAGTAGCAAAATTATCAAAAATCGCACTGGACTTTAAAGCGAATATATATATATATATATATATGTTTGTATTGGTCATTATGCAAATGGTGGAATGCCTAAATTCCCTTCTACTGTTATAACAAAACTTATAACTTCTTCATTCAAGGATAAAAAACGTGGTTAGGCTTGTAGCCCAAAAGTAGGTGACGAAATTCTCGCGCATATCCGCTGCTCTTTTGCATAGCCGCTATTCGCCATAAATAATTGTACGTCATTTCATGTACCATATATTCCATTACATAACTTAACTTGTTGTGTATCCAGCACCTTGAACGTCTTATAGAACTGTCCACGTGCAAGGAAATTCCATTCAGTTCATAAATTCAACACTTTCGAAGTTCGGGCCTTCTGTACTTATTTCAGAATATTATGTGGCTCCCACCCACGAAAAGCTTCTATAAACCTGTAGTACACTCACATGATGGGTGGACTGAGGATTAGTTTCCCGATTTTTGTTCCTTTTATATTTTTGTATTTTTGTATTTTTTTCCCACTTCGTTGGAAATCGTGCTCAGGACATCAAATATGGAATTTTCTACTTCAGACCTCCAATAAGAGGGGGGGGGATAATCTCATACCGGGCGACCAAATTCATCTTAATCATGAAAGTCCATATCTAGAACGGGATTTGAACGCACCAGACCATATCGGCAAAATGCTTACATTACTTTTTCCCCTTTCTCAAGTATTTAGAAACATTGGAATTTCTAAGTAATGTTGCTCAATCCATAAAATGAATTATCAAATTGCAAACTTTCATGGATAAGTTGAGAAAAGGAATTTTGTTTTCCTGTTTAAAAGAGTTGTAAGATAAACTGCCTTAAAATCATATTGTATATATTAAGGGGCCTCTAAAAGCCATATCTTAGCTGTTAGTTCTCTGTTGCATCATGTATTTCATGCTGCTAAAATATTGCTATGGTCCTCTATTTTCACATGTCAATCAAATGATCTCGAATTTAGAAGGCGTTTAATCTTTCCTCTCGTGTTTTTAACTTCAAGCACCGTTGACCAGCAATAGAGATACCTCTATAGTTCAGTCGCGAGAACCTCGCGAAATTTGCCATCCGGTGGAAAAACCTGAGTTATAACCTATCGAGGAAAAAAAAAGTAAGTGCATTTCAGCTTAAGGTCGTCAGCCATTCTAGTAGCATTTTTCATTCTGCAAACATGTAGATAACTCAGAAGAAATCATGAGCAAATAATAGACATAATACACTGGCCTAATTTCCTCAGTTTAGTCCAAATTCTAAACAGCAACCGAAACCATGATTAAAAAAAACAGCAAAACACAGGATGAAGCATAAACGGAGACGTTATTTTATTTTGTGGGTGGGAGTTATACAAATTATACATTATACAAGTTATACATTTTTGATACCCAGCATATGTTGTTGCTGTAATTTTTGACCTTTGTTAGAACTGTTGATTGCATATATAGACGTCTTTGATTTGGTAACTGTGTTAAATAAAATACCACGAATTTACATTTGTCACGCGGACCACAAATGTAGAGCGTTCGGTGGATTTATTAACCATCAACTCTAAGACAAGTTCATTTCTTTGAAAGAAATTGTTGATTAAGTGATTTATTTGCGTGGCTAAATATCGCTGACAAATGCTTCATGGCAGTTATATAAAATACGAAAAAAAGTTCACGAAACTCGTCTCAGTAATATCAAATTTCGAACCATTCAAATAGATTTACACAGATTCGTCCTCATTCCAGCCACCCAACCTTGCATTCTCGACACATGCCGGGATTTGTAACTATCAGCTATCGCAACGAATAATATGTGGTCTTTGTGCTAATTTTATATTTTTTTCACAATAGAAATGCAATAGTTTTATTCTTATTTCATTAGTGCGAAATCGGTTCAAAGGGAAGTCAGTTCCAAAGGCTGGGAGGGAAGTTTGGAGGTAGGGTAAAATATAATTAATGTTATCGTGTGTTGACAAGATACGGGTTCTTTGTTGGGCATGTCGATCATTGGAGCCATCATAGAATGTTAATTATTATGAATGCATTTTTCTATTAATTATTCGCTTCTAACAGTTCCGAGTTGAAGCATTTTTGTTCTCTGTAAATATTATTATAGATGGCGGTTTACCGATTCCTGCTTTATAACAAGCAAGCCTTGGTTTGTTCTTGTGATTTGCATATATATTAACTCTATCCCTTTGCATTCTTGAACCATTCGGTACCGCAGTTATTGCTGATCTTCCTTTTCAGAAATGTTTGTAATTTTGACCTGTCAATATTAATTTTATTCCTTTTATTGTGAAACTGTATTTACTCGTGTTATTTTAAAATTCTCTTTAATTGAGCGAAGTTAATTTAGATAATTATGCACACAATTATCTACCAACGAGCTTCAAAACAGTTCTTTGTTCTGTTTATTAATTAATCAATATATTTCTGCTTATTCATTGAATAATCGATGTCTGTCATGTAAGCTCACTTCTGAATAGCCTCCCAGAATTAGGGTTCCAGCAGTTTTGTTAGTTTAACTAATTTTGCTGTGAAGGAATAAACAATAACTTACAATATATATTTGAAGATAAGCAGAAACTGTAAAAAATTCAAACAGAAAGCAAGTCGAATTGTATTAGTGTTGTCTTAATGGCGCTTGAATTATGATCTAAGCATCTATTACTGATATGATCAGAGCAAAATTAGTTTTTTTTTATTATTGTGTTTTCAGTATTTTATATCGTATGTTCCATTCGTGCAGACTTTTAAACCTGGTTGTGCTTTTTCCTTCTATCCTGACTTCAAATCCGAAATAAAACTCTGTTATATACTTAATCCTGTGTGCACCGTGATACTAAAAACATTCCAAGTCATTTAAATATTTATTTGCTTTCAGTGATTCTCGCTAAATCAAAATGTGCGTAGAGATCTGTTTCCTTTTCTATACCCTGATCTTTTTTACCAAGAGAATGCCAACAGAATTAGGATTTAAACCAGCCACTTTCTTTCCTTCAAAAACTGAAAGTGGCCTGTTTCTGTGCTAATTTCTACTGCAGGGATAAATTTCCATTTTGTACTCGAATCTAAGCTATAGTGCATAGTCAAGTCATTTCTGCTATGCAGTTCATAGGAGCGTTATGAATATTACTGCTTAAGCATGGGTTTTCATTCTCAGGTTCCTTAACTTTATTCGAGCCATAATGTTGCAGTGTGGTGAGTTTGATTCTCACGTTTTCTTCAACTTCCTTTTGGAGTTCTACTTTATAGTTGTTCGGTTTTCTAGAGTTCATTCCTAAACTCTTGATACTAGAGAAGTCCCATTAATGCGTTCATCGTTTCTTCTACACTTTGTGCATTTTCTTATAATGGCCATGAAATCAACCTTTGAAAAGTTTTGAGCATAGGGAACAAAACACACCGCTATGGTGTTTTTCCTTCTCTGTTCTTTCAAAACTTGTTCCATGACTTCATCAGCTTTTACACAAATTAACTATTTACATTATTTTCTACAGTGCTGATGCAGTTACCAGGAATATCCCAAATGATTTTTCTCTTCGTTTTAGGGCCTCTAATTTCTTGCGTTCACGCTGGAGTTATTTTTCTATTCTTGTAAACAATTATTTCCTTGCAGAATCATTTGATGGCCTCTTGACATTTACCCACCAGGTCTATGATTGTTCTTGTTTTCAAACTCTTTTGATTTTCTTCAATAATATTTGTAAATTTAAGCAACGTTTATAGACTTTATAACTTTTTAAAATTTTTCGCGCACATTTTCCTTTCAGTCTGATTCTCATCTTTATGATGCTCAAAACAAGATAACCATCACTTTCTCTCAAATCTCACTCAACGCTAACATAATATGACTTTTCTTGTTTCTGACACGTTTTATGTTTTCATTCTATGCTATTTTAACATTTCTCTTAGGAATTTAGCCGGTAGAGCTCGTAGATGAATATCATCACTTGGTGCGAGACCAACATCCCTGTTATTTGGAGGCATGAAATGGCTTGAAATATCCATATTTGGTCTCTAGAGCAGTTTCTGGATTATTCAACTGGTTGATCAATAACGGCATTGATAATAAATCTATCAGATAACAGCATTTCATAGGTGGAATTCTAGTAAAATCTAACTTTCGTGTTGGAGCACCGTGTTCTTAATAACTAATCCATGCTCCGAACAGAAAATCAGCAGTTATACTTGCCATATTCTTGAGATTATCTTTCAGTATTCCTCTGTATGTTTGTGATAGTGATATTTACATTTCCAAATCAATTTAGATACGGGCATAAAATAGTCACTGGAAATACGATCTAATAATGCGAGTTTTGATGGAGATGTGCAAACAATCTCACAGTCCTATATTCTTAATCAATACTCATGGACTATTAAGACTGTTTGGTACGGTTTTCAAAAAATAATTATAATCGTTTGCTTTGCTACCTACATTTCAGCTACGACTGGGTCAATGTAATGAACAACACATACGGTACGGTTTTATCCTCATCTAAAATATCGTTTTATTGCAATAATATTAGCAGAAAGTATTTAAACTTATCCGTATTGAAAATGTCTTCAACTCACGTCTGCCTTTACCAGTGTGTCAAAATATTAAATGCATTTAGAGATGTTTCAGTTAGCTATCCTGCATTTTCCGTTGATATCACGGAATAATTATTGTATTTAATATCTATAGAAGGGACTCAAATTCTTTTCAATGTTGCATTCACTGACTTCGAAATATCGATGGATGTGATAAATGCATAATTTCAACTACATCCAAAATATAAATTTTAAATCTTCATCCAGGATTTTGATATTACACTCTATGGCGCAGACACTGAGTTATTTCAAAGTTGCTTGCGGAGTATTTTTTTATTATAATCATCATATGCTCGAGATGCTGACCAATTTATGGTATGTTATTATCGTGAAAGGACGAGAAGAAACTTATTTACATTTTGGTTTGAAGAGCTGTTGATTGTATTCTTCATGAAACACCTAAGATGGGAGACTGTTCTACAGAGTAGAAGTAGAATGGATGACCAAGGAGGAGAAATTTATTCTGTGGATTTGAAGTGGAACTGTGAAGAAGTGTTGAGTAAGTGCTGCTTGTGTTACACCAAATTTAACAGAAACTGAAGAATTATTGATACTGTTTCAAATTAACTTTCGTTAAAGTATTTGTAGACGATGCAAACAGAGGAAGCGGAATGCCTGTGTTTATAAGGGAAGAGCGAATTGGTGAGAGAGAGATGGGTTATGAATTAACTCAATTGAGCTCATCAGGTATTCAGCCAAGTAGTTATATAGAACTTGAATAACCACTGAAGTTAGTTACCAACGTATACATCGTAAGTGAAGAACCAATCTCAATTTAGGGTCGTGATTTTATTTCTTTTCATTATAGTGTGTCGACTCATTTCTTTGACCATTAGGCAGACTTTTTTAGGCATATATTGGGATTCTCTTATCTCAATACCTTTTTCTTAACTTGCCACTTGTACTCCACCTTAACAAATTTGAGTTGGCTAAAATTATAAATGCAATTGAATATGAATATTGACTTAACTTTATTGTAATAATTTTTTTTAATATAAATACACAAAATTATTCGATACCTACTTATCATACAGTGTTCCAAAATTATCGGGACACGTGTGCTTTACAAAACCTCAAGGCGCCAAAGGTGAGGTGTTGACCGCTGATACACGATTACTACACCTCCCGTGGAGACGTCCCAAAAACGGACATAAAGCAGATCAGCTCATTGCTTCACCAAAATGGTGGTGACTTTCTATGGTTAATTAGACAGGTTGGTCTCTTCCCAAACCTACCCGAAGGACACGTTTGGGAAGTCTCTGTAAAACTACAGGGAATCCCTATGGGTTTGGCTTGCATTTATCAGATGACAGTAAACTAGATTGTTTCTATTATAAAAGTAGAATATCGTCAAGAAATGTCTTTTTTATGTCTTTCTACTTTTTTATACAATTTTGAAGTGATAGTAAAAATATCTTTTACTGGGAAAGAATGAATATTCAAAAAGTTCAGTTTATTGAATACGTATATTAATGGATCCATGTATAGCATGTTTCTCGCATATTTAAGCCTCACTGCTTTTATGTAATAAATCCAAGTTGATCATTCATATGAATTTTCTTGGGACTAGCAATAACCAATCATGCACCTCCATATCTTTATGATATTATGGACATTCGCCACGAAAACAACCATTTCCCTTATGACAAAGTAGAGAGACATCCATAGGGAAGAACAAACGCCAATGTAATAAACCACAGTCCAAGAAGCAGAGAAGTCGCTACATGGATAGAGTAAGATGGGTTTTGGGAGGGACATTATTCTCTAAGCATCGCAGCCGGTAAGTCTCAAAGGACATTCACTGGTGAGGGAGTTACGCATCTTGTCTCATATATTCCTGGAGGAATTGCATAGGAAGAAATCCGCGTACGAAACGAATATCGAAGTTTTAAATGGATGATCAGCGCATGTCTGAAAAAAGCGTCAGCTGAAACACCTCAACTTAAATCGAGCAAATTGAAACCAAAATTAGTTGACTTGATTAAATATCAGTTACACTAAGATTATCACCCGATTATCAGAAATAGCCGCGTTGTCTGTTTTTAATTTTATTTTTAATATTTCACTATTGACAAGTATTCAATTTGAAAGGAATGTCAACTAGTTTATTAGAGAAATTAAAAAAAAATAACACTTTTATCTGAAAGTCGGTGCGCATAGACTTTCTCCATTTACTAGCGCAAAGTCTGCTCACAAGTCATTTTGATTAACATCTCAAAGTAAAAAAATTGATTTAATAGTAATTCATTGGTTATTTTCTATTTCACACAGTAAAAAGCTTGTTTTAAATTGAATATTATACATCACACGTCAAGACATTTTCAGCTCATCGTGCAAAAAAAAAAAAAAAAAAAAATTAAATCAGTACAGTGTTAAACAAAAATTCAGAAAATAGAAAAATCAAAAGAATGTTACGAATTCTTTCTTCAGTCAATGCGGTTTGCTGATATTCTTGCAGGCAGGTATTTCTAATCCTGTTTATCTTAATTTTATCTTATAAAATAATGACATAATTTTATGAACTAATAATCCAATGGAGAGACACCGATCTTCAATATTGATTAGTGTTATGCTCAAAAATTTAATTTTGTCATGCATTAAAATGTGTTTTCATTTTGTCATGCATTAATTATAGTTCTTTCTTTGACATTCTGCTGATAATAATTCATACTTAAAATACAGTAATTTAAGTTATTCTGTGATAATATTATCAAACTCGAGATTATAACATCAAATGACCACTGAAGAATTAACAAATCTCAAAGATATAGCTTCTGCAAATTTAGAATGAACGCAAGTGATTGTGTCAATTATTCAAGACCGTACAACAATCTTAAATAAACAATCGAATCCTGATCATTACGTCACATAACTTTATATAGCAATGCAAGTCTTGGCTTTATACCTTCAGAGGCTGCAGTTGTAGGACCAAACAAATATTTACCATGCAATTACAGCTAGAGTCGAAAATTAGTTTTGAGGTCCTTAGAATTGCAAATTTTAGCGAACTGTGCGCTGGAAATATAATTATGTTTGAGGCATATTACATCAGTAAATTGAAGTACTGTGTCCCCTACTTTGACATCATGAGAACAGAAAATAAGTTCCGTGAAATAAATTTATTATATTTTCGATAACCAACATATCACAACAGAAGTTTCAATGATCTTGCTTTAAAGTGAATAGATACTTATATTTCGTTTGGGTGCGTATACAGGAAAATTACTTTGCAGACGTGGCGCAAACAGTTTTCCCTATTCGAATTATCCAAAGAATAAAATAGTGTCGTTCATTCCTGGAAGTCTTTTTCCGTAATCGAAGCCACCGAAGGCAACCGTTCAATGTTTAATGCAATCAGACGCATTCCCTCGCTGTTATAACAATGGAAAATGATTACGAAGAGAAGATGTCGCCATTTATCTGACGGTAACCAGAAGTGAATATGCATCATACACCGAAGTGATCTTCAATAACCGAAAACAAATTGCATGATATGCAATGTGACAATCAATGTTTGTTGCTAGTAATCTATTTAGGGATTTGGTTTCATTCGTCTAGTCCATTCTGCTAAATTCAAAGCCGTAGGCCACCGAGTCGATATTTTTATGTGGGAAACATAAATCTCTTTCGCCACTGAGGAATATAGTTTGCAGCTTTATTTCACAAAACTTGTTCTGTATAAGTCGCAGCTGTTTGTATCTTTCGGTAACGAAGTGGCCAGTTCCAATATATCTACAGTACTCTGAAAGAATTATCATGTTCATTTTGTTATATCTGTAAGTCTTCCTCTGTTGATATTTAATGTGGGTATGGTTTGATGTTGTGAGCAGATAGTTTGAAGGGACATTAATTGTTTGTATTTCTTTTATCTAATCACTTGTAAATGAAGTCGTTCTAATATTGATCGATTTTATAATCAATAGAACATTCACACCATTTTCTCCCCACGATATTTAGTAGTAAATATCATTATCTTCCAAAGTTTTAATATTCGGAATTACCTTTTAGCTGTTATTGGTTTTACAGTCTAACCTTTTGTGAATGGATATCTGTTTACAATTTATTTGACGCCATCTGTTTTCCTGTATCGAAATTCTTTGACTGCATAGGAAATACTACCATCCTGCACAATCCTTCATTGGCTGACGGTTTCCGAACTTCTTTTAATTTTATTTTACAGTCTTTATAAAAATGAAAGCATTCTCGTCATTAACTGTGCGATTTATTCGCGAATTAAAAGTTGGAATGTCGAAGTGATAAAATATGACGAATGCTACGAAGATTTCCTATTTCTGCTTGTAAAAATGCCGCTAATTATTTGTAGTTTTGCAATCAGCAAGAATCCAATAGTTGTTACATTAATGAAAAAACTTTTTCTGGAAATGCTTACAAAGTTAATTGCTACCTCTCCATGATTCACGACATCCAAATACTCAGAAATGTAAAAACAAAGCAACACAAATATTAGCTACTACATCAAATTGTACAGGACTCCCTCAAACACAAATATTTTAGAAATTTAATGTTTGCTGGTTTTTTGCATTTATCCATTCGAAGTTTATTTGCATCCATCATATGTGCGAGATTGGAATTTATCTTTGTAAAGTACGGTTACCTTCATTTTTCACAATTTTCTCGATTCTTTATTTATTTGTGGCAATGGAATTTAAAGTACTGAGTAATTTAAATTTAATTCATTTCTGTATACAGTTGTTCTTTTTCACTTCAAGACACTTAGATTGAAATATGTTCATTTTAATTAACATAAAAATGTATGCAGAAAATATCTTTAGTTTGTAAATATATTTGCGCATGATGTGGGGGAGGACGTTCCTCTGATATAACTTTCATAACCAGCAAAATATGTATATTTATTCATTAAAATATTTCAAGAAATTTCATAATTAGTATAAAAAAGACAGCTTTGCGGGAGAGTAAATTTCGATGTTTGATATTGCTAACTTCTACTTACAGGACTGCTTAATGCCCTCCACCACAGATGCACGATGACCGCATTTAGCTTGTAATTGATACTGTATGTGAGGTTCGTTGTTAGTTTATACGGGGATTATACTTCAAACTAGTCTTAGTATTCATAATGTGGCACTGCCTTCTGGATAAAAAGACATTGGCGTTCTATAAGGAGAAAACATCGATATGGCTCTGCAATGTAATGTCCCTTTAGATCCGAGTTAAGCGAATGATTATCGAAATCTATAATCGGGGTCCAGTGAATAAATAAATAAATGAATTTTGATACCATTGGCAACTCATTTCAAAGTAGGTCCGTCTCATCTTGGACATTTCCATTCGTGCTGAAATCCTGATAAACAGCTAAAGCCATTTTAAACCTAGATTAGGCAGGTTAGTTGTGATAGTCTTACATCTGACAATAAAATTCACCTATCTGCCGGCTAAACACATACGCAACAATCCATTCGGTAGTCTGTTCAAACCTTTGAAAACGAAAAGCACCAAGTGCCAAGTAGGCCAGTTGATCAACCTGCTTGGCCCCGTTAATAGATTAATTATCTCAATGAGTTAATAAGCTGTCAGAATTGTGCAATAAGTAGCCCAAATCTATATTAAAACATATTATGCAAGAAATGTTTGTTATTACTACATTTATGAATGTAGTTGGTTTGTTGCCACAAGCCACTGCCATTAATATAAACGTGGGAATAGTCACTTTGTTAAGAAAATCCTGCCACATTTTTGCATTTGAACTTAAACGCAAATATAGAGCTTACAATGTGTAGATAGCCATGTTATACCTGCTCAATTTAGTCCACAAGTAATTAGAGACAACATTGAGAAGAAAATTCGCACAAAGTTTCGTAATGAGAAAATGTTACTTAGAATACAGCCATTATGATAGATAATACGGAATGCGGTTCAGTATATTTTCTTAATTAAGAAGTTAGCTCAGGCTAATTAGTTGATTTGTGTTTGTGAAATTCACAATTTCATCGCGTACACGAGAGAAGTCACTTATTGCTTACTTGAGATCTGTCCCGTTTTCATGGAAATTTTCATGCAGTCATCAGACTCTCATCAACCACGTGCAATATAATGTAATGAGCAGATGTTTCAAGTTATTCTGTTTTTGAAGTAGGACTCTACCAGCACTGAAGCATTGATCTGATTTTTTCCTACGTAATTCTTCGGCATCACAAAGAGATACCTGCAGAAAAAAATCTGAAACATATAATGCTAAAAAATTGGAATTCTTTGTGCTTCTTTTAATAACTAAAGAATTCTGCTAACGTAATTAACGTAGAATATCATCCTTTCTCATTTCCATGTAAGAAAAAAGCTATTTCTTTCCCCAGAGTACTCTAATACAGGGTAGTATTGAGAGTGGATTGTTCTCCCATCACCGCCTAGCTTTTGTTGAAGCAGTATACGTTTTTGTAGTAATAAATATCAAATGAAGGTTACTTTATAATATAAGAGAATCGTCCTCCCTTCTAGACAAGGAGATGACAGTGTGATTTTTGTTTTACGTGAATCCTATATTGTATAAAATAATTTAAAAGCTCATAAAATATTTTCGCATTCAAGTGAGCCACTAACATTGGGGAGAAATGTTATTTCTTTTCTATTAAGCTTCCCCGAAGCAAGTAATTCATGCCTAGTACTTCTAATTGAATTGTTTTATCATTTAAATTACTTAAATACAATAGCATTCGCTCATTTCTTCGTAATTTTAATTTAAATGAATTTGCTCTGATTAATAAATTTAAATGCAACCTAAAGTCGGTTTGCTTTATCAATATATAGTCTTGTCGTATCCAAAATTTGTCACTCTGAAATTTGTGGGGTTTGTTGTGTTCGGGTAGCCTTCAATCATTAGTTACTTCGGCGAAAATTCAAAGCAAACAAGTTGCGTTCAACGTGTCCTCTTGCGTTAGTTCTACCACCATATAAAGATGTGATATCTTCGAGCTGTGTCTATCCTCTCTTTTCTTAGAAGCATTCTTCCAACCGTTTACAGTCTTTCTCTTTTCTTTGTATAAGAGTTCAGAGCGTTTCCGTGTTTGTGAGATGTCACAAAGAATTACTCCGTTCATAATATTTCTTTTGTCCAATCAAGGGCTTTCTTTTCAAAATTTCTAGACTCGTCCTTTTACTGCAACTTTCAGAATTTATTGTTAAATTGCGGTTGATTTAGAATCGCGCGCTTTAAACTGCAGACCCTAACAGATACTTATTCACCATTAACCAAGAACGTTTCTATTTAAAAAAATGTTCGAAGAAGGCAGAAAAAAAGAATTCTACAGTACGTCAAAGAAATAACGAACTTAACAGTGCGAGGAATTCCACGTCCTGGGGCTTGAAGATCTCGGTGCTTCATCATTAGTAGAAACCAGAAGATTGCAAATTGCAGACGCTATTTCCCGACTAATTGTTTCACTTCTTCATTCTCTTTTTCTCCGCGATGTCTTATTTCTTTCTTAATCACCTGTCAACGCCGGCTCTCGCTAGCTTTTTTCTTCTAATTTCACCTCCCGCTGCAGTGCTTGGTTGTAGTCAGATGAAAGTAAGACTTTTTTTGTCCTCATGCGAATTCCGGCTCTTCTAGCACTTTGAAGTTAAAGGAAAGTCGTGGGCTTCTAGCTGATGAATGGGTCCATATCAATACCCTCTCTCTTTCTCTAATGCTGTCTGAAACTCTTATCTTCTTATGTGGTATGTATTCTTCTAGGTGAAATACCTCACCTAGGTATTTTAACCGGAAAAAACATGATTTATTAAATAGCTTAATGATGCTATAAGTTGAGTATAAGTGGTTTGAAATTGCTGGATAGTAATAAGAAAGATGTTGTCCAGCTTACAGAAAATAGATAAATTTGGCATATATACTCTTTGATATTTACCATTGTATACGCTCGCCAACATCGTATATGTATTAAGATGCCGCATAAATGCATGGTGAGATTAATTTCCAGCGTTATTGATTTACTAAATGAAAAATAATACCATCTTATTATTCATTTATATCGAAAGATTCTCATTGTCTACTTTTCTTATATTGTTATTAAAATGATAATTTAGTCTGCCTCCTTCGACACGTCTTCTCATAACTTCCACTAAATATACAATGATACGAAATTATATTTTCGAGACGGTTATAGATGCTAACACGAAACTCCAAGGTTTATATGGTAATCCTAATTTAACACAGACTCCACTTTCTTTCAAGCCAAGATAGTATCTAAAGTGCACTTTACTGGGGTTTTATTAGATGAAGTATGCAGTGGATAGGATCGTCCCAAAACAGATGATTCAGAGTTGATACAATAAATTTGAACCAAAGATGAATCTGTAAGGGCGAGGGTAGGTACTGGGTTAAACTCAAGTTTGTAATTAAGAAAATGTTAATTGTATTTATGAACCTTTTGTTTTAAATTCCAAGAAAATACGCTACTCGAGGCAATCGTCATAAGTATTAAGCCGTACCATTTCCAAATGTTATTAGCAATTATCGGGCCGCCTATAAGGTGAAACAGGCAGCTTTCTAGCAATAAGATCAGCGGATCCGAAATTGATAAGACAGTTGGTTACAGAAAGATTATTTCATATATTGATGAAATAATCTTTCTGAAAAAGAAAATAAGAGGAATAAGGTAGCTAATTAAAGAAGAAGGTAAGAAGAAGATAACTGAGCAATTTCGTGAGGTTTTTGTGTATGTTTTGTACTGTTCGAATCTTCTTTTGAGCGAATCAATCCGGCAGTTTGCCATGTTTATAATTAGCAACCATCTAAAGCAAGAATAATTATTTTCTCTTAATGGGTACAGCAAAGATAGCACCTCAATAGTATGCCAGCCAAAATCATTTAGAAACTGGTGGCCACTTTTTATTGCAAGTAATTGCAACTTCATATTTAATAAGCAATAAAAAGCAAAATCAAATGATGGCAATGAGCCGTCATTTGATTCTGTATATTTGAATAAAATAGTTTCGAGGGAAAGAAACATCGTTGTAAAGTTGCAATTCGAATTTTAAAGAAGAAATATAAGTAACTCAAATAAAAATGAAAGCAGTTTCTTTGGGTGTTGTCTACTTAGAAAATCGTCTGGTCAGCTTTGGTTTTTAATGTCAATAAATTCGTTTAAGAAGAAGTTGGTGGTGGTAGATAAATCTTTTTTTTTTCTTATGATTTCTCTGCAAGACGTGATAACTTTAGGAAATTACGACAAAGAAAGAAGAAAACGCAAACTGAAATTTAGAGACCATGTTATACTGAAATCGCAAAAAAGGAAACAAAAAGAATGCATTATGGCAAATCAATATTTTTGTGAGAAAAAAGGAATAACGATTGTTCTGGTCAATGACCTGGACACTGATTTTCATCTCCGGCATTTCCACAGCAACAGAATGGCGTTTACTTCCTTGCCCGTAACAAGATTATTTTAATTGTAGTACCTGTAATAAAAATTTAACTTTTTTTTTTACGCCAACGCATATTTCAGAGAAACATTGGAATATAATCAGTTGTCCATATTTATAAATTCTAGGAGCAGAAAGTTCATATTTTATTTATAGATTTTGGAAACGCATATAAGTGCAATCTAGAAGAAGGGCTCTTGGTATTAAATGAACTTAGAATAACTTATTTGCTAATAAATGTAATCAAATTTTTCACAGCACTGTTGACTAGAGAATTAATTGTATTTAATTTAGATTTATAAAATGCATTACAGTAACCAGAAACTTATTACAAATTTATGATATTTATTAATAATATTTTTCTAGTTGGAGAAATAAGGACATTAGAATAACGTTCATAAAACTCAGAACTGCTGCTGAAACACCAGGACAAAAAAAAGCACGGATAAAACCTGATATTTTAAAGTATTCCGAAATCACAATGAAGGGTAAAATTACCAGTTTGATATTAATAACGAGACATTTAAAAATATCACGTCCTTCAAATATCTTGAAACATCAATTATTCCAGATAATAAAATTTGCAAGGACTGTGCTTGCAATATGTCTCATCATTCACTAAAAAATTATCTTCTAAAATACTCTCAGTTGAAGTAGAAATAGTCGCTGGAGCAGAAACATGGAGCCTAAGATACAAACGTTTTGCAGATCTTTGAAAAATCAAATCCGTAGAAAGGTCTTTGGACCTGTAAGCGATAACGCCACATGAATGACGAAGAAGATATAAACAAGAACTGTACCAACCCTATAGAACTCCACTCGTAAATCAGAGCTTGCTGCTGAGATGACTTGAATAATTTGGAAATAATCGATGATGAGAGAAATAAACATTCAGAATAAGGCCTAATGGAAAGAAACCTACTAACAGGATAACATCCAGTAGTTGAAACGGGAATTCCAGACTGGGCTCGAAGAACTCAAGACAGAAAACAGTGAAAGAAGATGTTTACTTTTAGAAAAGTACGTGACAGGTTCATTGAGCTAAAAGAAGACCTTTTTAATATATAATACATTTTGATAAATTAATACATTTTTAATAAAAATGTTAAGCGAAAATTTAAATGAATAGACGTATGTGATTTCATTCCTTAATTTGTAAAGCTTGATCAGCTATTTGCATGTGTGTTATTAACTGTATTATTAATAGCAAAATGCGTCCTTGGAGCTGTATCTGCTAAAATTCCATATTTACAGAAGGAAAGGGGGAGGGTGGTATATAAACTTCGAAAAAAAAAGCACCAGGTTTCAAATGAAACCTGGTGCTTTTGTCCGGTCAGAGGGAAGTCCTGGACTGTGACGATCTCTGCTGTATAGTTTTCAGAAACGTCCAACTTCAATAAACTCTTCGTCATGTAGCGTTTTTGTACTCACGGGAGATCGGTTAAGCAAACTTCCGAACATTTCAGAGTTATATCTACGTTTAAGCATTACCGCTGTTGCTTCAATCTATAATCAGTTTCTTTTAAATATGAAATCAATTACTAATTGGTTTCGTTATGTATAATGATAAAATTATTATTCTTAGTGAAAACCATATTTCCACTAAGATACTTTATTGCATTATAAGATGATTTCTTTATCACGAGTTACCTCGGTATTACTCTGCTTAAGACTCAATTAAAATTTTTGATATTTATTAAAACACATTACTAATAAAATTAAAATTAACAACTAAAGTCTGAAATTACAACAGCTGAAAAATAATTAAAAAAAAACAATTGATACATATTATCATATACTTCTTAATTCATTTGAATAAGCTATGCGTACTATTGGAGCAACAAGTTCACGTGTGATGACCTTGTTTGCGAAATCGGAAGGTTGGTCTGACATGGAATGATACAATACACCCGGTATTAATGAAGGATAATTTAAAACTGATTTACAGAATGATTCGATTATTAACACAATAAGTCTTAAAAAGCCTTAAGATATTTAATCCTTAAAATAATAAGACTTAGTGCAAAGAATAATGATGATGGGCCTGCATGTTTTAAAAGTTTTATCCGTACGTCTGTTGTAATAACGTTTCATCAAAGTTCCTCTAAGATTAACACAAAAATTCCTGACTTACTGATTAATGTTTCTTTTTTGTGTAGATTACCAAGGTTTTCAGGACGAAAACTTCAATTTATTGCATGTATCTCTACTACGGATAAATTCCAAGGGAGTTTTAATGCTTGTAACGATGACCATGTTTGTTTACGTTACTGAATAATGTCCCCATAAAATAAAAGTGGACGCAATAATTTCTTGTAGCGCCGCCTAGATTAAAGAAGCGACAGAGGATCAGATGGAGATCCATCTTTAATCCTTCGCGCTCAGTGGGGGAAAAGTACATCACATGATAAATCGAACTCGGTATATATATTCATTAATTTATGTAATTAAAAGTTTTAACAGAAGGAAGAAATGTAGCTAAACCCTATCAGTAGCCAGAGAAGACCGACTCACCATTCCGATCGTAATTAATGGTTCCTTAATCTTAATTTGCCGACGTCTTTAGAGGCCATTCCGCACAGTAAATCCAGACGTGCGTTTTTCTGGACAAGGAAAAGAAGGTAAACAAAGGCAAGTGTAAGACAGACGTTCATAATCCGAATGTGATAACCATGGCAACCGCGAAATTGGTCATCAAGACCGTATCGTTCTATTACTCAACCGGAAAGACACACACGAAATCTCTTAAAAATTTCAGTAATGAAATAAATAAAGGCGGTAATTGTGTGTAACGTAAGTGAGCGTGAAGCAAAAGGTAAACGTTCATTAACCAAGACATAACAGTGAGTGCTTATGGTGTTCGCAACCTTCGCTTTCAAATGTGTGGCTTCGTAACGGTGGAAGGAAATCAAAAGATGCTTGCCGAGCAATCAGGGCTTCAAGATTACCGTGGGACCAGCCTGCATGGATAATCCAGTGGTCGATTCTGTGCGGTTAATTAAGTAACTAATGGCTTGATACGTGCTAGAAAGGGCGGCTAAGAGTTCACGAAAATCGGCGCTTACTGCGGGCATGCCGAGCACTTCCTTACGTAAATAAACCAGGGGATGCGGTTGTTTGCCTAACGAGACCGCACTGGCTCCTTTCATAACGAACTGAATATTTCTTCGTCTTCCAACTTGATAGTCTCGTGAGCTTAATCGACCCCAGCGGAGCTCTTCAGCGAAAGCGTATTATTCAAATGTGACGAATGGCTAATGTAAAGCACGTGGAAGCCTCCTTGCGAGCAAACCCCCTCCAACTTTGATAATGAAGGTATAACCGATGGACTCAAAAATTCCGTACTGATCTACGAGAATGACTAGCATTCTGTCCGCAATAGATGTCTATGATTACATTTCTGCTACGTATGCAAGGCCAGTTTAGCATGCATAGTTGTGGGGCTTCTGTGCTAATATCACGTGAGTTAAGGAATCATATCCAATTTGTGAAAGTTTTTTTTTTGTATTTATTACATTTCAATACGATATGAAATCTCTGAAATAAAGATGTAATAAATAAATAAAATAAAATTTTAAAAAATAAAAAATATTTCATCTATGAAATAAAGACGTTACAATAAACGTAATTTATACAAATTAAGTTTATAAATGATCTAGGAAGGTGGATTCCTTATTGCGACAAATCGCTCATATATATGCGAAGTTGTGCATGGAGGACAAGCCTGTCTAATTTGTTTTTGTCCGCTTCAGTAGACATATATGCCTACTAAAGGATCCAGCTTGGTTGACCAAGTATTTAACGTACAGGCTTTCGAAATGACCGTTCCAGGTTCGAATTTGTGATTTTGAACATTTGTGATTGACTTTGTTAGAGATAAGAGATTGTCATCGCCAGGTGTGAAGCCTGTGAAGGTTTAGAGAACTCCCACAGGGAGGTCTCGAAACCATAGGCTGCAACCTTTCGTAAGTAGTAGGAAGTAACATCAACATTATTTATGTACATATAAATAATGTTGATGGGTACTTACTTGTTTTTAAATTGGCCGTAAACTGAACTGAAATCACAATGTTTTCTGAATATTCCTCATTATAAAGCATGTTTTCTACCTAATTTCTAAATAGAAGACCTCTTTGTATTTTTCTTTCTCTTTCCTAGCATCCACTGTATCTCACTCCCATGATGGTAGCATCCAAAAGAAGGTCAGATAATTTGTAATCGAGCGATATCCTTTCCATCTCCCCTAGTTACAGTCCTCTGTATTCCTTTACTAATTATACAACCACTTCATTTCAGAACCCATTTCAACGTTTCGTTACCCATAAGAGGAGGCTGAGAAACATAATCAGAACTGTTACATCCTTTTGTCAGAAAAGATTCAAATAAGAAGCTAGAGAAGTTCAAAAGAAAAGAGGCTTTTCAAAAGTTACGTTGTTTTATGTACGGTTCGGCAAAGTTTTTAATAACACATAAAACGGTCAAAGAAAACAATTTACGAAACCACTTGTCCCATTTGCCCTGGCGCAGTTTGGAAACATTATGTTAGAATGTATTTGACATAATAAATACAATTAAAGTATAAATTCCCAAAACAGTGAGTTCGATTGATTTTTTTTTATCTAATTGAAAAGAAAACTGAACAGATCTTCCTCCTCCTTTTACAGAACAGAAATGAAAACTTCAAACACCTTTATTCCTCAAAACATTGTGAGGTATCGTTGAGGAATCACGCCGTGATTTTCGGTTTCCAATTTCAGTTGTTGAGTATAGTTTTGCTTGTAGGTCTCTTGGAAGATTTTGCCCTTGAATTTGAACCCAAATTCCAACAACTTTTGAATTCTTTATAAAGACGCTATTCTTCATTTATTTTGGGCAGCACCTTTCTTAATCATATTTTGCCGCATTAAGATTTTAAACAAATTCATTTCGATTAGAAATCTTGTATCGTCACCAGCGACGAATCACTTATCCCAGCAATTGTCAATTTCCTTTATGATCTCCTTCAGAGAAATCATCAAAAGACAACTAGTTTTGATAATTTGTTTTGAGTAAAGGTTAACAAATGAGTATACAACTGTCATGCCATTCGGGGGCAAGTTTCCGATCTTAAGATATGCTATTTAATAAATGAAAGGTACATAAGATTCGTGTGGGATTAAAATCGACGAGAATGGTGACTTTACTGCGTTCCTCAAATTAGTAACTTTTTTTTTTCTTTCTTTTTTTTTTTGTTGTGGAAACTGCATTTGGAGTAGTACACATCCTGGCCATCAAATTAGAAACATTTATGCAGAGGTACGTAAACGTGACTTACGTAGCTTATATACAAAATACTTAGTAAACTGCTGCATTGCCACAAATTCTAAGCAAGTATTTAGCTGCTGCTCAGAAATTGTCAAACATTCTGATCACGATGGGAAAAACAAAGTGTCATCCGGAGTTCGATAAAGGGCTTTTTGTTGGTGCCCGTCTTTTTGGAGAGACGATTTTAAAACGGCAGGTTTCTCAAGAGATGAGATATCCCGAGTGTTTAATCAGTGGAAAAATAATCCATGTTTTGTCCAAGAGGCATACGTAATTGTGATTGAATACGTAATTGAATTGTCAGGAACGAGATCGCCATCGTCTGTGAAGGCCTGTACAGACAACATCTTGTGTGCAATAGTTGACCAAAGCATTTAATGAAATTTAATGAAAAATACTGCAAAGTTATAACTGTTAGTAGTACCATAATAAAAACGTTTTAATAAAAATATTCAGAAACGCTTATCAAGAAGAAAATTGATTATGATCCAAATGATGACAATCTTTTATGAGTGAGAGAAGGCAGATAAACCAAATATACAAAGCATAAATGAAGCTCTGTTTTATAAGGAGATGGAAAAGGAATTATCTAGGAGATAATTGAATTACGAACTGGCCTTCGGGATGAATCCTACCTGTAGCGCCGACCATCGAGACTAGTAAACTGTGAACGTGGATATCCGTGTTAATGAGTGCGTTGTAATTAGACAAGGCGCATACCACAGGGTAGGGTAGGCTCTAATGGTCCTAAAAGAACAAATACGTGCATCAGGAGATAGGGACTGTTTCTTCTTGTAAACGATCTCTTATGCATTCTTCATTATTAATTTATAACAACACTTCTGAAACATTGCTAATTGCATCGCACATTCCATCTCATTAATGTTTCATTTGTGTTTCTGAACTTGGCAGAAAGCTTATTTTGCTCTCCTCGACGCTGTTCGTATCTCAATAAAAAAAAATCTAATACTTGCATATGTTGTTCCAAAGAAAACAAATGCTTAAATTATTTTCTGCTTAAGACAACTTTGATTTCATTTGCAATGAAATCAAAGAAATATCTCTGATTTCATTGCAAATGGGTATAAAATATATTTAAAACGTCTTATGTAAGTGAGGGAAAAAACATGAGCAGCGATTGCTCAGAAAAGAGGATGTTGGCTACCATTTCAAAGCATCCTTTTAACTAACACTACTTTTATTAGTGCAAATTTGTTGCTGGAATCTTAAAGAATTTAGATTCTCAAAAATTAATCCAAACTAAGTTAAGTAGATGCGTCTAAATAGTAGCCAACCGTCTACTTTCTCATTACGTTTTACAATCAGTTGTGCTGTAATTTACTTAACATATAATTACATTTTACATATTTTATGTTATTCTCATAACTATGTTTTTTTAAACAAATTGGCAAGCAAATAAATATACATACAATGCTTGAAAAAATCAACGAACACCCCCATGGGAGGTGCATCGTTCCATGTAACGAGTCACGTGTTTTGTAACTGGTATAAATTGGATGAATGTGGTGCTCCCAATCAGTGCAACTGTATCCAGGTGAAATGGCTGATAGAAGTGAAGTGGTAGAATTTGAAACAGGATTCCATGTTGCAGGTGTATCTCTTCTGCAAATTCTTGACAAGTTGGGCCATCTCGAGTCATCAATCAATGATACCATACTGAGATGAAAGCGCAGGGAGTCAATTGGAGTTGCTACCGCATTGGATGGCCAGCACACTCGCCGAACATAACTGTAGGGTGCTACAAAGAATAATTGTAAAAACTCATTTTTAGGTCGACACGTTGAACGGAGTTCCGGGCATCGAGTGAAACACGAATCTGCACCAAAACATTCCGAACCGAAGCTCAGAACATGGGTTACCTTCGTAGGACCACAATATGCAAATCCCAGATTACCCAAACCAACATGTGGCGTCATCTTTAGTAACGTGAAGGACTTGGGAAGCTGGTAAAGCAGTGGTATGGAGCTAAGAATCAGGGTACACCCTCTAACGAGTAGATGGACGGGTATGGGTGTGGTGGATGCCCAGTGAACATCTCTGACCAGAGTGCGGAAACCAAATCTGAAATTCTGTGGTGGCGGTGATATGGTAAGGTCGTATTTTTACTGATTTGGTCTCGACCTCTGTTTGTGGTGCCTCGAACATCGAATTCCCAGATGTATCTGGACAATGCATGCTTCCTACTTTGTGGCGTTCCTATGGAACTGACCATTGTGTCTTTCAGCAACACAGTGCACTTAGTCATAAGACTCCTGCTGTAACTACGTGGTTTGTAGACATGAACGTCACCACACTTGACTGCCCTCCTCTGAGCTCTAATCTCAACCTTACTGAATATCTGTGGGATAAAATGGAGTGTCGAGTGAGGTCAGGGGACATCCGTTCTATAGCTGTTCAGGACCAGGATTTTCAACCCTTTTTCTTACAGGAAGAAGGGTCCAAAATTCCTATTAATCGCTGTCGTAGATGTAGGAGGTCCTGCATCTTATTAAACAGCCATGGTGGGCGCCATGGCTGTTCCTTACACTATGATGTCCGTGGACTTCTTTCTTATCAGCATGATACACGAAAACTGGCAAAATCTTTAACCCAATGAATGTTGTTGCTGGGAGAGGGAGTTTAAAAGACATGAAAATTCAGTTTTTCTACCAAACAAAACCAAGTAAATGAGATATGGCCAGGAGTTTCTCGATATGCAGAACTCCAAGCAGTGTATGTTAATAAGATCATCATTGGTTATTACAGGTTATGTTTTGCAATCAGCCGATGAAATATTTATTTTTACAGGAGAATCGCTTCTCAAGTTCTATTCCATTTATTTATTTTGCTATAATCCAGCAAATGAATATTTTGATACAGTGTTTTCGTTAATAGTCTTACTTACTGTCCTCTTCCGTGTTTCCACAATAACCTCCAGGGGTTTCGTTTCTTGCATGACTAGTGAGTTGTCTATAGGTTTGGTTAATAGTCTAGAAGATTAAAACATTTTCTTTTATACGCAAATTCCAAATGGTTTATTAATTGTAGTCACAGTTGAAATTGTTAGAACTTAGGTTCATCTCAATTTATAGAATTGAGATTACGTAGTGGAAGTGGGAAAATGTTTTGAATCATATTGATGGATTTCTAATGGCAAGTTTTCATGTTGACATGTTTGCAAGAAGTATTTTTAAATATTAGGAGTTCTTCAGTATAATTTGGTTTTTAAATTTTGAAAGCGTTTTCAGAGTTTAGTCAACTTTATCTCTTTTATAGCAGTCATTTTATTATTATTGAAAACAATTTTTGCTTTGTCACATTTAAAAGCATTGCTCTATAGATAGGTCAACTTGAAATCATGTAAAATGTTTGGGCTTAATTCTTGTCAACATATCATCTTATCCTCCTTGATTTTATAATTTATTATTTCAAGAAATAATTAGAAAATGAAGTACCTTAGGTTGAGTGGAGAACCTTCTTGATGATATGAACTCATATTGATTAGTCAAAGCAATTCAAGGAGCACATGGAAACATCTAATACTCTTCAAAGGACAAGACGACAACAACAACTGATATTGATTTTGAATAAAAAAATATATCAGAAATCTACCGTATGCACAACTGATTTTATCATTCTTCAAATGAGATTGACAAAATTGCGAAGAAGACAGGCGATTACAATACATTACTTACCAGAACCGCTCGTCTCGTTGAAGAGACTATTTAAATGCTAACTTGTCTTTCAACAAATTTAATGACTACGTTAAATACAGAAATATCACAATATAAACTTACTCCTTGTGTTCGTGTAATTACTTGTAAAATCGCTAATTTTACAAAAACGTTAATCAGCCAGTGATGTTATTACGCAGTTGTCATGTGTCTCTCGAATAGGCCCTCTACTCCACATGATAATATATCATCCAGTGCTCATAACCCTCGTAACTCAACAGAGGAAGTTATGCTAGTCTTTAGAGCATGGTTTCCAGATTACGTAAAAATGAATCAAAAAATAAAATTAATAATATTGAGAAACAAAACTTAGCCCACCCACGATACGAACGTACCACAGGTTTCCAAAAAACCCTTCGTGGTGGGAGCCATTTAAAGTAAAATGGCTTAAAAATGCATATTCTTTACTCCAAAGTGTTCCAATTGAATTTTCATTCTGATAGGCCTAACTTATTTTTCGCAACATTTCTTAATCATCCCAGTCCTTCGCTTAATAATCACACTTCCAAATATTCTGGTACATTCAACTTCACGCTGAAATGTTTCCGATGCTGTCGTCAACTATACTTCCTTTTCCACTTGACCTCATCACCTTCTCCCTTATTAATAATACGCTTCCCTTGGGACTTGTCGTTCCTAGTTCTCCGAAATATGCTACAGCTATAGACACTTGTTATTATTTTTCTCTGTTAACCATTTTACTACCATCAACTGTTCTTGAATGAATTAAAGGTACAATACCTGCATCTTCGTTCCTAGGCAGTCTAGACTTCGAACCTATAACCAGATTTGAAATCAGCTCGGATGTTTACTTCACTAAGAGTAATATTGATATTCTAGCCAAAAATAATTCTTCCTTTTCCGCTAACAACATCGCAGACTGTTACTCCTTTTCATAGAGACTCGCTCGAATTCAACCTGTTCTTTGTACTTCCTATGCAACTTCATTTCTGAAAAAAATATCCATTCCTTTTGCATCGATGGATATTCTTATACATATAACTTCATCCCTGATATCTGAAATTCTTCGTACACTTTTTCTTCATCATTCAATTCGTAACATATTCAAGCATGTAAACTCCACAATAAACTTCTACATAATGAGCATTTATTTATTTTTATTTAATTTTTACATATACGTACTACACGATTGCCAATGACAATACTCCTCTTTCACCAACAAAATAAGACTAAGTGATGTCTGTCACAACTTGGTAGAACGCATTCAA
The DNA here is from genome assembly GCF_054136105.1 of Typopeltis vanoorti. NCBI lineage: Eukaryota > Metazoa > Arthropoda > Arachnida > Uropygi > Thelyphonidae > Typopeltis > Typopeltis vanoorti. The sequence goes on from NC_143556.1 coordinate 134,863,490, forward strand.
TCATCCTGTTCTCGCACTTTGAATTGCTGCTGACAGGACTTCATATCCTCTGTCACACTAAATCTCGCGCCATCAAAACTCTTCGCCTCCAGGTATATCGCTTTATTTCATCCGATTTTTTGTGAAAATTCACATTTTCAGTGAAATACTTTGCTTTTCACCTAGAAACCAAGCTTTAATCACGCTATCATCGTTTATGCCGACAATGGTCTTCCAACCAAAGATATTTTTCGTGAAGACCCGTTCATTAATGGAAGACCAATTTTTATGTCAGAACGACTTGGAACAATGCTGTTAAGGATAATTTCAGTGTTGTACATGAAATTTTACCTGAATATGATTTCAGAATTTCGGGCTGATTAGTTTGATTTTTTTTTCCGCAATTCGCAGGCCTGAACAGAATCTGTTTATGGCGAAATTTCATATGAAAGGGAAAATAACGTTGCTAGTAATCTTATATTTTTATGGTTTAATTTCCATTATGTAAGACGTGCTTTCATGAAGAGTAAAAAGATATATACAGTAAACACACGATTTAACGGACAAAATTTCCTGTCCGTATGTCTCATGTGAAAATTAACACTTTGTTAAATTTAAAATGCTTTTAATCAAGATTTGCTTATAATTAAATTAACAGATTATTGTTATTAATTATTTTGTTAATAATATAATCAAGTTATTTTTAATATATTTTGGCGAATAGGCCATCGTATGTTGGAAAAACACTGTAATAATTTAGCCGACATAAATGAGTCTCCGCTCATAAAACATGTTCGGCGAATGATTAGGAAGTGATCACACAATCGCACTGTAATTGGTTCTTTTGTCGCGTGGCGTAACTTTCAGCGGCAGTTTTATTACACACATTTACGTAATTTTAGGGAGTTAATTATAAAAAAAAGCAGGATTCAAAAGTTCAAAAAATAACTTGATAGTTCTTTTCAAAGCAGGATTACGTGAACCAAGCGCCTCAACATCGAACATTAACTTCACATTAACTTATCTAAAAGTGTGTGTAAAACAATTTTTTTTGTACAGTGCTAATATTGATAAAATTGCAGTATAATGTTACAGATATTTTTATTTTAAAAAATTCGCGAATTAACGGACACCCCTTACCCCCATTAGTCCGTTAAATCGAGGATTTACTGTACTGTTTCATATATATTACAAAGAATAAATATACCTAATATTTTACTAAATGCAGTATTGAATATATACAAAAAATAATGAAATAAAAATAAATGAAAAACAATCTAAACCACGCAGTAAGACAGCAAAATTTGGGCAATAAACAATGAATAAAAACAAGTGAAATGAGATTCATGAGAAGAAATGCAAAATACACATTATTAGACGAAAAAAGGAACTAAGATATTTCAAAATCTAAAAATAAAATCAATCGAACTAAAAGTAAACAATTAAAACAAAATTGGATGCATGTAAACTGAGTGGCCAATATTCTAAAGAAATAATAAAATACAACAATTGGAAAGATGTGAAGGTCGGGTAGACCTCAAAAGAGGTTATTGGATGGATAATGAGACTGGAATAGACCAATATGGTCAATATCCGTAATTAGCGTTATAACGATGCATTCATTGAAATAAGCGTATTATTAGTGATATTTTTCCTCTCTTAAATATGACGTTCCTCATCAGTATGACCGTTTTCTTTTTCATCTGACTCTCTCTCTCTGGTTTCTGAAATCAAACTTTCTCACAAATTCTATATTCCATGCATGTCTGCTTAATCTCTCGCTTATTGGAGAATGGTCTCAAAAAGAAAAGTTATAATGTAAAAAGTAATTCATAGCATTTTGTCTCCCGATTAAACATATGAGATTCATCTTAAGTTTACGCGAAGTGATACTACAGTGATATGACGGAAGGTAATAGTAATAAATGAAACAACCCCTTTTTATATGAATCCCCGCCAACAAAACCTGCAGTACAGTAGTACCATGGGTAAGCTAGGGATTATATAATCCGAAACGTTTCCTCCATAACCTATTGGTTGTGTTGCATTTACCTTATCCAATCAGCCAACCAGGCTGTTGTTGAAATTTTACTTTAACGTATTCAGAGGTGGCGCTGAGTGCTTTCCGTTCTTTCTGAGAAATAAGCGTTTCAAAAGGCTGAAATGGGAAAAAGAATTTAGAGATACAACTGGATCCACAAGGCTCAGAGAAGTTAAGTGTCGATTAGTACATCATTCATTGCTCGAATCGGTAAGTGATTTGAGACACCAGATACCGATTGAATATCGATATCTGGTGTCGTGTGCAATCACTAAGTCATCATTAACGGACAAAAGAGAACTTTAAAACAAAATAGTGTGCGTCCCAGGATGACAAAAAAAAAAAAAAAGACGTTGAACGTCTTATAGAAAACGCAGGACTCTTTTCAGAATCATCAAAAATTGGCATCATTTTAGTATCATCAAATGCTTCCGTCAGGACGGACTAGTTGTTTGTTATTTGATGACACCATTTCATCCAAAGACTATGATTTGAGGCATTTTCTCTAAGGTTCCCTCGTTTCAGTCTACTCAACGGGAGACAAACCACTGCTTGGCAATGTTTCAATGCCGAAAATCTTTGTCTGGCATCTGTGATGTTCGATATCCACGCTCATCGAATAAATTGTATAGCTTTAAATAATTTGATTTTATTATGGGAACTAATTATCTACAATCCAGCAATTTAATTTGATTAAAAATTATTCATTAATTTATTCGAGCTCAGTTAAAAATTTTAATTAAATAAAAATATATCATTTTATATTTTGGTTTAAACCAATAAGAATACAATTTGGTCGGCTAAATCCCACATTGCAGCCCATCCTCGTTGTTCAGTATCCAGGTAGATATAGTAAGCCCACACTTTAGAGAGCTTCGCTTGGAGACGTTCCAAGAATAGTCGATTCATGCTGAAGGGGAGAAAGAAATGAAGGACGTACGAATTGGTCGTCAACACGCGAAATCACGTGTTTTATAGGTAAAATTTTCCAACTGTTATGCAAGCAACATAGTTACCACTTTAAAAACTACAATGATCATAAAAGAGAAGTTAATTTTCCGAAGTGTAATAATAAACAACTCATCCCACAATACGAATTGATTACCCTATTATCTGAATGGATTCTCCTTCTGTTGACATGCGCAGAAGTGTCGAAGGGTCTCGAATCTGTGGGCGTACTGTACCTAAAAGGGTAAACCACGAGAAGGTGAGAATTGGACATTAGGCAGGAGCCCTGCTCAGTTCCCCACATTCCTTTAAAGGCTATTGGAGATCTCCTCTTAGTGATACAGCTTTGACCCTTAAGCATCCCATATATATATATATATATATATATATATATATATATATATATATATGTGTGTGTGTGTGTGCGCGCAATAAAAAATGACAAAATACAACAAAAAAGTGACAAATCCATTCATATTGTTTTAAAAATGCATGAAATAATTACATAATGGAAAAACACATGTTTAAGCGTAATAATTAAGAAAAAGTAATAAATAAAGTAATTTTAGAGGTTATTTTATTTGCTAAAGTGATACTTTCGATATCTTCGGGTGTGGTTCGCAAAATGTGAAACGACTTAAGTCATTTGTCTCCATGAACCTCAGGATGGCATCTTCCGTTGCTAAACATGTCCAAAGTTCAGAAAGTATTCTTTTTTCTTGTTATAATTCAGCTTTTATTGGCAAACGTTTCAAATGGTAATAACTTCTTTTTTTGCTATGCCTACCGTTTTTATTCTCAAAATGATTTGAAATTATGGTAATCCAATACGCTTCAGGGCAACGGTAATTTCGCTCGATTCCTAAACTAACCTTAGGTATCGATCGATGAAAAAATATTTTTCCGTTATAGTCCTATATTTATTGAAATAATATTACTATTTTTCTTCTATTAGCTATAATTGGATCGTCTTCTGAAATTATAACAATTTTGACCCTAGCATGCTGCCATTTATTAGGTTATTCAGGATTCCTAATAAAACTTTTCGAGACATTTCAATTGGAACATTTTAAAAGAAAATTTAGAGGATGGGGGGAATAAAGCTTTCATAATGTCACGTTCTTTTAACGAGGCAAGAATACGATTACAAAAATAAGTGCGCAAGCATGATTTGCCTATTAGCTGAAGAAATATTAATCCGAGATTGAGAGTGTAAAGGTTTCTTTCGTTTTTTTTTTCCTTCAAGATGTTGAGTTGGTTGTACCTAATGGTGACCAGTAAGATATTTTCGCTGTAAAAACAAATTGTAATAAATAAAAATAAACTGAATTTTCGCAGTAAAAACAAAGATGTAATAAAGAAAAAGTTCACAGAACTTTTCATATTGCTTTTTTGTCTCTGTAAGTTTAGTTTAGTTTGGCAACCCCGTAATGAACTTTTTTTTCCTTTCAACTCTAATCTTGCATTTTGTTTTGGTAGAGTGATAAAGCTAAATAATTTGCTGACCTGATAAGCCTAGTAGATATCAAAAGTCTGCTCTGGACGACCTTGTAGGGCTGCTTGAGTTCATAACTTTGTGAGGAAACTCTATCTAGTCTCTTTCGACGAAAGGTGAGTTAGCCGGTCTCATACGGAGGTAGGGGTTTTTCTTCCCCGTCGGAAACTCGTTTTTTTTTGTCTCCAGAACAGACAAACCAACCACGTGGACACACACCGATTACAGTCAGGAATACCTAAGATCCAGCCATAGGCCTGAGTCGTCAGGTATTCCAGTCCCTAGCCCAGATAAAATTAGTGGAGATTGAGATGGTGGCGGACTTCCCTGTAAAAAGTGCCTCACGGTCATTGTATCATTATATGCTAAATAAATAAAATAAGTTCATAAGGCGCTCGTCTTAAATTCCGACCATTTGGCATTATAGTACCAGTGCATAAAACCTACTTTCATAAAACCAAAGTAACCTCCCCCACCATCATTGCACACATGCACCAAATTGAACACCGCTATCTAGGATATTACTAGCGATTAATTATCCGCTGTTATTCTTACATTTTTGATGCAATTATTCTTTAGTTTATATTTGCGGTTGAAATGTAAACTAAAGTTTGCCGACGAAAATAATTTGTATTTCGATCGGATGTTGGGAAGCAATAAAACATACAACCTTCATTGCTTGAGTAAACATGAGAAATATGATCGCAGTCAATATTTGCCATATTGCATCATATCCAATTATGATCCATTCTTTAACTCGAATACTTTTTGAAAAGCCCAGAATTTCAACTAGAAGGGTTTTTCATCTTTCAGAATAGCTAATCCAACCAGAACACACACACATTAACAAACAAAATGCATTTAACCCACAGCCTTTGTTTCTTCTCCCGTAATTGCAAACAGCAACAGTCTTTTCATAACGATTCCCCCTAATATGACGAGAATCGAACCCATGTCTTTTCCAATTGAAGGAGACAAGTCCGATTATTCGTTCATAATCATATGCCAAGACGCTCTCAGATCATTGGATGGGATCATTAATTGGTAAAGTTTAAACCAGCCTGATCTTGTTAATGATCCCAAAAAATCATTATTAATAAGATTAATTTTATTCACTAGGGCTTATTAATGAATCCACTCAATTCATAAGAGGAAGTAAGGAAAATAGTTAATGGACTTTTGAAAATTAGAAAAGGTGCCAGTCTTACTGTACCAATTAATATAATAAAAGTTCCTAAGGATTGCCCCATCGTCGAAAATTGTGACAGCCAAAGAACTCTTATGCAAACAAGTTGCTTTTCTCAATGCGTCTCCAATGAAACTATTTTACACAATACAATAACATAAACTTGTCTACACGAGGGGGGAAGATCGATTTCATTCCTCCACATAGGAATGATACTATGCAGAATATGTACTGGATATATATTTTTATATTATGGATACTGCAGCACTTCTGAATATATTCTGAATAACACAAAGAATAGCCTGGGTCACTTCGTATTGATATAATTTCAAGAAGACGTAAACCTAAAAAACGCATCTTTGAATTTTTATCCTCCTATGCATTTATTAAAATGATAAAGACACTTTATGCTTATTTGATCTTTCTCTTAGCTAGTTCAGTGTCCATTATGAATAATATGATTGTTTTGAATCATATTATTCATATTTCGGGGAATTATGCGTTACTGTGTTTGTTGTGGCCGGATAAAGTAGTAATGAAGATTCATCGGCTAGGTTGGTTTCATAGTTTAGATCCACACATTATGAGAAAAAAAAGATCCAGCACAACTTCGAATTTTAGAGTTGGTGATTTGATCGAAACTTTGGTCCTTCATCGGTGTGACACCTTTGGAGTGGTTGCACTCCATGGACACTTGTAGAACATTTAACGAACAGCAATAACTCAGCGAGGCGCGTACAAATGTTTTGAGTTTTCCAGTGTATTAATTTGATTCGGCCGTATATTCATCTTCTTTTACAATTATTTGTCTGATTCATCATGACTGTCAGTGCTATTAAGACTTCTGCACCAGTTTCGCTGACATTTATCATAAATTGAACTTTTTGAAACACGTGGATTTGTTCCCGGACGACACTGCGCGAAGAAATCATGAAACATTTTGCTTTAATCCCACGCAGTTTTAGAGGTGCATAAACTACAGTGAATTATTAGAAAGTTCTGAAGAGCAACTATGGACAACTGGCGGATGAGGTTTTACAGACAAATTGGGTCCTTAGCTTCCTATAGTTGAAATATTCATTAAATGCCAGCCGGGCCATTTACTGAGTAAATGGCCCGGCTGGCAGCTTTATTTTGACTCTGTTCTCCAGATAATGCCATAGAATGAATCAAGTTTCCTACGCTATTTGCATGTTGAACGAATCTTAGAATCAAACAACACACAATTGTGAAAATTTCCACTTTTTGTAAAAGAAGGCTTTGTGTCAGGCTTTGGAAAGGCCTTGAGCTGCAGTGAAATATTTAGTGATCAGTGCTCTACCGAACTACTATTAACGATGTCTTTTAATGGGAATCCTACTCACAAGAGTTAGAAACCTGTAGCACATTATCATCATGGCTAAAAAACTAAGAAGACATAATCTTGCTTTGTACACGTTTTCCCGGAGATACTTGGGTTTCTAGTAGGGTGATGATGACATAGCCCTGGAGAAGGGAGTACACCCACTAACTTAAACCTTACTTCCAGGATTTGCTTTGACAATGATTTGCTTTCATTGTCAACTCTTTGAATATTCCTGATCAATCCAAGCAGTTTAGTGATCAGCATGTGAGGTTAGAGTATTCTTTATATAAAAAGTGATGATGATACAGACGTTAAGTTTCTAGTAGAGTGGCGATGACATAGCCCTGGGGAAAGGAGTACACCCACTTACTTAAATTGCATTTAAGCTGGTTCTCTTTTCTTTTCTGTACATAATGTACAGACTGTACATTCATAGATATTAGTCTTACTATGCCTGTAGCAAATGGAATTATCAATGAGTCCTCCGTAATGAATCCATCAATACACCCAGCTGGAATCAGTGCAGAGTGATAATTCGGTGCCACCACGCTGAAGAGTGCAAATAAGCCTTCGTCTTGCTACAGCGCTAATAAAGTCAATGGTGACATTTACTTTTCTGTATCTATGAAAAGTAAGGTTGTAGAATATGTTGACCCCGTTTATTAAAAAAAAAAGCATTGAACTTGAAATTAGTATTCGTTTTAAATACGGTCGTCATCGCTTCGTATAGAATCAAAATAAGCTATTTTACTCCACTATTGTGTATCTTATATCAGAAAAGAATATAGACAGAAATGTGCTGTGGTATTTTGTGACGAGAGTAGAGTAGTTTTCCAACATAATAGGCACTAGAAGACATTCTCATGAACGAATCCCTTTTAATGATGCTAGAAAAATGAGTTAACAAAAAGACGACAAAATTTTCAAGAATATTAACTGAAATGCCAACTACCAATGATACTGATATTTCAGAGCCACGGATGACTCTGCTACCATTGCAATTCAACCTTTTACAAATCAGTTGTTAACAATTTTACCTCCCTTAAGATATTGTTATGCAGTTTATAAAACGAATTAGAGGACACGCGAATTACAGTTACTAGAAGGTATCTGCATTCATTTTACTCTGTACGCACAAAAAAAAAATCCATTGCGAAATAGTTTTATTTCGCTCGACGTGCATCCACGAGCAAAGTGAACACACAATTTAAATGCTGCAGATCTGGTCATGCAGTCGAAAATATTGGTTAAAAACGGAAATACAAATGCTTATTTCATTGCAGTTTAGACATCTGTTACGTAGACTGTTGAAATTAGTCTCTTCCAACTGTGCAAACAGATGTGGATATAATTGTAACCGTCAAAATCTAAAATGGTCTGATGTGTTTTGTGACAAATGCTATGAACAAACGTATCTGAACATGTTACTGGATTAATGCTGGCTGTTATGAAGATTTTTCTAGGAAAAGACAGATGAAATATTGTATACCTTTAACATTTGTACATACGTGATTTACATATGGCATGTGTATGAGATACGAATCTGTTTAAAATGAAATTTAGCATTATAACATTTGGAGAATTATATAGTGATTTCGACCTACGATACATAAAGGACAAGGGTTTTCTTTTTTTTTTTTTAGAATTCAGATGGAGAGAATATAATAGAAGGAAAATGTAGACTTTTATGCAACTAGAAAATGATTTAGAAGTTTCTGAACACATGTAATAATAGTAGTAGTAGTCACCCATAAAGGAGTTTACAAATAGCAATCCGTCAATTTGGTTTACATATGCAGATTTTTCACTCGCATAAAATCCTATGGGTTCTGCATATAGTGAACCTTTTTATATGAATATTTTGTATTGTGTCACATTGTTTTTTAATTAGAGACGTCACTTTTCCAAGATAGCGCTAGATCAACTCTCATTTATCCCCCCAACAAGACTTACATCGGCCGGATAGATAATTCTGTCAATCTTCAAAACTCTGTGAATAATTTCCGATGTTTAATGGAACTAATCAAGCATTTTAATGTTGTATAACGTGTATATCATTTCTAAAATAGTTTATAACCTTGAAGGAATTAATGTGCTAAATATATTTACTGCATTGCTTTCTCGATAAGTAATTGGAGTACAGATCTTGTTCAGTTCTATCATTATTTCAGAAATATTGGTTCGCTTCCATTTATCTCGATATAATTTCTACTTACAACTTGAAAATATTACTTAGTGCAAGCATTTGTTGCATCAATGTTTATATTAGTGTATAAAAAGCTTTGAATATTAATTATAAGAAATTATTTTTAGTAACATTAATATATCAATATTGGGAGCGAATGAAAATATCAGAAGATACTTTTTCGGTATAAAGCAGTCCTTTAAGTTAGTGGACATACGATATTTAAACCGAAAAGTAATCCCGAATTTAAATGCTTGTGAAGCGTAATGAAATAACATTTTGTAAACTTAACGTTTTATTCGTATAGCACTTAATACTTATGAAATCTATACGACTTATAAACGACTCTGTGAGCGGCTGTTTCGCTTCAACAAAAAGATAGTTTGGCGTTAATTTCAGACACTTTACTGCTCCTCTGCTATTTGTGTTGTGATAAAGTGTTTATTGCGCTTTAAGTTATTCGAAATTCCTCTAAATGGAAGGCCTGTATGAGTCGAACACTTCTGGGGACCATTTTGCATAAACTGGTCTTAACGTCTACGATGATATTACTAGACCGACGGATGTAGAGCAGACGGATGTATATATTTTCATAATTGGCTGCAAAAAAAGTTTCCGGCAACGGCATGTGCATTATCGCCTGTTCTACATAAGGAGGCTAATGCCCATTAGTAGACTCTCATGGACAATTCAAAGAGGATATAAAATGGAACTCAGTATCTTTTCCCTTTACGTTGTGATGGGAAAATGGCCTTCTTAATATCATTCTAACAACGTACCGTTCATTATTTCTCGGTTGCGATATCTGCTAACGCGTAAAGTGATTAAATTGCTAACGAATCCCCATAGCAATAAGCACAGTCTTTTTTTTTTTTGTAGTTGTGTTTGTAATGCTATTCATCCATGCTAAGCAAATTATAAAGATGCAAATTGGATACGTTTGTCTTCTAAATACTATAAATTTAGGAACATAATTACCACTAATGGATTTGTGAATTTTCATTTCGACGTCATTTTCTCAGAAAGGCGACATTCAGTTATGTTTACGGAACAGTAGGTTAGAAAAATATTAAATCAAAGAAATAATAAAAATATTCTCAATTCGAGCTTCAAGTGAGTAATCTTATTGAGGTATAATTGTTATACTACTGGTCGTCAGAATCTAGCAACCAGTTCAGATTAGAAACTGAAGCCTAATTGCTTGATAAATGTTGCCGGAAAATGTGGTCGTTATATTTATCGTGTGACTGCACATTGAATTGTGTTTTTCTTTGAACTGGTTCTGCTAAATTCATTTTTAAAGAGCTACATTTAAAAAATAAAGGCAGTTTCCTAATTCTGAAATATTTTTTTGAAACCATTTTTGAAAACCAAAAATGTATTCAAATTAAGTGGATATTGAACCCAACATTATTTCAAAGCCGAACAGAGAAACTACAATAGTTTCGTGTAGAATATAGAAACTATAAAAGTTTCGGCGGATCCAAGCGTAAGCAAACCTTTTATGACAGGGGCAACTCGTAGGAAAGGTGGAATAAGAAGTGATCACTATCCTTAGTATTTTCCATAATGTAAAACATCTCCTAGCGGACATGTATGATGGTATATATTATGGGGGGCGGAGTCACTACCCAGGCGGGTTTCGACCTTTGTTGAATTTTCAAGTACAGGTCAAACTCCAAAACCTCAGCGTTGTTCCTCTCAGTAACAGGCTCACCCTGCCATTGAGAAGAACTCTCAGAACCGGTTGACTCTACACCGTGGCATGCTCACCCCACTACAGAGCAGAGCCGTTCATTTGCTCATATCTCATCCGAGGGGTAACAGCAACAGCAGTGCCTCAGTTAACTTCACGGGCTACAGCATTTCCATTCATTACCCCCCCTACACACACACACACACACACACACACACAGGATCTGGGTGACAGCAACAGCCGAGCCTCAGTTAAAACTTCATGGGCTACATCATTGCCATTAATCACCCAAGCTTCCAACCGGTTTCAACCTTTGTTGAGGTCTCGTCAGTGGAAGCCAGACCCAGATGTAAATACTGAGGTTGAAGTGATGCAGAACTTATACTTTACCATACGAGTTGCCAAAAAAGGTGTCACATGACAAAAAAGCACCACGAATTACTGAAAAAAGAGAGCCAAAAAGCTTCACTTCGGCAATGCAAAATTATTCAAATTAAGTGGATATTGAATCCAACATTATTTCAAAGCAGAAATTTGGATCTGCCGAAACTTTTATAGTTTCTCTATTCGGCTTTGAAATAATGTTGGATTCAATATCCACTTAATTTGAATAATTTTGCATCGCCGAAGTGAAGCTTTTTGACTCTTTTTTCAGTACCAAAAATGTCTTTGGCAAATAGGATCTTCTTCGGGAAGTTCCTGCAGGGAAACAAGAATTTGAAGAAAAATATGGCACTGGGAGAACTTCTAATCAGTGCGATCAAATGTCCCTACTATATTTTTGTAAATGTGTGTGATATCTACAATTGCGGAAGCTAAAAGTACTCAGGGAAGAGATATGCAAGGATGTTTTAAATTCATATTAAGTTAAACAGACTGAAGCAATTCAAGAAGATATCGCAGAGCAACTTTGTTAAGGTCATCTCATGACACGCTCCGGAAGAAGCTGCATGTGTTTCCCAAAAAAGATGAATACATAAGTTGATACACTAAGATTAAGCTATCGCCAGTGAGTTTCATAGAACACACAGCTCTAGAATTTCATAAATTAGATGAATTGGAAACTTCTAGACCGAAGGCTAGCTTCATTTCGATGAGCGTACTAATCTTCGGAATCGACCAAATACGATCAACAGAAAAAACTCTTAGCTACACGATTCCTTTTCTTTTCAAAAATGAGTATAATATTCAATACAGTGAGAAAACAAACTTTTTTGCTTTCCTTACAAAGATAACAGAAACTAGCGCAAAAAGTTGAACTTTTTTGAAATTTCGCAAGTCCAAAACCTAAGGACGAACACTATTTCTGAAAATTACAACCGCAAATTCAGACGAATCAGCTTGTGGCATTTTGCTTAAGTGAAAATTTCGAGAAGACAACGAGTACACATTCAAATTTTCGAATTTGATAGCACTCAACCGGACAAGTTCTTTTCGTAAAGGAATTAATTTGGAAACTTGGATGTCAGTTTGTCTCAAAGACATCATCTAGATGATTTCACACATGGAAGAATTATTGGAAAGCTTGAAGGCCGCCAAATTACTGATATTACCAGAGAGTTTGGAATCTCACACAGCGTTGTATCTAGTCTCTGAGCAGCGTTTCACACCAATGGAATGTGTTCCAGACGTTAGCCAAGCGATCGCCATCCCTCTACCACGGAGCATGAAGACAGATTTTTGGTTATAATAGCAAAATGTAATAGACGCACCACGGCAGGTCAGCTTACATGATGGCTCCATTCAAGCACAGGTACACAGATATTTCGACAACTATGCAATAAGTAGGTCTATACGCTCGAAGGCCTCTAGTCTGCGTCCCTTTATCCACAGCTCATTGTAGCACACGATTTGGTTGGTGCTGTATGGATAAGAATTGGACAAAACACTAATAGGCTTATGTATTCTTTAGAGATCAGGATTGTTTTAGTCTTTTCTCCGATTCTAGGCGACACTTGATCTGGCATGAAAGCTGGTACTGCCTACAATCGCGAGAATGGTCTTGAAAGTGATAGATACGGTAGATACGGGGTGCTTGGGTCATGGTGCGGGAGGCATTATGCTAAATGGACGCCCCGAACAACAAGTGCTAGAAAAATAGACTTACCGGTGAACGATATTGCAACGAAGGTCTTCAACGTCATGTTCGATTATTCCGTGGTGCTGTAGCGAAGAATTCATTTTCATGGAAGGCAATGCCACACCACATCCTACACGAGCAGTGAAGATATTTCTGGAGACCGAGGATATTAATCGAATTGAGTGGCCAGCACTCTTCCCATAGAAAACGTTTGGGACTCAATAGGGAGACACATTTCTGCTCGAAATTCCGAAAACACGCAAGGCTTTATCCTTGCTCCGAAGGAGAAGTGGACCAGTTTGCCTCAAGTGCTCGTGAATCACTTGGTGCTAAGTATAGTACGATGTTGTGAGAGCTCTACTGCAGTTCGCGCTGGACATATTCCGTACTGAGATGTCTTTCCACATGGTTTTCTGTAAGCACTGTTCATTGATTCATTAAAGTACGTCCGTAGGAAATTTCTAGCTTTTGTTAAAAACATATTGCAATTTAATATAAAGTTTATAAGATTTTTTTGTGTACTATATTCCATTAGTATGATGGCAATAAATTTATGTCCACATTTGGCTGTAGTCATGAAAATATTTTTCATATGGGGGTAAAAATGTAGTTTATCCTCAGCTCTTGGACACCAGTGTACTATCTAAAAGCAGTAGTAATTCCAAACGTTCTTTGTAGTGGTTTTCTTACATTTCATTGGTAATACAGCAAATAATGATTGCCAAAAAGAACTTCTCTTCCTTCAGATTTCTTTTTATGGATATGCATTTAGTGTATTTCATATTCGGCATTGAATAGCGTTACATCGATATTTAGCAACATACAAACAAATCAGCACCGCATATTGTAATCAGTGTGACACAAATGTATAAGTTTGGGATGGGACGAAGACTTAATTTCCTTAGTTCGATTTATAAAAAAGTTCGTAGAATGATTTTAGAAAGATTTAGAGGAATCAGCATGATATCTACTGTGTGGTCAATATGGCACAGAAAATAAAATTAATCTGGAGAGGAAAAATGTTTTAATTTAAACATCCGGCTTATGTAGCTGCCGCCCACGAAAGGTTTTTGTAACAATATTTTGTCCCTTAGGTGGGCTTGGAATTTTGTTTTTAATTTTTATTAATTATATATATGTATTTTTTTTTCATAGTCTTGGAAGCCTTGCCCTAGAAAACAAACAAGGAAATTTTTCCACCCACTTCAGGCCTCAAATAAGCGGGTGATCTCACACCTGGCGATGAATTTCATCTCCCACCTAAAACATTCACAAACATATAGGCTCATGTAGGGATTCGAACCCGCAGCCTGTTGTACTTGGAAAGCGGATGCGCAGACCTGGCAGGCATTATTTATCATAATCTTATCTATCGTTAAGATTAACTGACAAACAGAAAAGCAGTGAAACTCATTAAAGAAATTCCTTTGGCATTCCTCGACTTAGAAATTAAAATAATACCGCCCACAGGTGTTGAGGCCATTTTTTTATCAAGACGAGAAAATATTGAGATTGAAAATAAATTGCATTGGACAACACTGTTTGCTCTTCAAAATTTGATGTGGTTTGTTTGTATGTCGTATAAGAGAGAAGTACGAGAATATTTTGCTGTATCCTCATAGGTAATACAAATAAAAATATCATCTTTAGTCAGCCGCAGTGCAGGTTAGTGAGGTCGTGATGTGTATTGCTTAGAGATTAATTATGAATAACAAGGAAAACAAATGATTACAGCTAGTTAAGTACAGTACTTAATATACTGAATCGTTTACTTCCTAAACTTTCGATACTGTGTAATGAATATAAAGAGTTTAAATAAACAATTACAGAGGACGCAGCAAAAAATACAAAAATAAAAATGACCTTGCTTGAATGATAAAATGGCTTTAAATGTTTCTTAACGAAAGCAAAATTAGTTAATGAAGGATAAAATGCCTTAAGTAGCATTTGAAGAGATTTACAAAGGAATAAGCTACCATAGACGACCAAGAATGAATGTAGAAAGCCATAAAACTAAACCAAGAAGACAGAAAAGTGTATTAAGTGCATTATTGCTTAATTGCCTATTCATTACCCCCTAGTTTTGTTCTCGAAGTAGAACGATTCATGCTTAAAAATTTTAAAGATTTCATAAAGTTAACTTGAGAGTCTTCGTAAAAGTGAGAAAAACATACCCTTTTTCTAGCTGTTATTCCTTTTCCCCCATAAACATTCTCCCTTTCCTTTATTCGAAATAACTCAATCGAAATAAGGCTTTCAACAATATGGATCAATTGCTACTTAAGAAAGAACATGCTTTAATTGCGGTGTTTTCTGTTTCATAAAATCAGATGCATTTACAAAAATAATCGAATACACCTGAAACAATTATCACCTAATTGAAACTGAATCACCAAATATTTGTACTGATGCTAAGATTTGTATAATCATTCGAATATATATATATATATATATATATATTGAACGGCTGTAAAAAAATGCTTACGGAAGAGTTTCGTTGGTTTTCGAGGATAGATTCTGGAGTATCCCTGGTTAGAGACTATCAGTAAACCTCGCTCATAACCATCCATCTTCCATTTTCCCCAATTACTGTTTTCCATTCATCGGTATCTTTTGAAAGCAACGTTCCCCTCCTTGCTCCTCACAGACAGCAACCACATTCGTAGTAGATAAATCTAAATGGGAGTATAAGAAACATACTTCAGGGACGTATATTATTGTCCCTTTTAATTGATAAGCCTTGTACTCTGCAATTATATCAACTTAATTTTCAGCTATGGCTCCTTTTACTTCCTAATTCATTGTAGTCTTTCTAAGGATTGATTGCGACTTATAATTGATTATCATCGTTACACCTTCACTTTCGGTATAAAATTTCGTTGTAAACATTGTTTTTCATTATATGACTGTTTGGGCTAGTTAAATTCTCATAAAAAGCAACAACCTTTGCTTTAACTTGAAACATTCGGGACCTGCTTTTTGTGAAAGTATTTTCATAGTTAACTGAAAAAAATTCAGAAAAAAAAACTTTTTATACTATTTTCGAAATAATTTCACCACTGCATTCTTTAAACAAGAATTTAGCTTGTTTCGCAAAATAAATTGAAGCATCTTATTATTCAACTCGCGTTGTACTTAAATTTAGAGCGATAAATGTAGACAGTTTCATGTTTGCATCAGCCTAGTTCGCAAGATTCTAAACTTGTTTTGGGATTCGCTGCACATGCGACAAAATAAATGCTTATGGCAGTTTTTGTTATTGGTATCTGTTCAATATGAGATTTCAACCTTCATGAAAATCCACATGTTTTTATCACAATAACGTACAAATCTTTTGCTCGCGCCACATGCACTTCAGTATTGATGAGTCACAATCTAAGACCTTTACCACACCTCCTGCAGTAGGAGTGTTTCACACACACACACACACACACACACACACACACACACACACACACACACACACACACTAACTTAAAGCATAAATATAGGTTCCGTTTTTTATCAAAGCCTGAAGTTTGGTTTTTCTGATTTTTAAATCCTCTTACATAAAGGATTAAATCGCCAGAACAGAACAGAATACATATATTTTAAGACATTATGACGAGTAAATTATTTCAGTGACGTATACTCACAGAAAATTATCATTTAAAAAAAAACACTAATCTGACAAACGTAGGAAATGCATATAAAATAAAACATCGATATTTTGTGGATGCCCTTGCAAGAGATGCACTTAATTTTCCTGTGAAAAACCACTGTGGGTTTTAACTTTACTAGTTAGTTATCTAACCCTAAGTCCGGTGATGGTACGGATATTATAGCAGGCTTAGAAACCTTTCGTTGGTGGAATCCCATAAAGCGAAAACAAAAGATGAAGAGTTTAACATGGCGTCTCATGAATTAATGACAGTTATTTTAATCAGAGATTGTGCAAGTTGTATTTACGATATTACCCGTTCTCATTCTTTTATCAATAAACTAATAAATTATGAACGTTATTTGAGATGTTTCATTTAATTATAAACGATGCCCCTGAGAGATCACGAGTTGATTACTCTGTGATTAGACTAACAGAATAAATTAGTTTAAACGTGGAATAGAGTTCTAACAGTAAGATGGCGGAATGTTAGGCGCTTAATTTAGAAGTAGGTCGGAAGAAGAGACCTGCTTGTTCAAGGATAAAGATTGATTTCATCAACCATTCAAGTTGTTAATGGCGAGAATTTAGATAATTGGAAAAAATTCATTGGAGCAGCATTTCTTACATGATGGAAATACATGTGCAGTTTGCTAATACCTTCGTCTGAAAGACTACCATTCTTTTCATGTAAAAAAAATAATCTTAAACACTTAGCATGCAATTGATTGTTTCCATACAATTAGTCGCTGGAGTTATTTCTCTTCAGCTGTTGTCCAATGGTTTTCTTCCTAAATTCTTATTATTCACTCTGTCTCTACATAGGTGAATAAATACGGCCCGCACTCAAGATTTCTGGGAACACAAGTCAAAAGCTTACTCTTATCTCATAATGTTTCTTCAAGTTGCAGCATCCGTTAAATGCTGCAACTTCAGATAGCCTTTTGGACTCCAAGGTGTACCGTACCCGGACTGAGTTATACTATTCACCTGAAGAGGGGGAGTTAACATTATGATTAGAGCCGCATTTAGATCCTGAACTAAAGAATCCGCTTTCTTGCAGACATGAGTGCTTATATCATGTGTTCTTATATCACAGCAACTTGTAAAATTCGTAATGTTTACAGTGAACTCTTCGAAATTTAGCCAGAATCTTTTCAGATAAGATTTCTTTATTCTGACAATCATGCTACGTAACTAGACCTCGATACGTGTACAGTAGGGCAAAGTGGCAGTTACCATCGGTCGATATGGGAAAAAAGCATATCACTCTGGCGCCGATTGAAATCAGACTTATGTTAATATAAACTTCTGTTTTTGCACTCTAGGGATCAAATCCTAAAATTTGGCTGATAGTTGCTTACGCTGTATACCTAATATCTGTAATCATGTGGAATTTATAAGAAAAGCGAAGGAAATTAATAATTTTTGCTTTTATTTTCATAATTCCTACATCATTGAATAGAAAAAGGCTATTGCGTTATGTAATTTTATTGAGTTTTTCCATTTTCCAAACTAGTCACTCCACCTCATTATTGTTAGAGTGCAAATTTAAAGTTATTCGTAATTAACTCATGCTTGCCTTAAAGCTATTGCAAATAACCACAATCTTGTCATATAAGTTAAACTAATATACATGTCTAAGTACGTCTGTCAACTTCTAATGAAGGATAGCTTTGAGAACAGAATTTGAATAGATGAAAATATAAATTCACAGCATTTTGTATCAAACGATTCGATTTGCCAGCTGAGAAGGCACAGTACAGCGTACTATCATCAAGCAGGACGATGGACTGAAATTTGAGTATTTTAGCTGGCAGCTCTTTGACAAATTCGTCAAATACTTCAACAGCTGTTGCAGTGTTTCGGAATAAAGATCTTAATCTATTTAAGAAGAGAATCTTCAGATACTCCATCATTAATTGAACAGCTTCGAGATGAAGATCCCTCCATGAGTACATACTGTAAAACTGGCCAGACATCAAAAGGATAATCATCTGAGAATTGAACAGTGTCACTAAGAAGTGAAATTCAAAATAGTGAAGTCGAATAGTTCCAGAACATTTTGACGGAACTATCCAAGTTGCTTTCAAACTCTTTTCATGGCATCCTTTTTTCTAAAGATGGGCGCCATAAGTAAGAGGATATCCCTGTGAATAAGCAGCAACTGAGTATTTGTATCAGTAGTAATACTGGAAAATAATGTGCTCTGAAAGAAGTCAGTTATAAATGGAATTTATTTGAGAATGAAAAACACAAATAACAGATCATATACATTGCAGTTCAATTGCATTATTTTAAACTAAACATATTTGGAGCATTCGCGCTTTTTGTTGCTAGTTTGTTTTTAGATAATTAAAAAAGGCGGGTTTATTGCAAGCTCTTTAATGCTAATGTCGTAACCTTAAAATATCTGGTATACTATTTTGGGCAGGCAGTCTCTCTCGTTCTTTTCCGTAGGCATGTTGACGTAAACCGGATGGTAGAAATAGGATTATGAAGCTCTGCTAGCGAGCCGTGCTTGCACTTTGACGACAACTTCCTTCATCCTCAAACGGATGCCGTTAAAGCTGATCCGGAAGACAGGAGATTAAGCAACAACGTTCTTACAAGCTTTGTATTAACAGTGGTTACTCGGATATTCCTGTTTATTCAGATGTGGAACGACTGTGCATTATTGAACAACTTTGTGTTCCATATATATATATATATATATATATATATATATATATATATATTGTAATGCCTGAAGATGTTGAAATTCAACGAAACTAGTGTACTAGTAGTATCTTTTCAAATATATCATGTCATCTTTTTATCTCTCGGTATCAGTCATTAAAGCTTTTTCATTATATATATATATATATAGTTTTTCAAAAATATTACGAATTTTGATCGAAGTGTATGTTACTGGTTGTTAGAATACATTTCCGTATGTGTGGCTTCTCTTGAACTGGACTGATAACTATTTTAAACTTTAACCTTTTTTTTTTTTATTTCTATCACTGAATTAGCCGATATGAGGCCGTAGGGTTGTGTTTTCATTGAGCGCGCTTTTTACCTTTAAAAAAATAAAATGTTATCATTAATTCGTTATTTAAAAATTAGGAACCGAGTAATTCGTAGATTTGGTGTTGTTGCCACTGTAATTATATCCCCTAGTGAGAGAAGGAAATACGAATTTCGTTTGAGCAGGGCGAGAAATGAGTCATCCGTTTAATTAATTAAACACCGAGTATTTCCCTGATATTTAAATTATTAATGGTAAGCATTCCATTTAAAGATAAGATGGAATATTGCAGATTAGTTTTCATTTACTCTAAACACTCAAACCAGTTTTTTGTTCCCTGATGTCTCTTTTGTCAAAATGGTTGTGTAAATATTTTACAGCACGATTCATCACGGTGTGGTTTAACTGCGATCAAGGATTTTAATGGATGCTCATCTTTTTTTTTTTTTATCCTTGCTTATTTTAAGATTGCTTCGAAGGTAATCTCTCTTATTGAGGCTCCTTTTTAAAGAGATTTTAAAGTGCTTCACTTGACTAATTAATGACAGTTTGCAAAATTCCTGATATTGCTTCACTCAAGCATAAGAAGAAATAATTCGCTTTGGGGAGTCTGCGATTTCATGCAGGTTTATTTTCGTATATTGCAGCTAAAGCAATTTGGATAATCTGATACTGATAAGCGTGCGTCGTTTTGGAATGATTTGATGCAAAATAAAGAGCCCACGGAATGCATTATTACTGAAAACGAGGAGAACTCGTTACTTTAAAGATGTTAAGAAGGATAAGAACAACAAGATGTTTTTCTTATCGTTGTTGATATGCGTTTCTTAATGTATTCCCTGCATTCAGTTAAAGCATATCATTTTAAATGCTATCGTAGCATGAGCCCATAACTAATATTATTTCAAAACACGACTCGTATTTTACAATTGTATTACTTTTTTCTAATGAAGTGCTCTTTTCCATTAAGATCACTTGCTTATAAAAGTCATGCTTGTTGTACCATAGTCACTGAAACTATTGATGTCTGTGACTTTCAATATTTTTGAAAAAGAGCATGCTAGTAAGATAGCATGTTAGTAGAATTGTCTTCCGAAGGCTTATAAAACAATTGCGCTGATTCAAACGAAATCTCACTGGTCCAGAGGCAAGCGTACACTTTTAAGCAGCGATATTTATTTACGATAGTACAAGTGGGTTGAACGAACCTGCCAATAACACTTTCATATAACCGACCGACCAGCAAGCGAGAATTAACGGTTACCACGTTTAAGGATATACCCTTGACATCCTGGCTTACATATCAAAGAGACAGTGTGCTGTGCATAACGTTAGCCACTGAGAGTGGTAGAAGGCGATTACATACAACAGGACGATACAGATTGAAGTGATATATGAAATATATGCTTATGTAAACATTAAAATAGTGCAAGTTTATGCTGATACTTGAACATGCTACCAGATGCATAATTAATTTCGCTGAGTACTTATAGATAACGGATTAACTTAAATCTGGGATACATGACAGTAGTTCTGAATTTCTGTAAACTTGCTAAAATCACGCATGGTTTAGTTTCAATTCCTCTCAACAGTCAGTGTAAGTCGATTATCATCTAGCACCTGAAGGCATTCACAAATATCCTTGCCTGAGAAGGGATTCGAAATTGCAGCCTATTTGTTTGGGATAAGGAAACAGTGTTCACTTGAATTACTAATCTGTCCATTTTTTCTTTTCTTTTTTTTTTTATGTTGGATACATATACATGAGGTTGGCTGGTCAACCTACAGTACGTTAGTACCATATATGGATGGTGGGTTGTGAAAGGAGAAACTTGTTTACATTTTATTTAAACGTCTGTACGTTGTATTCCTTGAAAAATACATCAGGGGGAAGACTCTTCCACAGTATTGCAGTAGCAGGGATGAATGAGGAGGAAATAAAACTTATTCTGTGGGTTTTGAGGTGTACTGTGAAAGGATGTTGGGCGGCAGCTGTTACGTGTCCCAATGGGCTTAGTACAGAGCGGGGGAATTATTGATGCCGTTTCAGATGAACATTTCACATGGAAATATTTATAGAATATACAGATTGCAGAGACCAAGCATCTATGTGAAAGTGAGGGGAGCGAGTTGGTGAAAGATGGGTCATTTATCAGTCTAATTGCTCTCCTCTGTATCGAGGGAACGTTTTGCACCCCCACTCTAGATGTGAGAGCAGTATTCGACAGTTGGGCGGATTTGTGACTTGTATAATGTTAATAGCTGTTTAGAGGTGAAATAGCGTCTCGAGCGAAAGAGAAAACCAGGAGAGGCTTGATGTCCGGGTAATTCCGAGAAGAGAACTTTCATCATGTCTAGGAATTTGAGTGTTATCGAAAACAATGCTGGGAGAAAATGGTTCTTTTTTTGTGAGAAATAAGACAAAACTGGGTTTTACTAGCTTTGAAGTTTACAAGGTTATCTGAGGCCTATTGGCAAATGGTGGCTTGGAGGTCCGAATTAAGGGCAGTGGTGGTTGATGTTCTGTGGGTTGAAGTGAGTTGTATAGAGCAGGGTTTGTGAAATGAAAGGGAGGAATGTAATGTACTGTCATCTGCAAAACTGTGTATTCGGTTAGAGGTCAACTGAAGTAGGTCATTGATATATAGAAAGAAGAGGGTCTGTGAGAGAACTGAACCTTGTGGGACCCCAGCATTAGTTGGATGGTGAGAGGATAGGGAGCCGTCTACCATCACACATAGTTTGCGTCCAGACGGGAAGCTGGCAATCCATCTGCAAGTCCTGAGGCAGTCCAAATGATAGCAGTTTGCTTAGTAAGCCTTCTCGCCAAACTCGGTCAAAGGCTTTGGAGATATCGAGTGCAACTACTTGGGATTCACCGAATTTCTCCATGGCGTTTGTCCGGTGATGTATGAGAGTAGATCTACTTTGACGGAATCCGTATACGGGTGGTCGCTTAATAGTCGGGTACGTTCAAGGTAGATTACGAGTTGAGAGTTGATGGTTTTCTCCATTACTTTAGATAGGACTGAAGCGAATGAGATAGGGCGGTAGTTAGATGGCAATTTGTCATCTACCCTTTTTAAGAATAGGTTGAATATAGGCCAGTTTCCAGGCTTTGAGATGTATTCCAGTGGAGTAGGAGAGTGTATACAGGTGGCATAGGATAAGAGTCAGTACTGATGCACAGACCCTTCAGGATAATTGGGGGAATGTCGTCAGGGCCTTTTTTGTGTCTAATTTAGACAACAGTTTTGTGATATCTTTTTGGCAAAAGGATACAGGAGGCATTGTATGTTGGGCAGGTGGAATGACTGGAAGGCATTTTCCATTTTCAGTTATGTGTGCATTGGAGGCAAAGTGGGATTCCAGGAGGTTACCTTTTTCTATGGGTGATGTTGCAGTTGAGCCATCTGGGTATGATAGAGGTGGGAATAGTGTAGGGCAAATGTTACGGCCAATTGCCTTGGCAAGAGACCAAAAAGCACGGTTGCCGTTTGGACAGGCTGCAAGCTTCCTGCTTTTTGCCCGTTCAAATTCTGTTTTGGAAGTATTGATAGTTTTCTTGCATCTGTTTCGGGCTTCCGTATAGGCATTGAATGAGGATGGGGTTCTTGATTTGACCAGTTGTGGTATACCTGATTTTTCATTTGTACAGCCTTGGCACATTTTTGGAGAACCAGGATTTAGTTAGGCGACGGCAGGTCTGGGTAGTGTGGGGAAATATATGTTTTCATGCCAGTAAGTTACTTTGGTGACAACAATTGGTACAACAATTCTTAGAAATTTCTTATTATTTATCTTCACTTCTAAAAACGTAAAATGTTTTAACTTTCGAATGTGATATTTTTGCACAATCTCAACATGACTACTTTCTCACTCATCTGGAAAAGAATCACACATTTTGACTGAGATAAGAAAATTTCAAACATGTTTTCATTACCTAATCAAGGTAGTTACTGCACCCGGAAAAATCATGTATTATTTATTTAATAACTAAAATTAATGAAGAAATATGCACAGAGTTCAGGAGATTCCTGAAGTGAGTTAAGCAAAAAGAAAAAAATGTATACCAGTATGATTCCATGAGATGATATGGGTATTTCGCCATCGGTTCAGTCCTAGTAACAGAAATGTTGCCCTGCTAATATGTGACGACCACACTTCCCATTTCCTTATCTAGTTACGCGGTCTAGTTCTGTCATGTGTTCCTGGAGTTTGTAAATAGCGTGCAATTGTATTTTATTTGATTGGTTGTATTGAACAGCGCATTTATTGTAAAAGATTCCGGCTAAGAGTTCAAACAAGGAGTATGCTTACATCCACATCATTTGGGATTTTGGTGACTACAGCATGATAGCTTTCGTTGAGGAATACCGACAATAAATTCCTGAACTGACACGTGTATACTGACTCTTGAAACGTTAATTCAAAAGTCAGAAACGTACATTACTGTTCTCGAAAAAACAAATCAATTCATTCGAATTGATTTGTTTGATATCAGCAAATCCCGATTTGTACAGCAGCTACATACTTAGCAGAAGATACAAAGTTGTCTAGACGTTGTGAATAATAATAATATTATGGTGTTTTAATGCTCAAAACGTACTGCATGAGAATTCTTGATACTGCAGGCTATCTTCGAAATCAACAACCAAAAACAGAGGGAATGCAAACATTGTTACGAAACTCAGAAATGTGCTTCCAAGGCAGACATTATGATCGACTATTATAAAAGTCTTATTACTAATATTCATTTCTTAAAGTAAACGATTTTTGAACTTAATAAGATATTACTAAACGCTCGGGATTGCTAATTTAATATGAGCATTTAACACTATTTTTCGCGAAATTTCCCTTGTAATTGACATAAATCCATAATACTTTGTAATCGAATCATGATCGAAATATTTTTTCATGTTCTATCCACTTAGAAATTCAGTCCTAAAGGTTGTCAGATTTCTTATGGAGTTCTATGTATATTGGTATACATCTGAATGTGAAATATCCCTTGCTTGAGCAGAGGGATAAACACAAGATGATTCATACGGTTAATTAACTTAAAATATGATTGTTCTGGATTATTTCTGTGGTTGGGGATGGTAGACAAAGAGAGGCTATAGTAATTATTTTCAGCGTTAGAAGTTCCAACATTGAAGTAGGTTTAAGCGGTGTAGTTAGCTTCAAAACATGATATTTCAAATATCATGTTTTGGAACGGATGCCCTGAATTCTCGTAGGGTTGAGTGCATTAATATGAAATATCGACCTTACGTCAAGAGCGTTTCAAGTGTTCTTGAGCAAGTTTTTAGAACCTTGATACTTTGAAATAAGAAAGTTGGTATTACTAGACTTATTGCAATTACACCCACTCCTCACACAAGAAACTTATCTTTGGCGCAGTAGCGTTGCGCGTCAAGGAAGACTGAAAAATAAACACCGTAGCATTTTTATGGCGGACAACAGAGATACCGGTGATTATTTCTCGCTCGGGTTTTAACCGTCAATCTTGATTTTCGTGCGACGTCCGTGCACCTTTTTCAAAATATATATACGATTGAGACTAGTGTGAGCTTTTTTCTTTTTCTTAGAATCCGAATAGCTTATAAGAGCTGAAAAGACACTGCCAACCTCCTCTTAAAATGTCCCAGTCCTTTCTCATTTCCGACGGCAAGTCTAAGAAAGAAGGAAAGTAGCCTTTATTTCCAAACCCACTCCTCCGAATCAATGATATCTATTTCTAGTAATAGGAAAATACGCCTTCTTCTCCTATCCTTTCAGCTCGGGCATTGATTGAGTGCTACAAGCTATCGAGGTGTGTCACTGCTCCCCGACAGGCGACATCAGGTCCGATGTTCGCACGCGCAGTCCGACGTCACCAAGCTGACATCTCTCGTAAAGACGCTCTAGCGTGACATTAATCTTCTGCACTTGTCTTAACTTCACAGAAGTCGCACAGAGTTAGTGGCATCTATTTTTGGAAAGAAGTATTCTTACGGATATTAAAACTGCGATCCTCAATCAGTATACGAATGAGAGGTTTTTGTTGCTGTTATTAACTAAGTGGTCAGCGATCATTTAGTTCCAGCTGATCAGTAGCACATGACCTGTGCGAAAGTATCCAGTAATGCAATAACAGACTAGCCATAGACGAGAGCAGTACAATCATATTTTGAGCACCTCGCATGATATATACCGTGAATTAGACTTGTTTAAACAAGTTGGAATAGAAAATTAACCTTTCTCAATCAACCTACTTTACGTCACCCAGCGCAACTAAACTGGAAAACCCTTTTGACTAACGAACATCTTCCTATCATTTGCACAATTGCAATTACCAGTAAGCGTGAGCTTCGAAGGTCATGCATGCAGTATGAATATCGATGTCTGTCCATACTATGTGTTCAGAGCTGTTTGTTTTAGCCGTTAAAAGAAAATCGGAACTGATAAACTGGAATCAACATCTAAAATTCACTCTTACTTTGATTGGTGAAAGGCTTTAAAATATTCCTTACTTTTTTTAATGGATGACAAAACTAGTTTCAAAATTAAAATATCTCTTGGATTTAAATTCACTTAGATTTTAATACAACTTCTTAATTAGAGCAAACAAGGAAATAATTAACAAACCAATTTCGCACATCCTCGAGCAAACACTTGCCCGACGATCCGGCAACATTCTAGATTAAAAATCTTACCCTTACTTCGTTGTTCACCACACTTTTCTACAAGCTATCGTTGCCGTTGGCAGTACTTCAGAATCTTATTCATGGGGCCACGTTTAGTCACAAAGGTCGTTTGAACGGGTATCCAGTTCTCAATAGTTAGAGAGAAACGGATATTTTTGAAATGTAAGCGCACACGTGCGTATCCATATGTACACAGATGACACTGCAGTTAGCAAACAGTGAGGTACGTCCTTGATTGAAATTAACTGCCAAACACCGTTCTGACAATGAATATGCAGATCTGCATTTTGGATACGGATTTTGCAATGATTGCTGCCGCCAATTTGTCTTGACGATATAATATCCTCTACGAACAGTTCATCGTAGAGTGTGGTAATGATCACCAATAGTAGCGACAGAGAAGCTGGTTCGGAATTTGCCGTCGAACGACACGACGGAATGTGGTTCAACAGCGAAACGTTTAATTCAAATAGACAGTGAGGTCCACGAGTTAGTTCGTGAAGAATTTCGGCCCTAGACTATCTACAGTACTTCATAAAGGCACACACTTAAAGGAAAACACGAGAAATGTTTATTTTGTTTCTTTAATGCTAACTTTAAGCATCTTTAGTATTAGTTAAGCGACTAGTTAAGGCGATTTGGAGGAATGGGAAAGCAACCATTTCTGAAATTTATAGAACATCTCTAAGAAGACGTTACGACCAAATTACAGACTTGTTGTCCTCTAATTTTCTTAAATAATTTGTAGAACGCTTTTTTTTTCGTTCAAAATTGCAAAATACCTTTGGCTATTTAAGTGTAGCCAACACTAAAATTCCTTTTTGAATAAAATTTTTATCCACGGATGAATTTTCTTAAAGGTACTTCTGATATCAATTTAATTAACGTAATTAAATAAGTTATGCTTCGTAGCTAAGTATGAAGTTATTTATAGCCGAATAATTCTGTTGTTTATCTTTGCCGCTTCCGCAGTTGATAGTCTATCCTTGGCGAACAGGTTCAGGAGGATACAAGCTACTAAACTGTAATTACTGAGAAAAGGGAAGGTTCTGTATTCCATTAAGAGCAAAACTACCACTCAAGCTGGGAGAAGTATAAAAGGGCTTGTTGTTTAACTCCGGCTCTTAAATATTTTAACGGGCCGCTTTGAAATGTAATAAAGCAAATTGTATTTGTAATGGAATTAAGCCACGCATGGGGCAAAATGCACGTAGAAGGAAGCCGTGGCCCTGAACAACACACCAGCTGCGAAAAATAAAGGCACAGTTTTTAAATATTTCAGACTTTAACGATTATTACGGGTAAGATTAACTAGTGCATTCTTGTTTTCAAGAATATTAATTTTGAGTACAAAGTTTGTTAGGATCAGAGGGTTTAGTTCTATAACACATCCTGGAATTGGATATTATAGAAAGTTTTTTTTTCTTTGTGGGAAGAAAGGGTAACGCGCCTGATATATTAATATTTGTATTGCGAAATTACAGTACGGAATACTATTCTCGAAGATGCAGGTAGTGAGTTAAACTTCGCGAATATTTCTCATGACAGTCTGTCCATACATCAGCTGTGTTTATCTCCAATCACCCAGCTCACAGTGATGGAACCAGTCAGGATACAGTAACAAGTTAAAACCAGTTACAAATAGAAGTCTGAATAACGCTACCTGCCGCGTATTCGTACATAAGCATGATTCACAATAGTTGGAAAATAAACTGCCGAAAGTAGCTGCGCACTGGAGGAATTTGTGTTTAGCACTTCTCCATATAGATGGTGTAAGACGTTAAAAGCGAATGCAGACGTTTCAGAGCGGTGTTCGTCATTTATTTAATGCATAACCAACTAATGGAGTGCTATGGTACTTAATAACCCAGCTTTCTGAAAGAATAAAACAAATAATAGTAAGAACACACTAGAAAATAATTGAGTTAGTTCTTCTTACACGTTAATTATGTAGAGTAAGAAGACAGCGGTATCTTCTTACAGTTGGTAGAATCTTTTTTTTTTTGCTTTAGTCCTGAAGCACAAGAGGAAATAAATAGCTTTCCTACATCAAGTGGTTTGAACATCGTTCTGAAATTCCCCTTACGTTTTGAAGGCTGAACATTTTCGCACATTAACTTTTTTGCAACTTTTTTGCTCAGTTTGTAATATGAACCACCAGATAGAGATCTCTAATAACCCACTCGATTACTTGGATGGAAGATATTTAACTGTCAGCGAAAACTCTCGAAGTTTGTGTTATCTTTGAAAATAATTGCAGTTAATTATTCACTGCTTTCAAAAAAAATAAGAAACAAAGAAGATGTGAGAATGTAGAAGGAATGGTAGCTGAGTCGAAGTAACTGACAGGAATAAGGAAGACCTCTGATAAGGCTGGATGTGATGGATATTAACACCTGACACACCCATCAGATCAATAAACTCATTCTAATACCACACGTCTTTTTTCTCTACTGGAACAGTTCAGCTTTGTGACAAAGATGTTTCCTTTGACGAATGACACACACGATGATTTTATTAGCACCAGAGAATAATAAATAGAACGTAATATAATTGCTTTCGCTTGTAACAAATGAAAAATTCAGTACGACGTTTCTCAGGCATGAAGAATAGACGTCATCGCTGACATAATTAATAAAATGGAATTGTACCTAATAGTATATCGACAGCAATTTTATTATTAATTTATCCACTTAATAATTCTGAGGTGCTGCTGTTTCACACTTAAAGTATTCTTATTATTAAAGCCGGTTTAGTTCTCTTAATACTAGTTTTGTAGAAATGACTAGATTAATGTATATAGAGAGTGATGTTCAAATAAGATAATGGTAAAGAAAACTGTATCCCTGACGTTCATTTGGTTGCGGTGAAAGCACACTAACCATGTTAAGTAATATGTATTTGTTGATTTCACATCCACGATGACTGGACATAGTTATATAATTTCAAGTTTAAACGCCACATTCTAATGTCCAGGTGAGTAATTAGCAGATGATTGTTTCGCCTGATTATGAATTACATAATTCAGGATGCTACTTGCGTATGTGTTGGAATAAAGCATATTTTTTTGGAATAATAAATTGATGTTTTTCTAGAATTAGTATGTGGGTGTGTATTCAGATTCTGAGAGCGACCATAATCTGAGCAATGATTCATATAAATATTCAAATGGTGGTGTCTCCTAATCTTCTATATATCTGAGCATCCTGCACAGTACATGATTTCTATACTCTAACTTATATTAAATACTTTAATAAGCCTTTGACAAGATGTCACATAGCCTCATAGCACATTAGGTTGAGCCATCAGCGCATCAAAGATGACCAATTTCTCTAATAATGGAATATCTTGGAATATCTAAGAGAGACCCTGAAAAGAAATTCCTTAACATCAAATATTCCGTATTAATAATTTTCCGAAAGCTAAAATAAACGGTGTACCTTTCATTCCGTTAATATAAAAGAGCACGCAGTTTACATAATGAGTTCCAGGAGGTAACTTTGTCGTTCGATTCCCTTAAACCTTGAACATCGTCTCATACGTATACTCACTAGAGAGAGAATGCACCTCAAAGAAAGCGCAACTGACTTCCCTACTCACAAATGCCATTCTACCGATAAAAATAAATTGCTTTCTTTATGCGAAATAATTCCTGGATGCTTATCTAAACTTATTACACCATCAAATCGTTATTCGTTTGTCTGGTCTCCGTTCAAAGCAGTAGAAGCAAATATTAAAAGTGGAAGGAAGAAAATTTGAAGAACAAGCAAAGAGGAAATATTAAAATAGTGAAGGTCACTCGAGCAAATAACGATTTGTTATTCATGCAGAGCAACAGAACAAAGGATGATGGCGCATATGCTGTGGGGGTATTTATCGTTATTACCTCGTGCAGCAGGAGGCTGAATTATTATGCCATTATGAGGAACGCAGCGTGTTCTGTAATAAGGAAGTGTCACATGATGTGTGAAAATGGTGAATTATATACACTTGCGAAAATACCTTCCAAAAGTGCTGCTACTTGTCCCCACCGTCTGGTCTTAAGATAAGCGAATGGCGATTTAATAACCTTGTCTTCCTCCTGTCTGGCATAAAAACAAGTCGCGTATTATTTAACTTCGGCTTTTAATTAATTTCAGCGATATATTGTATTTTATGCGTTCCCACTCCTTCTGAAGTTCAAATAAAATGCTACAGCGGCGGGAAAGTGCATGTAACAGCATGTGCTACACTTAATAGTCTTGTTGGATGGATTCATCGTAACTCATCTAACAACGCTTGCAATCGGCCCCCTTCCATACAAGACAATAACGCTTAGATTTTTTTATATCCAGTTCAGGCAGTTTTACATACAAATTGCCAAAGCCAAGAAACACAATGGGATCCATTCGTTACTTGGCAGTGCGTGCAAATTAATAAAAATCGATATCCTTATAATCATTTTGTATAGTTAACATCATAGTAATAAATATTCTCGTTTTCCTTTTTTTGTTATTTTAATCCATACTGATGTTGCTATTAATACTCTATACCGAGGCAGTAGATACAAATTTTAATATTTTAGTTTAAAAAAACTTTCCCTTGCAAATGAATGCGGTACAAAAAAACGCGTCAACAAATCACTTTAAATTCAGTCAACTCATAAAAAAACATTAAAAAAAGATTAGCACAGAAGAACAGCACTGTTGATAGTTCTAGTGAGAATATAACTTTACCTTTCTTACACTGCCAAAGTTCAAGTGAAATAAACGCACAACAAATTTTTCACAGAATTTAGAATAAAAAGCATTAAGTCGGGATGACGCTTCATTACCATAGCTATACTCCATATTCGCTTCTAAGTTAAAATGTTAATTTGTCGTTAAAATATATCGTTTAACAATTTTCTAGTTTCTGTGTGAGTATTTTTTTCATTCATTATAATTAGAGCTTTTACTGGTGATTTCTTTCAAGTTGGATAGGAGAGTATTAAGATTCGAAAATAATACAGAAGAAATTGTGCTCTCTTATCGTATACAGTAGCCAGTTATACTAGCATAATATATAATTTTTATTGAAAATATAATATCTACATATAATTTTATTAGCTCATGAGAAAGCTTTTGATAAAATTCATTTTGATTCGAAATAAAGTGTTCGGTGTATTTACAGATAAATGAGAATTATTTAAATACCTCCATGAAAACAAAATACATTTATTACATTACTACTTCAGGAAAGTGAATCCACCGCGGAAGAAGTTAAAAATAACAACTCATCTACTTTTTAGATGGATTTATTACATTACGTTTTTAATTTTCAGATGGTTTGTTAGGGCTGGTAGTTCGATTATAGAGTTCTAATTGAATCTAAACGACACCGATATTACAAGAGCAAGATTTTCCTGCTTGCATATGTGGATATTTCCTGAAATGGTAAATGCGAGTGCTCTTGATCCTCCAGTAGATAGTAAACAGGTATGTATTCTCAGAGAACTAAAATATGGATAGCCTCCGAAATTTTAATGACCTTCAGGCATATTTTTATGGAGGTCCTTTCTCTGGAAATTGAAAATTCATAGCACATTAAGAGTGCAAGTAGGTCAACGGTTTATAGTTCGGGTCGAAAAACCAATCCACATGATCATACTTTTTTTATCCGTGAGTAGTGATGTCACATCAACTGATGCAAATTTACAGCCATTTCTTTAAGCCAACATCGGTACCACAGTGAGTTTGGAATCCATGTGCTTACAAAACGAAATGCCTATGAAATAGCACAAATAATAACCATAATAGGGATAAATGTTTCACAGGTCATCGTGAGGAATATTTATATTAAAACAGAGAAAATAAATAAATTATACCATATAAAACTAATTGGTGTAACAGTTCTATCGAATTGGTTTCTAAGAAATTAAATTAATGAAAAATCGAAACAACTGCGTTAAATTAGTTTTCCTCTGCATCCATAATGTTAGTAAGAATGCCAAACACATGGATTGCTTTATTGGGAGGGATATGAAATACTCTGCAGTCCGATTTAGACGGAATTAAATTAAGAAAACTGTATTTACTCTGCAGGCATAAAACACCAAAACTTTATCGTTCTTGTTAGGTATTATTCTGCATTTAAATCATATCTATGTCCCTTGCGCTTTCTTCGAGATCTGCATAAAGTCTGGCCTTCTGTCACTTTAAAAAATATACTGAAGGTCTCAGACCTTATTTCTAATCCAGACACGGACAATTCACTGTCGTAATTCTCGTTCTGTTATTTTAAAATCTTGATTTTGTCTTTATTTAAGAATTTTTACATTGTGTGTGTGTGTGTGTGCGTGTGCGCGCGCGCGCGCGCACACACACACTATCATAAATGGATGTGCATTCGTTCAGTGCACAATATCGGATGTTCTTCCTTTGACACTAAAGTTCTGCAGATCATCTATTTAATGATTAACTTTGGAGCATTTTGTACATGCACGTGACTGGGTATATGACACACTGCAAGCGGAAACAGTTTTGTTTTGTTTCTTTCTTTAAAATAATTATTTGGAAATATTCTCATACCTAAGATATATATTAAGCTGAAAGAGAAAACGAGTTTCTGTAGATTCATCCCCATTTAGTGTAGAATGTAAGAGAATATAGAAAATTGCGCAGACTCACAACTTCTTAAATGTGATATCAGCTAGCACTTGTTTAGTAGTGTTGAATTTTAATATAACGCTAAGAAGGCTTAGTTTCAGTAACTCCCAAGGTGTGGAACATTCTACCGAAACCTGGTCAATCTCCGGTTTTTCCTGAAACACGTCTAGGTGGTGAAAGAGTGAACTACACCTGGGGGTTTCCCAAGTCTTTTCTCTGGTTTAATAAAACCCAAACACTTGTCTGATATTCATATTGAATATGGTCACATAGTTGGTACGGATGATTTCATATTAGGAAGTTGGATTATTTTAATTTATCTCATTTCCTTTTAGTATGCTTTATTAAAATTGTACTTGATACTTGTGAAGAAACAAAGCCAACATATTACAAATAAATCAGATGCTCTAATAAACAACGAGCATATCCAATCCCATCATATTTTAGTTGTTTCAACCTTTTCTGATTGTAAGACATAGGAAAGACTAGGTCGACCTAGTTAGCATCTCCGCTCTCCAGCCAAAAGGCTGCGGGTTCGAATCCGAAATGGGTGTTTGTGATTGTCTGTAGAAGTATTAGTGGTGATGGGCGGTAGATGGCGTTGGTGTAGTTGCGGTTAATTGTAGAGTGGTGCCCTTCCTCGGTGAGCCTTTGGACTCCCTGGAGGTGTCACGTAGGTAACCTTTTATCATATGTGTCTGTCTGTCTGTTAATATTTTAATGTTCATTTTTTACGTTCGATTAAGAGTATTTATTAACTGATCTTTTATTTTAATAAAACTGTTATCATAACTATTCTCTTATCTTATCCTATTTCCAGAATAAGATTCAAAGATTTAGTTAATTTCCGAGACTGCAGATATTAAATGCTTCGGAAAATTTTACTTACGGCGTTTACGACATAAAAAAGACGGTTTTATTAAAAACTTTAGCATGAAATTGCTTTATTTGGAGCAAAAACCGAGGAATTCAAAGTTAAAGACGTACACTGCTTGAAATAAGAGGCGAAGTAAAGAGTTTCCATGACAAAAATTAGTTCAGCTTTTAATCTACCAGCAGTAAGATACTCATTATTACTACTTCTAAAATATTACGTTTTAGTACAATATAAGTCCCAGATATTCTTCTAGGAGGAAAAAAAAAAAAAGAAATATGCGATATTTTAGTGCATGACGCGAGTTCATTGCTTTATTGCAATTATTTGCCATCAGAAACTGCTTTACAATTGTGTGATTCTTTCCCACATTATACGCGACAAATATTGAAGTAAAAAATAATCATAACCAAATAAATTTTTCAAAATCTGGCTTTAAAAAAAATACATGAAGGATTTAACAGATATGTAAAAATATCCAAATATGAAGCTGGGCTTGTTTCATACTTTTAAAATATAAACTTTCAATGGTTTTGTGTTACCGAAAATAACCGATTGCGAATTTTCAGAAGCACAATTCTGATAACATCCTATGCCATGTCACAACTGCCACTTTTCTGTTCTCCTGAATGACCTTGTCATGTGATCCTTGGGCTTCAGAGTAAATCCAGTGAGTGGGCAGTATAGTGGCCGATATCTTTCCGCTTGTTGTAATGCTGCCATAACACGTTTTTCCTCTTGTAAGAAGTTATCAGAGCACAACAGAAGCTGCAGTATGGTTTATACCCTGTGTAGCTAATTCTGTATCACTGGATTAATACTCTCGTTCCTGTTTTCTGCGCTAAAATTTCAGTGTGGATTGGTTACAGGGTGTCGTTTCTCTTTGAGTATGGACACCAAAACTACAACGCGGTTGATAAAGTTGACCTTGGTTTCATCGCCTTTTCCTAGTCTTCGATCCTTAAAATCGATTGTATGGTTTAGCGATCGCGTGGTGGAGTTTCCAGCTACACGTTGACCGTTCAATGAACATCCCTTCAAATCGCACTTCTGATTTCTGTCCTACATACATCTTTGATATACTTTGAAGTAGAAGATTCCCTAACTTTTTTCTGTAATATCTCTTTTTTAAAATTGATTTTACTTGTTTTAGACCAGTAATTCCCTCAGTTTTTAACACAGACATGCCTGGTGACTGATGAGTAATGCGTAAGTCTTTTTTATGAGTTATTCTATCGGAAATGCATGTTCGTTGTTATTTACTTTCTTCGTCTTGTGTCGGTTTGGCTTTTTTTAAGCATTCATCTTTACTACAGCCACCAATGTAATTCTCCAAATCCACTGTAATGAGAGCATTCTGAATGAAGCAAATATCGTGAGTTAACGTAAAAGTGTAAACACTGACTACATGAGGAGAATAGACGGTCTATTTTCTTTACCATCAAATATTTGGATTAAATTTAAATAAATGGTTTAAAAGTTATTTCTTTCAAGATTTAAAGTCACAGGATCGATCCTTTTAAAACTATCCTTTCGCGAAATGTAGCTGGTAGATTGTCGTCATATTGTGAACCCACCCTTGTGGGTTCTCACCTCTGATCTACCTGTGACACAGATTTTCTACCTTTTTTTTTTTTTAGTTGGCCGAATTTTCATGAAGGAGAGTGATACCACACATTTCAGACTTATAAAAAAACTTTTATTTTTTAACAAAGAATAACTATCGAACGATTAGCTCGTACTATTATGCTAATTGGCTTTATGTTGAGGAGCTTCCCAACCAGTCCTTGTTTATTCTAGAAGTCTGATCCTGACCAGCCGTGCTGTATATAGAATTGTATGTCGAGATGCAACCCAAAAATAAGTGAATGCGGGTTACGATCCTTCACTTATTTTGAGAGCAACTTGGTAAAAGACAAATTATTATAAGATCTTCGTGGATCCTTTTATGTCAGAAATATTTGTTAAAGAAAAAAGTATAATTCTGTTGAGACACGTTTCTGGCAACAAGAGAATCTTCCTCTTTGTATTTTCATTACAAATAGCAAGGTTTGGTGAGAATTAAGCCGTCTCAATGTTAGTAACACCCCAAGTTCAATAAAGAGAATTAATTTAAAATAAAAAAATAGAAAATCCTTAGTGCGGTCCAACGGCACTATAGCCTTACATAAAACCTTTTTTGGGGTGAGATCACTATAAAAATTAAAAAAAAAAAAAAAAGCTTTGCTATTCAGTAGTAGTACCTAAAACTCAGTAGACGCATGACTTATATTTTAGAAATTTACAGTTGTATAACTTGTATATTTAATTTCCTTCAATGTCATTTTTAAGTTTTCGCCATTGTTTACAGCTCCACCTTGAGTGAATTTCAAAATTTCATTTTGATGCTCGTTGCCGTTTCATTGTCGATGATGTTGATTCGTTTTCGCCTTACAAAGACTGAAGCACCGCTTGCCTACTAATGTTTTCTTTCTTCAGATGTCACTCACCCTCGGTAGTCTTCTCAAAATTGGTTTCAAAAATGCTTTTGCATTATACATGCTCGCCATGTTGTTTCTAATCTCCTTAACATACCATATCGTTTAAAAAAGATATATTTCTAAGTACTTTCTCATCTCTTTTGTTCGCGACAACTTTGTTGTTTTTGCAGTTCTCCATTTACATTCTTCGGCAGTTATAGCATAACGTTGTCCTGGAGTGTTACCAAGAAGCAAAAAAGAAAAAAAAAGCCCTGCTATTTCCTATAAGGAAGTAGAACCAACCATTATGAAGAAGAAGCATCTTATGCATTTTGTATATCATGCAAGATTCATCATTCTTCCCTCGGATAAAATTTAAACTTATTGCACAGCGTTCCTTCCGTCCTGAATATTGATATAAACATACTTCGTTCCGTGCAGTCTTATCTCTCTATAAGCGGCCCAATATACATGAAAATTGTTGAAACAAAAACAAAATTGAAAACTCTCCTGTCACTGTTTGTACAAAGAAATTCGATTCATTTATAATACAGGGGGAAATTCTATACGAAATTATTCTTTGATTTAGTTTGTATAAGGATTTGGTTTCCTCTTCTCCGTAATTTAATATTCTTTCTATTAAATAGTGAACTTTAATCCTCCGCTTAGACCATTAATAAAATTGATAACTTCGTACGTGGTTGCATCATTTATATGGACGACGTTTAAAATAGCGCCATAAAGCTGATAGTACTCTTTAAATTACCATATAAATGACCTGAGACTTCCCTTTGTTGATTTATTGTTAGGCGCTGTCTTGGCGTGAAATAAAACTTTATGGAGTTTTGCACAGGTTTATATCTTGAATATTCTGTTTTCTTATAGACGACTGATTTCTTAAGATTTAGCGCTTGAAACATAGGTAACGCAGGTGGATATTGCTGTTCTTAATATGTATAATCTTGCCAATTATAATTAGATTATTTTTAATTTCATAATCTGCCATTTAGAAATATTTGCTTGCATTGATTGCAAGAGTGGTGTTAATCATATAAGATTTTATTCTTAAATGTTTGGATGAGCTTTAACTAAAGGACTTAATAGAACTTGCTGTAAAACGTATTAAGTGGTTCGCAATTCTAAAATTACAGTATTTCAACCTTACAGATGCAATATGCTTTAAAACATGCACAACTTCAAGTAAGAAAATCCAAACAGACGTCATTCAATCAGTAAGAGCAGTGCATTTAATTGGATATCTAAAAGGCGTTGGACTTATTGTCCAGGTTTCCACAGTGAAAAGGAGTCCGTTGATGAATTCAGACTGCTGTTGCAAATCTTTGGATCTGATGTTTGTATAATCCAGTTGTAATGTGAATTTGTTATGCCAAGGAGCCTTTTCTTCACCCTCAAGTGTCCGATGCTGGTGAAACAACTGTTATTGCAAAGCCACCACAAGATAGCTATTGATTAAATGCTTGTTGGATCATTCCTGATACCCGAGAAAAGTGTTCGGTTTCCATTATACTTGCAATGTCCTCCTGGTGCTGGTTATCATAATGCGTCTTCTTCGCGCAATGTACGCGGTTGGCCCATAATTGCACTTACACACACATTAGAACCGTTTTCTCATCATCTGATAATTTGGGGAAAGATGAATTATTCAAGCAAACTTTTTATGGTAAACCAACTGAAATGAATTTCAACAGTTGCCATTCATACGCCGGTAGTACATCGAATTTCTAGAGGTACATTTAACATTATTTAAGGATGATCCGTAATTAGGGATTATCCATTAAATATTGGAGTGTCTTAAAGATCAAGGTGATCTTTAAGACACTGTGACAGTGGTTTTCCAAATCTCCTGAATAAATCTTGACATCACTTAGACTGGTAAGCTTTAAGTTCATATTCGTCGAGGATGAGGAATATTAGGCCTTTGCAAATTGCAGAAGAGTTATTCAATCTCTTCTGACAACCATAGAAAAATATGTTCCCTTGAAAAAATAGATTGGTGAGCGAACACTTGAAACTGTCACTCATAAAACACTCTTCATAGCAATTAGCTTCCACAATGTTGATCTTAATCTGTGTGTGGGTCAGTTCATTGAATAATATCTGCATAATCAGGAATTTCATATTTCCTTAAATTTAATAAATCCTACTCTACATGTCTGAGACAAGTCATTTTAAATAACATTCCTGTTAATAAACATTGAGTACAGGTTTCTAGATTTACTTCTAGAAAGTCAATTTACGCGTATCTTGCTTATGAAATATCATAGTTCGTTTTTAAGGAGTTAAAATTACAGTTGAAGGAGACTGTAGAAAATGTCAGTTCAGTGTTCATGGCTTTCAGTTATTCTTAATTTAGTATAATATACAAATTGTAGGCATCAAATGAAGGAGGTGAGTCTCTTTTTATATTCTGCAGCATGGATGATTGACGTTTGTAAGATCTTCATGATTTCTCAATAAAGATAATTGACGGCTCTAACCCGAATCTACATGCTGCCCAGGGTCAAACAACTATGCGAATTTATTGCGCCTTTCAATTAGAATTGAAAGGAAGTGTTCATAAATTTAATTGCTGCATTAAGCAAATTAAAATTCCATCTTTGAGAGCAGGTGGAGAGCTACATCCTAATTTTTAATAACTTCCAAAAGCAGGTACGTCTCAATCAGTAGCCTAATTGGCCATTTTTGGAAACAATTTTGCTTTAATATTATTGGCTTCTCGCTAATTCAAAGTAAACACATCAAATAATGTATCGTAGATTAGGAAGTTAAGCATAGCAACCTTGGTGCGCCAATTTTTCTCTCCTCGGGAGAGAAACTTTCCAAGCTCCCTTTCAAAATTTTCAGCCAGCGTTTATTGAAAAACCGGTTGCTTTTCCATCCCCGTAATTACATTACATCAACAAACATAAAATAATTAATCCTCTTGGGTACGCAAAATGTGGTTTTTCCGATAAAATATTAATATTCGTTTTTTTTTTATTATTATTATCTTGTGTAGCTTGTAACACACATCTTACTCTTTCCCCGATAACTGCCGTTCGCTGCCTTGTGTTCAGAAAACATCTTATTTTTCCTACAGCAGGTTGTTAGAAAAACTGAGGAACATTCCAAGAATGATTATTTCAATACCTAATAATTCTAATTAAGGTTACGCAAGATACTAAATTATTATTAAAACTGAATAAAGAAATAAAAACATATTAAAACTGGACCACGTTCTTGGAGGGTCTGATTTTACAAAGGTTTTTGTGCAATGAATGACAACCTTTATACAAAATATTAGTGATTAGCATGATATAAGAGGTGGATATCTCTACTATTGCTTCTTGTATTATTGGACAATGGTAATTATTTTGTCAAGGCCTTCTGTGCTTCACTCTCACTGCTAACTTCCACCGACTAGTTTTGGTCCTCACAACGAATATTTCTGATACCCCAAAATGTGGCAGTTGCTTCTGTTAAACAACTCGGTGAATAAGATGGAAGTTTGAGGAAATGAAACTCAGAAAAAAATATATAAATAAAATTTTATATATATATATATATATAATTTTATTATGTTAAAGATACCAAGATATTTTAAATATAAACCTGGTTTTTTACTCCATTTCCCATATTTTACTAATATATTAGTGTAATTTTTATAATAAAAATAAATAAATATGATTTATTTATTTTTACATAGTCCGGAAACTCGGTTCTAGAAACCAAAGATGGAACTTTTCCATCTCCATCTAAAATTACTCGTAATAAAATATTTGAGCTCAAATTCAAGTTTAATTATTTGTAGACATGGAAAGGAGGGGATTTCCATCCCCTTGGCCCCCTCCCTGGGTGCCCCATTGAAGCCAATCAGCGACACCTTCTACCTGTCAACCGAAACTGTAGTGTATATGCTTGCAGCTAGCATGAAAGTGCTCGTGAGGTATTACCTGAGGCTATACATATTTACTAATTAATACTTCGTTTAACCCAAAATTAAGCATTAATTACTAAATATTAATATTTAATT
This sequence comes from Typopeltis vanoorti, assembly GCF_054136105.1. Taxonomy (NCBI): domain Eukaryota; kingdom Metazoa; phylum Arthropoda; class Arachnida; order Uropygi; family Thelyphonidae; genus Typopeltis; species Typopeltis vanoorti. The sequence continues at coordinate 134,903,776 of NC_143556.1, forward strand.
TGGTTCTGTTTACATGTATTCCCTATGGAAAGAGAGAATTTTTGCCTTCTGTTAAAGAAAGTAATAGTAAAAACAATATCATATTTACCACTTTTGGAATTCCTCTATTATTAGAAATGCCAAACCGCAGTAGAATTTTAATGCCCTGTATTTTCAGCAACTTTGTAGAAGAAGTATCAGTTTTATCGTTAGCGATGGTTGGTGTTCTCATTATTTTTCTTGTTGCAGTAGTAGTCTAAAGAGTTTCTTGAAGCTAGACCGGTAATTTTAAAGTTGCGTGTGGGTAGTAATCGCTGTTCATTATTGTGAGTATAATGGGCAAAGAGATTACCGGAAGATGATACAGCTAGATGATATACAGCTGCACGAGAGCAAATAAAAAGGGAAAGTAAAACACCATATTTGGAGCAAAAGTTCTTTTTTTTCACTCTTAATATCAAGAATATTACTAAAGAGAATTACGAGTCGTACTAAGAGAATTTAGTTTTCTTTGGAATATTCATTACTGGGAATAATTTTATTCTTTCAGCATTTATGCTATACGTCGTACTTCTGTCAGCTTGTGAAAAGATTTTTCCACCGTTTCTGTAGCTTTTTAGAAACTAACGAAAGAACAGGACAAATTACATTTCATGTTTTTTTTTTCTTTTCAGAATATTCTGCAGTTTCAACAATCGCTAGTTATAAGCGTGTTTGTTTGGTATTGTGTAGTCTGTTTTGTATGTGTATTCAAATTTACTTGAATTATGCATCATATTCGATTCAAATCAGTCGCATGTTTTGGTATTTTGCGCTGCTTGCTAATCTGCTTGTGAATATTTCCTTCCCTTCCCAAAAAAATAAAAAGATTTAATTCGAAGAAATTTGGATTTGATAAAGTGCGGAGTAAACGCGCCACCTACTGGAGTTTGTTTTCAAAAACTAAATATGGTGAATAAATAATTGCCATTTTTGATATCTAGAGAGAACTTTATAAAATACTTTTCCATATTTGAAGAAATTAAATTTTAATTTAATTACTTTAATATATATATATATATATATATATATATATATATATATATATATATATATATATATATAATACACTTAAATTAATTTGTCTTACCCAGAGCTTTTTATGATGTTTTAAAAGCAATAGCTGACTCGTATTATGGATAGGAGTAATTAATAAATTACTTGGTCGTAATCTATTAAATTTTCTTCGATCATTTGATATTTTGATTCGAAGATTACTGTATTTCTGTATGTAAGAAATATTAGAATATTAAGACATTTACTCTCTGCAATCTACTCAATTAGGTATTTGTTTTGTAAAACAAAAAAAAAAGAGTTCATTGCTTTTCCAGTAAGGAAAATTCAGTTAACTTACTTTAGTGTAAGCAAACAAGATGCGTCTTACTTCAGGATAGCATTAACGTGTACATTTTAACTAAAATCTCACCCTCCATTTTAGGGAATAAATGTCATTCCCTCCCCCAGAAATGCTAACAGTCCACCTTGACTCCCGAACCCATTACATTAACATGTACCTCATTTCCCGGAGAGTGCATTGAATTTGACGAGCCCACTAGACTGGCTGGCAGCGAGGAAAGCGGCACCCAAATACATTAACCTCCCATGTAAGCATTTAATGTCATGCACGGGAAAAGCGATTAAAAGGGGATGCTCCTCTGTCCTCCCAGTATACGACTACCAGAGGCACATGTTTGCAGCCCTAATGACAGTCTACTTAGCATCCCAAAGCTAAAGAATAGCGAGTACTCTACAACCCAGAGCTTAGCTGACACGAAGAGAATGCTCGAATTGTTCTTTTCCGTAGGGTAGTCGGTAATCGTACGAGATCGTCAGAAATGAATACAGTAGGCTATGCATATCATTGTACAAAATAATAGATGTTTACGTAGAAAGTTGTGACGGTATTAACTAGAAGCCCTATTCTTGTAGTTAATGGACCACGAATCTATTGGCTCTTCCATACCTCTTTGCAAGTGATATGAATTTTAATCAAATGTATTCAACTGCTAGTAATGCCGCCAAGGCATTGAAATATTATCATACTTGTCCAAGGCCCAATAAAGAGTTTTTTGGTAAGACTTATGTGTAATTCAAAGAAACGTCTTCAAAGTTAAAAATAAAAATGTGTACATTGTTTTAATAGGCAATTGGTAAAATACAATGCACACCATTCACCGCTCGGTGAGAATATTAATGAACAGTAGCAAGAGGGGAAACATCCGTAGCTCAGTGTCGGTTTCAACAATGTCCTTTAGTTTAAAAGACCTGGGTTCGAATTCTTTCTAGGATGTGGAGAACCTTTATCATAGCTTTTCATCTCTAATGAGTTAGCCGGTCTAATGCGGGGTTGCAGGGTTTTCATCCCGTAAAACAGGAAGAAGAATAATCGGATGAAGATGAAGAACCTATGAGTAAGAGCTATTGTTCTCAATTTTTATAGGGGATAATGATCTTGGAATTAAATGTTAAATATCTACGTTTCCAGACAATATTAAAGAATGTAATGTTGATTCGTACAGATTTAAATCACTTTTATTTAAAAGATGTTAGTAACGTGCTGAAGAAAAAGAGTAGATCGACCAGATTGATATTTGGAATTAATAAGTAATCTTATGCAGAAAGAATTTGATTTCTTGGATTACAGGTGTTGAGATAAGACTAAGATGCGATCTTGGTGAAGTTTGTTAAGCTGTTAATGGAATGAACAAGTTAAAATTAGATTAAAAGCTTTACAAATCTCACTTTGTTTTATGTTTTCTTAGCAGTTCGATTCTTTAAAAAAAGTATATGCGCATTCAGAGATTAAATTTTTATTCAGATGCTGAAACATTATTGGAGATAAAGTGTTCCAATTTGAAAACGTAAACTAAACGTGGAGACTCCGTGGCAAAATCTGAAGAAAACATTGATTTAGCCGTGGAGGGTAGTGAAGCTGTTTGCATCAAGTGCAATATCAGAACTTCGCAGTGGGTTTAAGAAATTAAGATTGCTTGTTCTGGAAATACGAAATAAGAAAATATTTCCTGTCAAATATTCAGCGATGCTTCTTACATTTTTCTCTCTATTATGTAAAGTTATAAGTGAAGGCACTTTAATAATTAAAGTCGGAAAAGGCTTTTGGAAGGATATCGAAGAAAAAATGATGGACGTCGTGAAGGGAATAACTTATGATACTTTACAAACTGAAGATGATTATACTAATTCGAAAAAATTATTAAATGATATAATTACAGAAAATATCCAAAAGTGTAAACAAATCATAATATATTTCGTTATTAGAGGAATATGCAACCTGAAATCTGGATTAGGTAACTGGAGAAGATGACAATCGACCAGCTCTGTTTTGGAGGCATAAAGGGTGAACAGCGGCTTCATTCAGAAGATCGAATTCCATATAATTGAATTTACTCATCTGTAAGTACTAAATAAAAATTACGGGGATCCTCCATACTGAGGATTTCAAGTGTAAAAAATATATAATGAGCTGCCAATTGAAAATGCAGATCAGACTACTACTCACATCTCGTAAATGAGACAGTATTTCGTGAATATTTGAAATGTAAGCAAGCAACTAGGGTTGAAGATACAGGACTGTGATTTGGTATAAAATCGTATATATGACAAGTGCTTGCTATTTCCATTAATCATCTGTAGTGACTAATGTATGAAGAAAAATTACATATCTTATATCGAAATGGGAGATATTAAGTCGAGATCCATAGCATTCATGAATACGTGAACAGAGTTAATCTCAGGGGACGAAAAAAAAAAACATGGCGAGCAAGACCAAGTTATAGATGGATTGATCCAGTTTATAGCACCTTAGAAGACATGCAAGATCTACTATGTAACCTGGTAGATAACAGACTTTATCTTTGTTTTGATGGGTTGGGAAGCAACTAAGACCGTGAGGCCTGTATATTATGTCTGAAATTTGCTGTGTTATTTTGGATAGTTGTCTGTCTTGCGTAATAAATAACCTACCTCCTCGTGAGACTAGCTAACCTCACTTTCAGCTTCAAAACTATAAAACTTCTTTTACTCCTATAAGGAATTTGAACCCCAGTCTATCCAACCAAAGGTATAATCGACTGAATTACGGAATTTCTCAACTGCTTTGTTATAAAAACTTTTGACAAGAGCTAGTTATGTTTCACTGGTTCGAAACCAGTAATGTTTGACAAAACATAACTGGTTTCACTCTTGAGAATAATACTACGAAACTGAAATCATTGTTAACAACTAAAAACATGTATGCTTAAGACTCGCCTCAAACGAATAACTCTTACAAAGATTCCTCACTTTCTATAAGAATTCTAACTCGAGTCATTCCAACGAAATAAAAAAATGTTGGAACTTAGAGGCATAAACAAAAGTTATTTTACTGAGAAAGCAATCTACTAATGAAACAATGGAAATTGTACACGGCTCGACATGCAAGAAAAAATTCAAGGAAGATTTACAGAAATATACATATGATACTAATGTAGTGTATATGGCAGTCTTTGCTTACTTTCAGCAAGATTTTTTTTTCGTTGGATTTTATCTTTGTCAGTGCAATACTTTTATTGTTAATCGTTGCATTAATTTACTGGTTTTACGTGATCACCAAGGGATTCTTGATCAAGGCATTGAACCAATCTAAGCGGTGTTTGCTTGGATTGTATTTAGTACACATTAGTACAATGTTAATATCATTGCTAAAATAACAAAAATATAAATACACTCGTAGATTGAGAAGGAAAATAGTGTATTCTGTAATTTTGTTTTTGCTTTTGAGACGTGACATAATGCTCTGTGAAAGAGAGATGGACGTGTAATCTGTGATAGGGTGCTGGGAAAGCCTTTTCCAAACCGCAATCACTGGATTAGAATTCCCGTCATTAACGCGAAGAGTATTTGAAGGCTTTATAAAACACTTCTACATTATAAGACATCTCACGGCGTAATAATGGTTAGGTTTTTTGTTTACTGTGTCTTGTACATTATCTTGTACATCTTTACCTTATATTTGTCTACATCGTCTATTTTAAGTATGCTTAGAGGAAGATTCTTGTAGAGTTGTCTCGCGCTTCTTAAGCAATTAAGCAACCACTCAAGCAGCCGGGCCACTTCGGAGATAATTTTCCGAAGTGCAAGGACGAAATGTTTCCATTTGATCCGAGAGCTACTATGTACATGCTCTGTTGCTGGACTTCCCGTCATACTCCAAGTGCAGCACAAATAATATCTCATTCACCAACCAAAGCGAGCTGAGGCAACACACACTCCATCAGATGTCAATGCCTTTTAATTAAGTGATGGACAAATGCATGCATCATCTCGAGTTGTTTCCACAAGTTATTATTTGCCAGCTTTTAATCAAAACGGTTTTTCCATTTCTTGCATTCCTCACAGATGAAAATATTTAATGCAATGTATTTAAATGAAAGATGATCTGTCTATATCACACGAAATGAACCCTAGGTGTTATCTGAGTAAGTTGAAGAAATTAAATTTCATTATCACAAAATTCGGTGCAAGTTGCCGGCCTGGTTTTCTAAGTGGTTAGCGTACCCGCTCTCCAACTAAAAGGTCGCAGGTTCGAATCCCGCAGTGGACAGGTATGTTGGTGATTGTCTTTAGGAGGGAGTGTGAGAACACCCCCATACTTACTGGAGGACTGAAGTAACTTGAAAAAGTTCCATGTTTGATCTCTAGAGCAGGGTTTGCGGACTAAGTAAAATAAATAAAAACATTTATGCATTTTATTTTTATTTATTTATAATATATATGTGTGTGTGTGTGTGTGTGTTATTGCTAAAAGAACGAGCCATAAGGCTTCATTTCGACAATGTAAAATTACATAGGCAAAGTGGATATTAGATTCAACATTATTTCAAAGCCGAATGTTTGTTGAAAGTATGAAAGTTTCATAAGTTGACCTGAGAGCTTACGAGAATACAATAATCGGCATTCCCCAATTGCCTAAGCTTGCACTGATTAAAAGACAGAGACGTTGCCCATGGGTCCATATATTTGCCTTTTATTAGTGTATTTGATAAAATTAACTCGGATATGCCGATTATTGTATTCTCGTAAGTTCTCAAGTCAACTATGTAACTTTCATAGTTTCTACAAACATCGGGCTTTGAAGTAATGTCGGATCTAGTACCCACTTTGCGTATGTTATATATATCATCGGTTCCCAACCGGTGGTACGCGGATCCCCGGTGGTATACGTGCTGGGCCGTTCAGGGGTACACGAAAAACAAGTAAAGTAAACAAATTACATTAAGATAGGCACTGAACAAAAGTGTCGGTATTTAAAAACAGCTATTTTAAAAACAAGGGGTACAATTTATAGAAATGGGTTTAAAAGGGTACGCAAATGGAAAAAGGTTGGGAACCACTGATATAGATGATAAAAATGGCAAACAAATCCTTAATCCCACTCACAGTGCAAATTGTACCTTTGCAAATAACCTTTCTTGGGTCGGAACCACATAAAAATGTATCTTTATCTTTTTTATGGCCCATGACTGCATATATTTATAATTAGAATACCTTATTGTTTGTCTAATAATTGCTTAAAATTTGATTTGATATGATATGAATATAATTTAAACGCATGCTGTTCTTTAAATTCATAGTGTTGTGTGTGTGTGTGTGTATATATATATATATATATATATATATATATATATGTTGTTCTTTCAAAGGCCATTGTAAACATTCCAAAATTGCAGTGATAGGAAAGCAGTCCGTTGAATCTTAGATTACACTGCTTTCAAACTGGTGAAATGAAAAGCAGTCTCTATATTTTAGCATAATTGGCATCATCAGTAGAGAAATCGTAGAAGATTCTCGTTGTGTGTCTTTTATTTCGCCCCTTTTTCTTTCCAAAATACTCAGCAGATGCAGTGTTGGAAGTTAATTTGCATGATAACTGGTATTAAGTATCGCTTTATAATAATTCGTGAAGTTTTCAGTTGTGCTGGGCTTTTGCCAAGATGAGCGATATACAATAAGCCATTCCATCTAATGTTACATTTTTCGAAGATATCGTCAGATTCAGACAATATCGAAAAAGACATCAGGATTGATTTCCAAAGAGCACATTAACTTTTATCATTCTTTTAAAGTCATTTCTAAATTTCAATTTAGTTGTTTTATTTTTTATTTCAAAATATCATTAACCGATTTTCTTTAAATGATACGCTACACAATTTATAATGCGATAAAAATTCTAACGTCATCGTTTTTTTCTTACTATTACCAAGGGGCTTCACGCATTGATACTTATTAAATCGCAGATCGCTGTACGTTATTGAAAATAAAATATAAAAAAAAATCCTACTCCTTTTGATATCTTTGAGCTAGCGGTTGCTATCTCGTCATTATTGTGATCATTCGCGCAGTCACAAGTTAGTAGTCCGAGTCAGCTATTCAGTGGACGAATAAGATATGCTACTTATTATATACGATAATAACTACCAATGATTGGTGCTTGAGTTTTATCCAACAAAGGTCGATTTTTTGTATTAGTGGTATACTTTATTTTAATAACTTATTTGTACATAGTTTATCAATACTGATGTTCACTTTTCTCTGAATTTATTAGCATACATTAGTTAAAGACGTGCGACATAGTACAGAATACTAATATGTATTTCTAGAAATACATATTATTTCTAGAAAGATTGTCTAGAATACGTCTCATGGAGTATTTATAAGTCGAATCATTGTAGTAATAAAATATAATTGTGACTAATCCGAATAGCAATGATATATTTCAGTTTAATAAACATTATTCGGGTATTTACATGAGTTACCTATCGACCACAGTGGTCGATAGGTATTTTTGTTCAGAGACAGTCTCTGAACAAAAATCCAGTCAAAAATAGAAACATGAAACGTACTTGCTGGTATTTGGTAGACCAGCTACCGTGACACATTTAAGTGTGAGATCGAATTCAAAATTTAATTACCAGCTACGTATTTTCTTAATAATAAAAATACATATTCAGTCGTTATCTAGATATCCATTTAGGCAATAATTGTGAATAGCTGGACACACAATGGTTGTCTAAGAATTTACCACTGTAATAATGTAAGAAATCTAACTGGCTGGAAAACAGAAATGCTGCTCCATTTTAGTTTATCTTAAGTACGTATTAGTAAAATTATTCAGCATTTTTTCTTATGATAGAAAATGATTCATTTTGGTTCCTTTTCAGTTTATTTTTTAATTTTTAATATCTCATAGGCAACTGTGATGGTATGATGTCAACCACATCGACTAGATTAATCTGTGATGTTAGAAACACGATGCCGTTTGAATCTGAATGTTTATTTCTATCCCTTCAGGATCTGATAACAAATATAAAGAGGTGTTTTGGAACGATTTATAGTCGGGGAACGATGGAGAAGACAGATTTATAAGTAACGTTTGATTTTTTTCGTAATCTTTTGGGCAAGTGTAATTCACTTCGAATTCCGGTCGTATCCAGATGCAGTCTGTTCCCAAAGGGACACTCGGATAACACGTCTACTACTACTTGCACTCATGAAAGACCTTCGCAATTTCTTCGTGTTCAGCAGCTTGGCTAGGCACATAAAATGTAACTTAAATTCATGAAGTATATACTCAATGGCATTTATACAGCTCCCTGTTCATTTCAAGAAACTTGTGGAAGTTTCTTCTCCCGGAGCTAATAAAGTTTCTGAATCATGATCGGATTTGATAACACGCCATATGGATACAGTGGATTACAGAAGAAATCGATCGACAGCAGATATTTGAGCACGCTTAGCTGAGGAAAAACAAGCAGAGCCAGAAATGGAAGTCTATATAATACAATTGTATATTATAACTGTATATAAAAGGATGCAATGCATTAAGAATTTCAATGGTATTATATATGGTGTTAACCTGTTTATTGCTGTTTTTAAAAAAACGTACTAGGGAAAGATAAACGTATAAATAGAAACTTACTCAGGAGAAAAATTTGAGATGTGAAGTTTATGGAATTGATAACATGTCTGTGCAAAGAAAAAAGTGTACAAAGAAATTTGCTTATGTGACTCCTACCAACGAAAGTTTCGTGTAAACCTGTAAGACATTCATAATGTGTTTACACTAAGGATTTTTCAATTTCTTTTTAATTATTTGTATGTTTTTTTTATTTGCACGTATAATAAAACATGTTATCAATTGGAATTCCATAAATTTCTTACGTACAAGTATACTCTAAGAAAGGTTCTGAACATTTTCTTTACCACTCAACGGAGGAAAATTTCTAAGTTACTTAAGATAGAAAGATACGATTATTTTCATCCTAAATGACTACCACATTAAATTAATATAATGCCTTTTATTCACCTCAATCCGAATTATTTCTGTAACTTAAATTTGATTTCTAAATTGAAATATATTTATTTCAATTTTGATTTTCGCTATGTGTAAGTGATATGCATATTAATTACTTATTGATAAACAAATAGACTTAATATCTAGTAGTATTGTGGAAGCGAGAAACAAGAATGTTTCCTTTTGAAAGTTAACGTTATTTTTGTTTCGGTAGGCTTATTTAAAAACAAAAATAAGCTATTTTCTCTCCTCTGTTATTTTTACGAAAAATGACATTCAAACTGATCGTTTGAAAATTCAGGTGTTTTTTTTTTGTGTGTGTCTAATTTTGATGTCCTTGTCTTCGATATTAACACAAATTAATTATAAAATGGCAAAATACCAAAAGTACTCAAATATCCAGTGGGAAAAAAAGAAAACGTACATAAATTTCACGCAGGAACTCTTTCCCATTGAAAATGTATTCGGTAAGTTTATGCCGACTTTCCATCTTGTACGACTTTAATACTTCTTGACTGGAATAATAAACTCTGGGCTTTTATCTGGAAACAAGGCTATTCTTGTCAAGAGCTAAACTACTGTTCAGAGAAATTTCCTGAAGAGAAAAGTCGATTACATAAAAAGAATGGACATGTGGAAGAATATGCTATGGGTTTCCGGTCGAATTCTTGAAGTAAAGGATCCGCATAAATTCAGTCGACAGGCACCGTTCATTGTCGGATCACGGAAGAGAAGTGCTGCTGTAAAACAGAACTGTTCCCCGCCGAGTAAGTCCTGATGAGATAATGAAGCCGTAGATTATTCATAGTGAGGCTTTTATTACTGGGTTGTTGGCTGTTTTGCATGCGCGTGATAACTTGGCGTCTTAAACAGGGTACTGAACGGGCAAAACAGATTGGCCAGCCGCAGAGGAGAGGGAGACAATTATGAGTATGTTGTCTCACATCACGAGCTGATATTACATCCTGTAAATGGAGAGACGCAGGACGTTCTCTAATTAGAAGATTCCCATTCACATCGGAGATAAAGGATTATCTTGTTTCCTCACTGCGCTGGCCAACCTAACGCACATACACCTTCGTCTCGCTCGCGTTATTCCTAATTAAGGGATTTGAGGAATCAGAGAAGGGAGGTGAATGGCAGGACTTTCTTCATCTGCTTCCTTGACTTCGGGGAATAGAGAAGACCCACAGATGCGCACACAAACAGCACGTCACAACTTAATTACGGAGATTACTTAGCAATTTTAGCCAGGCGACAGAAATCGAGATGTCTAAATGCACGTGACGAGTTTTAAGCGAAAAGTTTTCCCTTGTCGTTTTCGTTTGCCTTCTTGAGATAGAATAAAAGTAATTTAGACCAATGCCACTGGGATTTGAAACTGTAAAGTGTTGTGAAATGATTGTTAATGTGCTTAATTAAATCAAATGGTATTCGTGTGTTGACGAAATTGAGTCTTCTTGGTGAGTGGAAACAGTAAATTTCCAAAAAGAGAAAAATCACGTGCTAGTCTTACAACAGTAATCCCACGTTTAAGTGCAATTTCTTTCATGTATGAAGGATTCTGTCTTGTGTTGTTCACGCATGATCTCCGTGCTCCCTTAAATGCATCCGTGTTAAGTATCTGGAGACCGATGCATAATGTGATCAGCATTCGAAATGTCGTTGAAGGCACAAATATCGAAGGTGATGCATGGACGAACATTGTCTTATCACTGATCTGTAACATAACAGTATGTTGCTCATCGTTTAGAACAAGAAAAATAATGGATTAATAAAATATTATTCTGTCCCTTACCAATTGTTCTATCCAATAGAATTGTAATATTTACATATATCGAAACGTTTAAAATAGAAATCTACGACACCTGATGCCACTGTAAGTTAATTTTAACTCCAGTGACACAGGATACGTATTACACACTTGGAACGTAAGCACCGAAGAAGATGTGTACACTAACAGCAAAAGCGAAATCTTTCTCTTTCTGGAGACTCCGGCACAGAGCTTAAGGGAAAAATCTACCCAAAGCATGGATAGATATTATTGATTTTTCTCCAAAGTATAAATAGTCTGTTGACCACAGACCGCGCTACTGATAACAAAAAAGTGAGCGAAAAACTCAATCTCCCGCGAGACATGTAGCTATATATGTGTGCGCCTTATATTTACCAAGGGAGTTTTGGAGGATCGAGTTAAGAGAAGGTGGAATGGTTGGCTGTCATGATTTTGCTGCTACAAGAAAAGTTTGAAATTCATGTACTCCGACCGAAAGATATTCATCTCCAATATCGATTTCTTCCTTGAATTATCTTCTGGAAGAGGCATTATCTTTTGCCACTGAATAGATTGTAGACGTTCTATTAACCAAAGTTTCTCTTTAAATATTCACACGAGAAAAACAAAAATTGACATAAAATTGTAGATCATATTCTTCTATTATTAAAGCACGAAAGCATTAGGCTGATGTATTATACATAACGTCGAACTGCGTTATTCTACGGTATTATCAGTGATTTTTTTTTTTATTTATCATTTTCTTTTAAACCGATTCTAAGAGAATTTGCATTTGCGAAAAGGTAGCAGTTTCGATATACATGGGGTTTATTTACAATCTTTAAAATAGAAACTTTATTTTATAATAGTGGTATGCTTATAAGTTAGATATAAGGTATTATGGATATCAAACGCTAGTAATACGATGGCCGTAATATACATTCTGTTGGTTTATTTTTTTAATATAAAAACATAAGCGACTTTTAATCTTATATGTCTTTAATTTTTTACGGTAATCTCTTCAATTGGTATATAGATGTCGCTGTGATTATTAGGTGGATCATACTGATTTTGAAATCATTCCTGGTCAAAACTTAATCAAACTGCTAAAAATTAATTTTTTTCAGAGAAGCGAAGCTACAGATGTTTGAAAAATTTGAGATGAATTAAAAACATCTGCATGCATAATTAAATGTTGAAAGGAAATAAGTATATACAATTTAAAATTTTGATTAGAGAGTTTACGCTCGTATGCATGGTGATTTCAAGCACTTACGTATTAGTGTGATTGCACCGAATCACCAGTTTTGGACGATTTATATACTGTGTAAAAGGAGGGGGGGGGGGAAGAGCGCTTCAACAAAATCACAAATAGCCCACGGAACACACACAAAATTGAATAAACTTCGCTATGGATGAACAAATTATATATATATATATATATATATATATATATATATATATATATAAGGATTAACGCCGTGCTTTATATTGTCAAAATAGTTATGCTTAGAGATGGAATGATAAATATAAAAAATCACTTAACCGAAGCGATATAACTGTTACACTTGACATGCTCCTTGTCGCGAGCTTACGTGTGTTTCATCCTTTAGGATTCATCCGTACTTAACTGTCATACTTTTCGGAAAAATTCCACGATTTCTTTAGCACAAATGAAGTTCGAATTCGTTTCGATAAGTTGACGATAGACTCCGCCAATACTGGAGTGTGTGCGGTACTTTGACAATATAGTTTTCTTTACTTCGCATTACATTTCTTGAAAGCAGTTCCACCGTTTCTTCCAAATCAAATTACTACCTGACTTCAGCAGTAAATGATGTCTTGACGTCGGAACTGTAAGCAGAGCTTCCCCTGAAATGAACAACTATGAGTAGCGCGCGGTTAAATTTAGCTCACTTTCAAGGTTGCCGCTTCTTCCAAAATGTTACGTTGGTAGAGCGATGCTTAAAATCAGCCAGAACCATCTCACGAGTTCGTTGATTTTTGATATTCTTGCTCGTGCGCGGGTACATAAGCATGTATCGATTCAACAGAATATGTGTAGCAGAAGCTGAATTTGAACGCAGATGCCCATTCACTACTCCGCTATTCCTTCCTGACAATGTAACATCATTGAAGACTATGAAACGTTTTGAAACTATGCATTACATCAGCCTCATTCATCAAGTACACACACCATTTCATAGATATATGTAGAATTTCAGAATAACTCATTTTCAAAGGACTCAAAGGAATTATTTTGAAAATAACTCATTTTCAAAATAATTTATTTTCATCGTTCTGCGACCGGCTACAATATAATCTACTCTATAATATAAAATGATAAGCCTTTTTTTTTTGTAACGTTTTTGTGTCATGCTTTTTTATCAAGTTATTTGAAACGTTTTGAAACTCAGGGGCTACCCTGAGTATTGAGTCTTCAAAATTTGAGTCATCAGAATTCAAGGAGAACCGGCCTACCAGTCCGGAACTCGGGAGTTGGGCGCTGTAGGTGCCAGCAGGGGGGGAACCCCCTTTCTAGTCTTCAAAATTCGAGTCATCAGAATTCAAGGAGAACCGGCCTACCAGTCCGGAAATCTGGGGTGGGGGCGTATGCGTCAGGGTCAGGGGGGGAGGAGTTCTCCCCTAGTATTTTCTATAAAATCTGCATCCAGTTACATGCGCTTTAAGTAGTTTGGATTGCGTTTTGCGCTATGCTTCTGTGTTCCTGTTAAAGGAACGTTGCGCCCTTCGATTGGAAAAGGTCTAAGTTCGATTCTCGTCGTGACGTTTTTCTCCCGGGAACTCGGGTTTTTCATCCCGCATACAAACAAATCGGCCCTTCAGAATACACTCAATTTACAGACAAAAAATACTAGTTGTGGTGGTGGGCGATAGATGGCGTTGATGGAGATGATTGGTAGTACAGGTTCGGTGTAGTGGTGGAGACAGGAGAGCTATACAGTGGGTGTTCTCCCGCAATGAGTCTTCGAACTCTTTGCAGGTGTCACGAATAATAATAATAATAATAATGTTAATGTTATTCTTAATTATTTTATTATAAAATAGTATTTTACGCATTCTTTTTCAATACATTACTTCATGTAAGGTCTTTTTACATGGATCGGTTTTAGAGAGACATTTTCTTCGTTTTGTCGCGATATTTTTTTTTACGTTTTGTTTCCTTTGCCTTCTCGTTTCCCTGTTTCGTCCTGTTTGCATTGATTAAAATCCAATTGCATTTATAAATTCAACTTTTGTTCAACCGTATTTGTTTACAAATTTCTCAAGTCTTTTTGATATTGACTGTTTCCATCATGTTTGATTTATTATTATGTGAAGTCGGGTATCAGTTTCTATTGGCGATATTTCTTTTCTCAAAAAGGAACGCGCAAACAGATTGATTTTTATTTATAAATTTGATTTTTTAACATTTATTTTGTTTCAGTGGAATTTTTTGTATTTATTAGCAAAACTAATAATATTCTGGTTCCAGATATTCATTCTAACAGTTCATCAATTTACAATAATTTTTGAGCCCCCCCCCCCGAAGTTATTTTACTATCGCTTCTCTGCTGAAAATACGAGGCTCTGATGATAATCACACGTTCATGATATGCTATTCCAAACGTCTTGCACTTCATTGTAGATAGTTATTTGCCGGTAATAACACAGATTGTTTTTTTTTATTACGATCTCTTGTTCGTTATCTCGACATGTACAAGTGCTTCATAATCCAGGAACGAACTGCACAACAAATAGCTTTTGTAGTAAGAAAAAATTTGCTCGATAAGTCATTATCGCAGTGAGTTTCCACAAGCCATTGCAATTCACGCAGGGATGACACTACACAAAGTTGTTCAAACAATAGGGGATGGAATCTTATGAGCTTCCCTTTATAGATATCCGATTTGCATTTTCACTCATTACACGTGATAAAACAAATATAAAATCTTTTACAAAGTGCTGGTACTCGTTTTTTTTCCCGTTTCTTACCAGTAATGACGCAAAATTTCGCGTTTGTAAAGTGCTTGCAAAAGTGCAATCTTTCTTGCTTAATGTACTTTAAATAATTGATGGTCCCAATTAACTTAAAAGATCTCTGATGCAAGGCCACAAGTGGGGTACGCATTCGCCGTTACTTTTCGTGCAGTGCATGTATATTCTTTCTTAACCGACCTCTCTAGTAAATAGAACACTTAAAAATGAATAATGTCAAGGCTCGGTTGAATACCCAGCATTCTTTCATGTAGTCTTTTTCAAATGGATGCTCTCTTTGATTTAAAAGCAAACTTTGAATTGCTTTCTGTATTTTAACACCATTTAATGTCTAGAATTTGTCATTAAAAATTGCAAGTTTAGCTCTTATGTGTCACGTTAACTTATTACCTATAGAGATCGTGCAGTACAACGCATTTAACTGGCACGAAGTCAAATTGAAGAGCTCTGCGGTTGCTTTTTGTTTGGGGCAATACTAATTACAGGAGGTAGGATGAAATAAATAGTTTGGCAGTTGTTGAAAAGCTTTTCTCCGCCTGTTCTTGCAGGCAATTCGCGAACAAAAGATCAAAGGTCTTTATGATTTGAATTTCATCCTCAAAACTTACTATAATGCATTACTTTTGTGGTTTAACTCCATTGGGCGATCTAACCACAGTAGTTCAACCACATTAGATTGGAAAAGAGAAACTCAGATTCCACTCTCGTCCTTAACAGGCATTTCGTTTTTTAAGATGTTAAGCTAATTAATGTAGATTGTCCTATACTTGTACTCTGAATCAGCAACTTATTAGACATCGTATTAGAATATATTTACAGTTTTCAATTTTCGGATTATAGGTTCCAAAAGTAAATGATTGACGCACAATTTAGTAAAACGTATCCTTTTGGAATATAGTGAGCAAAAGTTTTAATGACAACAATTTAGCATTTTCTTGATTTGTCATCCTATATTTCTCTTTAATCTTATTGTATGTAATATATATTCTGAATATGAGATAGCCAAGCACATGGCACACATCGGTACCATGCGTTTGACTCTCTCTACCGCCAAGCCCTGCTCTAATTAAGGCGATTCCAGTTGCACTCAAGATTTGAAACCACAAAGACAGGCAGACGGAGTTCAGTCAGATATAATCTTATATTATTTGACTGGTCAGAACACTTCAAACATTGAATTAGTTACTGTTCATTAAGTTAAGGGTGCTGTTTTCACTATTTTATCACATGACAAAATTATGAAAACATTTTTTTACATGCGGTTTTATGCTCTAGAACTAGATTTATTATAATAGTTATAATAAGAGTATATTATAAGAGTAAATGAGATTCAGATTTCTGAAAGTTCCTGTAAATCAATTAACATAATAAGTGTATGATGTACATTTTTTATGTGTATATATATATATATATACACACACACACACACACACACACATAAATATATGTATGTATGTATATATATATATATATATATAAATATGTATGTATGTATATATATTGTATGCGTATATATATTGTATGTTGTATATTGTCAGTGCTTCTTACCATTTAATGCGCAAAATTATTGATTGAGAGTTAGGTAATCAAATAAGAAAACTGATTCTCCGAGAAAAAATAGTTTTTCCCAAGATAAGATTTTTTTGCAACTCTTGCAGGAAAAATTAACAAATTGCATTAATAATGAATTCTTTTAAAAAATCAGTACAGTACGTGTTCTCCGTTAACAAAATAATTGCATAAACGTTGTTTTGTCAAGTTGACAATATGTATTGAATGGAATGAAAACAAATCTGAATGTGGGGACAAAAAATACTTATGATATTATGTTTCGACCTTTTCGTGATATGCAGTTGAACGATGGCTCAAGTATGGATTTTTTTTTTTTTTTCTTTTTTGAGAACACTGATTTCATTTTAATAGTATATAAACTCACCTCTCCCTTTGTCTTTGGGTCAAGTAATACAATTGAAAAAGTATTTGTTATTTGCAAATATTAAAGATATTATATACTTCAATTAATCTTAGTGATAGCTCAGGTGCACAGATTAATTTGATTTTGATCAAATGTTATTGCAAACAGACTTCCGTCTTCTTTTTTTTTGGTGAGATGTCACCAAAGACGATGAAAGATTAATCTTATATTTGTGTTTTTTAATTATGTAAATTCTAGTGTTATGTTCATAATATTTTCATTTCATTTTAAAAATTGAGCAGAACTGATTAAAAGGAAAAGTTCAAGCCAATGAACCTAATTTTATAATTTCATTTGCCTCTAATATTTGGCTAGAAGACTTTGCATTAGCATAAGCTTGGCTAAATGACCGCCGGTCTTAGTACATACTAAGAGACATTGAGAACATATACACTTCATGTTGGGCATTAGTAAGTAATTCAGTTTGCAATGAATGCACTTAATATTTCTTATAGAACGAATCATGTGATCCAAACCATGCTTGTATTCTAAAGTCTGATTTCTAATTGACTTTGGGAATCCTGAATAAGATTTAGCAGTTAATTTAATGACTAACCTGTTCATCTTTCTTTCTTTCTTTGCTGCACTTGTCCATTTAATGTCTCTTCCAAAATCATTTCTCAGAAACTGCAGTTTTCAGTGGGCCTACTCATTTCCAGTTCCCCCTTCTCCCTCTACATAGTCAGGTTTACTAGTGTTGTTGTGGCACTGTACAGTAGTAAGTAGTGTTTTTATTTGTGAAAATGTTAACATGAGTAGTGTTGTGTTCTAAAATAATAATATAAAATAATTTCTCTAAGAATGTTTCGCCGTAATCTCTGATACGAACTAATAAATCCGGAGTAATCTCACAAACAAATATTTAATGACAAATAACACTCGAATTTCACTGCTGAACAGCAGCCACAACATGTTTCATTTTTCCTGCATTATAGGCAATATCTTCTCTTCGATTATTGCTAATCGAAATAAAAGAGGAGTTATAAGATACTGTGGAAAGAATCGTCACTTGCAGCAAGCATGTCATGAGGAAAACCAGTGCAAGACAATTTGATTTTTGTAAATTAAGCAGTTGTGAAAAATAGTGTTGAGTCTGAAATAAAGGAGAATTTTCTTCGGTGTTGTCTGTGAAGGCTCTTTAGTCCAATAACTTACTTTTAATCTCTCCAGAAGTTACTGCAAAAGTGACATCATACATTTATTATAGTTTAGACCGAAAATGTTCTAGACTGAAAAGCGAAATAGCCCGTTCTCTCTTTCGCATTCTTCCTCAGGTTGGATGAACGAATGCAGGATATCCATAAAGGATTGAGAGTTCTGAACCAACTTAGAATTTCATCTCCTGAGCAGCAAATCCTCAAAACATTCTATTAAATCTGCCATCGTAATAAATCACAAACATTGGAAAAATATTGCGAACAGTATAATCCTGTTATACGAGAACAATTATCGCTTAACGAGACTGTAAATGGTTTGGTACTTTGTCTCCATAGCAACTTTCTCATTCCAAACATGAGAATCTTATTTCAGATAGAGCCTTTTATTTGTGACAAAGAAGAAGGGGATCTATTCTCAGATTCATTAATTGACTTTTCTAGTTCGTTGGTTTGCGTAATAACTGAGTCTTATTGGTAGCTGCTGGCACGAGGAAGTAAACAAAACACTGAGCTGGATTTGCAAGAATCAGCGGCTTAGGATAAAGAGCTGCTCCATTTTTTACTTCTTTCTAACAAATTTCAATTAAGTAGGGGAAAGAGAGTGTAATCGGATAGAGAAGCGAAAAACATTGTCAGATCAGGTTCCTCATAAAGTGAAATATAAATTATTCAAACATGGAGGATATAATCAGCACCATACTCTTTTTCTGTCAGTTTGTACTCTTAAATTTGGTGAGTACAGTTTAGATTTGAGAAAAAGAAAAGCATCAGTTTGCACTGCATCAAACCTTAATACCTTAATTTTCAAGATAAATTTTGTAAACTGTATTTCAAGTTAAAGTGTGAAATACAGTATGGCGAATTCACTGGAATGGTGGGTTGCAAACATTGATCACAGGCAGAACTCGCAATGAATATTGAGAGTTAAGACCTCTCAAGACTAAACCAGTTATTTTACTATTTAATTCAAATAGCATTTTCGAAGTTTGGTCACTAAACTACACCACAAATTATGTTTTGTTGAAGATTGAGCCCTTCCATTGCCAACCGAATATTAAATGTTTGTCTTCAAACCAAAGGATAGTAAGCAAACACGGATTTTGTACTAAAATTCATTTTGCATTTTGTAAATAGTATAATGAATCTACTTCTCGTTTCACTGATAAGTTATTCCTCTTTACGTTTATTTGCAAAGTGTCGAAGTATCAAATACGACTTGTTCAAAGATAGCAAAACGTGTCCGCCCCCTCCAAAAGTATTGAAATCATTTATTACAATGACTCCACCCTAGTGGTAGGTAAAATTAAAAAAAAAATAACTCAAGAGTACAGCAGCCAAAACCTGGTTCATGTGTCTTAAACGCGCTGAATATTTTAACATGCGTACTTGTCGGGTGTTTTTTACGAAATGTACTACCCTTTGATAGCGCTCTTCTAATATTGGAACTTGTCACCGATATTTTGATAGCTAGCATAAAACAATCGAAATATCTGCATTCAGACATTCGGGTGAACAGTTCCCCTTTGTACTATATGTTAACAATACCTACTATCATTATGTGTATTTGGTCCATGCATACATTCTAGTAGTCATTTAAATTCAGGGTAAGGTTTAAAAGCTAGTGTTGGTTGTTGATGCATACAGTAATTAGACTATTTCTGATGAAATGCGTCTCTAAGTTCAGCTGTTGTGATAATCACTGAGGTCGTTATACAAGAATATTATGAAACGTAGCTTTTTGGTGATTGTTAGCGATCGTTTTGTCGAGTCCGCGATCCTAGGCCATTGACAGAGAACTTTATTATAAGGTAAATGTTAGAGGAAAAAAAGCTTTCAAGTCTGTTTTATATTTTCCAAGATTTGGAATTTTATAGCCAGAATGAAGCTCTATTACGTCATGCACTATATAATCTTCGCCTATCAGTAGTAAATGTTATGGCAGTGTTGCCTGTGTTTACTCTTTTAACTACTCCGCTATGCACTTTCCATACGAATGTCAAACTTCTCCATAACTTATTTTACTCCTGACATGTCAATGTAGCGGGTAAAGTGACATTCTGGATAAAAGCATTCTCATGAGATGGGTAGAACATAACATGCTCGTGTGCGATTAGCTAAGAGTGGTGTGAGACGTTTTTATAACCGACATTTTGTCTGTAAATCATCTGTAAAGGTGTTTCACAGTGATTGGCATGCTTATATTTTTAATTGCAACTTAACATGATGTGCTGTAGAAATAATCAACAGTCTCATACAGGCAAACCCTGCAGTATTATTTTCAGCGTGCATGCTCATGTTGTATACAGGATAAAATAATCTAATAATATTATCGGTGCCATTTTTTCTCAGAATTCTACTATTTGTCACGTTTCGAACATGATCCGATCCACTTTTACTCTGCTGGTCTCTACCTCTAAGACAGATGCATAAAATACATATATATATATATATATATATATTTTTTTTTTTTTTTATTGTAAACATAACAATCTTATATACAGGATTAACCGGTTTTTGGTTTTCTCTGCAGTCAGACAGAGAGGTTACATGCTCATACTCTTGTTGAGGTATGTTACATCGAAGTCACTTATAAGGCTAATTACATTTTTCTTTTTCTTTTTTAAATAAATTAAAGCCATTAAGAGTTATTTTAACATGATAACATAAGATCTTGTTTTAACATAAGAACATAAATGTGGAAGAAAATAGAAGTTACTATTGCACAATATTATCTATTGACATGAGAGTGCCAGCTGATTAATTTTCGCACTGTTAAGCACAACAATCCTTATTTCTTCCCCCTTTCTTTTTTTTTGGGGGGGGGGGGTAAAGGTGTCACTTCTATGCTGGAAAGTGGATTATAATGCAGTCGCCCTGCTCAGCCAGGAGTTGATTCCGTGGATTCCATTCTTGGTGGAAAAGATCTAAGGTGTTGTTTTGCCTATGGTGGTGATGTTCGTGTAGGATCCGACATCTCACCTTTTGTTGGAAGGCTGCCGTGAGTTGGTCAGTTGCCTCTCTCTGTGAAGTTGCTGTGCTGTCTGGTCTTGTATGTCTGAGGTAGAAGTTGTATATTACCGCTTTTGCGGTGATGAAAAGGTAATTGCAGAATGAATGGTTATTTGGCTCCACATGGACGAGATTGAAATATTCCTCTTCTGTATGAAGATTACCACAGGTAAGAGCTGCCGTTTCCCGAGTCAAACTGATTAATTTAGTGTTGACTGGGCATTCCAAGTAGACATGCCGGACCGTTCCTAATTGGTAGCAGAAGAGGCAGTTATCTGAGACGTTTGAGTTAAATTTTCGTAATATAGTAGGAGTAGGTAATATATTATGCCACATTCTCCACTGAATATCTGCGTCAGGTTTGATGGCTCTTGTGCGATATGGTAGATCCCATTGAAATAGTGTTTGATCAGATGATGCAGGATTTTCCATCAAAGTGCTTTGGTTTGACTGTTGTGTTAGGGTGCTGTAGATCTTGTTGGTGTTGCTGGGTGTAAGTTTCTCCCATGAGTTATTGGTTTTTATCAGAAAGATAGGCGCCAAAACTTCTGAGTTTGGAGGAATAAGCCCCACTTCTGTTATGCTATCAGGCATAGCGGCTTGAAAAGCGGCCTTTACGGTGTCTATCTGCTCAAACTCATTCCCATATTCCAGGTTTTCGAGCGAATTTGGAAAGCGCCAGGTGAGGCTTGGAGAAAGAATGTCACCCAAGATCCTCACGTTTCGCCAGCTCCATGGAGGAAAGAAAAATTCTTTCTGAGTGATCGGGCTTCTTACCATCGTGTTGTGAAAGATGGGTTCCATGAGGATTTCAGGTAGGGATGCTGTCTTCACTGTGTGCTGGAGGTTTAGCTTCTTCCATCGTCGAAGGGCGTCTTTGTAGAAGTTTGTTAAATTTACAGGCACTTGAGCTGTTGTCATTCTTAAGGTGGTGGAGAGAGAGAGACCTCTAGTGGCAGAAGTGAAAATATACTCAGTGGTGCACTTGTGTGATATTTCCTGTTGTAGGGCATTTATGAGAAATCGAGCGCGGAACGTTGTTATCCTGTTGTCAATGGAGACCAACTTTTGTCCTCCATCTTTGAGAGAAGTACATAGCTGGGAGTAGGAAAGCCAGTTTGTTTTATTCCATATGAATCGATATATGGTTGACTTTATTTGTTTGATGAATTGAACTGGTGGCGTAAGGATCTTTAGTGTATGCCAAAGGACACTGGTGGCTATTTGGTTAACGATTATTGTTCTCCCTCTTGTGGAGGAAGAGGCTCGTATTGCTGCCCACTTTCCTAGAACTTGCTTGAAACGCTTGTTTAGTGTTTCCCAGTTCTTATCCACATAAGAGGGTGTGTTTCCTAGGTAAATCCCCAGGTATTTGTTTCCCTCTGTGGACCAGGTACCAGACATTGGGGAATCGGTTCGGTTTTTCCATTTGCCACACCACAGTCCTATGGTTTTATGTGTGTTTAGTTTGGCTCCTGAGGCTGCCTGATATTGTTGGTATGCCATTTGTATGTTATGAAAGTCCTCTTCTTTGCGGGCTATGATTGTAACATCATCAGCATATGCTGTCAGGGTTATGGTTTGGTAGGGAAGTTTAGGGCGGCATGCTTTGAGCAGCATGCTGAGTCTACACAGAAAGGGTTCGATGGCAATTGTGTAAAGAGGACCGGAGAGTGGACAGCCTTGTTTAATACCTCTGCTGTATGGTGCAGTTATGGTAAGCCTGTTGTTTATTTTCATGCAAAACTGTGCCTTGGCATACACATTTTAATAGAGTGAATGATGCCTGAGCCAAAGCCAAATGCTTTCAAGCAGTTGAAGAGGTAAAGGTGTTCAACGCGGTCGAAAGCTTTTTCTTGGTCTAGTGTTACAAGACCCATTGTTTCACTGTTGTTGTTCGCTATGCTTATGAGATCCCTTATGAGATGTAAGTTTTCGTGGATAGATCTTCCAGGGATGGAATAGCTCTGATGCCTATTTATTATTTCGCTCAGAGCGGGTTTAAGTTTGTTGGCAATGGCTTTGGATATAATTTTGCAGTCGGTGTTTGTGATAGAGATGGGTCTCCAGTTTCCTAGTTTCGTCGCGTCTCCTTTCTTTGGAATGAGTTTGATAACTGATGTTGTCATATTGAGTGGAAAGCCATTGGTATTCGCTTCGACAAATACTCTGTAGAGGATAGGTCCAAGCTGTTCCCAGAAGGACTGATAAAATTCAGTGGTGAGCCCGTCTATGCCAGGAGATTTATCTTTAGGTAAGGAGGTGCAGGCAGTTTTCAGATCGTGTAACGTGATAGGGAGTTCTGTGTTACTCCTTGTTGTTGGTGAGAGTCTTTTCACATCAGAGAGAATTTTATTCGTGGCCTCCATAGATGTTGGGTTGGCTTGGTACAAATTTTTGTAGTACTGCAAGGTATATAAGAGGATTTCGTCATGATTTTCTATGATGTTTCCATTATCTGTTTTAATAGCAGATATAGTGGTGCTCTCTTGTTGGCGTTTTTCTAGTGAAAAGAAATACTTTGTAGGGGCATCTGCGAAGTTAATATGTTTGCGTCGTGCTCTTATTAGTGCTCCTCTTGCAGAGTGCTCTAGGTGTGAGCGTATGGTGGCTTCTAGGGACTGGTATTCCTCAGATTCTGGATGATGCAATTGCTGTTGTTGTTGCAAATTTTTAAGGGCTGAATGCTTGTTCAAATTTCTTCGGTGACTATATTTTTGGGTGAATACCTTAACTTTGGATTTAAAAGGTGACCACCACTCGGAAATTGATTGTGAAGTAGGTATATCTCTGATGAGAGTTTCGATATAGATTTTAGAGGTTCTGAGATATTCTGTATCCTTTAGTAGGCTGTTGTTAAATATCCAGTATGCTCCTCCTTTGTATCTGGTGTGTCCAGGAAAGCAAATGTTAAGAAGGATGGAATCATGGTCTGATGCATGAGATGGATGGTATGTGACTCTCCTGATGTAGGGTATTGTGTGCATCGATGTGTAGTATCTGTCGAGCCGTGCCTGGTATAAGACACTGGTAGGACCACCTTTGGCTCTCCAGGAGAACATTTTCTCATGTGGGTGCAAGTGTCTGAAGGTGTCAGTCAGCTCGAAGTCATTTATTACATCCTGGAGAAGCTGAACTAGTGAGTGTCGATGTTCTTGGCATTGCTGTCTGTCCATTGCAGGATCCAGAGTGCAGTTGAAATCCCCTGCCAGTATGATGTGGTCATTGACCTTGCTGAGGTGGTTTCGCACAAACTCCAGTACCTGCATTGCAAGCTGGTCATTTTGTGGGATGTATATGTTAATGATATATATTTTCTTTCCTGTCTGAGTTGTAATGAGTGCATATATTGCACACCCAGGAAAGGTATCGATTATTTCTACTTTTAGAGCGCTGTTTTGGTGAATTCCAATGCTGACTCCCGATCCATGAAGTTGTATGGCAGGACAGTGGTGCATGGTATAAGGCCAGTTCTTCCAGTGTTGATATGAAGCTTTGCTATTGCAATGGAAGTTTGTTTCCTGCAGCATAACTATTTCTGGCCGGTGGGCAAGGATATGCTGCAGGACCAGCCTGTTTCGCAGTGGTGTGGCACATCCTCTAGCGTTTAGTGAGAGAAGGTTTATTGAGGTGCTCATTATTTTTATGGTTTAGTTTTATTTGGTGAGGTAATCCTCACTTCCTTTATGGATAGTTACGCTGCCGCTGGGATTCAAGCCCGTTTATCAGGTAGTATATCCTTTTCCTGAGATTGGTGGTTTTTCTCCCTCTTTTTCCTGCCAGAATTGTTCTTAACTCTTCCAGCTGGGTGACAAGGCCACTGATGTCAGCGGTGTAGTCATAGGCTGTCAGCAGTTTTTGTGAAGAGCCTCGAACTTTTTTAAGAAAGCTCTGAAGCTGCTCACTTGTGAGTGGGCCTTCAGTGTGAGGAAGACTTGCATTTCCAGTTTCCTCTTCATCATCTGAGGACTCAAGAAGCTCGATCTCTTCATCCCCCTCTACAGGCTGCTGGGAGGGTTCCAGAGTGCTTGGAGGCAAAGTATCCCTGCTGCAGCTGCGCTGGTTTGTCTTTGGTTTTTTTTCCGTTTTTGTTTCTTGCTCCTCTTCGTTATTTGTATCTTTATCAGAGTTAGTTAGTTGTCTGTGTTCCGTTTCCTTTTCTCTAGGATTGCTTTTAATCGATGTTGGTGGAGGTTCTTTCGAAAGTTGGGTTTCTTTAGTGCTACCACTTGATTTTGTCTCCTCGGTACTGGGCTGAGAGCTGTTTCCTTGAGATCTTTGTTGTTTGTTAGGGATGCTCTGTTTTTTGGGGTTGGCTGCTTGCTGCTTCTGATTCTCTGATTCGCTAGGGTTAGTAGTGTTGTTAACCGGTTTCTCATTTCTGGGTATATACGGGCATAACTTCCTGACACGGCCTTCTTCGTGGCAGTAAAAGCACTGAGCAGCAAGATATCGCTAATAGCTACAGAAAAATAAAGGCTGAACTAGATTTCTCGGAATATCTTTAAAATATAACCTGTAGCCTCTGTGACCTGCACTGAGTGCCCACTTTATTAGTAACAGCAATTTAGTAACGAGTAGCATTACTTTTGATTTAAGAACGGCCTGTATTCCTTTTGGCATTGATTCAACTAAGTTTCTAAAACGTTCCACCGGGATGGTAGTCCAAACTGTGACAATGGCATTGCTCAATTGTTGCAGATTGGATGGTGACACGTTGCTGCTGCGTACTTCTCGTTCCACCTCATCCCAAGCGATGCTCTGTTGGGCTGAGGTCTGGTAACTGAGCTGGCCACTGAAGTAGTCAGCTCAGTTACCAGAAATCGTGTTCCTTAAACCACTGAAACGCGCTATGTGGTCTGTGGCATGATGTATTCTCTTGCTGAAAGTATCCATTTGACAATCAGTAAATTGTAGCCATCAATGGGTAAACATGATTAGCGGCGATGTTAAGATCCTAACGTGTTCCAAGAATATGTCTTGGAATTATATAATAATAAAATAACCAGAATATTGATGTCATATTCTAGTTCTAGCCTGATACAGTATAAACTGGAACTCGTCGAACCAGGTAACATTTTACCGTCGTCAGTTATACAGTATTAGTGATGACATGGCCACTGAATCGTCCTGTTTCTGAGCTGACAGCATTGGAATCTGGATGGTCGTCTGCTCCTATACCCCTGCAACAGCAGACGATAGTGTGCGCTCCGAGGTGATGTCTTCATCACCACTATCGTGCTAAGCTGTGATTTGACTCATTGTGGCCCACCTGTTAATTTCATAACCCCTGTCTTTCTTCTCTGACCTCGTGCATCAATGAGCTGTTTCCGTCCAAACAACTGCCGTTGGCTTGAAATTGTCTGGCTATTACACCTCTCCATGTATATCCTAAACACTGCTGTGAGTGAAACGTCCAGAAGGTAGACGTTTATCAGATGCTGGCATTAGCAATCATACGACGCTCAAAGTCCCTTTATTTCACGTCTTTTACCTATTCGGATGCATCAAACGCAAAAAAGGAAAAAAAAAAAGAAGTGTCGGATGCATGCCTACATGTATATATAGCAGACTGTAGCAAACTGGAACTTGTCTTGAAGAATGGTCTACTTTTCTAAATTGGGGAGGTGTTCATAATACCACTCAGTGCTGTCTTCGGACAAAGTGTTAGAATATAGACATGCACTGTTTCTTTTTTTTTTTAAATATCTCCTCATTGTAAGCTATGCGGTGCAAGTGATACATTTCACATCATTCGAGATCAGTAGTAAAAAATAATTTATTGTAACTTGGATATTATAAATACATCTAAAACACGTAACACTAGTACGAAATCTGTTGGAAAAGTAGGTTTTAAGATGCAGTAAAATTGGAATTATAAAGTATATATATTGTGCACATACGCACAATATATGAAAAGTAGATGCCTACTAATGTGTTTGTATGTGCACACATATGTAAATATAAGGTGTCATTAAAGTTTAATTAATTAAAAAAAAGATGGTAGCCAATTTTTCTAGATTTTATGCCACTTGACGATAAATAATTTGTTAGACAGCTTTAATTATGCATACAATTTCAGATTTCCTGTTTTTTTTCTTTCCCCTGTTTGCCCATATTTCTCATTTTTTAGTCTTGTTATGGAATTCATTTCTTAATCCATTTCGGTAATTTTTTTTTGTATTTTTTGCGCTCCATATTTTGCTATTATTGTTACACTCCTTGCTGGACTCTTTCGTTTCTGTATTTCTCATTTCCTTTCATTCGCATTTTTTTGTGTTCTTTTTCGTATCATTTTATTTCTTTATTCTCGGCCTTGTACGGTGTACAGAGACTGCATTCTGGAGAAATCAGCAGAGAAACTCGGAAAATTCAGAGCGTCTCTGCTGGTTTTCCTTTAAAAGGGTAAAGTTCACCTAGCATAGCTCACATTCGCACGCTTGAATTTAACATGTGCTCCGCTGACAGTGTCTTAAGGGTGAAGATATCGGTTGACATAGCTATGTTCTTAACAATATCATTTAAAGAAATCAGTTTGTGACATATCTGTTAAAAATATTGGTTTTTCCTGAATTTATAATTGCAATGGATGATATTCTTTTGGAATAATAATTAGGATTTTAAAGTTGTAGATAAGCTAATGTTTGTTAAAAATTAAAAGTGAATTGGGATTTTTGTATGACAATGCTTGGACATGATCCACATATTCGGGCTGTCGTTTCTCAAGAAAGTTGGATGTTAATGAACTAAACTGTAATAGTCTTTATATTCCCTCGTGTTATCTATTGACTGGGAACGTCCTTTATGGGATTCCTGAAATTCCGTTCCCGGTGTTAACCTCTTTCTACACTACTATCAGCTTCGTTATAGCTTCGTCATAAACACTATCCATTGAATGTGCGCAGCTGCAATACCATAAAAATAACAATTTCGGGAAGTATCGTTAGGTAGAAATGTCACCATGCATAACGGTCGTTCTTATTTAAGCAGCACATGACGTGAAATTTGCAGCGAAAACTAAGCGGAGTGTTCTACTCGAAGTATTATTCAATTTTCTTTTAGAGCTTCTATTCCAGTTTCATTTTTTAAAGATGAAATAGAAACGAGCAGCAGCTTTAGTTTTAATGAATATCACTCGAGTGATAGTGTCAGCAAACATCTTGCTTGATTTGCTCTTGGTTCTCGCTCTACTGAAACTACAGGAGAGTGACTGATAGTAACAACACACAATTCTTGTTAATCTTCGGATGACGTCCAATGTCAAGTACTTTCGTAATGTACTATTGATGTGCCGTTTCGATAAATCTGTTGTGACTATTTGAATAATGTGGCAAAGTCAACAAACTTGATGTGCCATGCACTGACAATGGCTGTCAAGAAAACCTTGCAAGCACAGAGGCAATTTAAATACCACACATCAGAACCGAGTTCTTAAACACGGTGTGGGAACTGTCTGAAGAGATTTCACATTTTGTTTTTGTTCCGAAATTAGAATGTTCGCCGGATCAGAGAACACACCAAACAATATACTGCAATAAAATCCAGCTGTCAATCGCCACTGAACCGCCATGATTTCGTCACATCGTAATCCATTAACTCTGCTGTTCTCTTCTAATTATTTAACTGTAACATTTTGTTTCCCTGAACCGTTGCTTCATAAAGAGCGCAATATTACTGGCCCAAATCTAGCGATTTTGATGCTAAATCGTACCCTCTACATTACTACCATTCTCTCAGCGTTAGAGTTACAGTATGATCTGGTCACTGAAAGAAATTTTATGAAACTGCTTCGCCTCCTCATCTCACACACCCACATAATTTCGAACAGTATTACGCAGTACGTAAAATTTCTTAACCAAGTAACTGTTTGTTTCTGTTATTGATGAATTCTTATACTTTCGATATTTGATGTATTCGAAAATTTCAAATAGATTCGTTTACTAGGGTAATCGGGTACAATTCCGAGGAATGGTGTACAGTAATATCTGAGATCGTTGTGATTCATTTCATAAGATGTAAATAGGAGATTATCTTCTTAACTTATATTGAAAACTTAACAGCAATCCGTTTGCCAGTAAGCGACATGAAGTCCTGGTTTTCGAGTGGCTAGATGACTGCCGAAGGTTCCAGTCAAACTATAAATTGATTTGTGAGTGCTGTATATGGAACATGAATTTCAATAATTTGCGTGGGAGTATCTTCCACTCTGTTTAATGCCTAAAGATTCTTTAAGTACAACCTTTTTGTCTATAGAGTAGTTTTCGATTTCATCAGACTTTAGCCCATCCACAGTACCAAGTTTTCTTGGGTGGTCTTGAAATCATGGACGGTGCCAGATCTGCAACAAAGGGTGAGATTGGCAAAAACATTTCCAACTGTTCATTTAAGGTTTATTTCAACGATGCGATATCGAAAATTATTGGGAAATGTGTAAGCGGGTACATTGAGTTATTAGACAATGGTAAACACATTTTTACAACCTTTTACCGTTTTTTTTAATGTGCTTAGTGGCATTCAGTCATACATAACCACATATATGACATTTTATATGCACGTTTCATAGATTTATTTCCCTTTATGAAACAGAAGCATTTATTAATTACTTTTATAAGAATATTTTAGTAAACCCGTAAGAGCAAGCAAAACAGGAGAGATTTACTTGCAATCATTTATAAAACTCTTTGACAGGAAATATTTGAATTTCTGATGTCACGCTAAGTTTACTGCAAGGGAGGCACTGTAGAGAATTCAGCAGACGGGATGCCTCTAACCTTAAATATTAAAATTTTAATCAAACAACTTTTTATTTACGAAAAGCTCTGCATGGCCACCCTCAAACATACCAAGATCGATCGAGAAATAGCTTCAACTCTGTTCCTTGAATTTTGAAGCCTCGGGCAGTGTTGTCGGCAATTTGGATAACCTGGCTTCTTTTTTTATATGTCCCTTGCGATGATGGAGGACAGCAGGGGAGATATACGATGGTGGAAAAGATAGATTTGCGTGTTTCTTCATCACTGTCCACATTGTAAAACAGGACGCAAATGTGTTCTTGTTTTCTCCATTCAACAGAGTGATAATTCTTATCTCTCGAAGAATTTGCCTTTGGCTCCTAACTACTGCGTAGAAATCTGCTGTGGATATCTGGGTAAAACTAATAAAAGGAAAATATCTTACTCGTTCGTGGTTGGGCAAATAGACCTCGTCTCCTCCATTGATCTATACCAAACCTGCACTCCAAGTATAAGCTTTGATAACTGTTTGTAAATATTAAAAAATAAAATTACGTATTCGATACAAACTTCTGGTTTTTCTAGCTTGTAAGCCCGTAGGCAAAGATAAGGAATATAATGAGAAATAAAGTAGTGATTTAAGACATTTATAAGAATTGCCTAAAACAGTTACATTACGGAAAAATAACTGTTTAACAATTTCGCTCTTTGGTATGTGTTTTGAAAACTAAATTGATATAATTTAACAATTGTTAATTTTCAATTTATGTTTGATTTTCAGATATTAATGTGTGAAATAGCTATCGATATATATATATATATATATATATATATATATCATTAGCACAAAGTTTGTCTCCAGATACGTATTTGGCAATGCATTAACCAAAGCACCCCTTTATAATTATAGCCTTGGTAGCTCTCGGTATTGACAATCCCTTTTTATTGGAAAGACAACATTTTGAATTCCGTGTAGGACGCTAAGAAGCTTTATCAAGGATTTTTCAACTTCAAGTGAGTTAGCTGGTCTCATACGTAGATGACAACAGATAAACCGGCCATAAATGCACATGCAGTTAAGAGGCATAGTATGTTTCCCTCATATCCTGAGTGTCTTCAACAGTTCATACAAATCAAGCTACCAAACTTACAACTATCAATTATTTCCTTCAATATACACTGCGAAGAGAGTGGGAGATAGAAAAGCAAAAAAAAAAACAAAACAAAAATCTAATGTTTGAACAGATCACGAATCGCTGTATTAATACCAATAATACAGAGTAAACCACTTACATCTCCTAGTTTAGCGGCATCACCTCTAATCTACACGCTTAACTATTGCAACCAAAATATATTTATACACCTAGTATTGAACCGTCGCTCAGTGAAAATTTATTTATCTGTAAGTCTGAAGAAAGTAACAACTCGTACATTTATCTCTTCTGCCTAACTGTGCGTCTGGTTTGATCTCTTAAGATAAAATTAGGACCCTCTTTGTTTCAAGAACTTTGAACTCCACTTAAAAAGAAGGTCAACTTTTTTTTTAAATCCGTCAGTCATTGTACAGAGAGAGAAATGTCTGACTTAGCTTTTATGTAAATTATTTGTATTTGGTTACTTACTACAGGAAAATGGTTTGTGTGCATGTATATTTTAGAGAGGTACAACAACATTATTAAATATATGAATACTTTTGATTATGAAAACAATACTTTCGTTATTTTCAGATTATTTTTTCCACTCATAACGATGTAAACTTTGCCAATGTGACGTAGATAATTAGTTTCTGCAAGAAGAATCTGGTTCTTTTCCTAGTTGCAAAAAATTATTCTGTCAACATGACTTATTTCATTACTGCTATGAGGAGTCTGTTGAAGTTCCATTTGTAGACCGTACGATGGATGGTCGTCATATCCATTGGTAAATTGGCTTTTGTTTCGTTTCTGATGTAGATGAGCAACTCTCGTGCTTATATATATACAGGGTGTTCGGGATAAATTTGACATATTTATAATTAATTATATTTTCCCGTAAGTTACATGTATTAACACACACTTCTCTTCATTTAAAAGTTTGGACCCTTCTTCATTCATATACAAGATGTCAGAAAGGGTGGATAGCTGGAACCCACCTGAATCATGGAAGAGAATAACTTGTATCATGATGATTCGTGCCCGCCATCAAAATAAGGATATTACGACTGCTGCCCAATGCTCCCTGAATACAGTAAAAACAATCAGGCATGAACTAGAGACTTGCAATGGTGACTACGAGGATGTAGCAAGAAGAAAGATCCCTAGCAGACGATCTGATTGCGTTCGTACAGCAGAATTCCTCGCAAATCTGCAGGAACAGGTGTTGAAGAACCCTGGCATTGGAATTCGGGCTTTGTTCGTGGAGTTGCTAACTGTAGTCAAGCCTTGGATAACAAGGGTAGCCAATGGTAGGCCGTATGTATGGCAGCAGGATTCGGCCCCTTGCCACACCTCTGGGAAAAGTCAAAAATGGTTGTCTGAAAATTTCTACGACTTCACCAGTCCAAATGTTTGGCCTCCAAACTCCCCAGACCTTAACCCCATTGATTATTTTGTATGGGGCGCAGTTGAAAAAGACACCAATCGCACTTCCAGTAATACAAAAGCCCAGTTAATGGATAAAATTAAAACAGTTTTTGCGGCCCTTCCCAGGGAGACTGTAGCATCAGCTTGTTCGAGGTTCCGAAGCAGAATTGAAGCTGTGATCGATGCTAATGGTGGTTATTTTGAGTAAATCTTGTTGATAGTATTGTAATTAACTCTGCCTGTAATGTTTTTTTGTCAATTCATTAAATTTAATAGATACAAAGAAGATTTTCTTTTTCCTTACGAAACTGTCAAATTTATCCCGAACACCCTGTATATATCAGAAACAACAAAAATATCTCTCCTTGCATATTATGTGATGCGATTATCCTTAAAATATACACTTTATAATTATGCATCTCCCCTTATGCATCTATAGCCGGTTATGCATTCGTTTAGATATTTGTTGTTTCCTTGAATTTCATTCAGTATTATAGTCGCATGTAGACAAGTGAAAACCCCGGATACTACTAAGAACTACACCGATCGCTTAGAGAATTTCCAACAGGAAATAGCAACTTTTTATGCGATTTGGTCCGAAAATGAAGCAATACTTGTTCCTTCCACAAACACATATGCATTTTCGTCCATAATTTATCCTAAAAATTGAAATGAATTTGAAGTGGGATAAAAGCGACCTTCTAGGAATATTCAAAATATTAATTCCATTTCAATGTTTCGCTGAAAATGCTGAGCATCTTTCCAAAGCTAGTCAACGATATTGAACATTCCTGATGGAAACAACTCTGGAGTGATTACAGAAGGATTTTTATTTAATACTAAGAATAAAAAAAACATTGCTTTTCTACTGTACGTTAATTGCAACTGGACATTATCCTCTGCTGCTTGCTTTCGTTTTCTGTTTTGTAAACATCGCAGACAGATTAGGGATGACGTTATGCGCAAACTGCAGTTCATTATGACCAAAGTAATCAAAACGAATCGAGCCATGTGACTGAGGATTGCTGTTTAGTTATAAAGTTAACATTTCCTTACGTGTTTCCTTCAGGGATCCCCAGAGATGAAATTCATCGAAGTTTACACTACGCTCGTAAGAACCGCTCTAAACTGTTTTTACGCTACAAGAGCAATGTTGTTTTATTTCAAATGGAAATAACCCAAGACATGAGCTGCGAGGACACAGCTGTGGGTACTTTTTGTACTAATGACTGCATGTACCGTATAGTTGTTTCGCTCATTCTATTTCATTTCTAACTAAATCCCTCTTCCAGCCAGTGGAACTTCGATTATCCCAGAGGTTGAAGCCATTTAAAACGATGCCAGTAGCAGTCTTCATCAAGTTTAGATCGCGACGGTCCGAAACAGATTAGAATCCTTCAGTAAAGAGAAAACGTCACGCGTCTCGCTCTAAAACTATTTACAAAGTTTGCCCGTGTAACCAATAACTCTTTCTTTCCTGCCTTGCCGGTGCCGTGTGCGGAAAACATCAACATTGTGCCCATTTTTCAACGCAGCAATTTTCTAAACACGTGCTCCCATCTGTCACTCCACTTGAAGCGGGATAACTGGAGGTCGTTTTTCGGCGACACCTTCGGGGACAAAAATATGGCCAGTTGAAACAGTTAAAAGTTCCGCCCTTGACGCACTCGGCAATAGCGAAGAAAATATGTTACTCGTGTCAGGACTTCTTTCGACGAATATCACGAGAGAAAACCTCCCCCTTTTTTTAAAGAAAGGTTTCTGTACCGTTTCCACTCGTAACGTCTATATATCCACGTGGGAAAGTGTGCCGTAAATTATTGCAAGCTGCCCATTCCTCAGGGGAAATGTTCTCCAGTAACGCAAGCGAACCGTGTTCTGTTCCCGATTCATAAAGCGTCTGTTTAATTTTCGGTGAGCTACCGTTGCACCGATCGACGTCCTTTTCGTGGTCAAGTGCGCGGATTTACTGCGTCAGTAGCACAAAATTGCGTTAGACGTAAGTTATTTGCTTCCATTTTAATCCATCTCTCCGAAGTTAACAAGCGTTTGATAAAATTTTTCGACAGGTAAAATCCAATAAAATATCAAAATTTTTCTTTCTGGTGCAACGCAAATAATAGCAATGTGCGCATAGTTATTGACTTCATGTCTGTTGATAATGAAAGAATAACTGAAAAAATCGGTTATTCTTTCATAGCCAGAATTGATGAACGAAAATTCAAAATTGACCAGAGAGCTTATGAATATGAAGCCCTGTGGATTCTCTTCAGCAGTTCAATTTTTAATTTGATGGAGGAAAGAAATTCACTCTCCACAGTTGACATATTGATGTGGAATCGCAGTTCCAGTACTTATGTTTATAGGGTGAACGGCATTTACACCTCTCTTCATAAATTTATTAATTTTCTATTATTTTCAGAGCCTGGTAATTCCTTTTCTTTAAAAACAGTGCGTTTCATGAGTACCTTTTGCAAAGAGGTGACCAATCTTTCTCTTCGGGAATTTACAATCCTTTTTGTTAACTTGCATACTCCTAGCGGAACATTTCAGAATTATCACTTCGTAGCCAGCTTATGAAGCTTTAACAATTGTACATTTAACTATCATCTATATACTATGTCGTGCTTGTAGAACAATAACAGGAATTTGCAAAGCCTTTAAATAAGTAAAAATTGTTTCCTATTAGCAAAAACAAAAGTAAATTTTATTAATAAAACAAAAGCAACCTAATGTGAACGGTTCATAACTGATTTGCCTTTCAATCGATATCGTCTACCATTCTTCTCTTCCAAAACAGTTTCGATCGGCGACGACAGTTAAATACTTTTAATTTTAATCAATACCGAATCAGGCTGTTTTAGCTCTGTTAAAATATAAATTCTTTAACTGATGAAACATTGTTTATTTGGAATAAGACTGTCTTCGTTAATTTAAAGAAAATTAATAGTATCAAAACGAAGTCTTAACCGAGTACATAAATTACCGTTAGTGGAAAATAATATGGACAACAAAGATAAGGAGGTAATATGCAGAACAGCATTCTAACTCAGCACATAACAAAGAAAGCTTTCTAAAAAATTATCATGTACTATTAGCAACGCTTTTTTTTATTTTACAAAACATTTTCCCAGCAAACCTTGGATACATCCAAAATGGAACTGGTTGGAACATAAGCAGTTGTAAACAAAAAATAGGAATTGCATTCGAATCCTCCCTTCGCATGCTTTTTCTAATTGCATTTTGCGTGGGGAATATATCAATGGAAACAAGAAAAAGCATTCACTTTGTCGTTTCATTTGTAATGGATTTCCATGTTTTGAGTGCATCCTCATAAAAAAAAAGTAGTTTCGTGGATCCCCATTTGGAAACCCCTTTACTGCTCGATGAAAATCCATTTCGTTAACCAAATATTGGGGAATGATTCTATCCCAATTTTCCTTCCATGTTGAAAAATCACTTTCTTTCGGCAGTTCTATTATTCGCAGAGAAGCGTCAAAGCAGCACGTGATATGTAGATTATTGCTGATAGCATGAAAACGTAAAGCAAAATTTTCCTCAAGGTGGGGGGGGAGGTTCCACTTTTGATTCTTTTAATTTAACCTTTTGAAATGCAATCTGCCAATATAATATATCGCTAAAGTGGTAAATCGTATGGGGTGGACGTCCTCACTTCTGAACCTCTACCCTGCGTATGCAAGTGATAAGTTTCAACTATGAATTCGAAATCAATAGAAACGATCCTGACCCAACATTCCTTCTGCAAAAGGCATGTTCGTAAGTGCAAAGTTTGGTTGGAAAGTCCCGGGTTCGACGTCATGTAAGTGAGAGAGAAAGCCTTATAAGATATTTAAAACGAAGTGAAATAGAGGCGTAATCCACGCAACCATGCTCTTCAAAAAGACATTCTTGAATCTCTATATGTAATATTAACAATGCCATTTTATCGAAAAGACTTGGCTTCGAATCCCATCTAGGATGAGAATTCCGTCCTACGTTATCCCATCAAGGTTAAATCTGGAAATAGGCTACAGAATAAGCAAGGCTGGTATGGCTGGTGGCCAGCTGAGTAAATTTATATGGTTGTAAATAGCATCTTATATATATATATATATATATATATATATATATATATATATATATATACTGCTATTTACAACCTTTGGAGCTTTGCAAGTTGGCACGATCCAGTTGTAACATATATTATGTTTATATCTTGAAGAGATTTATTTTATGGAAATCAAGTATTACAGGAAGGACGAGGGTGGAACACATTCGTTTTCATTTACAACAAAATCCGAGATGCATATAAGCTGAAATATTGAATCACCAGATACAAAAATAAAATATTCATCCAAACAAAGAAAAAATATTAGCATGAGGAGTGACTTCATTTGCCGGCTCTACGGTAAATCTACACGTTTTATTTCTGACTGTGGTCTTGAATGAACTTCTTTTCTTTGAAATTCCTCATGAAAAGTTCCAAGGCTTGAACGGCTGTAATACGCTTTATGTGATGCAATGATGAAAAAACCAGCCAATGTTCACAGGTGTAATGTGCAGTGTATGGTGAGTAACATTTGGAGAGAACAGCAGTGCATACATTGTCTGCGATATTCTGCAATAATCATAAATTAATTGCAGATGATTCTCGGCTGAGTTAGGTTCGTCACGCCATTATGGATGAGAGTGTGTTGCTGCAGTAAATGAAGATATGATGGATGACGGGCGTCTATCCGCACGACATGTAGAGGCATCGGCTAATATCAGGACTAGAGCTGTCTCCACAATTTGACATCAGCACCTCAACTCGGCAAAGTTTGCATAGAATGGATTCCGAAACTTCCTTCTGTCGGATATGTCATCGAGGAAGTTCTAAGCCTATAGCATCTCATCAAAATGAAACAATGTGGTGATGAATATGCGCCGTTTTGTTGCACGATTACTATTTCAGTTGAGAAACCAGGCATGGAAGTATAACCCTCACCTCCATCATCGAGTTTCTAGAACATCTTGAGTAGTAAGGTTTTTCAGGTGCATGATTCCCTCTTTTACTATTCCAATTAATGTTAAAAACACGTGTTCTGGGAATCTTTTCCTGTAGACTTGACCTCTACACACATGAATTTCACATTTTCATGTTTCCAAAGGAAGTTCTGAAACAAGGGCAGTCCCTTTATGACGAAGAAATTCCTCATGCAATAATCCACAAGCTTCCTCGATGACTGTCACTAACTTCGCTTTGCGTTGATTGTCATCAGACATGGAGAGGTATTGTAAATTAAAAAAATGATTTATTTCTGGTATCATTTCATTTTTAACAGTCGATGATCTTTAATATAATTTCATCATCATTTTCAGCTAGGCGTGTACATTCGTTTCTTTACTAACTCGTTTATGAATGGATATCAACAGGATTCCTCTTGTTAATATCCAGTACAAACCCTCTAGGACCACCATTAATAAAAAGCATTCATCTCTTCCCTCTCCATCAGTTTCTTTCTATAGAAGGTTGTTGTTCCTCGGAAGACTCTCAATCTTATCCATTCAGAGAGCAATCATTTATCAATGGGGACCCGTCAGTGAGGAACGGATAACTAAATAAATTTATACGGTTCCTTATTGGGAGCATCTGTACATTCGCGTGTCTTATTTTCTCTCCATCTGTCTCGTAATAACAGGCGATAAGTCGTGGCATTATTTTCTTTTTTTCTTGGAAATCCTCTCGTTCGTCCTTATAGAACAGACATTCTGCGAACGCAGGTTCTATATTTCTCTGTCCAAGGGAGTTCTTTGTCACGTGCATTACGAACAGCGTTTCTTGTCCGTTACGATAAGGAGAGCGGATTTAGTCGGTCGTGCGCAATCAGAGATTTCATCAGTGACAAACCATCGCGTAATGGCCTCCTCCTGTCCAACATCCACTTCTCTGATGACGACGTTTCACCAAAAAAGGCCGTAAATCGCAACCACCGACAATGCTCATAATGGCTTTCCATCGAAAGCGATGTTGTCTAATTTATTAGCCTATGACCTTCGTGTAAGCGTGTTGACCTTTGATGTTATACAGAAAAAGGAGCACTTTACACAAAGCCTTTTGTGATATGTGTCTTTGTCCTTGCTCAAGTGGAAGAGAGGAAGAAGAAGAAGAAGAAGAAGCAACGGGGAGGGCGGGAAACAGAAACACGCGCGTGGGTGCTCTTACTCTAATATTCACTATGAGAAGCTCTGGCAA
Organism: Typopeltis vanoorti; assembly: GCF_054136105.1. Classification (NCBI taxonomy): domain Eukaryota; kingdom Metazoa; phylum Arthropoda; class Arachnida; order Uropygi; family Thelyphonidae; genus Typopeltis; species Typopeltis vanoorti. Next base: position 134,942,588 of record NC_143556.1, read on the forward strand.
AGTGCCAACCTGTTATTTTTTTTTCTTCTTTACACTGTAGCCAGAGCATATCTGTTGGGTAAATGGTGTAAGTAGATCGACTTGCAAGAGAGAGGTGGGGGAACATGAAAGGAAGAGCATAGACAACGACGCTTCTTAACAACGCATCTGTTTACAGAACCTGCTTGACTCTTCAGACAGATAAAGAAAGCGCGAAAACTGTTATCAGAAAACCACCTTCTTCAATGGGCATTACTCGTGGTTCAACATAAAAAAAAAAAAACTGAATGCACGAATTATTATAATAATGATTTATTCATCCGATGTTAGTTGGACCCTTCCCACCGGAGATATCCAGCCTTTATTTACAAATAGTTTTATCAGTACATCTATTTGAATTCAGTGTGAATCGTTCTTTATCTAATTTTTTTTTCAAAACTGAATTTAGTACGACACATTCGTTGCAAATAATAGAATCGATTGTTCAACTACTCTTTGGAAAATTATTGGACGATCATTTATACCCCCCCCCGATACATAAATACTTCAGTAACACTGATGAATCGTAGCTAGACAAATTAGAGTGGAAGAGCGAAGTACAAATATTTGCTAACGAGCAGTATCATTGGCGTTAAATAAGTTCATTCTTGAATTCTAGAAATAGAAAAAAAAAATGCATTTTTTATATTTTCCTGCAAAGACTGCCTTTGGATGACAATTATGTAAAATTTTTTGTTTAGTAGAGGCCAAATTATATGAGGACAACATTAAACAAAGGTGAAAATGTATGTAAACAAATATAACCGGTTCTGGTTCAACGGATACGAAACACGAACTCTTCACTTTTGCTACTGCTGAAAGAAGATACCTACACAAACATTGCCATTCGCAAGGAATCAGCATCTGCAGTGCTTCCACTAATAATGTATGGAGGAATTTTGCTACTTCGATTACTCTTTCGATCGTTGCAATTTCAGTTTTTATGTTGCTCCCACCCACGGAAGGTTATTTGCGAACCTATAGTGCATTTTGGACCGTGGATGGGCTAAGTTTTTTTTTTTGTTTCCTAATTTTATTAATTTTGTATTTTTTGTATTTTTTAATTTATTTTAGATAGTCCGGAAAACCTGCTCTAGAGACCAAACATGGAATATTTTCAAGCCACTTCAGGCCTCCCATAAGCAGAGTGGTGGTCTCACACATGGCGATGAAATTCATCTCCCACCTAAGTGATAGCAGCTAAAATTTCTGCAGATATAAATTCTGCAAACGATATTGAGTAATGGTTCATTCTGAGATATCTTTTTAGTGTCCGCATAGCAAAACAGTTTTAACAATGTCTCATGTTTGTTCGAAATTCTTTCCGTAGTTTAAGAACTCGGAGCTGAATTTCTTAGTTTTTGCTTTTGTCCTAAAATCTCGTGTAACCCCATTCACAACCACCTCAAACTCTGAAGATTAATCTCGATCTACTTTATTTCGGACTACCACATGGTGGTTAATTATTCCAGCGATTGTTTGTTGTTATGCAGACTATTACGTGTAGCATAATCTATTGCCTGAAGACCAGAGATTTGTATAATATCTATTTTAGAAAAATATGAAAATATTTTGGAAAAGTGGAATTTAAAAAAAACAAAAAGCGTGTACAAGCTTCATCATCGGGAGGAAGTATTCTAAGGAAACTCACACTACGTGTAACTTCTATATTTAATATAATAAATATTGGAGATTCTCAACGGTGTTTTTTTTATCAGCTCATCGATTGCTTTTAAGAAATGGTCGATAAATTCGGTACCTAGTGAATCGAAAGTGTCGCAATTAAGATACTACTACCAACACCGTTGTCAGGAAAGATGCAGTCAGTTTGTTAATCTCTGTGTAATATGTGCTAATTATCGTGAAACCTCGTTGACGAGACTTGCGCAGGATAGCAGTTTACACTCGCAGATCGTTACCTAAATTCATCGATTTAATGATAAAGCAATAGAGAGAGTTGTTATCATTGCCAGAGACAAAAGCGAAGCTCTTTTGCTTCATTGTTTCCTCATATTCTGTTCGTGTGGTGCGAGCTATCGTAGTTAGTTATGATAGCAGCAAAATGCGATAGAGGAAGATCAAAAACTCATGTTTGATCCAAAGATTGTACTTTAAATTGTGTTACTTGGAAGAAAAATGTGGACAATGAATTCATTCCCCAAGAAAAAGCTAATGAAAACATTGCACGTGTTCAGCGTGATCTTAGGCGTCCGAATGTTTCTGTTTATACGCACACTACACCTGCTTTGCTCAAAATATAAAGACATTCTGAAGCCCTGCGAACAACATTACCTTAAAATAAAGGTGAAAGGTGATAGTCTAATAGGTTATCAGAGAATTATATCGTTTATGAAGATGTGAATTACTACATCTTCTGCTATATTTGATTCAAGATAGCTTCTTACATGATTGGCTATCACGTATCCATTACAGTGTCCATCTTTCTCCACACCACCGAAATTTCCTTGACTAACCCTTTTCAATTGAAACCTAGCAGCCCAATTTCCTCGGATTTCTTCTAATCATGACCTATGTCAGCTGGAACAAAAGCGGTCACCAGACCTTGGACAGAGAATAGATTAAATAGTATTCCCTTTACGGAAAGCAGAATGAAGGCTCTGTTCTCATAAGATGATAATATCCCTCTTAAAATTAGTACTGCTAGAAAACATGCGAACTTGCTTATGAACACATATAGTTGTTTGATAAAATGAAGGCCAATGTGTTACCTGAGTTTTTTATAACAACTTTTACAAGATGTCTGAAAGCTAAATGAGAGTTTCTGAGAATTGTGCTGATTAAAAAAACAACAAACACACTTTGAAAATCATTACAATGTGAATGACATGAAGATAACCCATGCAATAATCAAACAGTAATCACCCACATAATGTACATCAAACTCTTCAAAGTTTGTGAAAAATATCGCAAAGAAAACCAAGTTGTATCGAAAGTCTGCAATTTTGTGAGTGTGTGGGGGTGAGATACATTTTGTCATCAGAAAACTGTTTCTCAGAGGTGTTGACACTAATCTGCGTTTTCATATTTTAATAATGCACGTTTAATTTTCTTTTCTGTGTCAGTTAGTCGATATATTCAAAACTAAGATGATGGTAATTATTATGAGAAATCAAAGATGTACTGTATTTCGAGAATGAACTGTAATGTTTAAATATTCCACTTATCCTCTTTGAATGCATATCAATATTTGCGGTATAATTATTATTACAAATCACTGCGTGTAGAAAGAAGTACATTGAAACAAAAGAATGAGAAATAATTTATTATTACAAAATAGAAATGCCGATTACTGACGAGTAATATTGAATAAATACTAGATTACTCTTCTAAAAATTCCAACGTCCTTTTTCGCTAGCTCAATATTTCATTGAAAAGTAAAGGCTTCTCGCATTTACGCACACTATCTGAGATATTGGAGCAAAAATTTATTTAATAATTATCATAAGGAAGAGAGAGAGAGAGCTCAGTGCTTTCATCCATTCCTCTCAATTTGAGAGAAAAATCTCAATGTAACCAGACACCCAGAATAACGATTTCCTGAAGTAATCTAATGGTATGCCATTATGTGATTTTTCTCCACGTGCCTTCTGTCTAGCCTGATATATGATATTCTCTTATGCAGATTGAAATGCGCTGCTATCTTTCATGCACAAAGGATTCTGGAATTCTCTCTTGCAATAAAGCACCTTTACGGTCGACCATACAAAGGAACATTGGTCACTCTGCGCTCCTCGAGACCATGCCGACTACTTTTATTACTGTAGAATCGATTAAGTCAAACTTTAGTTCCAAGACAGTAAAACTCATAAGAAGCGAGATTTATATTTTTCTCTGCTAGCTCTCGGCTCCAGTTTTCCACACACCTCTAACATTTATGACTTCCTGACGATGAAGCGGGATGTCCTCTGAAATTTATGTTACCACAACGATAGGCAGACCAGCAATGAGTAAGCGTTCGCGTTGATCCGCGTAACTAGCTAGCGTTTTCATTTTTTCCCTTCTTTCTCTCTATACATGCACTCGCGCAGAAATGGGAACTCATAAAGTTGCTTCTTTTACCGTGAGATGGTGCCTATTGGGGTTAGAAAGCGCTTATCTTTTCTGCAGCTTCTGGCTTCGGCTCCTACGTCGATGAGCATCGATTGAGGTTTTCCAATACAAGCCGAACATCTCTTCTCCCCTACTCTCCTTCTGTAACTTGTCTCCTTCCTTTCCCCTTTGGTATTGGTCCATATATTGCTCTTCCTCATCTTACGGTCTAACGCACAGGGTGAAGTTAAAATAATAAATAAAAATAATGGAGAAAAACAAAATACGAAACAGCTAAAGATATTGAGAGAAACACAACGGAGATGTCCATATGTAACACCTAGATTTGAGTGTCAAAATGCAAATCATGCATTTCAGGGCAGTTTCTTAAAACACTTTTTAAAATCATTTTATTGAAGATCTTAAAACAGTTTTCATCTCACACTCCAGAGCATCTTACAGAAAAATTAATTATATTACCTGGAAGTTACTGTCCAGATTTTTTGGACTTTTAATTATTTTTTTATAATTTTGAATTTTAATAATAATAATTAATATGATTTGTATGTTTTGAGAGGATAAATTTCTACTTAAAAACTTAGATCTAACAGCAGAATACGAAAATTAACCTTGTGTAAGTGAAAGATTTACGTAGTGTTCTAACAGAAGCAGTTTACTTTCGAGTTCTATTGTCATCATGAATTCGTAATCCATAATGTCCAGTTAACTGCACTGGGCGATTAAATATCATGCACATCGTAACAGCCTGTTTGGTTTTTCTGAAGTCCATTTAATTTAGAATACGTCAACACTTCAATAATTTCTTTAATTCCATTTGCACGTGGTTTGTACTCTATGAATATTACAACCGGTTGGTCATTGGTATTTAGTCTTTTCAAATATTTGAATAATCAGTGACAAATGACATCCGATTGTTGCAATAGTCTTGGTGGCTATACTGAGGAGAAAATATCAGGAAATAATGATAATAGAAAAATTAGTTGCTCTGAAATCTTCTTTATGTTAAAACACAGAGTATTATTAAAAATTCTCAAGATTAACCTACCTAAATAGAAAATAACCTAAATATCACAGATGCCAATTTTTATTCAGTTGATTACATTGATTTTGACTGTCTTTAGGTGATATCCCAAGTCTGCTTATTGGAAACCTGATGTGGCAGAATTAATACCATGTTTTGTTCACTAGAGCCGGGTTAGAAGCTAATTTACCCCAGTCATGGTTCTCACGTGCTATATGGTTACAATCTTTCGTGGGATTCGTGTAGAAAAGACAGTTTACGTCGACTATGTTTTAATGATTGAACAGTTTGTAATCCTATATCATTACAAAGTTCCCTGTTGTACCTTCGTGTGTTTTGGGGCAAAGCATGCGCAGATTGTTAATAGTAGCATACACCTCGTGCCATTTTGTGCTGCTGTGATTAAAAGCCGAAGTGTATTGGTAAATAGCATCACACTAGTCAACTGATATACTACTACGTTTGCTAATTAAATCTGTAACCAATTCATTACGTTAAACTGATCTGTGAATATATATTAAATATCATATTATGATAATAGAGTAAGAGCTCAGCCGTAGTTAGATTTATTAATTCATTGGTTTCGTATAAATTATTAAGCTATCACTAGTTTGTACAATTAATTTACAGAATGAAGCTATACCTACCAAATGATATTGTTTAATAATGTGTATTTCTAGTAGAAACCACTTCAGACAAACAGTATTTAGATCGACCTTCATATCAGCCATTAGATATTTACTAGGTATTCCTAGTGCATGTACAACTCAAGTTTTCATGTAGTTAATATCGCAGGTGAACACTTCATTTCCGGTCAATTGTCTGTATAATATCTAATCTCTCTTCCTTTTGGGGGGGGGGATAGCAGCTATACCAAGAATGCCACATCTTATTCATACTTTTCTTGAGAATGGATTACTAATGTTCTTGCGAACATCAGTTCGCCTCACCAATATAACCAGAATATGAATAGGCGTCATCAGCAACGCTATTCACAATCTAAGACATACAAGAAAGTTGCTTTAATAATTGAAAAGACAAACTCTAAACATAGCTTTGCAAATCAATTATTTTGGTTCGTTCCGTACGCAGGATGAAAATTTTTTTTTTAATTTATTTAAATAAATAAATCTAAAATTATTTATTTTATACTTTTGAAGATTTTAGGAACTCAGCACGTTAATGGTAATAATCAATGAATTATTCTCTCCCATTCTGCACTTGACGGTTCAAGTGTGGGAAGAACAGCATGCAAGCTAAGTTCCGTTGTACACACAAACACGTTCTACTTATGGAGTGAACATAAACGAGACCATCCAACACTTCCTGTGTGCTTGTCTTATCCCAGATTTCTTGCTGTCTTTCCCTTCTGATCACAGATGGCTCAGCGGTTTTTTTCCCACATAGAATTTTCGCAAATCCACATACAGACAGACGCATTGGAGTTGTTAGTGGTTACCGAGAGGAACTACTAGTTCCATTAATGACTGCTCGGCACGCAATTCTACACCTTCGCGTGCTCATCGTTCTAACTTTAAGTCTGTTTGAATGTCCATTTGTTAGTCTCCATAGAGAAGTTTCATATTTTGTAGTAAACGTCGAGTGATTTTTTTTACTAAAATTAATACGATTTTGTTAGAATAATTACTCTCGAAGAACGCGAAGTCAATAATATGCAACTTAATTTTTGCGTTTGCTTCCTGCACAACCGCAGCTGTTAACTTCATTACAAATAGCCGGCCCAATGTTGGATCTGTTCTTTGCTAATATTACGTGAAGAGTTTAGTGATATCTGGTCATGAAAATAATTAACCAACCAACTTTTGTTTGTTAAATATCTCCTCATGTATTATATATTGTCTACTGGAAGAGCGAAAAAAACACTAATTTCTACCTCAAATATATTAAACATATATTATTTCATTTCTCATATGAGAGAATGATTTTGCTATCGAAATATTTTTAAATTTTTCGTACAATTGGTTGTTTAATAAAAGTACGGTACGATAATGAACAAATCGTGTATCTGGAGACGTCATTCTTTCCCTTAATGGGAAGTAATATATGCATTTGTGTGTCAGTTGCATTATGGAATACCTAAGAAAAATTGATGCCAAGTCAGCTGATTTCATTTAGCCTAGTATTGAAGATACCGGACGCCCAAAATTTTATTCTTGTATTTGTTTACTTAGATTAAAGTGAAATGTGGGTCTAAACAAGAACTCAGTTTCGTTTCAAGTATAATATACGTTCCATCCCAGAGAAAGTTTGCTATAACGAAGGGGGATATTCTGGTTAGTTTATACTTTCTAATCATATACATCAATGGCAGTGTTTTCTTCTTAAATTACAAATCCTCTATATACTAATCCTTTTTTCTGTTTATGAAACAAAGAATTTTCTTCTTTGGCATTATTTAATAAGAATTTTGGTCTAACCTCTCGTCGAGACAGCGTGCTTAGCTGTGTTTTTAATCAAGTTCGGGCTGCGATATTATATTGGTTGTGATAATCTTCCAGAACGTTATGCGCTAATTCTTTTTAAATAGGTCACTACATTTGGTTATATGAATTCGTAAGTAAATCAAATCGGATTTCTCAAATCTTTATTTTTATACGTCATATATACAATTTCATAACACTCGTTCCCCAAACATACTTAAAAGGAATGTTCGTTCATCACTGGACGTTTGAGAGGACAAAAGTTGCTTAAAAACTTTCAAATATTTTTCTAAGCCAATTTGCCTTATTGTTTCAATTAAATTGTCTTTTAATAAACTGAGTGATAACAATTGCTAGAATGCTTCTGTATTTTTCCAAGTGAATATCATCTCAGCTTTCAGACAATTCCTGTGCGTTCGAGTGTTACTGAGAATTGCATGTTTGCGAGTGGCTTGTGCCAAATGATTTTCATCGCCCGATGTGAATCCACCGTTCTTATTGGAACTCTGAAGTGGTTACATCCAAATCTTATTCAAATCACCGAGCTAAAGTGGCAATAGGCTTATAACCGTTCGCTGTTATAAAAACTGAAACATTGATCTCTATGTTATTAAAATTATTTTATTAAACACTTTTAAATGATATATTTAATAACAGCAAGTCTCAGGAAAAAGAAAGAAGCGGATGCTTGCATACATGAAGTGAAATGATTGTTATGGGAGGAAGAACTTCAACAGTGCTTATATTCTTAGCGAAAGACTGCATTCATATGACGATCAAAGTGCGTATTGTTGAATTCGGAATCATCACAAAGAATATAAATTTTGTTATTTATTCAATCTCATCTTCCTTTCCCTCTTTTACCTTGCGGTGTCGAGGGTTTATTAATCATCGGACCTCAAACCGTTCACAGGATAAGATGGTCAGCCCTACGCCCCGGTGTATCCTATATCTGTAGTGTTGAGTTTTCACGGACGCTTTGCATGCTTTGCGGGATGAAATACTCCAGGATGAACTGGGGAAAAAAAAAAAAAAACTACTGTTCACTCCCAAGACCGGTTAACTTGGTTATGGCTGAGGAAGATCCTTCAGCTCCTCATGTCACCGAACGGAAATCGAACCTAGGACACTCCTTCCCCAGGCATATGGTTGCGAAGCGCACAGCCACTAGGCTAACCGCGCGAACTGTTATTTATTCAAATTAATATTTAAAACTAAGTTTATTTTTTACTGTTAACATTTTGGCGATTATACTGTGTCTGTCATTGTCTGTATAGTTAAACTGCTATGCTTTCTCTTGTCACGTAGAAAGCAGAAAGCATATTTTTGTGTCTTTGTCTCTTGTTTGAGCTTCGTTCTAAACATTTTAGCAATCTCCAGTGTGGGCTGACACGTTTCGTTCTGCCTTCAAGTACAGCGAATCCTTCGGTAACTCTGCCCCTGAATAATTCAGTTTGTTTTCTAATTCTCATCATTCTCCTAGGACAGCATTATTAATTTTGCATAGCCCTTTGTGAACCAACCTATTTTTCGTTGCCATACGAGGTACCGATCCATCACAGTTTCACTACATTTTCAATCTCATCGAAGCCCCACTTTCATTCATTGGCAAAGGACTTTTTGAATAGTTTCATATTCCCATTCTGTCGAAATTGATCTTGCTTCTCTAGAACCAGCTCATGCACATTTGATGACTAACAGCATTGAAATAGTTCGGACTATGAAAATAAATAAATTGCATTTAGAATATAGTTTCTGTGAATTATGTTCTCCAGATATCTCTTAGCAGCTTCTGTTTGTTTGCTTATCACTACGCCAACCACCTGTTGCGAGACCAAAGAGACTTATCTCTCTTTCACAAGTATGAAGTGTATGATGGATTTTTGCCTATCGCTATCGCCCGCATTTTTTCCCTTTCCGTTTAATATATATCGGAACCGCTGATCGATCTTTTCCATGCTATCAACTCGTCTTGAGGAAATTCTATCTGAGTTCGATTGAATTATCACAGTTTGGTGGTGAAAGGCATGCGAATACTTCGGCTCTGGCGCGTGAAACTGTACAGACACTGGAAAGACTTAAAACGGATATTGGTTGCTGCGTGTGCACGAGGAAGCTGTCGATTTCAACTTCGCTATGAATATCCTCGGTAACAGAATGTACAAGACCTGGACTGGGTTTCGATACGTCAGCCGTCTTCAAGACTTCTGTGCAGCCGAATGAAAGCTCGCCATTCGCGAAACTTATTTAAGAGAAATGTCAATAAAATATATACTTGAATCCGTAATATCTAACAGAGGAGTCAGAGGAAAAGAAGGAAACAGACGCCACTCGAGGAAATGTGAAGAGCTCTAAACAACGAAGCAGAACCGAATAATTTTTTAGTTGAACTCACATGAATTTATGCATCGAAGTGCCATCAGCATCATTCTTCTTTTGTTCGCGTTGCACTCATCCAATTTACGGTTGTAATTTTAGCACTTTCGTGTCTACACATCACATCGCATGTACGGAATTGATTTGTTTTCAATGAAAGCTTTCATGTACGACAAGTCTTATAATTCCCTTTTGTTGATTAGGAAAACAGTTGATTTTAAGGCGATGTTTTCCTTTCTAGTGAACACTATGCCTTAATTTCATATTAGCTGATCTTCAAAGATACAAAGTTGGAGAAATAACGGAACAGCACAAAACTTGTTAAAAGAATTCACCGAATGTTTCCTACATGTGGGTATTAATTCCACAGCTTCTCTTTCCACAAAGTTTATTGTTTGTCAATATACTTACTGGACAAGAAGAAAGAGAAGTCTGATCACCTCACGTCCTGATACAATAGTTGCCGCAAGAGATTAAAAAAGGGGAAAAAATACGAACGAGAAAATAACCTGAGCTCCGTATTATGGCTTATATTCCAATGTAATCCGTTATCAGACGCTGGAAAAACAAAGCCTCGTTGTTAGTAAAGGAAGCTGGAGAAATATAACCAGAGGAAGTCTTAACAAGAAAGTGGCAAGTCGATGAGTCCGCTCTCTGTTTAAAGAGAATCTGTTGGAAAGCTACTAGCTGTAAAAATAAATCCTTTTCTTCTCCCCACACGTAATTTTTTGAACACGAGTACAAGCACATATACACACGCACCAACCTGGCTCTGCTTGTAATTCTCAGTTGACTGCAAGCCTTCTTTGTTATGCTGCTTAACGAAGTAGAAGAAAGTTGGAAGGACATTGTCATTAGGCTGGCATCTCAACGGTATAATGATGAGCTTATGTAGTTCCGTTGTGTAAGCTTGACCGCCTCTGAAGGTTCTTCATACGTGTCTTGATCTTAGATGATCTTAACGAACTGATGGTATTTTAAGTACAAATACTTTAAGACTTCTGTACCGAAAACAGACAGATTCAAGAATAAACTGTCGGTGGCACCCACTACTTTGTAGTAAATTAATTCTGCTTCCTTGAAACTGTGAACGTGATTGCTAAAGTTATATAATCACGTGTTTTCAGATACTTTGAATAAATCGCAGTGTTTCCCTCTCTCTTTCTTTTTAATCAGCGGATCGCTACATCTCCTTTTCTTTCTCCGGAAGTGTAGAATGGTAATGGGAATTATTTCTGAATACTGATTGCAAGAAAAAGACTCCTAGCAGTAATTAGTAATTAATGTAAACTGTACAGCCATGTTGTACTGTTTCTTCAGATACTTCGAGTTATCTAGTCACCTCATTACTGCCACAAATACTCTGTTCTAGTCCTAGAGAGTGGTTTATTGTAATCATTCTCTAACGAGGAGTCTGCGAGTTCGAATCCCTCTGTTGTCGAGATTGTTTGTGATTGTGGTTAGGTGCTAGATGAATTTCATCGCCCAGTGAGAGAACATTCCCCGCTTGAAAAATTTCCATGTTTGTTCTCTGGAGAAGGTTTCTGTACCATTTAAAATATTAAAATTAAATATAAAAATGAATATATTAAAATAATAATAATAAATCGTTTTCCCACTCACGGCGCGAATATGTATATGTACGAGTAGGTATAAAACCTTTCGTCGGCTGGGAGTCGCATAATAAAAAGAGAACTTTTCAACATTTTCATTTGAGTACATTGATACTTCAGTAAGGCCAAAATATTAACGATTCGGTTACGAAGATATTCTTTTTACTACGCATATTTAGGAAGTTTGAATTCCGCTAACAATTTTCCCTCGATTTAATAAGGATATATTTCAATTAAAATTATATGGTTTATTATTAATGTAATGAACATTCAAAACATAAATAATGCAAACTTAATAAAACTAAACATATTTGGTAGTTTATAATTAAAATACAATTTTATTTAATGCTGACCATAAAATATCTATACAGTGACAACCCCAGACAAGAATAATCACACTCCCAGCATATTTCTACTGTAGTGATTCCTTTCATCAAGTCAATTTCCTATAAAATAGCAAGAATACTAAGAGCCTACAACATCAGAGTGGTCTTCAAACCAACCACCAGCATCAGACAAGTTTTAGGATCCCCAAAAGATAAGGTACCTTTCTACAAATATCCAGGAGTATATTACATTCCCTGCTCCTGTGGTCTTGCCTACATAGGAAAAACTTCACGGAGTTTAGAAATCAGACAAAAAGAACATGTTGGTGATGTAAACCACAACAGAAGTATATCTTCCGGCTTAGCACATCATTTCTGTACGTCTAACCACATGATAGAGTGGCAAAACAGCTCCATGCCATATCTCGATAACTACAGACATCGTTTATTCAAGGAAGCCACAATAGTGTCAATAACCGGCGGAAACCTCAACAGAAATCAGGGTGTAATTCTAAACAGTTCGTGGAAAAACCTTATCCCCTCTCTTAATCAAGCTGAACTACAGCTAGCCAGTAATCACATTACACGTTTACAACAAACACGCATGCGTGATAATGATAAAGAACAATAAGTCCTCTCTGTCACGCGAACGTGTAACCTTAGCTACTAGTTGGTTTACAACGTTTTTTATGTTCCTTTTAATTTGTATTTACTACTTTTTATGTCTTTTCATAAACGCCTTGAAAAAGCCAGACGGTCTGCTGGCAAAACTGGTAGGTTATATTATAAGTTTGTTTTTATGGTCAGCATTAAATAAAATTGTATTTTAATGCAAACCTATCTTCAGAGAGATACGCTAAGTTAAATAGTTGGGATTATTAAATTCAAATACAAGAATACATTTATTTTACATAATATTTCTACTCATTTTATGTCATTGTTCGTTATCTTGCTTTTGGATGAGGCAATTTCCCATTAAAAATATCAAATCCAAATTTGTCCATTCACCCTATTCCCCAGATTTGGCTCCCTCTGATTCTTTCTCTTCCCAGAACTAAAACTCTTTCTCGCTGGTCAGCGTTTTTCATCGAATCAAGAGGTGTGATTGCAGCTGTAGAGGGGTGTTTGGTAGATCGTACTGAGAACCACTACAGGGACGGGATAATGGTTCTGGAGCATCGCTGGAATAAATGTATTAGTCTTAAGGGAGATTATGTTGAAAAATAATTTTGAAATTATAAATTCGTTTTTTCATTGTTAGGCCGAGAATGTGTGTAAAATCATATTGCATTTTTATTTATTTTACATAGTCTACAACCCTGCTCTAAAGACCAACATTGAACTTTTTCAAACCGCTTAGCCCTCCAATACACGGTATCACACTGGTTCGTGAAATTCATCTCCCACCTAAAGAGAATTACAAACATAAGTGTCCACGGCGGAATTCGAACCCGGAATATCCAAAATCAAAAATAATATTTATTTATGAAAGTGTTAAATATTTTGTAACATCGCATAGATTGTTAATGAGTGTCTGTCTCATTCTCTTTATGCAGCATGCAAAATGCCACAGGATAACAAATAGGTCGACACAGTTTGAAAATAAAACCCCATATTATTAATATTTCATTTTAGTGCACTCCAAGGATGATATACAAAGGTCGTGTCCTAAACATGGCAGTCCTTAGTTTGTTTCTGCCCATGGAATAAATGAGATTAACAAGTGACAAATCTGTTTATTAATCTTAGTTCAATACACACACGACCGCACTTATTTTATTTTTTTAATTGAATAAATTGAAAATTCTCACACCCAACATTATTTTCCCTTCCTCAAATTTCTTCCCGCTTCTGAACCCTCTTTCTTAAGTCCGCAGTTATCCTTCATCGCTAGGATGATGGTACTTAATTTTATTGTCCCGGATTCGGAAGTTGCACCAGAAAATGCAGCAATTTCTCTATACTTTTCGGGAAATTCTACACATACATCCTCACATTTTATGGCTTTCACGGAGATAAGTACAGTAGAACTTGTATCTAACCTTAGTTTTCCCTTTTATTATGTTTCTTTTGTACAGCGAAAGGTTGGCTAATATCTCCAGCTGAACGCCAGCCACCATAAACATCCTCCTGGAGATTTTATTGCTGGAAGCATCTCCGACCCGTTCAGTTAAAGGCTCACAAAGTGTCACTGGTTTTATAAATGAGTGCGAATAGTGAAGAAAGAACAACATGGGCCACCAAGCCAATCCTACTGACTGCCAAAAAGCTGAACCGTGTTTTTTTTTTCGGTCTCTTTTTTTTTTATCTTCTGCGGAAATAAAACGTGCGGGAGCTCGGTTTAAAGTGCTTCTCTCAAATCGCCACTAAAAAGAAAGGGGATCTTAATAAGACCCTCTTGATTTATAAGCAGTCTGGAAATTTCAAATGTTTCCAGTAATTCTTGTTGCTATAACAAATTATTTCAGTTTTCAAACTGCTACTTCTTGGAGGTTTCTGCGATACTTATGAGCTTGTTGCCGTAATATCGACGAGTAAATAGACTCTGATGCTATCACTTCCTCCGAAGTTCCCATTCCGATCTTCAAACGTGAGTCTGCAAAATAAACATAATAATCCAGCGCGATCAATATGTGCTGTTGGAGTCGCCCGCTTCTAATATTCCAATCACCAAAGAGATTTCGGTTTGTTCAGACACTTTCTGGGAGTCCCGTAATGCGCTACAGGTTGAGAATACATCGTCTTAGTTTTATCACATCGCAGTCTGCACACATCTTTCAGCAAGTAATGATTATCCGACGGGGAATGTTTTAGCGAGGGCGTATTGAGTAATTGGTAGTCGCAAAATGTTTGGTCGGAAATTTATCGTCAGCTAGCAGGAAGATAATGGAGTGTGGGGTTAATCTCAAGACGTCGATGGTGGTGGAAAGAGTAAATAATGATGATAAAGATGAATTGGACATCGTAAACGAACAACAAGCATTTAGGTCATTTGTGCAACAATGGCATACACTTCTTTTATGCAGATATAGAAATAATTTGTATTTCTGTGTGCCTTGTTTATAGAGTTAGTGATCAAAAGTATAGGAGTAAATATGGGACTTGCGGTTAAATCGTGTTTCTTTTTATATATAAAGTTTAATCGCTCGTGGATTATTAAACAGGGTGCGATGTGTGTCATTGGTGTTGCTCTCGTGAGAGTCAATCGCTAAACCAAAATCACGGTTCACTTACAGTACAAAACTCATTAATGTGTAAATACACATAATTAACGTCAATGCACTTTCACTATTTTATAACACTACAGCTTTTCACTAAGAATCTATGACATTCAAGACAACGGAAAAATTACTTATTTGGATTATGTTTTTTTTTCTCCTCTTCTCGGAATTTCAGACCTACAAAAAAAATAAGCAACTCTACTTTTTATGTTATGATTTCGATACGACTTGGAACGTTTTATTTTTACCTCCTCCAATAGCCATGTTCCGTCTCGGACTCATGGAACAAAAATTTAACGTTCCTATAAAATTCTCTGAGCTCATATTAGCCCTTGTAGGATCTGTGTTTACGATGAATAAAAAATACAACATGTTTTCTTACTTAAAGAGCACCTAGTTTTTCGGAAATAAAAATGTATATAAAGCTGACTTTAAAAAGCTTGAAAATCGTAAAAAGGGTGCGTAGTCGTAATGGCAAATACGTTAGGATAGATGGTAATTTTTCCTAAAGTATACTTTCGAAGAGCTCTTCCTCTCAATTCATATATTCTAAATTCGCGCATTTGGAGACCTTTAAAAACGTAAAGACCACAGTAATAATATTCACTACAGCTGTGTAAATTGCGGATGATTTCAACAGAGTCCTCGATGAACCTTGTTCATCGAATTCTCTTCTCGCGCCAGTGTTATGCTTTTTCTTAGAATTAAAAAACGATCTATATACATTTGTACGATAAAATCAGAATTTTTATTGTTCGCATTAACCTACAGAAGAATGGCAGTTTAGACTTAGAAGATATAAACTGATTCCTATTATTTGATAAATAATTAGTGTCAAATATTTTTGTATCTTTTAAGTAGAATACGCTCCATAAACGTATGTTAGATGTAAGATAATAGTTAAAGTAAGCATTGCATTAACTCTTGGATGCGTTTGAATCGATAATTCTGATAATCAGGTGCAGCTCGTGAGAACCAAAAACGTGACATTGAGTATTTTGAGTTACATTTCTATAATACTGCATACCTTTCATGTTAGCGTATGATGTTATAGTATAAAAAAGATCATCAGTTTCTTGAGTGCTTAGCACAGTCGAGTCCATACATATCGAGTGGGGGATTAACATCATATGAGATCATCGCAGGCTAGAAAATTGGTCTGTCACTGAATATGAGATGATTAACTGATGATAAGCAGAGGTCATAAGCCGACGAGTTTTCACATGTGCTTATTCCATTACAATTATGGCTAACATTTAAAAATTAATAAACTGGTGCAGATTCTTCATTGAACGCATTTAAATTTACATTTAAAAATGAAAACGATTTTGGAATAAAACATATATGTTATTATAGTAAAACACATCTTAATTGTTTCGTCGAAATTAAGCAAGTTTTTCATTCGATGATCTTTATATTCACAGATTAAAATTGTTTTAAAGATTTTGTAATAATATAATTTTTGTAATGAATACATGCTTTACCTATTTATACGCTTATTATCTTTACCTGAATTTCATTTTTAATTTATTAAGTATATTTAGTGAAGAGACAAAATATTGAGTGAACGTGAATATTATTTTTATAATAGAAGCATCTGCATGGAGTACGAGGACTCATCGCGAGAGACCCAGTCTAACCACACAATCTATCATACTTCTCCTTGAAACCATTGATGGACAAAGCACTCACAACTGACTGTGGCAAATCATTCCAATCATTCCCAACTCCCCAAGCAGAAAATCTAGTCCTCACACCCCTACTCACCACATATTTATTCAACTTCCAGGGATGAACCCTTGTTCTGGCCCCTTTAGCCAAGTGCTGAAACATTTCCCCTGCATCAATCCTATAAAACCCTTTAAGCGACTTAAATGCGTCTGTCATCATATCCCCTCATTTTCTCCTATCAACCAACTTCTGCAATCCACGCACCCTCAATCTATCCTCATAGGGAAAATTCCTCAGATTGCTCGCCTCTGAATCTTCTCCATCGCTTTCTCATCCATAAGAAACGCAAGAGACCACACCTGAACACAGTAATCCAGATGTGGGCGTAATCAAGGCCTTATAAAGAGGAATAACCTCCTTATCTCTACTTGTATGCTCTTCAATCCACGTAATCTTATGAGCTACCTTATAAATATGCCATCTAAATTTTAACTTTTTTCCCACACTCCTAAATCTTTAGCTTCATCTACTTCCTGGAGTAAAGTTCCAGGAATGCAGTACAACTTGTAATCTATTTATCACAAAATGTATAACTTTACATGTCTCCGCATTGAACTGTCTATGTCATCAAAATGCATAACTGTACATGTCTCCATATGTCTCCCATTATCCGTTTGCCCATACTGACATTATTTAAACCGTCCTGCAAGCTCTGAATATAATTTTTAATAATTCTGAATGTAGGCTTTTCATGCAACGATCCACCATTTTCGATGAGTCATTTCTAAGCGAATTTTATCATCGATAAAATAAGAAAACCTTGTTTTCTTATTTTATAGATGATAAATAGATTTTCTTATTTTCAAGCAAAAAATAGTTCTCATTCGGATCGTCCATTAAACCTATGGGTCATAAATCGTTGGGAAATATAATCTTAACTACTGTTTATTTAGAAAAGTAATTAAAGAATTAGTCTGTGAGTTTATACGTGTGTTAGCATTTTATAAGTTGCTCACAACGATCAACGCCTTGGAATAACAGAACTGCAACTACGTAGAATATTTTCTCCGGTTTTTTCGCTTTACTAAATACTTTTAAATAACATATCATCTCGCCTGTCTGATGTTTTCTGTCCGCTACATATAAATCCGATGTCCCCACTTCTCTGGCTACATTGATTTCGCTTGCTGCTTGTTCCCTTTCAGGTTAGCTGAAAACTGTAGTTCATGCCTGGCCATATAACTCCTGTTACACTCTGTGCTTGATTAAGTGGAAAGAAACGAGCAGTTACTTTCTAGAGATCCCAAGACGTCTGCACAATAAAAGGGACAGAGAATACTTATGTTCCAGAGAATATGTCAAACATAGATGAATGGAAGTTTTCTTATTACTCCTGTAAGATAACATTGATTTGGCAATCTGGCGACCTCCATTTCGACAGTTTTATGACTGCCATTTCTACATGTGGTAAATCATCCCCATAAAAGTACAGAATATGACGCCATTCAGAGTCGCACTCATATCCATCCATTCGCTAAGTTTTCGTATCGCTCAGAAAACTTTTGACTTAAAATGAATCCCCCCCCCCAAAAAAAAAGTGTGTTTTTGCATCAATAACTTCTGATGCAAGTTTATAAACGGTATGTTGCGCCAGATTCATCCATTGAAACCGAGTTAAATAATACATGAGTTCGATATGTTTCCTATTTTTAATTTGAATCGCTTCGTCGATTTTAATGTGGACACTCAGATTCACTTGCTTCAAGTGTTTGTACTAAAAGAACATTCAGAAAGTAGGGAGTGTCCTACAGATCGATTCCGTATGTAATATTTAATTCCTTATAGAAACAATAATAGCATCAAATATAGATGTAGTGTATGTTAAGTTGGATAACATCAGTGGATAGAATTTTGGTATTCGGATTTTTTGATAATAAAGAAAACGAACTAATCCGTTGAGCAAATTTAAATAAATACACTTAATATCTGGTATTACCAATATCATCACTTCACGCGAGAAGGCAAAATAGTTTGGTTGTCCTGGCAACGGGAAACGTGAAAAACGATATTAAACGCATCAGATAAGATCGGCTTGCAATATGGCAACGTTGCCGATCTTTCAAAGGTTCGCTACTGAAGTATTAATTAAAATGATAAATTTCATAGAATACCGTAAACAACCTTATATCCGTTTAATTTGAATTTTACGTATTTGCCTTCTCCTTTCTTGCAACTAATGCAACACAGATTGACACTTTTGTAAAGATTTCTTATATCAAGGGGATTCATACTCGTGACAAGCATGTCAGTACCACTTACTGCACTGATATGCAATGCATTCGTTCAAGTTCTTTTGGGAACATTTAAAACTACATCAACAAATGTATAGGATTTTAAAGAAAAGTTCGATAATTCGGTAAACGTTACAGATTTCGGTCTGACGTGATTTAGTGGTTTCAGAAGGATTACAGCTGTCACGGGAGAGAAAAGAAAATCAAAGCCGTCACGACACTGCTTCTGCAAACAAACTCATGTTAAATAATACAACTGCTTTATTTTCTGCACGCTATTCTCCAAAGACCGGGCGAGCACTTGCTGCACGCAGCGTTACAGATAACTTCAAAGATAACTTATATGCCAGAAACAAACATTTCATGTAAACTGGACGCTTACTATAAACTAATTCCACTCTGCATGTCTCAATCTGGTTATGGTGGGAGAGCTATAAATGAATCGCTCGGAAAACATCAGGATGCCAATCTTCATACGGAACAAGTCACTCTGAATTCCCATAATACGAGAACAGACTTCTAAAGAAATTCGAAGATAAAAGATAAACAACCAGAGCGATGCGGAAATAGAAAGCTTCGACAAATTATTTCATCAGTGCAAGAAACAGGAAAGTAAAAATCCTAAAATGTACTAAAATGATTTGTGCCCTTTATAAACGTTTATATTCTTTAAATCCATGAGGTTTGAATTTATATTTCTATCCACTGGGAACAGGAGAATAAAATCCCAGTTTATCAGTTTATCGAATGCTTTTACTTGCTTAGAAAGTATTATCTTTGGGGATTTTCGTAAACTGAAGTTCATGGCACAGCGAGAAGTAATACTAACTACAATAGTTATTAACGATTTATATCGTCGAGGTAAATAATAAGATCTGGTGGAGACGACTGTAAAATAAAATCTTTGGATATTCCAGTTTCTCTCTCAATCTATCACTCTCTAGCAAAAATAGGGATGTTGTGATCTGTAGTAATAGCGACACTAGTCTGATTAGTACCTTCACTCTGGGGTTGCGTGGAATTATTATAATCACACTTATAAAAGGTTACAAATCTACAGTACATTCGTAGTTGCAGTAAGGGTTAAATAATATTTCTTCAGGACCAAACACTGCACCGTGGTATACATAGGATTGTGGTTCAGTACCTTGCGATGAACATCATCTGTAACCTTAGACTTTCTACAAGCATCCATCCATAGGGGTTCCGAATCCCCGCCTCTTTTTGGCCGGAAACAGGAGACTCACACCATTCAACGGGCCAAGCCGTAATGTGATCTAATTTATGGAATATGCCACTCAATCAGTGAGTACACGTAATACATGAAATGTGTTTTAAACATCACATAAGCACACAATATTGTAAAGAGAGAATACGAAGTTAGTTTGGTTAAACAAAACAAGCAACTGCATATGAGAATTTATATATGAAGACAATATCTAATCCAAAGGTTTTATAAATAGTGTTATCATAAATAATGCAACGATTCAATGAACTTGTGACATAATGTCAATACTGAGGAATAGACCTGATTTTTAAAGACTGGAAACTCAGAATAAATTGGGTTCAGAATAGAAGAGAACTGTAATGAGTTGGATAACTTTAGGCTTAAAGGCAACTGAAAATCGTAATACGCGAAGAAAGAGTATTGAAATCTAAGAGAGGAATGCAATAATACATAAAGGTGGTAAAAAGAACAAGTTCTGCTTTCAGGGAATACGAAGAATGGACTATTGAAATCCTATTTTCCAATGACTAACGAAGGATTTTGCTCTGCTATTTAGAAGCGTAATTACGGTCGATATGCTGTACTATCGGATGAGATAGTACGATACAAAGGAGAGAATCAGACAGAAGAAAAAATATTTTATTAAACTTCAGATACAATAAAAATAGAAGAAATTAATGGAAAACTGGATATAATTTTAAATGTGTTCGCTTGCTTAACAGTGTATTTATTCGCTTTGCAGTCAGTCCAATTATAGTTAATTTTAATTCATTTTAACGGTACGATTATCTTTATAAAAATATTAAGCCCATCGCTATTAATCCAAAATTATTCTCATCTAGGTTTTTATCATTATTTTTTTTATTATCATTAACAAGATATTGTATATTTATTCACAGTGAATTATCCAGTTCTCCAAAAAGAGTGAAGGAGAATGTTATCGAAGAAAGATAGGATGGAAATTTCATTCAACAAAAACGGAGATTGATACTTATATATATATATATATATACACATATATATATATACACAGAATGTCTTAGAAATGTGTACGCATTTCATTTCAGGTGTTCACTGTAAATAAAGAGAATCGCTTGTGGAAATAAAAGTGCGTGATTCGCCATTATTTCGCATGTCCACAATGTTAGGCACAACAACATTTAGGCATGACAGGAACGTAGGAGATTTGGGCAAGTGTTAATGAGTAAATGCAAAGGACCGTTCGTTTTAATGCTTCAGTTCATGTAGTTTAGTAGGCATAGTTTTTAATTTACTTCTCTACCATTTCTGAATGTTATATATTATTACAAAACTGCCTTGTTCCCTAAGAATGCGCAGGGCTGGGCTTTCTGGTGGGTGTGATTCCTAAGTAACACATCCTCTCCTTCCGAATAGGTATCAATTTTTATGTTTCTGACCACCCATGAAAATCTGAAAACCTATCATAAATACCGTCAGCGAGCTAAGGATTAAGTAATCAAGAAAACCCTCATTTTCTTTTCAAACATACTACTATTTAAATCCATCAAGTTACAATCCGTCTTCAATAAGCACACCTAT
The DNA here is from genome assembly GCF_054136105.1 of Typopeltis vanoorti. NCBI lineage: Eukaryota > Metazoa > Arthropoda > Arachnida > Uropygi > Thelyphonidae > Typopeltis > Typopeltis vanoorti. Next base: position 134,964,425 of record NC_143556.1, read on the forward strand.
TGTCTTCCGAAGGCGTTTGCTATCGCCCGTATCTCAGCAACATTTACATACATAGTCTGTAGGTCAAGAAGGCGGAGGAAGTACCAGTACTCGGCACTCGCGATCTTTTTCCAATGTCCAAGAATTGCACGTTGAAAACACATATTTCTATGCTACATAAGTATGTAAGTTATCAATTTCTTTATTTTATTTTCTTTATTTTTATATAGTACATGGCGTACTGGAATGTGTAAGTATTTCTTGAAGTTTTGTTAAAACATTTCTCTCCCGTATTGGTTTTCTACAATAACTCTAGTACTAAGTAACAAGTTTGAGTATGTTACATGTAAATATGATTCCTGTGTATTGGCATGTGTATACACACGCACTTTAAAAAATTTCTTAAAACGTTTCGAGTTTGTTTAGGGTATGAAATGAATTCGGATTGCAGTTGGGAAAAAAAAGAAAGAAAAATAAGCTTTAAAAAATTGAATCATTATTGTCTGCACTATGAACATTGTTTGAAGTGATTAGTCGTATCATTGCCACTAATCTTTCAGATACATTTCTGCTCTTCTCTTCTAAAATACCTCCTGATGTTTTAAATGAATCGTTTATGTTGTTTTCTACTTATGTCAGTGAAGAAAATATTAACCTAATCTAATAATCACTTCCTTCTTTTTGAGTACGTCAGAAGAGGCTGAACATTGAAGATTAACTTTTGCTGTGGCATAGTTCTCTCTGTTCCTGTTGAGCAAGTTTGGTACGCGACTGGCACAAACACATAAATCAACATTTTAATTAGGTTAAGTAATATTTTATTAGCATGAATGAACGCAAAATTAATCTTCGTAGTTATTTTTATGCGGTAAGAATGGTTGAGTAAACATCGGTCAGCTATATTTAATCAGGTTTTTTATTTGTCTAATTATATCTCTGTAACACTTAACAAGAGGCAGCAAGTGTGGAATAAACATCGGTGGCGAACCTAATGTAATCAGACAACGCGACTGAGAATAAAAGGAAGGTAATGACGCCTTTTGGAAATGCAGTCATTCGACATCCATTCAGTAATACTTTTTTATCATCAAAATGTCTACATTCCATACTTCAGAGAATTTCAGTGAACGATCTATTTACCTTTTCATTTTCATCTCTTACATCCCAGAGTGGTTTTTTGTGTGTGTTCCGCCACTAAGTTGTCATGTACGTGTGACACGCCTCATTTACTAAAAGTGTGGTTACAAAGCCGAATGGTCGATCAACACCAAACACAGCACTCCTAAGAAATGAAATGGTCATACCATTTTCCTTGCAATCTTGACTGTTTCTTTTGAATAGAGCACAGATTAAAGTAAGATGGAAAAGATTAACTAGAATGATGACATTCTTTTATACCCTTCTGTGCGTAATGTAGTGTGACAAATGACTCTGCTGAACTGCCAGTTCTGTATATGCGCGTTTCGATGAGAGTACGAAGAAGAATTTTAGCTTAATATCTACTTACGCTCACTAAAAACGATGCGAAGATGATGGACGTGGTTATATGCTGATCAAAATTCCAACGAACGTTGATTTATTCTTTTGAGAGAGAAAATAGTTCGAAAATACTGAAAGAACTTGAAGCCCTAGCATCTGGAACCTTCGAACTGATTTGTTGTTTTCAGGTATTTCAACTGGTATGACGAACGGTCACAAAATACAATAATGTTGATTCGAAAGCCAAACTAATTTGATACCAATCGCGTCATTCGTTATATGTAAACATCGAATACATGAGTCTTCTTGAATTAATTTATTTTAAATTAATTTTTAATTATGTTAAGTACATTTATTTCTCAGATGGCGCTGGCAGAAGCAATAAGCATTCTATTTTCAGAGAAAAAAAAAAAAAATTCCAGAAAAACTCGTAAGCATTCTTCGCACGATCGCGTGTTATATTAAACATTTTTCGATAAGCTTTTGCGATCTTACAGTACTCCTTTGATACCCCAGTTTCTCCTTTGAGTCTTCCGATCCACTTTCTATCCGTCATTTGAAACAACTCACCAAAGGAATCGCTCGTAAAATAATTAAATCCTGATTTTAATCCTCGTGTCAAACAGTAATTGAGGTTCGGTTCATCATTTCTTCATTCAACATTCTGCAATGATTAAAAGTAAGTCATCACACATATGTAATTACCTTCGATTTCGATGCAGGCGTTTTTTTATTTTCTTAGTTTAAATTAGACTTTGAATAGTCAAGTAACAAAGAGAAAAGCAAATCAAATCCGTTCTTCCCAAAGAAGTTTCATTTCTAATAAACTAATTGCTTTGTAATGCATTTTATAATCTTTATATCAAGTTAACATCATTTTTACAGCAAAGTTTGAATATTTTTCTGTGAAAAGATTTTAGATAAATTAGTTTTAATTTGTCAAAAGTTTAAAAAGTGTAAGGTTGAAGGAACGACTGAATTTGTTAACGTAACATTTTAAAAAAAGCATTTTGAGAACACTACGAGAATGAAACTGAATCCGAATTAATAAAAGTCAAATAAAGCATCATAACAGTTTTTGCTTAAAATAAGTAAATTTGTAATATTCTAAATCCACAACACGTTACCTCATTCCATGCCACCTTCTCTGATTCATTTGTTTCTTGAATAGGTGTTAGAGAAATGAGATCTCTTGTTTATGCGTAAGGATAAACAGTGACAACTAAGTAAGATGAAACGAAGATAGTATTTAAGTGGATAAGAAGTTGCGACTTGAAAGAAAAGAAATCTTCCAGTAACAAAATAGGACCGTGATGTGAATTTTAATAAGCGGCCAGGTTGTGACCTGGCGATACGTACTTACGCGTAACTGTAAAAGAATAAGTGGCAGACGATATTACTTACATAGAGCGACTGGACTAAATTTTTACTGTTTTTACACTTTCATAACGTAATGAGCTTTAATAAATCTCGGGTCAGGTACTGGTTTTCTATGTTCATACAAAGTATATACTGTATGTGTAAAGCAACATTAAAACAATTATTACAGGGCTTCTGTAATAATTCAATGTTCACTTCAAATTCATTAATTGAAACACAAACAAGAATTAAACTTAAATACTTAAATCCTGTTTGTAGATTATGAAAAAGCTTTTATTAAAAACAAACTATTTAACATATTAGGTAAAAGTGAATGTTGAATTGTTTACGCAACTGATAAAAGAAACTGGTGACAGCTATTAAAATAACAGCATTAAAAAGATCGCTTCAGAATTCATAGGAGAAAAGAAAAAACAACAGGAGTAAAGAAAGCAAGTAGCATATGTAGTCTCGTTTCAAAATGTATGTTAACCATGAAAATTTAAAAAGATACTAAATACTTCAGGTTATAATCATATTTCCAACAAAATGCTATTACATGCGAATGATGGAATATGAATTTAATTCTTCATACAAGAAGACTACAGATAGCCATTTTCACAAGATGTTTAAGATATTCAGACACGTGTGTACTAGACTTAAAACTTTAGTAATATTGAGAAATTTAGTTGTGGAGAGTAGGAGAATCTAATCCAATTAGAATTGCAATTCTGCACTTTCGTAATGGATGGATCATCGTTGCAGTACTAAGATTCTGGCGATTCAATAGGACTTCAGCACTTTCTTTAGACAATCGTTCAGATTTGAAACCTGACATGCAAAATCATGTTATTTAAAAATGTTATTTAAAATCATAACATCAAACCTATGTTGGTTTAATCCGGACACTATTGAGATATAACGAACTGTATCTAACTCTGTTGTTTGTGGATAGGTTTTTCAACTGACTGACTTGTTTGACAGCAGTAGGATGAGTTACGAAACCATAGGAATTGGTAAACAAAGTGGCAAGCTTGTATTAACAGAGAACAATAGGTTAAGGAGGGTTTTGGTGTATTTGTATGTGAGGGAGTGAGTTCTAACCGTCTGAGAGCCGTATCAACATGTTAAGAAGATTCCTTTTTGCATATGGAATAGGAAATTCGATGTATTTCAGTAATGTAGCGAAAGAAAATCAATATTTCGAGTTTATTTGTGGTCATAAATAAACGTGAAATGTGAAAGTAAGTTTAATGTAAACCGATGTGGGAAGGGAGAACCAGCGTTACGCGGCTGCATTTATAAAATTGAAAACTACTGTTCTAGCCTTCTAAGCATCATAAAAACTTTCATGTATACGTAGAAGAATGAAATTATTTCATTCGTCTACGACTTTAGTCTGTTTCAATCAGCCTAGATTTTGTATGCGTCTTCTTACTGCCATCAAATAATTGTTTTGCTAACCTTTCTTCTCCCATTCTGTTTAAGTGAATTTATCATCCGAGATTATCTTTCAACTCAGTCATCCCCAAATGTATCACGACATCAACAGTTCATTCCTGATATCTCAATTTTTAATATTATTCTGTCATTGATGCCAGATAATATTTTCTCTCATATCTGTTGTGGGTAATCTGTGATCAACGGCATTTTAATCTTCTGATTAAAATGATGTAAGTTAATTTACATATCATATATAGATTACATATTACTCTATATAAAGTCTCACTTGAGCATATAATGTTATGAATTACTTTTCTTTTGGTACCATTGTCATATGCCATTTCCAAATCTACATAACTTAAATGTAGATCCTTTTTATATTCCTATGATTTCTAAACTGTTTGCCTTAAAGGGAAATTTGATCTTGACTACCTCTGTTTGGCATAAACCTAGCTCGTTTTCCAAAGTTTCTTTTCCACGATATTTCTTTCTTATTTCTCAAGTAGCCTTGCATAAATCTTATCTGGAACACTCAGTTGGAAAATTCTTCTGCAGTCCTCCCATTGAGTTTTTATTTCCCTTTTTTATAGATGAGAACTATGAGAGCTCTGCTCCAGTCATCCGGAATTCAGTCTTCAGCTTAAGCCTTCTGAATTATGCAGTGCTGCACTGTAAAACTTTTACACCTCTCCACAGTTTAACATTTCTGGTCGAATATCTACTCCAGCTGCCTTCCCACATTTCAGGTTTCTGATGGCTTTTTATCTTAAGTATTTACACATACCTCTGGCTGCATTCCTCTTGAATTGTTTTGCCATACTTCTGTCACTTCTTATTTTGTTTAAGTCTTTCGACGTAATTACTCCAGACATTTAGAATATCCTTATCTTGTTTTTTTATCACTTTTATCATATCGGGTCTTTTCAAAGTAGTGTTCCTTCCATTTTTAAACTTTCTCGATAGCCTCCAGAATATTTTGCTATATTCCTGACATTTATCTTCCATACTGTTACCAACATTTTCGTAAGACTTGTTTAGCTGCCATTTCACACTGCTTTACTTTCTTCAATTTTTCTCTGCATTCTCTCACAGTACACGCTGATTTCCTTGTAGGAAGTTTCGATTGTCTTATTCTCTGGTTTTCTCTAACTTTTTGAATCCTACGTGGAATTCTGATTTTTCTGTCCTTGCACATAACTTGACCACACGCCCTCTCCGACTGATTCAATCAATGTTTTCTCCGGGGTCTGCCACTTATTTTCTATATTTGTTTCTTGTTTTCAACTTTCATTGTTTTTTCTTGAATAATGAGTTTAGAATTCGCTTCTGGAATCTGTCATTTTGATTATTGTTAAACCTATCTTAAATATTTTTCTTTTTAATATAAAACTAATTTTATCCTCATCAAAACTAAAGGGTGAACCTTTTTATTTCGAATCTCCTGTATACTCATATCCCAAATCAGCCTGAAAATAATTCTGTCAACAATAGCAAGTCAACGAGCTTTCAATATTTATGTTATCTTCTCTTCATGTGAATGCGTTCGCATTTTATGATGGCACGTGATATTAGTGATGACGAGCAACTGTCGTGATCGGAAGTCCAGAAGGTAGTCACCATAATTTTATTATCTGTACTCTAAATTACGTGATTGTTTTTTTTTTTCGCAGTCATTTTAGCTCGTGCCTTCCTTTAATGTTGCTGGCGTTTTGCTTTTTCACACCACATCTTTGAGGGTCTTTATCTGCTGCTTCTTCCTTTGATTCATATGAGTTATTTTGATTTCTGTTCCATTAAGTGATACTTTATTGGCATGTTGCAACCATTGTTTCTATAATTAACTATTTTTGTAAGGTTGAGTCTTATAGTTGGCATAAAACTTGTTTCTTTGTCTTGTTAAGTGTATTCAGCTGTTCATTTCTTCTTATATTATTCTTCCTTCGTTCATGTTTTTATTATCTATTTTCATGGCTAACATTGCAAATCGATTATGATTGATCTTGAATTTATTCGTAGCTTAATGTTCTCATTAATGATGCTAATTATTTATGTAAATTTATGAAACTCATATTTGGCATCGGTTTCTTCGATGTAGCTGCTAATCACATCTTCAGGAGTCATCAGTATGTTTTTTTTTTCATTTATTTACCAACAGTTCATGTTTCTGAGGTGTGCATTACTGTTGAATACACATAGGAAGTCATCACCAGTGCTCTTTTGTTTCTGATTAACTTTCTTAGTATTTGCTTCATATTAAGAAAAGCTATTTGTATTGAACAGCATGAGTGATAAGAGATACTGGACATACATTTGTGTATGTATTTCTGGGTGGCATTTTATGGTTGTTGTTTAGGCTTTTATTCATCGTTTTATCTGTAATTATCGTTTTATTTTCGGTGTTTTAGTCCATATTATCAGCCCTGTTAGTTTATGAACTGAACTAACAGGGCTGATAGTTTATGAACTTGCAGGTCCTCTTCATTCTCAGTGATTGTCATCTGAATATCTTACGTTTCTTCCACCTAATGAGATTCCTCTTTTTATTTCAATTTTAATTCTCATTCTTTAGCGTGACCCTCCTTGCTGAGAAGATCTCAAACAGTAATAGTGATAATATATATCCCCTCTCCTACCCCCTTTTCTGTAACAATGCATTGTGAAAGCGTTTCTTTTTTATTGCAAACTGTTGAGTCCTGTATATGTATGTATTATCATTTGAACTTGGAGTCCAACAAATATTTTCTAAGATTCTTCTAAGTATATCGCAAGGAACAGTCTAAAATGCTAATTTCAAAATTTAGGAAGCAGAGCCAGACCCCATTTTGTTAATCACGTGCATTTCATTATGAAGTTTAATATTGCATCGCTTGCGGTTTTTCTGACTTCTGAATTCAGATGCATTTTTCTTCAGATATTACTTTCTTTATCCTATTTTGATATCCATCCGCTATTATTCTGAGAAATAATTTAGGCAATTCTCATTAAGTTAAGCTAAATATTCTGTAATCAGTACATCTCAGTGAATCATTTTTGGTATGGGAATTATTATTGAGTTTGGTCCAGATCTCATTATTACTACTGCTTTCTTTTTCTTTCATGTTTAAGTACACTTTTATTTTCTTTAGTTAGAATATTGAAGATTCATCTATTTCGATTTGGTTTAAGATCTTCCCTGCTGCCTTGAGTACGTCTTTAATATATTTCTGTCCACATTCTAACCATTGCTTAATATGTCATTAAGTGTATTAGAAAGGATTAGAAAACACGGCATCATTTTCTGCAATTTTGGATACATTAATGGCTGTATTGTTATATTATTTTCATATACGGTATATTTCCCATTGTTTTCATTAACTGTAAATGTGATTCAGTTTTAATTAATGCTTCAAATACGTTATTTCCTTTTTTACTGGAATGATAAGTTTCTCATACTCTATGCATGCAATATGAGTATTCACGTTGAACGCTTTGCTTTTCAATTAACTCTTTTAGAGTGAAAACTAAATCAATACATGAGCAACACTTTCTAAATATAATATTTAATATCGTATATATTTTGTATCCACACTTTAGTAGACTTACTGTATAACATCCGACTTGAAACCCATTGAAGTGCAATCTGTAAACCTTAAACCAAGTCCATCTTCGTTCTATATATTCACGTACGCACTTTGCCTCGTAGAGCTCAGTTAACTTGCTATTCATTATCTATACCATCATTTTTACTCGCAGTTATCGTATCGTATCTACGCAACATGGTAACTACTTTCCCATTAGTTTTCGTTTCCTCAACAATTCGTTTTTTCATCTTTCTGGTCATCTGGGTTTGCAGCTACCGTTTTTTGAAAGGCAAACATATGCGAGTATTTGTGTCGGTATGCCACCTGGAAGATATATTTTATATTTCAATTTATCACTGTTTTAATAAAGTCTCTTCAAATGTCTTTGGTAAGGGGAAACATTTTAAAACAACGAGGTGCACTACATACTAGTTTTAATGTGCATTATGTATAGCTATTTCAGAGATATTAACATTCTCAATAACTGCATAATCATTCGTGTCTAAATGTAAACTTGGATTAATTCTGGACATATATTATTAGGAGGTGTTTGTTGTTTAATTTCCTACATGTAATCCTATGTAATAAATATATTTAAGGTCCCTGGCTTCTCAGATTATTTATGTGCATTGTAATGTCTAAAAGGAATTTGCGATTTTAAATTATTAAACACGCCGAAATGAAGTATTTGCAGTCCATTTTTATTTTCGTGTGATTTATTATTGTGCACGCTGTCTTTAATTGGTTTTTACCTATTCTTTCACTGATATCACTTTAAAGTAAGTATGAAGTCATCTTTATTATGTTATTAATTATTTGTTGAAGCTTTTCATAAAATCCCTTGGATTATTCTTTATTTTCGTTTTTAAAATAAATACTGAATACTGTAGTGTTTCTTCTGTGTACTTTTAATCTTGTTTCTACTATTCCTTCTTTCCAGTGTTTATCTCCACTTGATTTACGTAATTGTTTTGCACGAAATACCCGTATGTCATGGTTTTTAAAGTGATTATATATATCCTTTCTGAATTAGCAGCTCGGTAACAAAGATCTTGCAAATTAACTGTACAAATTACAATCGTTGTACTTCGTTAAATTTTTCGTATATTGAAAATCACATTTTGATAATCCAAGTAGAAGTTTTGTAAATAAAACGTGATGATATTCTAGATTTTTTTCCAGTCAGATATTAGTAGTAATAGACAATTTTCTCTTAGTGTTCAATTTTTGACATCCTTTTAATTTTAAAAAGATGTCAAAAATTATTCCTATGTTTATACTAACTGTATCCATTATATATATATATATATATATATATATATCATCTCCAACAGAGAAGGTGTAAATTGTTTCTTAAATTCAAAGTGCAAAACAATATGGGGGAACTCTTGGAGCGCGAATTATATAAAAGGTAATTCAACGCAGTTCTCACAAAAAGCGGCAGATTCTAAGGAATTAAATAAACATAAGACAACCAATATTTGCAAACGAGGATGAAGAAAATATAATTGGGAAAAATAAAAAATTGCTCTTTTTAAAAATACCAAGATTAGATGTAATCTTAGATACATGCACGTAAAACTAATATATCTAAGAATAAAACGCGATAACTTCAGATAATGGACTTTGCATAGACAGACAAAAGGGATCGAAAAAATTAATCATAAACAAGGCATCTTGCCAATACGTCTTTTTGCATAATATTATAAGAACAGTTACAAAAAAGACAGAAAAAAAAGCAATTCGTTCAAACCAATTCCGGTGAAAATAAATAGTAATCTATGAAAATGAGCTATCCCACGTGTGATTGGACGGTGATATGGTGGATAACAAAGGGATGGTGCAGTTTATAGATAGATATCGGCAATGCAACAAAACGAACTCCGAAGTTTAATAGAACTCGTTCGTAATAAATCAAATGGGGGGGAGGGGGGAATGTACAACTTGATGAAATGCAAACTGAATTCGGAAAAATGTAGTGTGGGAGATGTTGCTTTAGCAGAATAAATTACTTCATCATATTCCGGTGAAGCATGAACCTCAGAAATAATGGGCTCTGATCTAAGACCGATCAAAATTGAGAATAATAATGTTAGTTATGCCAGTCAGATATGACTCTATTCCAAACAAAGTAACAAAATAAAGTGAACAGATGGAAAAATGAGTTTTTAGAATGAAAAATCCATTTGGCCCATTGGATTGAATCGGTTTACTTGGAATACTCAAGAAAATGAGAACTGGATTATTGTAATATAAATTAATTGGCTAATTCCATGTGATCAGCACACATAAATTTATCCTGAACAGCTGATTAAAAATATGGAACCAATGGAATATCAATAAATCAATATAAATTATGTTTAATGCATATGAGACGACTAAACATGAAATGCTAGAAGTAAATAAAATATTCATGAAACAAACGGAACATTATTGGACTTGCATCCATCTTGAAAAACAATGATTATAAAGAGGAATGATTTGAGATCCTAAGACCGTGTGTTTCTCAATAACATTCCTGTACGGCTCAGAATTCATTATCTCAACACTGAATCTGGGAGTCGCATTTAGTCTTTGTGGCAGAAGAGTCTTGGGAGCTACGACTTTTCTTGCATGCTTTCTCCTGTATATAAATAATCTTCTCACTCTCTCGGACCTTAAATCATATTGAGGGTTTTGCCAATGAGAGTGCACCCCACTCCTCGTGCTAATTTGGATCGCCACTGTTACACAATCGCAAAAACAGCGCGACTGTATTCTTCGATTTGAAAGACATGGATTCAAATCTTTCTCAGGACGGTATAAGGTGAGTTATCCGGTCCCACCAACCGGTGCGGACAGATTGGTTTTCCATTCCATAAAGCAAACCGGCCAGAATAACACGCAGGATTAAAAGTCATAATACATATACTTTGTTGCTTCGGTCATAATTCAAACCAACCCAATCCTATTCATTTGAAAAATCTTGCAGTGCCAATCATTCAAGGTTCACTTTTACAACCAGGACTTCAATCACTAGAAGATCTCGATTCATTCTTCAGGACAAACGTTCACAGTGTAGGGAGGCTGTAAAGAAGAAATTATTAGAAAACACCGTGAAGCATTAAAAGGAGACATGCCAATGTGGCTTAGAAGAAAAATATTTGACAGTTGTTTTCTTCATGGAGTGTCATATGGAAATGAAACGTGAATTTCGACTTAAAATTGACCAGCAAAAATCATCACTTAATATACTTGATAATATTCAAAGATATGCTTGATATGCTACGAGAAGTAACACTCAAACCTTGATATCTCACTGGTGTCCTAGCGATGGAAAGAGAACTGCAAAAAGACCAAAGAGACAATGGGAGGAGGATGATAATAAAGAGAAGGCTGAACTTAGTGGCATAGAAAATCTCAATGTAGGATGGAATGGAGGACGTTGGGGAGGCATTCGTCCGGCAGTTAAGAAAAACCGGCTGCTGCTGATGTTTTGGACGCCTGAAACTGCTGTGGAGGCAAGTGTAATTATATCTGTTAAATTGATCTCGTTTGCCTGTTTTGCAGATAAAAAAAAAAAAAAACAGAGTTCACCGCAGGGAAAACTTTCACCACTGCATGGGGCTTTTACTGCTTTGTTGTGGTAAGATTTACACAAATAAATTCTGTTGAAACGAGCACTGCGGAATAAACATCTCTTTGTGAATCGGTGATGTCGCAAATGGAGGTTTTCCGCTGCATGGGAGTTGAACAGCTTAAACTAGAACCGCAATATTACTGCCAAAAATAATATGTACCGGATATCTGCTCATTGAAATTAAGAATTACACTATGCCATATTTAAGGCATTCGTTTGTTATGTACTCTTCTTGTAGACAGTAAGCTTGGAATCGGGTAAAAAATATGGAACCGTTCTTGATATCATATGAGAACGTCAGGTAGTCACATAAATGAAAGATGTGATAATTTAAGGCAGTTTGTACTTCATCGGCCACCCTCTCAAAATATCAAAACATTCTCTCCCTTCCTCTCACAAGCTTCGTTCACTGTAGACAATAATGCATCGTATATGTTTAAATAGTAAGAGAAATCGGTGACTAAATTTTTTATTCAATATTTTAACAACTTTTAAAATATCTTTAGGTGGGCTATATTTTTAATCTAGAATTAAATCATTCCGTCCCCTCTCCCGAAATGGCTCGACTTCTTTCTGGTCTTCATTACCATAAAAGAGATGCGATAACAGTTAATCATTTCCTCCTATCCTTTCAAACTTGTGATCAATGCCAAATAGCAGAAATATTTAAAAACTAAAACATAACCGACAGAAAGAAATTAATAGTTAATTGAACCATTACTGCAGACGCAAACAATAAAACATTAAGAGTAATTACTTCAGTAAGAAGTAACAAATAACTTCTACAGAATCTTCCAATAACTTTCAGATATGCTTCTGTTCATTCTTCCCATTTTAAGGAATTTCTACCCTGTGGGATATTCCCAATTGTTTTTACAGTCTCTAATTTGCATATCATATTTCGATAATTTACTTCGATGTGTTATTAGGTAGTGATTAATAGCTACATTTGTACTGTAGTGTATATTTTGATCAGTTTTTGAATGCTCCGTCGTGCATCCGATCTATAGTGGATATATTAGGTCACTGATTGATGGTGAAACGAATGAGAACATTCGTCGACAAAGGGTGAGAGAAGAACAGCCATGCGCCGTCATATAAAAAGGAACTGGTGCCGGTCAAGACTTGCAAGCGTTCTCATTTTTGAGAGCGAAGTAAAAAAAAAAAACAAAAAAAAAAACGCAAAATAAATGCTGGCTGAATAACATAAAACGTTATTGAGGACTACATGGAAAGGGTCATCTCTTTAATTTTCTAAGGTCAAGTAAAATACGTGGAGAAAGAGAAGATTGCAATTACACGATACTAACATTAGTATCCTGTAATCCCAATTTAACTTTCGTTGAACTAACTTCCAGTATTCGTTCCTTCTTTAATCGTTTGAGTTTTGGGTTGTCATTCAAGGGATGAAAATTATTCCATTTACAGATTATAAAAAATATATACTGAAGATAAATCTCGGGTATGATCATCACAACAGTGATTGATATTTAGCAATAACACAAAAAAGAGGTTTATTTAGGAATATATTCTCAAGACCAACACTGTGCTAGCTGAGATCTAAAGAATTTTATCTAAAGGCAATTGCTGTTGAATTTTTTTCGTAGTCTTAAACGAATGCAATTCATAATTCGTTTAAAGAAATGCGCATTGCCATCAATAAACGAGTCCAGACAGAATTATTTCACTTATAATTACTTTGGTGTGAAGCAACGAAAATTAAAAAAAAAAGAAAACAATTTTGCTTATTCGGGATAATTACTATTTGCAGTTCTAATAATTTCCCAACACCACGTTTATAGAAAATCTTAAATGATGAGGTGGATTAAGCTGAAATGAATATTAGGCAAGCACGGCGTTTTAGGTCATCGTATCGATTATTATTATAATACACTGATGGGTGTTATTATGAGAGAAAGAAAATGATTTATTTGTTGAATATGTTTGAATTTATACCATGCTATCATTCTGCGGCAATGCAGTAAACAGTACAACTTCGTTAATGTCAGGCAGTGGGAAGATGAAATTATCTGAAATAATTGCGGGAGGTGGGGAAATGTGCGTGCTGTTAAGAAGTGTAATCTATGAATCTGGGCCTTCCTTATTATGAGGGATGTGCACGCATTTCTCTTTAGAAATATGGTACCACCAGGTGACGAAATTTTCAGTCACTTTGATAAATGGCAACACTTTATGTAATTTTTATTGCTTTTGATATAATATTGCTGGATTTTTCAAACAAAAATTAATTAAAACACGACGTTAAGGCCACCATTATCTAAATAAGATCCAATCCCCATTTAAGCTTATTCAGGATTAGTGTATGTACATTAGTCTACGTAACTAAATGGATTCCCAGGTTTTCCAGAAACACCTGTTTTCATACCGCAAAATAGCTCGAAAAACATTTATATGTAATCGATCCAAATGCACTTAGATAAAATACACTGGCCTAATAGTCTTAGTTGCCCCTACCGCCATTCCCAACAGACATAGCTAATCTTAATCGCAGCAGCGATATTTTTCAGATCTATTCATTCGACGAACGATAGTCATAGAAAGTTTTATATAAAAAAAAGGAACAAAAAGCGTCATAGTTTAAGAGAGCTGAATCCAAAAAGAAGCTTAGGATTTAACGTAAGTCTGAGATATTAACTTCTGAGATAAGAGGATATTAGACAGTCAATTATGGAACGTTTATTGGTCTGTAATAAACTACTACAATCACAATATAGAGATTCACTCCGTTTGCATCTTCCATGTTCTGTCGGTTACGTGTGGACCATAGATGTCAAAACATGTCACTGTTCCTGGATCAGAAATAATGACATAATCAGAAATGTATTCCTGCAAGTAGTTTTCAGAGCACCGTTAAAATTCTCAAGGGACATTTGCACACCACTTTCAGTAATAACAAAATGATCTGTTTTAAGCCAAAGTTAGATTACTTTTATTGCTCCAGAGACAAAGCTCATAGATTAGTTGAGATGACCAAAAACTGACACATTGTGAACGTTGCCACATTGAGTCCCACCATCCTGTTGTGGAATACAACAGTAGCAAAGCTGTTGTGTATAGCTTGCTGTCGTCTTCATCCCAAATAGAGAAGAGTGTTAGTTTCTGATTGATATTTTTCTGAGTATTAAGCCAACAGCAGTCGTCAAATGTTCTTTGAAGGTCGAGAACCTGCTTTCAGCTAGATATTCTATAGTATTTTGCTAAGCTTTTTGTAAAGTATACTTTAGCAGTATTTACAGACAAAAAATGCTGTTGTTGGTGATGATGGGCGGTAGATGGCGTTGATGGTAGTAGTGTTGTAGTTGGAGAATTAATAGTTCAAGTATCTAGACGTCGCACCTTCTCTTAGAATTGTTAATAATACAAGCAATTTTAAGAGAAGGTGCAACTTCTAGGAATGTCAGGGTCAAACCTTCTTTGTAGACAATGTCGTAATCTGCTGAAATATTAAAAAAAGAACTTGACTAACTTCTAATTATCAAAACAATTTTCGGTACCATTTTCATTTTACGATTAACACCAGAAAAAACTATTTAAGACGTACACAAATGTTCCTTGCTAGACACAGGATTATTGTTGATATAATAATGTGTGATGGGATGTTTTCGATTATGCCAAAGTAATCTTAGGATTATTTTGCCATAATCGAAAATATCCCATGAGGGGAGTGTCTATTGTTTATGCGTATATTTCTCAACAAGGATTTTTCTTTTGACGATGAAAAACCGGAGTATTTCCTTTCATAGTTCATTATTAGTCTACAGACTCCTTTTTGTTTTAGCAATGTATGCGTATTGCTTAAATTCTCTTACTGTTTCTAAAATTCTTGATTTTTTTTTCTGTTCATTTTCCCCAAAGACAGGTCGGAACTCCGTACATTTCGAGTAATTCTGGTTTCAATAATCTTTAAATCCATAATCTTACTTACCATAGAATTACGATTCTGTTTGACTGTTCTCCTTGAAGCCAAAGTAATATTCCGCCATAACTTACGTTCCGGTTGACTTTTCCTTCCATGGGTTACTGATATTACATGCGTGGATAAATGTTACAACCATGGTTGAGATGTTAGCCAAAAGTGCTTTCTGTAATATTTCTGCTTTGTTGACAATGCGCAGGTCTTTGATGTATTATGCAATGTTTGCTCTGTTCCCTGTGCTCAGTTCCATTAGACCGGTGTAAGTAGTAATTGTTTTGCAGCCAGACCCGTGTTCATTTTATCATTGACAAGAGAATAATAAAGCACATTATGAACTCAGAACACGGCGCGCATGGTAAGAAGTCAATATTTCATCATCATCCCTTGCTGGTTGTTTTCTGTCGCTGACATCGAAAAGCTGTTCTATCTGCTTGGTAAAAGAGACGCAGCATTCGCTTCTTGTTCGCTGCGTTCAGCACCTGCTAATCAGTGTTTACTTGCAGTCTCTGTTGCTCAAATTCCCTTAGTTACAAACTTAGTAAAGTTATTAAATGCCTGAGTTTTCCAACAGCATCTGTAGCGACTACAATTTTTAGCTCTGCCGGAAATGTTCATTTGTTTGCGCGTTGTTTAAATATGGGTTCTCTCGAAACACAGTTCTCTCCAGTTCAGTTGGTAACCTAGCAACGACGTTTGCGTCAAATGTAGTGCAAGTTGTTAAATGATAAAATGAAATTGTTATCTTCCTGTTTTATCTTCTCTTGTAATATGCTTGTCAATGCTGTTTGCTACAGTTTATAAGGCTGCAATTGTAATAAATGAATTTATTTCTCATAAGATTGTAAAAGTCTGGTATCGATCAAAGAAAACATCTTTATTACAACAAAATTAAACAGCACTCGGCTGAATTACAAGATTACTGTGTACGTAAAACAATACAAATAACTTTCTATGAAATCTGTATTTTACTTCACATCACATCTACTCAAAATTGTCGTCCTTGTTAGTGAAAAATCTCAGTTAGTCAGATTCAAAATGTCTTTTCAAACGTTTCAGATTAGCTGAATCCTTACAAGAAATTCAGATAAATAGCTTAACCTATCCAGAATCAATACCCGAGATGGATCATTATAATTTCGGAGCAGAGTAGATTACTCAGAACCGGCTCAGAGATTGATCGTTTGGTAGCATTAAAACGCTAGTAGTCTCTCACTTGCCAGCCTTTTCAACCTATCAGAATATGGAAGGTAAGTAGATCCAGTTATTTCGTATCGATAAACATAATTACATGATACTTGCTTTCTATTGGCCTTCCGATTATAAATTCACGCGTTTATTTTTATAACGTCGGTGACATTAACAAACGATATTTAACTTCCGAAATATTAGTAGCAAGGCGTGTGTAGCTCAGTGAAACTGAAACATGCATCCTATGTGCTAGGCTTCCCGAAGATAGATTTATTGTTCAAGTCTAGTCGCCGACTAGAGGAACTTTTCTAAGCCTTTCTCAGACCCGTTCCCGAGTTAGTCGATCTCTGGCACGAACAAGCGGGTTTTTCGTCCCGTAAACTCAAGAAAATCGACCGAAGAACCCACATTATTTCAGGCAGTAACACATCCTATTAGGGTTAGGTACCAAGAGATGGTAGCACTCGTTTGCCAGTTTTTTCATCGGTTGCCGCTAATAAATAGTGATAGACTTGGGCCTCTAATGGCTATCGGTGGAGATTGAACTCCGCTACTCAGTCTTCAAAAAGCTAGATAGGGTTAAAAGTCCTCGCCTACCTCCTATAAGAGAATAAAAGGAGGTAGCTTATTATTACTTATTTAATATTAGTAGTGTCGCTACCAGTCATCGAATATGAGTGTGATCTGTCCCCGATCTCGATCATTGCTGAGGATAGCCTATCCTTCGCAATATCGTATGTATTAGCGAATGAAGGGCATCACGAACATCCATGTCAAAGGCGGGATTAGCATCCCCAGTCCTTTGGCTGGAGAGCGGATACGCTCACCACTCGGCCAATCAGGCCAGCTTAAATAATTCATTAATAACCTTATTCAAGAAATGTTATTTTTATGCAGAGTCAATCAGTGAATTCAGATTCTTAAAAACTGAAATAGTTCAAATATATAAAATATTAACATCAGGTATCCAAGGGAACAGAAAAAAAAAAAAAGGAATACCGCATCTCCACTGCATAGAGTACAATATAAAAACATATCACTCCTTTCCCATAGGCCGTCAGCAGTTCTACAGCATACTCGAATATCTGAGTTGTGGGTTTTTTGGTTTGAAAGCTGAGTCAGCCATTCTCAAGTAGGAGAGATTCTTATATACAAACGATCGACAAGATAACTGAAATTTGGTTTTATTGGTCCGAATTTGATACAAACTAATAATCGACTAGTTTGGCCACGTTAATTAGTGGCTTCTTCTGGGTTTCATGAACACACAAATATAAACTTAAAACAACAAGCTTTGATTATGAATCAATATGAATTATACCCTTATTGGGTATAAGTTTTTTTTCACTTTTGTATTGATTCATAATCAAATCTTGTTTTAAGTTTATATTTATATGTTCATCAAACCCAGAAGAAGCCACTAGTTAACGTGGCGAAACTAGTCGGTTACTAGTTGTATCCAATTCCAACCAATAAAACCCAAGTTCAGTTATCTTATTTAAATACTTTTGTGGTCGAAAATAACATACTGATCAAAAACCATCAAGAAACAAAGCAACTCACTAGCATAATGCATTCGCCTCATATATTTAATTACTTTGATATATAATCCCGTCTTTATTAACAAACCAAAACAATCTTAGCTACCTGTACTTCTGAATCTCACTTCAAGAGAAAGTCTTTGAAAAAGCTTTTGTTTATTCTTTGTGAAGTATACATCTGTCATTCTGCAACAAATTTCTGGATAGATGGTTTTTCAGAATTCTTCTGTCTTCGTTTTGTGTACTTCGTAGCGATTTGTTGATGATTATGTTCCTTCCATATTTATTGTATGTTATTTAGCAGACTCCGTTTAAATAAATTTAGTTCATGTTTGGTTAACAGGAATTATATCATTAACTGTGTCTGAATGACAAGGTCAGGAAGAAATCACATACTTGACATTTCACACTTGACAATCACATACTTGACGCGTTTAAATTAGTCGTAACGAAGAATTGGACTTCAGGGTAGCAAGATTACTATCCAACATCAGTTAAATTTGTAAACGTCTATTAATGCTTATGACGTTGTCAACATTTACTAAATCTAAATATAAAGGCAATTTATTAGCTACTGATTTGTTTTCGTTTAGCATTATCCTCCAAACAATGAAGGCTATCGAGCCAGTATATGTCTTTTACTGGCGTGAGTTCTTCTGACAGTTTCGCCTGTTTTGCAGAGAAAAACCCGAGTTCTTTTCTGCAAAACAGGCAGAATTTTTCTTCCTGTAAAGAAGAAAAATTCTGCCATTTCCACCTGAGACCAACCATATCGTCATCAACTGAAATGTCCTTATGAAAGTTCTTCGCATAATAGACGGGATTCGAACCAACATCTTTTCACCCAGAGGGCATCATCGATACTGTCTAAACTACGAAGGCTCTCTTTAATAACTGTGCGAGCTGTTTAGGATTAGCCTTGTGTAGTTAGAACGCATAAGCGTCTGTTAGATAGCTCGGAAAAAAACGTTAGGTAGCAGTAAAATAAAAAAAATTAGAACAGCCGCACTGGAGAGTTCTTGAAATATTATGAATGGAAATGATTTATGATTGTTGGAAACAATAAGAACGTTTCGTTCTTTATTATTGATAATTAACGAAATATTTTATAGTTTAAATTGAACGGGTGTGTAACTATCGAAGAAAAAAACCCTTAACGGTGAATACTCATTATCCTTGGTCGCAGTTAATAAGAAACACAGATCGATTAATACCTGCTGGCAGTTGAAAATGTTCAGTTTTCTTGTGAAAATCGCAGAATTCTCAAGCATTTATTGTTTTATCTGTCTAGATAATTTTATGCACATAACCATACACTAATTGCAGGAAACTGCCAGATCGCATATATATATATATATATATATATATATATATATATATATATATATTAAAAATAGTACTTTGATATTTTAATTAAAATAACTTGAGAAATCTCAGTCTGTCTTTAATAATAAAATTCCCCTGAAATATAATGAAGCTCGTTCTGTTTTTATTTCCCATACGTTTGTGAAATTAAATTAAATTAAAAAATTAAAGTAAAGAATTATGAAACGATTCTATACTATACCTGCTTGTGCATAATTACTTGATTTTGAGGAAATAAAAAGAATTTTTTATTAGAGGAAAGTCTGTGTGAGAAAAGGGTAATGTTGGGGATATAAAATGCAAAAATGAAATTATTAAATTCATGGACACACGTGAGAGCATATAATTTGGAAAGCACAATCCTCACGGCCAAGTTTGAGTTGTCTCTTCAGGCTGTAATATTAGCCAATCTTGGAGTACATTAATTCGTGGACGCCACGAATCTGTATGATTGTTGCCATTAAACGCAGCACACTTTTATTCAAAGACCTGCGAAAACCACGAGTTGTTTACAGCTTCCCATTCTGCATATCTGTCTTAAGCATAAAATGCACAGGCACCTCATAGATGCCTGAGAAATCTGTGATACGTAAATCTTGAATAGACTGAGAAGAATGGATTGTGATATTTTCACCCCATTGGCGTTGCATCCAGAATGAGGGGAATTTCATGATCGTCTGCGTGACAGTGATGAC
Source organism: Typopeltis vanoorti (assembly GCF_054136105.1). Lineage (NCBI taxonomy): Eukaryota > Metazoa > Arthropoda > Arachnida > Uropygi > Thelyphonidae > Typopeltis > Typopeltis vanoorti. The sequence continues at coordinate 134,984,590 of NC_143556.1, forward strand.
AGACTCAAATTTTGTTTTTATCGAAGTATTCGTTCTTCTTTGTTGAACACAATGGCCCACTTATTTTTTATTGGTATTTAGAATTATAAGATTGTTGAATACATTACACGTTTTCCCTTTTTTTCTTCTAACAGTGATTTCGGGAGCTTTACAGGAAGTGCAGGAGCATTAGTTTTACTCGAATTTGTCATCCAGTGAGCAGATAAAACTGCTATTCTCGTATACGTTTCAGAATTGCAGATGACTATCTTTAGCCAAATACTCGAGATCCAATTCTGCTTTGCTCAACTGTAGCATTGCATACAAGGATGCTCTTAATATCACCTGGAGAAAGTTGGATATGATCAGCCTAAGACGGAATGAACAGCAGGATTTGACTTGCGAAGGTAATAAAAGGTACATCCCGCATAACAGACAACGCAGCCGGAAAAAACACAATAATATCAGAAAGTAAAATACATAAGTAAGGGCAGATGGACTTAGTTATCTAATTCTTAATACCGATTTTTCGCAGTTCTAGATGTTACATTGCTTATTGCTTTCTGTCTCAGCTATACTTAAGAGGTTTTCTATTGAGGATTAGATAATTAGATATTTCTACAATCTAGACGGATGATGTTTTTTGCACTTCCCCTCCCTTCAAAAGTTTCACTCTTTGGAAAAACATTAATTATAAACCACCGTACCCACAATAATTTCTTTTGCTTTTTTTTATATTTTTCTGTATTGTGTACAGTTGCAAAGTGTCCGATGTCTCATTTGCAGTAGTTACATTTCGTTTCATAAAATTCAGAAAGCCATCCGTGAGCTTATTCCCCGCTGCAAAAGTATATAGAATGACGATTTTACGTAACTGATGTCCTCATCACCAGTGCTTTGATAAACATCTCATCGTACTGAACTGTACGGACACAACATCACGAGATCTACCACTTATTATTATTATTATTATTATTATTCCTGATACCTCCAAGGAGTCCGAAGACTCATCGCGGGAGGACATCTTCAACTGTCTCTACACCTTACCTCTACTACGAATCAACGCCATCTACCGCCCACCTCCAACACCACCACAACTAGTAATTTTTGTCTGTAAATTGCGTGTGTTCTGAAGGGCCGATTTGTATGTATGCGGGATGAAAAACCCGAGTTTCCGGGAGAAAAAACCCTGCTACCTCCGTATGAGATCGGCTAACTCACCATCGATTGAAATCGACCAGATAAAGATTCCTCCCGTCGCGACGAGAATCGAACTTAGGCCAATTCCAATCGAAGGGCGCAATGTACCGTCGTTCTTCCAATTGCGCTACGGAGGCGCTTATAATTATATGGTATGACTCAGTGTCAGTCCCTGGACCATGATTGTTTAATCTATATATTAATGATATCGGGAAAGATCTGACAGGAAATCTTCAATTGTTTGCTGATGATGCGAAGATAGGCAAGCAAATCGGGGATGACACACACACACATTCCAGCCTATTCAGATTACTCTCTAATCCGAATAGTCTGGAAGCGTGGGCAAATGATAATGGATATCAGTTCAATGTTAGTAAGTGTAAAGTTATACATTTTGTCATGATATTTCCAATGGCATTATATTGGTGGGATAAAACTTGGAGTCATTGTGAATAGGAAGTCGAAATTCAAAGTTCACGTAAAAATTGCAAATGCAGCTCAGACGATAATTGCAATGTTGAAAAACATTCACATGTGAGGATAAGGAAGTCATTTTTGCTTCTTTCCATCACCTTGATAAGACCAAACCTGGACTACTGTTCGCTGATTTGGTATCCTCAGTTCGGGTAAAGAAGTTGTGGACAGGTTCCAAAGAGGAGTTACAAAGATAACATCAGGTTTATGGAATGTAGATTATGACGATAGATTGGCAGTATGCGGGCTGCAGACACTGGTAGAGAGCAGAAAGAGGGACGATATGTAATAGAGGTATATAAATTTTGGTAAAGGCGTTACAGTATATGGTTGAATTTTTTTTTTATTATATGAAGGGTGAGGGAGAGGAATCGTGGAAGGTAAGTTTGTGCGCAGTTAAGACAGGGATAAAAAGCTGCATCATTTTTCTCTCATAGAACCGTGAGGGAGGGGTACCTGTAGCTTTCGTGTTGTTGAAATAGCAGCTATTGGACCATCAGTGCAGCTTGTTGAGCGAAAAAAAATCTCAGAGCCATATTTTTTAAGAAACACGTAAAAATTCCTTATGAAGCTTTGAATAAAATATTACATAATATTCAGGCATGAATGCTCCACTAAACATATCTGCTCTGATAATGTGAGATCTAATTATTTTTCGAAAAAAATATCATTAAACACATTGTGACCATAAGACGCTTGGATAACCTGAATCATTCAAAAATAAAACCTCAATGCGAAGAGTCGACTTAAACATTCTCTTACACGAAGTCGACTTCAGTGAGCTTATCGAACGTTATTTCGTGAAGTTAAAATTACCTTTCTGTCGACTTCTGTTCGATCGAATTCATTTTCAGTTCTCGTTGTGTAGAATTACTTCCAGACAACTAAGGATACGAGGTGACCTCATTTTTCTTCAATTCCATGTGTTCCTAGGCTTCCATGCAAGAGACTTATTAACTCTGTTTGGAAAGGCCTAGTTTGTCTTTTCAGTAAAGCGATGCATGTTAAAACCACTACGGGAAGCTTCGGTCTCATACATTGCGGTTATTATGACGTGTAATGTCCAAGGTTACATACAGGTCTCTTCTCTCACTCGACGCTGCTGATATAGTCCTGGTTTGTTCACACTAATAGTTTCCCGTGGCATATAATCCAACAGTACAAATGCGTATGTTCATTCTGCAGGTATGTAACTTTGTTAAGATTATCGTTTTAGTGAGAGGCAGCCTTTATAATATTCTGGCCGTTGTTTATTATGTAAGTTACATCGTAAACATAAGAAGAAAATTGAGCCCCGAAGTGTCATTATTCATAGGCAAACTGTCGTAAATAAGATTTTTGTTACTTAAATATAAAGAGCCAACAGACATCATTTCGGCGATATAAACATTAGTTAAATTAAGGGGATATTAGATCCCACATTGTTTTAAAACCGAGTTTCTTATTCGGTTTTAAAACAATGTGGGATCTAATATCCCCTTAATTTAATTAAGATTTTTGTTATTTTATATGTAATTAATATAGATGCTGTACTCCTTACAATATTTATATTCCTTTTATATTCTCTTTTATGTTTAAAACGCAAGCCAGCCACAAGTTTTAATGAAACTTACATTTGCCATATAACTATTCTGTTTTACCTTGTGGCATTTGATGACAAGTTAATGAATATTTTATTATGAATGTGCGGGAATTATACTTTAATTATACTTATTAAAGTTGATGGATAAATATTTGTCCATAAACTTTAACGTATAACTTGGAATACACTGTTCCTTCAGCTCTGCTTTAAAAAAAAAAAGCTTCAGAATAAAAGCAGCCTTTCTATGATAATATTTTAATTAAACGTTTGATTAGTGAGAAATTGTGTATTATATTATATTATAAGAAGCTTCCAATTTTGTGTATATATATATATATATATATATATGTATAGAAAGAGAGAGAGAGAGAGAGAGCAATTTAATTCTTGAAATATTTCTTACGTTATTCATTATGTTTTAATTTAACCACTTTTTAATACCAAAAAGGAAGATATCAAATGATTAAAGGTTAAATCATGTTTAAACCTTCAACAAGATGGATCAGCAGAAGAAATACAAATACATGAAAAATGTCCAAATCTCATATTATTCTCACAATTATAAAAAAAATATATATATAAATTTAGTAAGAAAATACATCATAATTACCAAATTATGTCATTATATTTATATTATTAACGATAGCAGTTCGTATAAAGGTGGAAATTTTCTAGAGAAAACAAGCAAATCAGAAAACGAAAGGCATAAATTTAATAATGCAAATATATATGTATGTATATACACACAAAGTAATTAACTAATTTAAAAAGTAATTTAAGTAATTAGCACGCTATACAATTGTATTGTATAGCGTGCTAATTACTTAAATTATCCTTCTGAAAAGAATATTTAAAAAGAGGTGGAGTGTGTCATGCATACTTGTCCACTGATAGGACGAGTAGGAAGACGTTCCGGTTGGTACTACAAAATAAATATCTAATATTCATAGGAAGGCGAATTTCATTGAGGGATGCCTTTTATTGAAAATTGCTATAGATCAGATTCGGAGACAATCTTTTCGGCATTGGAACCTTTCCTTGCCCATTTATGGCCCACCGAATTGATTAAATATGTAAATACGAATGTCAAGAATTTAGTGCGATACATGCTTGATACCGTCAGAGCGTTAGTTTTCATATCGCATTTTCCGACTAGGTTGGTCAAGTAGATATCATTTTTACTCTCCAAACCAGACCGTTGGTTCGAATTCCTCTACAGTATATATGTTTGTGAGCATTTTCAGGCGCGGGACGTCTTTATGTTTGCCTTCGGTGTGACCATTACAACCCTATTGACTACAGCCGTGAAGGGGTTTCAAAAAGTTCCGTGTTTGTTTTCTACAGTACGATTTCTCGATCCTCAGCCAACTCACTGCATTGAGGTGCTCATTTATGACCCTTCGTGAGTAACATTGTCATTAAAAAAAGAACATAGAGCTAATAGTGATCCTTGATTTACTGCTAATTACGACGTGATGATATTTGGATATCTTTTGCGGTTATCATCGTTTAAGAAAGGGAGAAAAAGCATGCAAAAAAGCTCTTAAACATCGTCTTGAACTGAAATTAGCAATTAAATGAACTGGGGAGAGACTGACCGTGCAGAAGCTCAGTCAATAGGTAATTTACTACCGAATTAGATACCTGGACTGTTTGGTACAATAAAATATTTATTGTACCAAAAGTCCATATAGCTATTTAATTTTCAATCGATGTTATTAAATAGATTAATAATAAATGTATATTATTAAACAATTTATTAACATAGCATGTTTTATTAATGAACAAAGAAGTAGTAAGCTAGTAATAAATTCCCTGGTTGCTGAAGAATTCTTCGCCCAATTATAATAGGCATCTATTGAAAAAGTATACTATAGTTCGTAGTTACCATAGTTACCGAAGTAACTATGAACCAATATATTATCTATAAATTACACATGTCTCTCTTTCCGGTTTCTTTTCTTTTCTTTTTTTTGGGGGGGGGGGGGCGTCTTGTTGGGAAAACAGCTGAGTTTCTGGAAAAGCCAGCGGCCTGAATCATCTTTTACCATTAGAAGTGTAGAGTGCCGTCCTTAGAGAAGCAATCTTTCATTAAACCACTCTAAAACTAAATGATATGTCTTGGTTTTACTGCTTTTATCTTAAGGAATACGTTTCTTGTCAATAAGGTTTAGGGTCGCAAACCATTGCATAACTTATTTTCTTAACTGCATGTATTCTCCCGACCCGTTTGTCTATTATGCGAAAGGCAAAAGTTCTGGGAAATTAAACTTTGGCACCTATATGTGACACTGGCTAACACCTTTAATTGAAAAGCCATGAGAAAGCTCAGTCCGTCCTGGATGAATTTCAGAATAGGTCTTTCGGACCAGCCGAATGACAAATGTCAATCATTTTCTGGAAGACATTATAATTAGCGAAGTAGTGACACACAAATCATTCTTCCTACTCAATTACAGTTTCTGCAAGAATATTGAAGATTATTGCATTACATTTTCAAGTACAAATAATGGCAAATTATCATATCTTCAGCATCTGATCCGTTCACACACCGCGTCTGTGCCTGTGAGTGTTGTTTGTTTTGTTATTTAGGTTTTCGTTCTCAGAGCTTTTCACTTCCATGTTCTTTTTTTATTATTCTTTTATTCCTGTAAAAGTTCAGTGTAATTTGTAAACACGCAGTACTATATTCAATACGTATATAAAAGTCTCGCATAAATATATTTGAATCACCATTAAAATACGCCCATCTGTTTCTCTATAACAACGCTTTGCTGAACACAAACGTGCAACAGTGTAAATCAATCGGCGCTCATGTGGTGTCTGTCGAGTTTCGCCCGTGACATTTGTACTTACCTAGAACAAAGAGTAAACTCGGTGTCAGTAATATGAAACTTTACAGACACAAGCTCTGCTAAGGATTAACACCACCGCTAACTGTACTGAATACAACCGCTATTTTATATATACAGTTCGTAAAACGTTCATCCCACGTCTTGTATGCGCGTGGAATTAAATGACATAATTTCAGTTAGGGTGTCCTTTGAAGATGATCGCTCACCCAGCATGCCTGAATATCGTGTCTCCTCACGAACTGCCATTTGTGTCCGATTTCAGTACCGTTATCTGTGGTAGGCAAACTAAGAACTTGAATTGTAGTTGTACAACGTTTATGGAGCAGCGCTGATAGTGCGATTAACATTTGTATATCGAGTGACAAGCAATATCCTGTTTCCTCGTGAAATTAACTTTTTGTTTCGATTTATCAAGCACTCACTTCCGTTTCAATCAAATGCTCGAGAAACGTCAAGAGCGCGACAGCGTATATTTCTTAGAACCTTTTTCCCAGCAAGTGCTCAGTGGTGGGTGAATTAGGCTAAGAGATCAGCCGTGGTTTTAGAATGGTGGAAGCCATACCGATGTCATTGATTTACTGCTAGGCCCCTTCATATCAGTAGACTGTGAATGACTTTCTCTACTGGTTTGGAGAAGATTGAGGTGATGGCGATTGATCCGTGGATGGCAGACTACTGTCTCCCTTTTTGGGAATAAGTTGTATATATGCTGCTAACACGCATTATCAAGTACCGCCCGAGTATAAAAGACTGTATATACGATGCAGAACAGATATTAGTTCTATAGCATAACGTTTGGTAATAAATGGAGAGATCGCCAGAACGGCGAAACGTTTTAGTTTCGTATTTAGCACCTGGTGTCATCAGGGAGTGATGGTGACCGTTTTTCATATGGGTAGGCGAATTTGTCTTGGACATTTATGCAGGAGTTGGAGGGAAAGTAATGATAGAAAATCTGCTTTAGATCCTAAAGCAGCAGTATGGTATCATCTGAACGAGAGAGAGAGAGAGAGAGAGGTTGAAGTGCAGGTTAGCAAACGTTGCAGTCCAGATTTATTTTAACGAAGACAGATTTGTATTTGCTGATGGCGGTTGAAATGTATTGTGTGCTTCAGTGTAGTCTGAGTATGAAGGGTTCATGTGCGTTGTTATAGCTGCAGTTTGGTTCTTTCAAGAATAGGAGGTCTTGTCTGTATGTCTGTAAATGACATTCTGCGTCATTTATGTTGGTATTTATGTGACACGGATGTTGGTAAAATGGATGTGAAAGTGAAATTTTGGCATGATTTGTATCTCTTTGACGTATCTCGTTCAAGCTAGTTTAGCTTGAACGAGATATTTTAATCAGTAACACTATTACTGTTATTCGTTACATTAAGAAATAGATGGAAAATAGTACGGACGTGAAATGAGAGTAGATTGACTCATGACCATGATATCAACACAGAAAGCGATCGCTATTATTGCAATAACGTGGCATCAACAATGCCCATCATATATATATCTCTACTCAAACTCCATCTACAAGCAAAAATATGCAGGTGGATTATGAATCAGCCGACCGGGAAACCTGCCTCGTTACCTACCGACCCAAGTACTTCCTGGGGACGGCTGTGGCATCAATTTTGCTGTTGTGCTCACAAGATGAAGTCTCTTAAGTATATTTGGCACACTGCATAGAGAAGGGGAAAGGACAAAATCCTGATCTGGAGATCGAACATAGCATTCGTTACTTAAGGTAACGCGTGATGGTATTCACTGGGAGATGAAGTATTTTGATTCCCCGATTATTTTTAGAAGCATAAGTTGTGCCAGAATGCATAGGAATTAATAGCGCGAGATCTGAATGGGTGCCATCAGTTTGATTATTGCAGTACAAGTAGTGAATGATTTTAAACAGATGTCACGCATATGCGAATTGCAAACGTTTATTGATAAATGGTCTTCTGCATACGGTGGCAAAGGTGTGTGGTGGATAACTAAAATAATCTCCCGATTATGTAACCATCAATATGATAATAGGTCGAGAGAAATGCGCTTTACACAGCTTAACACGTAAGACGGAAAAGTAAGACGTGTTTGCCATGAAAATTCGGGAGAAAGGAGAAGCGGATACGCCTGAATTACGCAGCCATGATGGAGTACTCAGACATGTTTTGCTACTAACACCGTTAAGAGGGAATTGAGCAGCACCTGCTATAAGATATGGATAACAATGCGTTTCAAATATAAATTCACATTATTTTCTGGACTTGCAATTTTATTGCACTAGCTAGTGAGTTTATTGTGATATATACTATATGTCAGATGTGTGTGTTGAGGGAGCAGAGAGAGCCGGTATTTACAATTTTCTTGGTAACAGACTTCTAGTATGAGAAAAAAAATATAGAAAAACGGAACTGATAAATTTAACTTTCATTAACCAATCTAAAAAAGATACTCGGATGTCAGAATTGAAAATAGTCCTTTCTTTGAACATTCCGAAACATTAAAACGCGGAAAATGCTTCTGTCAATGTTTGCCAAGAAATATGCGGCAAAGAATGTAAGGCTGATTTTAATCAGCGCTCCCTAGTGACAGTTGGTTAATATCACAGTATTTCAGAGTTACTATAACAGTTAATGTGTTCTTCAACACCCACGACTCGTTTTTGTTTTTTACAACTAAACATTTCCCTTATAAGTAGCGTGTAAAGTTTTATGTTTAACAAATCAAGCAGCTAAATCGAGTGTGAAAGCTTTGATGACTCAAAATAAAATCCCTTCATCAAAGTAATTATTCTCTAGCACACAGTTTGTAACTGGGACTTACTTAATATCCTAAGTGGACAAAATTAACTTCAGTTAGCGGAGAGAAAGTAAGAACTCGACGTCGTTTGCCACAAGGGAAGCATCCTCTGGAGTTGCTCATTTACCCTAATGAGTGCTAGCTTCTAAATAAGTTATTAAGATTAATTAAAATTCTTATTAAGTGTACTTTGAATGGAAGACGTGCAGTTGAATTATTAAGCTGGTAAAATAATACAAGTTTGCATATTCTCAAGGTAATATTTAAATTTCCCTTTTTATTTGCGTGTCTAGTTTCTTTTGTGTCGGACACACTCGTACGTTTCCTTACCTAATTGTTCTCCATGCTAACACTGCTCCCCGAGAATGCGGCGATCAATCATGAACTGTTCTTCTTTTCACGCGATAAAAGTCTGCTTTGGGACTTCCTTGGCATACCAGTAAATGTCATCACGTCCAACTGGGCAAAACCTTTCGGAATTTAAACGTATTCTTTCTTCTCTAAATCCCAAGTTGTCATATAACGATATATAATTAAATTTTCGACTTCCTCGCTTTTATTCTTCTTAAAGAAGCAACCGCGAACAGTGCATTTATCTAAACAAATGACTTCTTCTGGGTTTTTTTTCTTTTTTAATATTAGCAAATCTTTTTCCTTAAATATTTTCTTTGTCCCCATAAATTTCTAAATAAAAATTTCACTGTTCGAAATTGCAAATTATATTACAATGAAATAATTCCTGATAATTTATTCCTTATGTAACATTGCTAGAAAGGCTATATAAAATAAACGTCGGACTTAGAATTTAGGTGGAGTCACCGCGAAACGTTTCCCGTGACCTCTTAACTTTATTGTACAAGGAAACCTGTGGAAAATTCATGACTAAACAAGCACACGTAATAACCACAGTAATAAGTTTTAATAAATAAATATTCCTAAGTATCTTAGGACATCGTCAGTACAGTTAATTCAAACAATACTAGGAATCACATACAGTTAGGGCGCGTGATTACAATGGAATCCATTGTAATCATGGATCAATTGGGAAAAGACCAAACTTCTACACAGATCTTTATACAAACATGAACGTTTATATAAAGAAAGTGCTGAAGCCCTACTTCACAGACCAAATCTAAACCGTAATGACGTTCTTGCTATTCTTAAAATATCGGAAATTGTCATAAAAAATTGTGTAAAATAATTTATATATAGGTTGTTATTTTAATGTAATCTATTTTTCCCCTCCACATATATTTAAATTTAATTCTATAACAGCACGCATATTGGGATTCCACTTTACGTGATCATGCGCCCTAACTATGTTATTCCTAGTATTGTTTGAATTAACTGTGCTGACGATATCCGGTGATACTTAGGAATATTTATTTATTAAAACTTATTACTGTGGTTATTACGTATGTTTGTTTAGTCATGACCTTTTAACTGATGAACCACCTCCATTGACTAAAATAAAATCTCTATTTCTATCTCTCAAGAAGATATATTTGCATCTAAAGGGACGTATTACAGACTATAGAAAAGTCCACTTGAGAACTTCGAAAAAAAACAACATTCTGCAAATAATTCTCCTGTTACGTACAGTAACCGGAAAACTATATTTGCGGAATATAATTTTTACTTTTTCTCATAGTCTTTACTTCATCGACAGCATAGGGCTTTGACCACAGATCTACATGTGACACTCTCTTCATCTTCTGTGTCAAGTTCTTCCCATTCTTCAGAGCCCTTCTCCTACCCCAGCCCATCTTTGGTCTACGAGTCTTCCACCTTCTTCGCGGATTCCAGTCTAACTGCTCTCATACATTAACCGAAAAATAATATTTTTCAAATTATCGATGAAGGAATTCTCTGCAAGTGCACGTTGCTTACCGTTTTTCTCGCTACCCTCATATTTAAATTATGCACGATGCCAATTCTGTTAAACGTGTAACCTTTTAAATACAACATTTTTTGTTTTTCTTTACCTGATGTGTTTTCTTTATTAAGAAATATATATGATCTTTGGAACAACAAAAATGTTTGCTTCTCTCACTTAATCTTGATTAAAATCCTTGCAAAAAAGCCTAATACTTCGCGTCTCTAACAAGAACATAAAATTTTAATGACACATGCAAATAATTCATTAAATACAATGTTCATTTGATGAAATTTTAAATTTAATCATCTGAATAACATTATCGCATCTGTTCCCTTCCTTTAACACAAACACACAAATGAACGGCATTCCCCAAGCTCATCTGCCCTTATGTAACATACAACTTACTGCTAAACTGTAATCATATGATAAGTGTCATTAATAAAAACAGATAAAGAGATGTGAAAATTTTGTATGCATTATATGAACTGGCATTCTTGCATAGCAACACCTTGCATCATCACAATCGAATTTAGTCGTTTTAAGGTAAAAAAGTCGGTTGTTCTTCCATCCTCATCCTTTTGAGGATGGAAGAACTCAAATTTAGTTTCGATTTTTAGAATATTTTGAAACATTTGTCGAGAAGATTCCAGTTTTAGTTTTGCAGTCGGATCATTAGCGTTTGTGAGCTAAGATACAAACAAGCAGTTCTCTAAGAAAGTTAACTTGTATTGCATATAAATAACTATAACGGCGCATATGTTCAAGTTGGCATAATGGCGTTGGGTATATTCCAGTAATATGAAAGCTCAACCAATCGTTTATTTAATACTACTTAAATATTTTTTCGTTACAGGTCCATCTTTATTGGAGAAACAATCCCAAACTATTTTTTGTGTTTTAATCGCGATAATCGACTGTATGTTTTGTCAAAACGATTAAACTTAAGGTAAAGAACGGCCTTAAATTTCAAATGTTGTAGCAGTGAACGTTGTGACTAATAGGGGTTCAGAAAAAATATTTTTGAAGGAATGTCTTTGGTCATCTCCTTGTTTGTTGGCATGCGCAGTGTAAACATGCTTCTTTTGCTAATTTTGCTAGTGAGACGAACTGAAAATGATGAATTTCAATATAGGCCAGAATCCTAATTTCATTAAAATTCAGTCAGTCAGAGCGGAATTATTTTTTGGCATCCACTCAATTAGCCAAATTTTATTTCTGGATCGGATTGAAAACAAATTGAGAATTTGCGATAAATTTTCTTCATTTCTCCTATCGAATCAAATCAATGCAATCCATCAAGACATCGAAAACGAATCTAATGCTTTCTTCGGCTATGTCTTGTTTCGGTTACAAACCGAAAGCTCTTAGAATGACTTTTAGTATGCTGTGATGCAATTATTGATATTAATGAGTTGTTTGAATTTTTTTTCTATTTGGGATAATAGTCCTCGAAGTTTTGGAAACCCTACTGATGGATGGTTCCCTTCTGCATTACATTTTCGTTTTGATCCAGCAGATTCCTTTTTATGCCAATCCCATTCCCGAAAGGTTGAAAACCTGCAGCACATTTTAGCATCGTGGGTGGGCGAAGGGTTAAATAATTCACTTTCCCTGCTCTAGAGATTGGGGAAAACTTTTTCAAGTCACTTCGGGACTGTAAGTCAGGCGGTAGTCGCTCTCTCGGCGATGAAATGCATCTAAAGCAGTTTGCAAACATTCACGCCACAGTGGGATTGGAACTCGCGCGCTATAAGCGAAAAATAGGAGACAATATCCGCTCTGCCAAACAGACTGGCAGAGATGAGCGTGAATTACTTAGATCCGAATAATTCACATCTGCGGCAGACATAAAAGGATAGGATAGCATAGGATAGTTGAGTTCTCTAAGACAAGTTCCTAAAACTAATTTCGCAATTAGTCATTTTCAGTACAATCCTAAAATTGAACCGAAATAATCCTGAATCGAAATAAAGTGTAATTCATATTTCCTCCAAATTGAAAATCAGTATTTATAATCGATCGTAGTATTTACAGGCCATCATCACTAAATATAAGATTGCTTTGATCTACACCATGAGGAGTCTTTTTTTGCAACGATGGTAGGGAGTTGTGAGTCCTCTTTCGAAATTTTCGCCTTGTTACCGAATTAAATTCGGTAACAAGGCGAATATTGCTGGCGAATCTAACAAAAAAAATACGCAGTACAATTTCGAAGCATCTCGGTGCGGGAGCGTGTTAGTAAAAATAAAGTGGAAATTTGTCTGTACCCAATTTGATGTTGACTGGAAAGGTAATATCTCAAATATAATTAAATGCTAAAGATGTCATTATCCAGTTAAAACCGAGACCTTTTAAGACTAACACGCATAATCAGTGACGCCATTGATTTTATTATGTTTCATTCGTAGCAATTTTTTTTTTTTTGCTCCTTTATCCATTTTAAACGTAACATCATCCACAAGTGTATCGTAACACTTATCGTGCTGTGCACTAACCGATGTTCAACAGCAGCAACAATTGTTGTTGTGATTGCTGCACCAACTTTTCGCAGACGTAGCCATTAGATTTTGCAGTGACAGTAGTAACAGTAGTTCACTCATCTGCTTCAAGATGAGTAGTTCACTCATCTTGAAGCAGATGAGTGAACTACTGTTTTCGTTTCGTTGATAAATTCGCTTGGAATGGAATGAGCTTCCATTCCCTCTTTTATTTGTAAGAATTTTAACAGGAAGTAACTTCCGTATATTATAGCACTAAAGTTTTCTTCTAAAGTCTGTTTTCTACATTACTTTTCTGTACTCAGATTGCCGCAGGGGCAGAATGATTTGTTGGAAAGTTAAAATTTGCCTATCGTATTGTGAACATTATTGTTCCTTTGTGCGTGCTCTTTGTAGACAGGTCTATTTCGGAAACGTTTGCACCAAATATTTAAGACAGTCGGAGGAGTGGTAAACCACAGAGGATACATTTCTACTTGGAAGTTGTTCAGTTTCTAGAAGTAATATAAACGGTATCGATGTAATCATTTATAGGTCTCCAAACAGCAACTTCCAAAGGAAGCAATCTTTGAATCTCGTAAATCGAACACATTTAATTGCAGAAATTTGTTTACTATCCATAAAGCTATCAAAATAATAAACGTACTTTTTCTTCCAAATATCCACGTGTTTTAGTCATTTTACTCTATCTGAGGAAGACGCAGAATATCTGAATTTTATCCTACGCTTTGTTTCCAGAACAAAACACAAAACGTTTTGATTGTTCCTTGCAAGAAATGTAATGAACCGAAACTATAAAATATGGGAAAATAAATAAAACTTTTATTGTACCCTTCAAACTCTTGGTGTCAGGCTTCAGGTAGGTCTAATGCTGAATTATTGTGAGCAGCATTAAATTGAACTTCTAATGCTCCAAATTCTTCTTTAAATGCTCCTTTATCCATTTTAAACGTTTAAAATTTAAAAATTTAAACGTTTAAAATTTTAAATTTTAAAGTATCAGCATCCATAAGTGTATTGTAACACTTATCGTGCACTAACCAATGTTCAACAGCAGCAGCAATTTTTTTGCGCTTGGTGCCCCAACTTTTCGCAGATGTATAGCCATTAGATTTTGCAGTGAGCAATAAGACTTCAAGCAGATGTGCAGTTTCTCCAAAGACAACCTCTGTTTTTACACGTCTAGATTGCCTTGTTGATCAATATACTTCAATGAATTGTTTTGGTGGTGGCAGGTATCGCAAGGATTTCTGTTTTCAAATGAGCAGCAATGTGTGATGTGACCTGTAAATTGCAGAAGAAGCTCGCAAATAAAGTTTTTAATCGCTGAATAAAAATGTAGAAAATAGAGATGGAAAGCCTTTCCAATATGTAGTATTTATTAAGCAGTTTGCAGTATTTCACTGAACATCGATCTGATCGAATATCTGTCATGCAGTTGCGTTTCATTTTCTTAATTACTATCGTATCCTTTTATGTTCAGAAATATCGTTAGTGGCTGAATCAAAGTATGGTAAATAAAATGTCTTATTTGGCTATAATGACCATTTTAACGATATGGTACAAAATAAATCTAGTCTATCGCTCGCGGTAGAAACTTATTAATGTTTGTTGATATTAATTATGGATCTCTCCGTCTGTACATTTATTAGATGAACGGAGCGCTTTATTTAATTGAGAAATTAAGCCATTTATGTTTCATGTCCGTTGTTAGACCTAACAGTTGCTATTTCTTATGCATTTAGTTATTCGTATTTTAGTGTCAATAAATCTGACATGCGCAGTAGTCTTGGTTTCTCGAAGTCATATTAATTATACTCCAGCCAATTTCAGCCTATTATTGCGAATGGATTCGCAGTAGGACCGGCCCAATCGAAAATAAAATGAAATTTCGTACACATTCAGATTTAACTTCGCATTTAGGATTTCTGTTTATTTAATACGTTACCATGTTTTTCGCTTTTTATTTTCTGCCAAAACTTCTATTTATTCAACACTCTTGACGAGTTGTAACTTTTCCGAAACGTAATTTTTTTTATCAGCACTACAATATCCATCTCCTAGTCGAGTTTTTGTTAAAATAATTATCTCCAAAACGCCATTAAAGATATTATTCTGCCAATTTATTTTCACTTTGCATAACATTCTGTACATTAAATTCGCCTGCTTATAAAAAAAAATTGCCTGATTTTTCTATTGGCAAGGCAGCCTTGTGGAAAAGAGTCAAACATAATTTAGCTCTTGAAATTGCAAACTTTTTTTTCGTCATGACACTGAAATTAATAAAAAGATAGAATACCATTCTTTCATACGCCTGTTACCTGAAATAAAAATATGGAATTACAATGAAAATCCATCCTTTCCAGACTTCTTATAAGACGGAAATGCGCTATTGAAAAACATGAGAGGTAATCATTTTACCCGGAAGTAAATGTATAGTTTCCGTGTTTGGAAATGAGTGCGTAGTTAACTCGTTTAACTTGGCTTGCGTCAACTTGAATCGGTGATGGTTAATTTTGTGAAAGTGGAAGAGCATGACTCAAGAGAATATGCACTTGAAAAAAAGGAGGAGAATTTAATTTAAGAAAAATTCAATTGAAAGACTGATTTTTGCATTATAAAGATATTTTTAAAAAAAGTTATCTGACTCGAGTGCGACTTGAAAAATATTCATCGATTAAGTGAAGTAACAGTAGAGTGCAGATGTGTTCCCCAGTTACACATCCTTTGATGCGGGCAACACTGCAATTTTGTGGCTTAGATTAAATGGCACAATGAAGGCTTATTTAGCAATAGTGAACTTTGGAATGGACTTGTAACTGAAGAATACTGCTGACATGAACTGCATTCTTTGTGCAAGATAACCTAATTCTTTAGATTTCGCATTTCTAGAGATCAGCACCGTTTCTCCTGTTAGATTTTCCCATTCTGTATGACAATAAGCTGAATAATCGCCGGTCTGTGTAAGAGACAGAGAACCTTTTGTAAAGTGTCAGCGCATACCTCTAGTTAGTGGATTAATGGATCGCAATTCGCACAATATGCTCTTGTAACAGATGTAAGTGAACAACAACCAGCCAAACAATCTATAACTGCGCTCATATCCACTTCATCATTCACTTTGTGAGATGTTTCTGAATGGTTCGGAGCGCTGTCGAACGGAGTGCTAGTTTTCACTCAGCAACAAAGAACGAACTCCCAGTGCTGAGCGCCAGTGTATGTTGGCCGTGGAAAGAGTCGCGAGAAAAGAAAGAAGATATACTTCGAATGTTGATCATCCAAGCTAACCTGCGGTTTCACATGCTTGATTATTAATCTTTGCTTGAACAACAAAGGAATGAAGTAAACTATATTCGTATATTTTATGAATGATCAAGTTTGTTGTACGGCTTGAGTTGCCACATGGTGAGTAATTCTTTTAAAGCATGGTGTTCACGTGCGCGTGACTTGCTCTTCATTTTGGTTTAAAATTAGCTGTAAAAAATTAGGGTATAACATCGCCAGATCATTTGGCGTATTTATAAAAAAAATACTGATATTATAAAAGCTCGCCATAATTCTGCAACCCCCCCCCCCAATGGAAGTAGTACGTAGGGCTTTTTCCAAATAATAACATATAATTTGCTATTAAATAATTCTGTAGGAAGTTTTTTTTCTGAAAATATCAGCGTATTATAATTGTGAAACCTTTTCGATATGAAGCGCAAAGTTGAAAAGGGTTGACTCAGCAGTTTGAGTGTGTTCGAATCCTACTGTGGCGTTGAGAGAGTTTTATTTGGTAGATGAATTTCATCACCCAGTATATGAGGCCAACACCCCGCTTATTGGAAACCTGAAGTGGTTGAAATAATTCCATGTTTGAGTTCTAGAACAGGATTCCCAAATTACATAATATTGGGATAAGGACTCTTGAGTATGTGATATTCGCATATTAAAAACATTCACAGGATTTTACAATTAAAATTATTAAATAATTAAAACAGTCATTATTTCAATAGAAATAAAAAAAATAGAATAATTCTGTTTAATAGAAAAGTATTTAATTTTAAAATGGTTCAAGTAGTATTAAGTTAAGAAAAGGAGCTGCTTTAGATTAATTTGAAATTTTTAAAATTAAAGAAAAAGGTTGAATTATGCTTCCTTAGAGTGGAGTCCTCTAATTGTGGGGCCACCCACTCTACTGATGCACTGTATTCTAAGCAATTACCCAAAATATGGTTTCGCCAGAACACTTCTAAGTTGAAAATATTAATTTCCTCAGCTGAATTTATCTTTTTCTGATTGGTTTTATTTCACACATTAACACTGTCGAGCATGTGGGATTAACGAACCCCATATTTTTCTGCAGTTTTTTTTTTTTGGCTGGATGGGCGAAGCAAAAATACTTTATATATTCTCCTATTTACAGAAGAAAATGTACGGATGGGGTAATATAGAGCTTATCCTTATAGTCCTTATAAGGACTGGCTTAAATGGACGAAGCAAGAATGCTTTTCATCTTCCCCGTTATCTGTAGAGGACAGTGTAGAGATAAGGTGTTATTGAGCGATTAAAGCTCTGATCATGGTAGGAGAGTAACAGCAATAGCCGACCCTCAGTTAGAACCTCATTGGCTACAGCATTGCCATCCATTACCTCCAAGGGTATTAATCACCGCATCTCACGGTCGATTCATCTCAAAAAAAAATTCTAGAGCTGTTGCTGTCCATCCTGTGGTATTACTTATATGAAGCTATTCTATTTGCTATGTGATGCGAATAAACATTTTATAGTTATTTATTAAATAAATGGACGTTTATAACCTATTCTTTGAAATAAGAATGAATAATTTAATTACGATTAAATTTTAAAGAGAAAAAGGAAGAATGAAGTTATTTCCTTTTAAAGTAAAATGACTAAAACTGAATACAGCTGATAGTGGCAGAGAGGGCGCTTCACAACAATGTCTAATGAATTTTGTTATTAAATTAATAAATGGAATAAATCAAGCCCAGAGGAAGCAGCTCCTTAAGAGAATTCTGAAAATAAATGAATTGGATCTGAAGTTAAATTCACAAACACGACTCAGTTTGAAGCATATTTTATTTTGTAATATGTGTAAAGTGAAATTCCATTCGGTGTATTAGTTTACATTCCTAAAGTACTGGGGAATACGTTTATTATACCTTCATAATTACACAACAGAGAAAGCCCTCTGCGTTATTAAATTATTTTAATGTGATGTCAGAATGATATTTGTGTCTTCATTATTGTGTAGCAATTAAATATTAATTAGGCTTGATAAGCTATTATTATGTTAACCCTGCTATGCTTAATGTACTATGTTAAGCATGATGTGATGTTGCTGAAATTTAATAAGAACGGGGATCATTAATAATAATTCTTATTAGATAAATGCTCGGAGAGTTCTAGAAATACGATTCTGTTGAACTCCAGCAAGTTCTTTTTCTGTTTATTAGATATAACCAGGGCCATTTTATTTACCATAATCATTATTAATATATAAATGCAAAAGAGTGTATCCAGAAGCAGAAATTTTCTTTTATTTTTACTGTTGCAATTACAACGGGATACTCTGTCTTTAAACTATTTCTACTTTTTAAATGTGTATAACGTTCGTTTTTTGAGTTATGAATGTTTTAAAGAGAACTTTAAGCATGCATTTTATGGCAGTGTCCTTGTAATTGTGGGTGGGTGTGTCGATAATCACTTTTAGCACCTTCCCTCTCGGCTAAGTGTTTCTATAGTGTAATCGCGAGGGTCTTGCGTCATTCTGTTGGAAGACCAGGATTTGATTCCCTTGCAAAAGCGAGAACTTTCATAAGCTCAGTCTCAAGATGAATGTCATACGGAGAACACGTGAGGCACTTACCTCGTAGCAAATGCTGCTTCGACTATCTCCTGCTAGTCACTCTCAACCTAATACCTTTCTGCCAGAATTTTTTTTCCGGAAATATAAAGTAGAATTGTCCTTCGCATCCGAATAGCAAATGTTCTAAACCAGCGGCCGTTTTATAATTTTCTTCGGCCTTTCCTGATAATTGTTATAGTTTTTGATACCATATTTTCGGAAAGTTTTCTTTTCCAAGTTTTTCAAAATTAATCTTGCATTTTTGTTCTTTTAGTTCCTGTTGATATTTGAAATTAATCGACTCACATCAATTTTTCAACATGTCAGAGCACTGTTGCTTTTCGTTAGATATTCATCAAGATAAATTCTCGTATTTCTACTTCGACGCTTAAAACATTTCATCCATTTAAAAATGATTTAGCTCCTCCTCCTCCGACTTCTTGCTTTAATCTGCAGCCTGTTGCGTTTCTGATGCTTCAATTCAGACAGTCTGTCATCGTTTTTTTTTTTTAATAACTGACCCTTTCATATTTGGTTTCAGTGTCTTTACTAGTTTAAACTATTCATTTTTGAGTCCATTCTGTTAATATGCTGATTCTATTCCATTTTTGTTCTCATTTTATCCATTTGTTTATGACTTGGAATTTCGGAATCTTTTTCCCAGTTTCTCCAAAATTCCACGTTGTTTTTCTACTTGGCTTATTTCTACGATGAATACACCAAACACTCACAGTACTGTGAACACATCTGTATTTGCATTTTACCTTTGCTGCGAAGAAGGGAAATTTTTTTCCTTAGTAATGCCAATTGGGAATATTCACTCACTACCTACTTCAGAGTAAGGAGCGGAAGTACTTGTAACTAAACTTTTTAGGGCTGCACCACAACTAGTTACATAAAACGGAAATTAACTTTATTTTGATATTCTCGCCTACTAACCGTTGTCAATGTATAGCACATGGGAACACGCCGAATTATATAATCCAATAATCTTGCCCTAGCGACCAAATATCGAACGTTTTTAAGTTACGCATGGATTACAGAAAGAGGAAAGTCTGCAGGCAATAAGGAGTATAGCAAGGATACTGAAGACGATGCACCATTCAAGTCTTAAAATTGACATCACATAGACACTGAGCAAGCAAATTTACGTTGCCTTGCTCTTGACCTTTAGCAAGTAAAAGAGAAGTATTCAGACAGATATACAGAATCATGTTCTTAGTCAGTTGGCAATCATAATTAACATATAAAACAAGTACTGAAAGAATCACTGAAAACATGATTTCATAAGTGGCGACACTGGGGGAGTGGAAAAAGTTTGACTGGCATAATCGTTTCCAGGATTATTCATCCATTGCAGAGTTGGTATTAATCAGAGGGCTACTAGTAGTAGCAGCAATTTCCCCCATAAGGACAGTAGACTGGTGTTTCGGCAATATGCAATTTTTTTTGTTTAAATCAGTTATGATAGTTTGTAATGATCATGGGGGCACAAACGATATTCCACGTTCATGATCTCGGTGATTATGAGTTCATTCAACAATAAGTAGCTTATTAATATAGCAGGCAGCTTAAGATTGCATAAAACAGTATTTGTATATGAACTTTTCACTTTTGCCTGAATATGTAATGGAGTGAAAGCAATGTAATAATTGCATTTCTTTGTGTGATTATCCAGCTCATGATATACAAGAGTTCAGTGAAGTAGTCTTTAAATATATTTCCATGCAAACCACAGCCCTGTAGAATCCTTTTGTTACTTACTCCTTTTTTCTTTAAAAGGAGATCAGAAGAATGTACAATCTTCCTTGGAGTGAGTAAAATGCTAGTGATTTGGACGTTGTGAATGAGTAATAATATCACCTCTGTTGATAGCTGCAATTTCAGGATCCAGGGGCGTCGTTTATTATACATGGTGTAATCGAGTTCCTCATTGCTTCTACGTTCGCTCAACAAGTGTCTTTTCGGTTGTCGTCGCAAAAAGAAAATATTATCTTCTTGGGCAGCCATAATTAGTCTCTCAGGAGATTTCTAAGGTAATTGAAATCATCATAAAAACCTCTTTTTCATGTCCCTAATTAGCTTAATAGCTCTTAATTCTAGTGGGAAGATCTTCGTGATCGATCGATTAATATATTGTGTGATTCATGCTAAGAAATATTATTTAATTAAAAGTAAATAAAACGTTTGCACTGGAAGCCGAGTTACTCGGGCAGACATTTTCTTCCACGATATTGCTATTTTATAATTCTCTGAAAAAGACGTAACGATCTTTAGATCACGCGCGATATATGAATTTCTGTAGCCTTAATAAAACACAGTTTTTAAATTAAGGAATTATTTAGTAAACTCATTCACTATCCTTTGTATTTTCGTGAACCCCTGATCACTCATTTCAGGTTTCGAAGACCTGCTTGGCTATAAAATAACAATGGATATTTATTCTTTAACCACCCGGTAGCTACGGTTACTTCTCGAGCAAACGTACAGAGAATAAACACAAGCACTGATATACATACTACACATGGCCTTATTCGTCTTGTTTTTAATTTCAGCTAATTACGTCTTCAAAAGTTAAGTAAAACTATATGCATGATTGTTTTACATTTTTTTCTGAGTCGTGTTTTCAAAAACACTTATTAAAAGAAAAAGAGTTCAAGACGTTCAGGCCTGAAGCTTTTAAATATCGTTTGAATAATTCCTCTTCCTAATTTTATTTTATTATCTAGAATGACTAAACGATAGAATTGTTTAGATTTTTTTTATTACAATTTGAATCACAGTTGAATGCTTTGCTTTAGAAAGAACAAATGGATGACCGGTTTTTGTTTTACAATGAAGACTGTAAACTGTTGTGTTATTTACACTGCGTATATCTTTAAGATATTGAAAAAAAGCATAAACACCATTCTCTTTATTAAGTCGCATCCTATTGATATGCTTGCATTTCAATACGATGCATTGTGCGGTCCAAATGGTTGACGTGCAACAAACTCCGTTACATTCCAGCAAATATTCCGTGAGCATTCAGAAAACTCTTCGATTAAGGCGTAGCTACATAATATAATGGAGCGCTTGCAGAAAAGGTCTCTTTATAACTTCAAATAACGAAAACATGAGAAAAGTGGGTTTGCGCTGTCATGGATTGATGACAAATGTTCATCCGGTTATATTAGATCCCTAGAGAACGAGACCGGACTAAACTATTCTGGTGAATGCGCTATCAGGGCAATCACGCAGTACACATACACACGAAGAATCCCGAGAATGCAAAATTAATAGACTTTGTACTCGCGCAGTGAGGAATAGACGAGGTTAAATGCTTCTTATAAGAGTTTTGCATTAGCGTAATAGTTGAACACGCGCATGGAAAGAACACTAATTGCTCGTTTTCATTTACTACTTGGAAAGATTATGGGAATCAACAACAAAATCGTGGTTCATTTAATCAAAGAGCAACTTCGCAATATGATTGCCAAGTTGGCCCCACTTGAATATTACTAATCGCCCTCTTGAGAAAACTAAACTGTTACAAAATGTCAGTATGCGCCAGGTAAAGACTGTCGTTTATATTACAGTAATGTCGATCTGTTAATAAATATTGTGCATTAAAAAAATCATATATTTACCGAGAGAAAACTACCTGCACCAAACAAAAAGTCCATCCTGCCACGATATATATATATATATATATATATATATACGAACATGTATGCCAAGAAAGACTATGTCCCTGCAGTTTCAAGAATTTGCTTGTCCCATCTACTTTAATTTTTGCTTCCATTCCGTTAGCAATTAGTTTAAAACAAATATTAAATTTTAGATACGAATGGCTGTCCAATGGAGCTACTGTATATAGCAAATGTCGGGAGACTAGTGCAGCCTGCTTGCTGTAAGATAGTGTAAACACTGACAAAACCACATGGCCGAGTCCAAGTGTATGTCTCGATCGATTTTGGCCGCGATCTTTCCGGTTCATGAATTATTTCAATAACTCCTGGGTTGGAAAATAATTTAACTTCAGTACTGTTTTATTCAATAAATCGGTTTACAATTGTTATTGGAAAACAAATGTCACGGAGTTACCTTTCTCATAAACAACGGAAGTAAAAATCAAATTTATAAAAAAAAAAAATTGAATGAATAACGAATGAAATATGGAGGGAAAAATTGTCTGCGAATTTGAAAGCAGTCGTTTGAAAAATATTAACATTTATATTATTAACTTTCGTTTCTGCTTTTTTAAGTATAATACGTTTCAATGGAACAAACAAAGAGGGCCGTTGAAAATGAATCATTAGTAATAATGACACTTATCTGCTAATGAAGTTTAGCATTTCTATAACGAAACTAGAAAGAGAACAATTACACACTTTGCTGTACTATTTCTAGTATTATTCTGTATCTAAAGCATAGATTAGTCTATAAATGAAGCAGGTTTATATTCTTAAAAATGTTTTACAGCTTAGAGAAACTCTCGTCAATTTTTCAATCAGTTTTAGCATAATCTCAATCCCATGATAGCAAATTCCAGCATAATCTCGCAATGTTATAGAATTAAGAAACGGCTACAAGTTAAGCTATCGTCTTAAGTATTCGATTAACTAGAATTGTCAATTTAAACAATAATTTAAACACCCCAATTAAAAGGGTGCATTCTGCATCATTGGGGTGCAGAATGGACCAAATGGTGTAACGTTGTTGTATCAGTGAAGATAAACACATGATAGACAAATGGGAATGTTGTGATGAAACTGCAAAAAAGGTACGATGAAATAAAAACCTTTTGAAAAAAAAATTTGAATTATTTCACTGAAAATTCAGTCAACAGATTATTTTCGAAGGCTACTTAAGTTTTGTATAGTTTTCCATTTGATTACAATGGATTTTAATAGGGAAGAAATGCTAAGAACAGGAAGCACTATTTCATCTCGGTTCACTAGAAATGGATACAAATTTGGAGCAAAAAATCAGATATCGCACATCGAAAGGGGAAAACGTCAGAAGAGAAAAAGAATGAAAAGAAGCCAACAAGTTTTTTCGTGTTTAATAAAGCTGCAAGTTAATCGACTGTTTTGAAATTACATATAATATGTATGATTTGAGTGGTTTATGAAAGTCAAAATGCTAAGGAAAAAAATGAATGTGATCTGTATCACTCGAAATTAATTCTGTAGAATTTTATGTAATTTCTCCGGACATATCAAAAATCCCTTCATATGTCGGGAGACAAACTGCCAATTGACAAAAACACATCACAATGGCCTTCGCAGCTTCGGTAGTCATTGCAAACAACTCTTCCCTTACCTCCAATATACACAGCCATTTAGAAATTTTCGATCTGTTTTAATTTCGAAAAGGTTTGTCTATTATTTGTATAATTCAGTATAATACGCCTTTGGTTGGAGATAAGACTTTTTTAATTTTTGGAGGAAGATACCAGAGGGGGGGGGGGGTTAGCAGCCTTATAACTGTATTTTGTCAGGAACTGTTATTTAAAATACATTGTAAGTTATCCATAGTTTGTTTTTATCATATTAAAAATGAAAGAGTGGATTAAACTGACTTTCAAAATTGAATTCTTCATGCTTTTTAATTATACTGAAATAAAGAAAAGATCAGCTATTGGAAATTTCTTAAGTCTATAAGATATCAATCATCGAAGCAAAATGTTTTTACTCTGCATGGAATATGACATTAGTTACGAATTTTTTAAAAAGCACATTTTAATTAGTTAATCCATTTTTATTGATAATAGGGACGTATAATGATTTTTTGTGTGTCTTGGGTCTTCATAAACCGTTTTTCTAGATGTATAATACTGTCGCTGATTGAATATTGATAACCTCAACGTCCAGAGATATTCCAATACATTGCAATGCCTGTGTTGTTGCTAGCAGCATGTGCATTATTCCTTATAATCCAAGATATTCTTCTAGCGTGTTACACCATTCTTAGATAATCACCGCGTTCCCTTGCCATAAAATCTTTCGAGGAGATGATATTTTACCTGCTCCTGTTTCTGCAACTCCTGCTCTAAAACGACGCAAGTACAGCACGTTTTTATGTGAACGATGGAGGACCAGCATGTGGCAATAACACTGAGAAGAGCAGAGGGAGGCAAGAGAATGATTGTGAACTACATTATTACCCAAATATACGCACATTCAACAAAAGGAGACGTCAGGGTTCCCCTACGGAACGTCGAAACTGCGCTTTTGTTGACCGTAGATCGCTTTGGTCACTCCATCATTTCCCCTGTGACGTCACACGAGCAAGCCTTCTTCTTCATGGTCGTATTGATCTGGTAGTTATGTGCATGGCTCTCTTGTAATATACAAGTAACAGCCAACCACTTTTTAAATAAACTTAATAAATAAGCCTTGTGACATGTATTAAAAACCTCCTCTGTCTTGGATGTACTAGACATTGATGATAATGATAACCTGGCGATAATTTAATATTGCCCCTTCTCCCCACCCTCGTACATCTTCCGTCCAACTCGCACTGATGGTCATAAAGGAGGGTTACAAACCAGTGCACGAGAGAGCCAGGTAGTTCAAATGCGCTCGTGCAAAATGTTTCCGCTCGCTAATTATCCGAAGACTCTGTAAAAGTCCCCTGGCATCGGAGTACCCGCACTTATACAAACAAGCAACAAAGAGCCCATTGTACGATGTTTTCTTCGGGACTGTTGTTGAGATCGGAAGAACATCTTAATTATCAGGTACGTCTTCATATATAAAGGAAACAGATTATTGATTTTAATTAAATTTCCATAAGTGCTGTTGGCTTAGTGCATTTAACAAAGCAGCAAATAGAATATCACTCAAAATTTGAAAACCCTGGGTGATCACTGACAAAATCTGCTCAAAATCAGTAAAGGAAGAGCAATTGATGAATCTACCTTACTGATTGATGCACCTTACTGAAAGTTTTATAATTTTTGTGACTCAGGTTACGCAATTGTATAATGAAAGACGTTGGAAAAATGCAGAAAAACCCAGTTCGCTGACTACATACGCAGTTACTTGTAGAAAGTTACATTTCCCGTAACTTTTTATCACACTTGTTTTCTGACACCTGAATAGGGTAAATATAAATTCCAAAAAAACTGTGCAAGCAAAATAAATCGCAAATTCCATTGCTAAATTTCTCTCGAAGAGGTAGCCGAGGTCTTTCTTACGTGCGTGTCCTCATTTTATTTTATTTTATTTTATTTGCAGCATGACCTCTTTTGGTTCACAGCGGTATCGGTGTAGCTAGTCATTTACCGTTTGTAAAAGCTGATCTTAGAGTTTGCATCAGCAGAAAATTGTCTCAGCAGAGAATATTGTATGCGATCAAGTAATTTAAAGATGGTTGACTCGAGGAAGGTGACGGTTCTCTGGCTAATATTGTTGATAGTAACGTCAAGCGTCATGTGGTTTGTCGTAATGGATCCAACAGCTGAATTGTATTCCAAGAACATGGCGATTTGTTAGTTGGTATCTCATCTATTTTGTCTGAAAGTGAAAATCTTGTTAACAGTCCCTAATTAGCTGAACTCAGTGCCTTCTCCCCAAGTTTTTCTTCTATTTTTTCTTAGCCTCTTCTCGTGTATATATATATCCATCCTAAAAGCTCAGTAGGGAAATTCCTGTTTAATTCTTGGATTCACTTTTTATTACTTTTTATAGAGGGCTACTGTATTAGTCTTCCTGTTAATTTGTCCATCGGAATTATGCAGTGTTAAAACATTTACACCGCCTCATGTTTGGACTGTTATGGCAATACTCAACACATCCAGAAACTTCAGTTTTCATATCTGATTCTTTTACAGTGTTCTTTCTCTTCATTTATAAGCTTTTTGATAGCCTCCAGAACAATTTGCAGGCAGGCAGCCTCCCAGATATTCATATTTTTTATTATACATTTTTTTCTGTATTCTTTCAGAGCACACACTGACTTACTTTCAGGAAACTTTCGATCCTCTTTTCCATGAATGCCTATTTAACTTTCTAAGTTCATCGTGGATATCTGATTTTTCTATCTTTGCAGATGACTTCTCCACATCTCTCTCTCTCGCTCTCTCTCTCTGGCTGGGACAATGAATGTTCACCTCAGAGGCCTCCACTTTGTCTCTAGGCTTGATTTTTATTTTCAAAAGCCTTCATAGTTTGAATAATAAGTGAATATTTCAGTATACATTTCACTTCTGAAAGCACCGTGACTTTAATTATATTTAAAACTTTCTTAGATATTTTTATTTCCAATAATATTCCTTTTATCCCGCTAAAAAATAAATGGTCATCACTTCATGGTTTGAACCTCCAATATCTTTCTTTGCTATTAGCAATAATAATACGGTTAACGAGACGTTATTCCATGAATAACTTCTCGTTGTTCTTCTTTTTACAAATTATTCTCTGAATTTATGCAATTTTTTGTTAGAACATGATATTTGCGATCACTAGTCCGTGGCCTCAACAGAAATCGAGCAATTTAATTTCTGTCAGCTGCCTTCTCTAATGACTCAACAAATTCCTGTCATTCTTCCTTACCATAAGTACGAATGCGTTTCATTACCCTGTTTTGATATTTGCTCACATAACCCGACTTGACACTGCCTACAATTCAAGATTATCCTGGTGATTAATGGCGAATACTATAGCTACTCCTTCCGTTCTATGATCATTAGTGACTGAATATAACATTTTGTATTTGTCATTGAGAAAAATCTTTTCTGTTTTGTCATCTCTATTTCGGTAACATAACAACAGTTATGTCGATGGGGTACTTATCCAATTCTTCTGATGATTTGATTTCTTTTTCGTTGATGATGCCCATCCTGAATTCTGTTAATATTCAAACTCCTTCAACATTTGTTTCAAAATACTGAGTAAGTGCAGTTCAAGTATACAAACAGTGAGCCCGTCTTCCTTGGGGACTTTGCTACTGATCATTTGTGTAACTTTTTTTTCAAATTCCCACGATTAAATTGGAAGCAACGTTAAGATATTAGAATAAAATATTGCTTATCTAGTTACCAACCAGAATATTTCTAAACATTCTCCCAGTAATTTTAACCTTTTCGTAATAATTTCTTCCAGTTACACTATGAATCAGTTTCTGGTAATCCATCGTGATCCCTTGTCCAAGTTTGTTTTTCAGTGAAATATTCCCGCCATTCGCAGTCTAATATTCTCCAGCACTATTCTAATCCAGTCGAGATAATTTCTGAGGATTCTTATAATGCTGTGGAATAACATTAATTACCGAAAGATATTTTATTCATAATAATGAGATTTTCGCAATAAATAAATAAATTTCCCAGGGCAGGTTAATTATAAATGCATGAGAACGGCCTACTTTTGATCTTTTGATGACTTTTTACATGGACTTAGTTTGGAGTATTTCAAAATGCCTTCTTTTACTCATTCAATATCGCGTCAAAACAAAAGAGAAAAAAAAACAAAAAACATGATGTTGCCCATGATGTTTAAAAACTGTTTGAATTCTCTGTTTCAGAAACTAATATTGATAAATAGCATATTTATGTATTCTGCACATAATTCTAAATAAATCTTAACAAGATTATCGCATATATTTTTGTCTTTTCAGTTAAAAACGTTTATATAACTATACATAACATTGAAGTAGTCTAACGGAATAATTTTATTTTTATTTGTTTACATTATTATTTAGATCTGGTTGTCTTCCTTCGAATTTCTTCTCATTTCCAAAAAAAATAGATCTTTCTTGTGTATTTTTTTTTCTACATGATATTTAAACAGAGCAATTTAAGTCGTTAAAAGTTTAAAATCAAAGTACACTTTACCGAATAAATATTTCTAATCACCTTAATACGAATATTAATAAATTCGTCATAACACGATATGCGTAAATTGGGCAGAACGTTCTGGAAGAGAGGGTTATGTATGGGAAATAACCACATTTTTGAATTTTGTTCAATTAATATAAAATTCTCGCCTTAGTCATCTGTGTACCTTTGTCAGTTCTTTAGCACTTCCAACTGGTTTATCTACAATTTTACTCGGATATTTGAGAGCAGATTAATTATAAATGCATGATAAAGACATACTTTTGATCTTTTGATGACTTTTTACATGGACGTAGTTTGGAGATTTCAAAATGTCTTTTTCTCATTCAATATCGCGTCAAAATACAAAAAAATAAATTAATTAAATAGTCATTTGCTATTTAAATATTTACGAATTTAGTTGATGTGCTTTTCATCCCACACATCTCTTATTCGCAATGAGAGTAAAATTGTAAGCTGAGTTAACCTGCTAGTATTTCTTGCAGTTAGTTGCACTGGTTTTTAATTACCAGCGTTCATCATCCCGAGCGGCTCAACCAGATTATAAACAGTATATTAATAACAAAAACTGATAATCTGACGTAGAGAATTAATGAACTTGTTTACCTTCATTTATGTGAGATAATTAATTGCATCCTGACTAACGCGGACCTTTTTATTAATCGGATAAAAATTGAATAAATTAAATATAATTTAAAATTAAAGAAGTTGAGGAGAACCAACATATTTGGATCAAGCATGTGAGCTTGGAAATTTTAGAGGCAAACTAATTTTGGGGTTGCTGAGCGATAGAATAATGTGTGCTTGCTGAGAGAGACCAGGTGGAGGTTGTGTATTTAGTCGAATTGCTACGTAAGCGTGCGAAACCGAGTCTGAAATCTGCAACTCATTTGTAAATTCCGCCCTCCCTTTCTATTGATCACGTGACACGTGAAGATTTGCTTGGATCATCAGATTTTCAGAATAAAATCTGATATTTCGAAATAATTCTGACTCCCAGCTAAAATCAAATTCTAAAAATAACCGCAGAAAGGCCTTGAGAGAACAGCATCCTCATTAAATAGTCATCCGTGGTGACCTATGCTAATTATTTCCTGTCTCGCGGTGACGTCATTAAACATCAAGGTCCACGTCTTCGACTGTAGTTTGTTCGCAAATTTATTCACAAGAAGACAATGCAGGAAACAGCCAGAGGAGAGTTCTTAATTTCTCCTTTTTCAGACTGCTTCCTGAAATGTTTCAGTGAAGCCAGTTCTCTGAGAGCTTGCGTGCTCAGGTGCGATTTCTCATACATGGAAAGATACGTAATTTTCTAATTGAATTTTGTCGAATAACTTGGTTGTATTCGACGTACATTCGCTTCAGAAGTAAGCTTTACTTTAGCTATTCTTGTAACGTCATTTGAATAAACATAAAATTAGACCGCTATTGTTTCAAAATAGGAGAATCAATATGTGTACTATTGCTACAGCAAAGTTTAAGCACGCTACTCGAGAATAAAGAACTCCAGCGAGTGAAATAGTGGATTTTTGGCGAAGCAGATTCACTAGGGCAGTACACAAAAGTCGAAACAACGGTTAGTAACCAGGAAAATACCTGAGAACCAGACGGTGATGGAAACACAGTGCTCGTAGCCAACCAGAAGATATTACAGGTTTCTCGTGAATTTTTTAAAATTGGTTAAATTATATAACAACCTTTACATAACTTAGGATTTGCCCGAGAGTATGTACTAAGCTTAAGACTAAACTTATTTTAATTTTTGTTAATGCCTAATATAATTAAAAATTATTTCTTAAAAAGTTCGAATAACTTAGTTAATATTTAAGCTGAAACTGAGGTCTTTATTGCTTGTTACCCCCCCCCCCCCCCACACACACACCCTGTTAAAAACTTTCCACTTTGCGCTACGGATTATGACTCATTTTCTGTTGTAAAAATTTTCATTTCAAAGAATTCCACATATACGTGTTAAATTATATATTCTTCTGATCTTTCCATTGTTATATATATATATACACTAGGGGTACTGTTCCGAACTGGTAAACCGGAGACAAAAAACGTGACATAAAAATGTTTCAAATTTCGGCTTATCTTATATATATATATATATATATATATATATATATATATGCCACGACGAGGCAAAACGCCGCATAGTTGAGTATAAAGAAATTGTCCTGGACTCTTATCACATAAACAGTAACCTTAGTTATAATTTACCGGACTCCTTTAGCTCTGCTATCAGATACTGGTCCGCGCGGTTAGTCTAGTGGCTGTGCGCTTCGCAACGATATGCCTGGGGAAGGAGTGTCCTAGGTTCGATTCCCGTCGGAGACTTGAGGAGCTGAAGGATCTTCCTCAGCCATAGCCAACTTATCCGGTCTTGGGCGTGGACAGCAAGGTTTTTCCCCCAGTTTATTTATCCTGGGGTTTTTCATCCCGCAAACCGAACCCGTGAACATACAGGATACAGCCATAGGACATATAGACGAAGACAGAAGAGGAGATGGGTGCCATCTGTCTTAATTCACCGCCCATTAGACATTCATGAGTGATCCTACGGTCCATTAAGGACTACGGGAAGCCTAGGATAGGATCAGATACTGGCGCACTCGTGAAGTCACACGCTCGCAGATGCCTAACAATTGAACTTTAGCCTTGACTGTAGCTTCAGTTCAAACTTAACTGAAGTTCATAGCCGGTTTTGTAGTGATACTATGTTTCTTTATGGTGTTTTTTTTTTAATGTTCTCACGCCTGAAGAAGTCGGCTTTCCGACGAAACATTGTGTGTTAAATAAAATTAATTGTCTAATTCTTGGATTTCAGTCGGTAATGAACATATCTTCATACCGAGTAAATATAACGGATAATCATATATATATATATATATATATATATATATATATATTCACAAATCTAATCATTATTGAACATGTTATGAACTGGAGACTCACTACTGTCGAGGATAACAGAGAAATTTGTCCAGTTCTCGTTATTTTTTACTGTGAATGAAACAATTAATGAAAGAGCTGCTAATAACAGAGGTTTTGTATTTTTTTAAGTTTGTTGCTCAGTTACCAACCGATCATCCGTTTTATTATTTCCCATCATCATAATTGCAGGGGTGACAGAAGACCTGAGAGTTTTATGTGATTTGTCATATTAGCAACTGACAGTACAGCATTTAGCAAGAAGAAACGTCTCTTTTTGAATTTCGTGAAAATACCAAAATTTCAGAGTAAACAGAAACTCTTGTTTATATGTATTATAAAGCTTGTTGCAGTTTCATAGGATTTTTAACATCATGCAAAATAGTCACTCAAAATACATTTTAATTATCATAAACGCATACATCTTTATACGGGGAATAAGATGTCTTTCTATATAAATTTTATCACTTGTTTAACTTCCTCTTACCGTCTCTAAGACAGTGCATTTCTGCGGCATGCTAGTTAATGCAAATGAAAACATGTACCCGCGCATATTCGACGACCAAAGTTACTGTGTTCGAAGATTAAAATTCCTACTGGCCTGCATGGAAGATGGATTAAGTCAGAACCAAGAGTTTCTTTTGTCGGCCTGGTTGATGGAGTAGTTAGCGTATCCGCTCTCCAATGAACAGATCAGGGTTCGAATCCCGCCGTGGGCATAGATGTTAGTGATTTCTGTAGGTGGGAGATGAATTTCATCGCTCGGTGTGAGACTCTCCAGCGCACTGGAAGCATAAAGTTGCTTGCGATGTTCAGTGTTTAGCCTCTACAGCAGGGATTCCAGTCAGGGTAAGAAATGAATTTAAAAAATCCAAAAGTTAATTAAAGACAGGGGGAAATGTTAGTGTATCCAAGCTACTGATATAGTATAGGTTTACATACTTTTGTAGGGAGGAGTCACATAAAAAAAGCCTGAACTCTTCCTTTTCCACAACTTGTGTCATGAATATTAACTCTAGGTGACGTGGGTCCCCACATAGTATTACTAAGTTTCTTAATATCGAAAATCGTTATCATTTTGAAAGTTTATGTTGTACTTAAACCAGTCAGTGTAACACTTTCGAGACAAAGACGGGGTGGGAATTTATATTAGATATGA
Organism: Typopeltis vanoorti; assembly: GCF_054136105.1. Lineage (NCBI taxonomy): Eukaryota > Metazoa > Arthropoda > Arachnida > Uropygi > Thelyphonidae > Typopeltis > Typopeltis vanoorti. The sequence continues at coordinate 135,017,611 of NC_143556.1, forward strand.
AAATTACGGTAACTAACCTCAGACACATTCGGTGCATACCAATCTCGTCAGGTCTTGAATTAAGTCAATTAAAGCACGTATATCAAGAGGACTAATATAATTAGGGAAGATCATCACAAAATTATAGAATCTAAATAGAAGAATGTGTAACAGTTACCACGGAGTTTTACAATCCTATTACCTCACATGACAGGAAAATGAAAAATACGATTCTTGAACTTTAAAGTTTACCTATTCCCTTAGAACTCTGTGTTCAGGTATATTTTGTCACTCAAATCAAAATGAACTTATTTCTCTAAAATTCTTATATTCAGAAAAAAAAGACTTCCACTTTCTTTTTAATTTCCTGGCAAGGAGTATGTTGATAAAATCACGCAAAATGATTAATAAAATTAACTTTTAACTTTTGTCAGATCGCAGCGATTCTGATAGAAATATTTCTCTGTCAAATTTGAAATGTTTATAATTTCTTCTGTTTTGCTACGACCACATGTTTCCATCACCGTCTGATTTTGAGGTATTTTCCTCGTCACTAACTTTTCTTTCGACTTTGTGTACTGCGCTAGTGAATCTGAAGTTGCTTCGCTGAAAAATCCACTATTTCACTCATTAGAGTTCTTTATCCTTCTCGAGTAGCGTGCTTAAACTTTGCTGTGGCAATAGCACACACATTAATTCTCCTATTTTGAAACAATCGCGGTCTAATTTTATGTTTATTCAAATGACGTTACAAGAATAGCTTAATTAAAGCCTACTGCTGAAGCGAATACTCGATTACAACCAAGTTATTTGACAAAATTCAATTAGGAAATTAATCCTCAATTCTTTTTCATTTGAAATGAATAATTTCATCGGATTGTATTTCCATATGGTTGCATAGGAACATTTGGTTTAGTCATAATTACAACCGAAGGAACTACGGTATCGAGACCCGTATATTAAGTCGGTTATTTTTTGTGTCCATGTTTGCACGAAGGACACGAAATATTTTGCGGTATAAACCACCCATTGTCTTCAAGGAAAAACAAAACTACATCACTTGTATGAGTCAACTACTTTATATTATCAGATTCATCGTGTCTTGTTAGATGGTACGAACCCTGCCTGCAAATTGAATAACAGTAATCAAATCAGTTGATATAGTGAAAAAAAAACAAAAAACAAACTTGCTCTCCTTTTGAATATCTGCTATTTTAAGACATTACGAAACAAGAATTTTGAATTTTCCCATTTTACTCTACAGAACGATCCACTAACCAGTGACATGCATTCTTCTTGGATTCCGGTGAACAGTGTTTTTACTGTGTTAAAATAAAAGTCTTTATTCTGTAAAGTATTTTAAATGCCATGGCTGAAGAAGTGAGAGACACGCGCAAGTGACTTTGCCTGTGTCTAAGCCGTATGTTCCGACAACACGTGTTTCGTGTTACACACATGGATTACTGCAGCTTTGTGTTAGTGTGTAAAAATAATTTTGTGCGAACATGGAGTCAAAGGAAGACTTGTTGGACAGAAAGCTGTGAACTGATGATGGGAGATACGGCAAAGATTACGGTGAAAGAAAATCCTTAAAAAATACTTGTTCCACCTCAAACTGTAAGACATGATCCATGAATGAAAATTGATGGAAACACGGCGACAAAACAGAATTTTTGATGGAGAGGCTTTAGATCGTAAATTTGCCAGTTTGTTTATAATATTACTTAGCACATAAGGGAAGCAATGCAAATAATACACACCTAAATTACTAAAGTTTAGAGCCAAATGGCTTCAATTTGATATAACTAAGATACTGAAATAGAGGATATTATGGATCCAATTATATTTCATAGCCAAATCTAAAAAATATATTAAAAATGTCCCAGAATAAAGAGAATATATTATTCGGCATCCGGTTTGCTTGGTGTTCATTATTTAAAACACAAGCTCTACACAAGAGCCCGTGTGTTCGATTTATATTATTGCTTAATAGGGATTAATAAAAAAAAGTATAAGACATTTTTACGATATCTTAAAGATATGTTGATTTAAAAATGTAAGTTGCATAAATTCTTTCTAAATGTATATTTTTGAACTAACTAAATATTTATTAATCTTATTTACATACGGAGTGCAAAGAACGTGCATACAATTCACTATACAATGCAGTAATACAACACACAGTTCAATAGTAATAATAATAATGGAATGATTTTATATTAATATACATAATTTTTCTGTATTTGTATTTTTCTTTCAATATTTTTATAGATTCTGTATTTAATACAGATATTTTACTTCTCTACAAAAATTCAGTATACAAGTTGCATTCTTTTTGATATACAGTCCGTGTTTGTTTGGGTGGCATCGCGAGCCAGGTGTAGATTGAACTCTTTATGTGTATGTACTTGGAAACATATATGAAGATACATAAATGTTTTTTTTTTCGGTTAACGTGTAGAGGCTAGTACACGCGCCCATGCACTATCACTGCATGAGCCCGGTTTAATCTTTTTGAAGGGAGTGGGGTTGGATTCGGATATGGCATGTTTATGTCCTTGTGGTGGTGTTTGAGAGGAATTCGTTATTGGTTTGGGTGTAATTCCCGTCTAATTTTCAGTCTCACTAATAATAATAATAATAATATTATTATTATTATTATAAACAAATTGTTTAATTAAAATAGAAAACTGAGAATTGTTACTTAGTATCATAAAATTATTAATTTACAAATGTATTGTATAATATATGAAGAACATCATTAGTTCTGATTAAGATAAATCACTACGCTTGGAAACTGGATCTAACTGCGTCATATTCTTATATCTCTTAATGCTTTCTAATCGATGTCATAACAGTACTTGTATCTGCGCATTTATATTGGAGATGTGCACAATGCTGTATAGCATTTCGTGAATTTTCGTTCTAAGAGTAACTTAGAATTTTAGTTATGGAAATCTCTGCTTTAAAAAGAGGCAAAAAGATAGTCCCCTTGGTGACTCCACTGCTTCAGTTTACAACTAACAACAGACCATAGTGCTGGTGAACTCAGTGTCATCAATATTGCTTGCCCACTGTAAGAGTTGGCAATATTGATGACACTGAGTCATCACGTTTGCATATTGCACGTTTCACCGAAACTGGACCTTGATACCCCTAGGTCTTACCAGCCTGAAGCACCTCATTATTATTCACAAAAATGTCAAGCTTTTCCTTTTGGGTTTCATCGATTCGTGAATTCCTTCGTAATAACTGAAAACATTAAAGTTGGTGTGCTACTATTTCAATTTTTTTTTTTTTTTTGAAATCTTAGCGCATCTTATGAACCAATGCGCTATTGACACTGATAAATATAGATCCTTTTAATATTCTTTCTTCGTCGAAGTACAAGATGGTGGATGTAGAATATATTCAGCTAGACACGATTTACATAAAGATGATTTGGGGCATTACTAATAGCTAATTCTCTTCAATTGCAGAACATTTCTTCTTCTTTTTTTTTTTTTTTGATTAAAAGAAGAGAAAAAGCACAAACGTATTAAAATTCTCGAGTTATCTTTTCGTATAGACTTAAACAGTTTCGTGCGTCGTTTCGGATGAATCCTTTTGTTTGAACTCTAATGTAATGAGGCTGATGCAGCTTCTTCAATCATTTCATCATGTGAAGTCCAATTAAAAGCTAAGACTGATCGAACGGCGGTGGTTAGCCATAATTGGCACGCGACAACGCTCAATTAGTTGTGACGTGCCACCGCCACCATGTCCAATAACTAGCTGTAAAAGAACCTGGGAACTTATAGCGAAGGGAGAGATTCGGGCTGAGAGAGAGAATAGCTGAGGTGTGTACATTAGCAAAAAGAATTGTTGGGATTTCTGATGACTTTACGGACTACAAGTCCGTACAAAGTTCTATATTAGGATAATACCAAGTAACATTATGTGTGTACAAGGATTCGCTTCATTCTTTTCATTTTCAGAACTGCGTATTCTTTAATTTATTCCAAAAATTAAAGTTACAATATTTTTAAATAAAATAGGAAACCAGTACTGAAGTTATGGCCACGTCATTCGCGTCAAAACAAAAATGATGACGTTTTGGAGTACATATGTGATACTGCAACTGCGAGTGTGTGTTGTGAACTACTATATTTCTAAGTGGTAGGACTTATTTTTCTGAACGGAACCATTATCAGGATGTGTATAAGAATAAATACTTTTTCCCTCCCCTTGAAGACACTAAAACAGGAAACTGTTGTTGTTCTCAACAAAATCAGAGGTCACACACTTGCCCTTGCTGTTTAAGTCTTCGGGCATTCTGCAATAAATTCGAGGTCTCCTATTGCATGGACTGTAAGAATTCTAATAATGTGGTCTCAATTAAGTCCTGATGTGACACAATCGACTTTTTTCTTCTGGGGTCTATAAAAATGCTGTCTCTGCCTAGAAAAACTGACACTAAAGAAGTTCTCTGTAGCTGTAGAACTAATCGCTAAGACACGACCGAAGTAGCTGGATAGCGGAGGGAGTACCACTTGAATGTCAGTAAGAGTGCATATGGTGCTCAGATCAAGATCCAAGGAATGCATTCCATGTATTCACCATATTTCTAACCAAACTATGACAAACATATTTATACAACGTGAGACATGTCTAATAAAGATTAAATAAAACAAACACACCAACGACACATCACTAATAAAATCAATGTCCTCTTTTAGATGCATCTCGCAAAATGCTTATGCACCTATTAGTTTTTATTTATGTCCGTAATATATATATAAATACACACACACGCACACACTCGGTTCAATTAGTCCATTTTAAGGAGTCAGACGATTCCACACTGGATGGACTGAATTTGATGAAATTTAGCAGTTTGGTTGTCTGGTAAAATTATTTTATTCATTTCAGTTTGGTATATGGAGAAAACAAAATTATACGTCAAAAACTAGGTCGAACCTTAATACGTAATTTTGACGCTCATCGGTGTTTATTTTATTTTTTTATACATTCTTTAGAAGTGTTTTAAAGTATTTGCAGACATCATCATAGTGGCTCTTACGAAAACAACGAAAATATCAATGGAAAATTCAACCTCAGCACTTTCGTACTAAACAATTGCAAGAACTCGATATGAGGCTACCGTAGTGTATAAAAAACAACAGTCAAAATTAATCTTCGATTCGAGAGCACCTCAAGGTTTTTCAGCTGTGATTCTGCTTTTATTGGAAAAATACTTGCAACAGTGATAAAAACTAGCTATAATTAGACCGTTTTAATACCAAGGCAATTTCAAATAATAATTATTATTTTATCATTATTTTAATTTTATTATGCTTATTACGTTATACTTTTTATTAGCAAAACGCATATCTGCATGGTTTTAGTTACAACTGCTGCTACAGTAATGAATAATACCGAAAATCTTAATGCTCTTACATAAAAAGGTTAAAAATAAGAAAATCATTTTGTACGAAATCGTTGAAATAAACAAATGTTTGAGTTATTTCTTTATATTTTTTAAAACTTTTAACTGTTAAATCAGTTATTGTGAACTTCTGAAAATAACTAATATCCGTCTTTGCGAGTTAATCTATTTAGATTCATATTCTCCTTACCATTTGTATGCTTGAATAGTATATGTCAGTATTAAGAATAAAGAAACAAAGTTTTTGAAATAATATGTTCAGATATCTACATATGTTTTTACTTCATTCCACAGAAAGCTAATTTAATCTTTTTCTCGTGATATTAGTGATGTCAGTAAACTAGAAAATCATTTCTCGAATCATTTGTTTTCGAAATCCAAACAGAGCTTAAGTAAACCAACACCGACATCCTACAAATTAAATCTTTCAACATATTCAAAAAATAGGTTTTAAAAGCGCATTTTCTCGATCTTTTAAAGCATTTTAGGCATTTTTGATGGTCATATTGTCAAGTAATAGAAGATTCATCGATCTTCTGTTGAAGGCCAGCAGTGAATATTCTAAAATTATTCTGAGCCTCTTTTAATGCTGGAATCAGCATCAGCGGCAGTTTGATTTCGTATGCAGAGTAGATTATATTTTAACAAATATTCACGCTTATAACATCTAAATGCAATTTCCTACTGTGGTAGTTCCTGACTTTCAATATAAAACTATTTAAGGTGGCTTCATTTCAAAAGTTAATTACATCGAGAAGATAATTATGTTAGCTATATGAATGGCAAATCGCGATGGCTGCTGGGACCATGAGGTCAGGGAAAAAAATTCACAGGTCGTACTATGTCAAGTAATTAAGACGTATGTCATTATACTGAGATGAAGATTTTTTTTAACCATTTGTTTCTGTTTTTTGAGCAACATGAACGCATTGCTTCGGCAGTGGGCACAAGTTTGTTTTAAAAGGCTGAACCTGATCAGTAACATCACCCTATTAATTGAAACCAAATTTAAAAAAAAAACATCCAGAAAGCAGGTTGGTCTTGTAGGGAATAGGACCAAGTACGATTTCGTAAAGGCGTGAAAAGTAAATTCTATTTTTATTTACTCATATTCTTGAATCAGAATAAAATATTCGAAAATAATATTAAAGTAAATTTATATGATCAATGATAATTTCATAAAATTTTGCTAATAATTAAGACGTTGGAATAGTATTTTAACTTTTAGAACACCATTTATAAAATTTAATCCTTATTAATAAGAACAGCATTATATTTATGTAATGTGTGTGTGTGTACACATAATGAAGTAACATATTAAGTACAGGAAGAATTAAGTTGAATTATTTATTGAAAAATTAAAATGTGTCAAAATTCCGTAGTGCACATTTGAACTATTTCTGTTTCAGTTAAACTTAGTTTAGCTAACGTTAAAATCAACTGCGCAGCTTATCATAGATCACGCCACTGCTTCAGAAAATATTACACTCTTCCTGAGGATATTATTTTGCATCATATGTTTCAAACGTAATTTTATACTTTCAGCTGATATCCCCCCCCCAAAAAAAATCCTTTTCATTTCTAAAAGCGATATCATATTTTCCTCCATCACTTTTCGATTAGACGAGAACGGTCTTCGAAATCAGACTCGATCTGCTGAATATGAAACTCAGCTGGTCTTAATCTGTAAACATTCGCATATTTTTGAAACATTCGTATCGAGGAACGATGCCTGCAGTGAGATGAAATATGTTGACATCGAAATGGTTAAGGCCTCCATCAGGACGTTCGCAGTGCGGCATCAAACCGAGGGCAGATTCCATAGGAAAGCATTTGAATGCAATATGGCCACTTAAGGATCAATAGAGTGATAGGTATCTCCATTATTCCCGCAGATCTGCTAAGAGAAGCAAATTGTGAAGCCATACACGGCATATGGAGCGGAAAATTTATGTTCGTTCTGGCTGGAGAGAGACAGAAAGAACACATTTTCTGAAGAGGCAATTTGTGAAGAAGGATGGTTGTTTGTCTGTTTTACTTTAAGTCTGCTGATAAAGCGCTGTACCTGTCGCTCTGCTGAGGGCGGGTGGTGATAACTGATTCTTATGGCTCGGGAAGCGCGCCTTTCGTTTATTTTAAATTCTTATGGATCTTTTACGTCATATATTTGACCGTGTGTTACGTAGTACTGTTTCGCAACACATGTGATCGTCTCTCTCTTAGATATTTTGCAAAATGTCTTTAAGAGTTTTTCTTATTTGATTGAGCAAAAGGTTTTTATCCTCATTGGTTAAGTTTTTCTTTAGAACGTTCGTTTATTTCAATAGAAATAGTCTGTTTTGCCATTCTTTCGTGAGGTAAAATCATTTTCTTAGTTTGAGTCGAATCGATCAAAATGATTGATTTGCAGGAATGGAAATATCATTTCCTTCCCCGTCTCCTCCCTGCTGCCAAAACTGCCGCTTCCCAATTCGAAATAGATTTAATAAGACACTTAAACATTGAAAGAGGTATGACTTACATCGTTGTCAGAATTAGTGTCCGCCGATCAGGCAAATATTCACGAGGGACGAATTCAGCGACTATGGTAATACCTGGAAGTGGCTTCGTGTTTGGCGAACCACTCTCCTAATATTTCGGCAACTCGGCACAACACATTAAATTAATATTCACAATAGTACAGTCCTACGGGTATCAGTGCTTCAGAAAAACATTCCAACCATAATACAGAACCGAGAAAAATCTGAGTGGTTAGTCTACCCAGGTTTTTGCTTAATCCTCCACATACCGAGCTGGAAATGAGATTCACCCGAATAGTCTTTGTTTTTTCAGTCTTCAATGGTGAAAATGATCTTAAGTAAACAAAGGGTAGGCAATTCGGTACAATTATGGAGATCTTGGCCTGCCAAGATCTCCATAATTGGAATAGAGTACCCTGGAGTTTTTTATATGGTTGAGCAATCCGCAGGTTTTCTTCTATTGGCTCTCAGAAGGACGGACAGCCTGCATTCACCATGAGCATTGGTGAAGCGTCTGTGCCCACCATCGGCTCGACGAATGCCAGTATCCTTATACTCTTAGAACCCCATAACTACATTGCTGAGCAGTGTAGGCTCTTCAGTGTCCTGGATTGTGCCCCTTCAACCGGTATCCTACCATCATGATTTCTGAAGTCAGTCAATTCACGATTCTTGGACATAGAAGGTGTGTCCTTGACACACCTTCAGTGTCATGTATGAAATAACGGGAAGGTAATCATAGCATTTTGACTGAAACTGTGTGTGTGTTATGAAAATATAATTATCACCGGTACTTAAACCCTTGAGGCCCACGTCACACATAGGCTTTTTGCTCATATTTTGAAAATATATTTACTATATAATTTTCTTTTTTATTCTGTATGACACATCCGATTCAAAAATGAAATATTGCTTCTTTTTCCTTTTTTAAAAATATTTCCTCCTGTATATAACATTTCATTATTATGTTAATATAGACCTTAAAGTAGTCTTCAGTTAAAACAAAGTATGCATCCCGAACTTCATAACCGAATAACAAAGATTATGGAGTTCGATTGGATTTATTTTAATCCAAGAAATTATTTGTTTCCTGCTAGGAAATTATTAATTCGCGATCACACATTTGAAAATTCCACATATCTAAAAACACTCAAGTTTTGTAGTTTTCAGAAATCGTTGTTCGAGTGATTGCCGAGAAGAGCCGCCATTGTGCAATCCACTCTCTCCAAACTTCGCTTATTAAAATAATGAAAATAAACCATTATTTAAAATACTAAAGTATTTATAAGTGGGTGTAGTTACATTGTAATAAATGAAGCCTTCACTCGGTACTCATTTGCAGTAAGGAAAACCTTTCTGTACATCCTTCCTCTAAGGAAAAGTGCCGATGTACATATCTCTACTTAAATCCAGCAGTGGCAGAGGTAACACATTCTACAATAACTTCAATCGATCACGAGAGTTTCCGTTTACCGGCGACATGAATGCGCCACCCGACACAAGAATACTTACTCCGTCTAAATGAACATTGGTGCAGAGCTGCTCACACGATGTCTTTCTGTGCTCAGATCGAGTCTTTGACGATCTGAGCATAAGCCTCTGCACGCAAATCAAAAATGAATGCTTCAAGACTTGTTGGGTATGCAGGTGAGGAATTAATTGCCGAGATATGCTCTATAAAGGTGAGGAAACGGCAACTTGTATACGCTGTAATTTCCATATTACAATGATACACATTCATTGAATAAAATAAAATGAAACAGTGCAGATGAAACTAAATATTCTGCCAGCAATGATGTGCACTAAATTTTTATCATACGGGTACCTCGAGAAATGCATAAATGGAGACTAAATCTCATCCATCATTGGAAGAATTTCGAAGAATTTTGGTTTGAAAGACCTGGGTTCAAATACCGTGTATGACGCAAAGAATGTTTATAAGGACTTTTCAATCAAAAGTGGGTTAGCGTCTCCTATGGAAGTGGAGGATTTTCCTCCCGTAAGTTGAGATTTTTTTCGTCTCTCAAAACAGGCAAAATGGCTCCTTGAATGCAGACAGACATAAGTACTGTTGGACAAGGAAAGCAATGGGAAACCTACCTTGTTATATAATAATTCTTTGTAAACGGACATTGCTACCACCCAAACACTAAGGTTGAGGGAAAATACAAGCATAATGCATACGGAACCTGAAAAATGGGGCCAATAATTGTCTTTGCTTTCGTTAAGAAAATTATGAATACGAACAGACTAATTATTGTTTTGTATTATATATATATATATATATATATATACAGGGTGTTCGGGATAAATTTGACATATTTATAATTAATTATATTTTTCCGTAAGTTACATGTATTAACACACACTTCTCTTCATTTAAAAGTTTGGACCCTTCTTCATTCATATACAAGATGTCAGAAAGGATGGATAGCTGGAACCCACCTGAATCATGGAAGAGAATAACTTGTATCATGATGATTCGTGCCCGCCATCAAAATAAGGATATTACGACTGCTTCCCAATGCTCCCTGAATACAGTAAAAACAATCAGGCATGAACTAGAGACTTGCAATGGTGACTACGAGGATGTAGCAAGAAGAAAGATCCCTAGCAGACGATCTGATTGCGTTCGTACAGCAGAATTCCTCGCAAATCTACAGGAACAGGTGTTGAAGAACCCTGGCATTGGAATTCGGGCTTTGTTCGTGGAGTTGCTAACTGTAGTCAAGCCCTGGATAACAAGGGTAGCCAATGGTAGGCCGTATGTATGGCAGCAGGATTCGGCCCCTTGCCACACCTCTGGGAAAAGTCAAAAATGGTTGTCTGAAAATTTCTACGACTTCACCAGTCCAAATGTTTGGCCTCCAAACTCCCCAGACCTTAACCCCATGGATTATTTTGTATGGGGCGCAGTTGAAAAAGACACCAATCGCACTTCCAGTAATACAAAAGCCCAGTTAATGGATAAAATTAAAACAGTTTTTGCGGCCCTTCCCAGGGAGACTGTAGCATCAGCTTGTTCGAGGTTCCGAAGCAGAATTGAAGCTGTGATCGATGCTAATGGTGGTTATTTTGAGTAAATCTTGTTGATAGTATTGTAATTAACTCTGCCTGTAATGTTTTTTTGTCAATTCATTAAATTTAATAGATACAAAGAAGATTTTCTTTTTCCTTACGAAACTGTCAAATTTATCCCGAACACCCTGTATATATTACCAAAAATATAGTAATTAAACGTTTTCATTTCTCAAAGGAGTTGGCATTCTTTCAATCCTGAATTATTTTGAAAATCGGTAGGGAGCTGAATTCCAACCTTCATGATTTACATTATGAATTTCAAATATGGTGAGATGGATGTATTATCTACTGCTATTAAAACTGAACGGAACTAATTTTATAAGGAAATTTCTTCAATTTACATTATGAATAGGATGACACGATATATTAGGGTTAAAATTACAGTCCTACAGAAGAAACGAATGGTCCCTAATATAAAGTTACATTCATAAATCAAATCAAATATGTAGAATAACATATTTTAATAAAATGTTAAAACTAAAATGTATATAAATTTGCTGATTTCAAGTAAAATATTTAAATATTAACGTGCAATGGAATTATCGAACATAGAAACCATTATTCCAGTTTTCTTCCCAGAGACGTTGTGCGCATTGGACATTAATAAAAGGAACAAAGTTTTAAGGTGTAATGTATTGCTAGCCTTTTCTATTCTATAACGATGTGAGTCCAGAGTACAAAGCCAACTCTATGAAAAGCTGGAATTTGGATGTGTTTGTTTCCCGAGTTCAGGTGGTTATGAAAAATTATTAATGAACTGTTGCTGCTGGTTTATTTTCTGGACTGAATAAAGTGGTGCAGTGTGCAAAGTGTCTTTCTCAAAAATACAATTAACGATATTTTACCATTGGTTCAAGTGTGGCATTCACGTAGGGATCGTTCATTAATTACGTTGTGCTCTATACCATATTTTAACCCCCCCCCTTTTCTAACAATTTATAATTCCCTACATAATCTACTGAATTTTAATACAAACATGTTCTAATTAAAATATTATTTTAAAATTATATAAATCAAGTGGATATTAGATCCAGAATTATTTCAAAGTCGAATACAGAAACTATAAAAGTTTCGTATGAAATTTGACCAGAGAGCTTACGGGAATACACTCGCCGGCATTTACGAGTTGCCCTAGCCAGACCTTGTAGGAGACATGATCACTTGCCCAAGCGTCCATATATTTGCCTTCTATTGGTCCATTCTGATAAGGTTTCACTAGCCTGACAGCTGTTTCGAACTGGTTGGTTCTCCTCAGAGACCAGGCAGAAACCTTAAGAGAGCAAAAACTCTCGTTCAGTACTAAGGAACTCAAAGTGTCAAAGATGTTAGGAAATTGGTGTAGGTAGTTTCTAATCGAAAGATCACTTGGATATGTCAATAATTGCACAGTTTAAATTAGTTTAAGTAATGTTAATGATCGATACACTTCGGAAGATACGTGTTTTGCTGATATAATCTTTTCAGCTGTTATTAGGGGCATAGTTTTAAAGTTTTAGGAACAATAATGACCTATGAAAATTACACCCAATATACTGTTACTAATGGAGACTTCCCTACTGAATTCTATGTTTTGCTTCATCCAACAGAATGAAACAATGCAGTTGCGAAATTTTCTTTTCGAACCGAGATCTTTCCAACCGTTGGTTTGAAACAAGTGAGTTTGAATTCCGTCTAGTAAGTGAAGACATTTCGAAGGTCGTTTAGTTAAATGAATTGGCACGGGTGTTGTCATCCTGCAAAATAAGGAGAAGGACACGTGGAATCCTCATAACATACTGGCTTCATAGCCTTAATTATTTTAACCTAGCCAACTATCTTAGCGTAGAGAGAGAGAGAGAGAGAGAGAGATCAATCCTTTGTAAGATTATATTCGACACATTTGAAATATTTCCAAAGCAATAAAAACCCATATTGTACAGGAGGCCATTGTCTGTTTTAAATTTGTTTTCCCGCATTTCGTTTATTTATTTATTTATTTTGTCCCGTTAAATACATAAAATTATCCACTTAGAGTTGGTCACTTGAAAAGTTTTAAAGCAAGGTCCCTGAATTTTGAGTCTTATCAAGCATCTTAAAATTGATCTTATTTATATACAGTTTATATATATTTGGGGATATTTGTTTCGAGAATACATATTTTATTATTTTAACTATTTTGTTAGTTAGAAGAGGAAAAAATGCTCTGAAAACATATTTACAATTTTTATATATGGGAGCTTCTTCTTTTTTTTTTCTTTTTTGTTAAATCTAAATATTTAATTTTATTATAATAAGAGTGCACGCGATCTACTATTGTTACATAAGATAACAATATTCGCGGATATTATCATCCATAAGACAACATGATTCATAGGTTCCATGACCAATTTCCTCGCAATCATTACGGGTTACCAGGGCAACTATTTAAACACTGGCTAAGCTGTGCATAATTGTCCTGTAATGCACTGCAGGTAACAAGTTATCTAAAATCGTAAGCATTTCGATTTGTTTCCTATATGCATACGCATGTTATTAAATGGCTTAGGATGAAGGCATTTAATTGAAATTCGGTATTCCATATGTTTGTGATGCCATTTCCATTTTTGTTTCAGTCGGAGTATTTTTGATGGACAAAATATTTCAAGATGATGCAATAGCCCCGATCTGGCTAGATGGAATTTAATGACGTGTGATATTTTAGGATGACCAATAAAATCTATTTCAGTGAATTTTAGTTACAGTCGGAGAATAATTAGTGGCAACAATGGACAAAACAAACTGTCAGGAATACCTACATTTACGATTAGAGAATGACGTCATCATTTTGTTGGTAGTTTTTAAAATCTTCAATTTTGAAATTGATTTTTTACATGAAGCGTGCTCAATTCAATGTGAAATCAACGCATGTCATGTATTGCATTTTCTTTTCAGTACCATTCCCAATATTCCCGTGCGATCTGCGTTATGAATGGTAGCACTGATGAGAGTGGATACAGTACTGGAACGCCGACATCAGCTAAATGACCACCTCGACGGATCAGATGACGAAGATTTATGACATAAAAGGTCAGGTAAATGTCATATTTTCTGTGTCGTAACCAAGCGGGTTATTTATATCTTTCGACCCTTCTGAACTGGGAAGCAGAAAGGATGATATATTGAACATTGCGGCGAAATTTCTGGCGTCATTATGAACCTGCTTTGTTTCCACCAGACGTCAAGAATGTTTCGTTTCTTTCTCTTGGCGAAAGAAACGGCGATGCATTCTTATGTGTAACGCTCTGTTATTTTCCTATAAATAAAAAATTCACGGTGCTCTCTGCCTAAGACATCCCACATCATCTTTCATATTTGGTTCAATGTTTATTTGTCAAAGTATCGTAAATAATGAAAGGTGGTTCTCGGTTTTATGATGTCTTCACACTTAAGATATGTTCCTTTGGACCCTTAGCGGCAAAGAATAGCACTGTAGAGAAACACGATGAAAAGAACGCTGAATTAGTGTTTGGGGAAAGTGTTGTTATTACAGTGCCGTGAAAAATGATGAAAGGCAGCCGGAGAAATGCATACATAATTTAATATAACCTGATGGGTTTGCAGATGGGAACTGATGTTTTGTAGTTCGCGAGCAAGATTTGTGTGACATGCCGCGATCACTGGAAAAACAGCAAAACCAAAAACTGCGAGGAAATTCTTTAACACTTTCCAGGTATCATCGGTTACTTGGGTAATGTAACTTTGTAATGTCATTTTGGGGTAGTACAAGACTTAATCTATGAAACGGAAGATACTGAATTCTTCCTCGGTACAATTGCTATTGAATTCCCATAAATTTGGATGTCATGCAAATAATTCAAGATAAACTTCCTTCGCAGATGGTCTGATTTATTTACGTCTGCGCTGTACAGACTCGTTTTTCCTGTTATCCCCCCCCCACTGCATTCCTTTCTTTGTCAGTTGTTTTCCAACTGCAACATGATAATGTTCTTTTAATGACAGACCGATGAAATGGTTGTAATCCTTGCAGATGACAGCCGTTCATTACAGCGAACACCTTCTCCGAATTATTACACACAGCCAGTCATTATATGAACTGCCTGACACTTTTAATTTTTTTCCACAGTGAACATAAGCAATCAATGTTTAGATAGAACTTTCTTTTTTGTTTTTTTAAATAAATCATTTCGTATCGCACCCGGACTTAATTTATTTGTTGTGTGTGTGTGTGTGTGTGTGTGTGTGTGTGTGTTTCCTTTTCAAATCAATAACAGTAATACATGCAGGGCCTGTTTGATCACTATCGTTTCCCCAATTGTTATCTAAGTTATTTTTTCTCAGCAATCTAAACTACTCGCGTCCACCCCTTTTGTAAATTATCTCCTATAAATCTCAGAATGAATATATATGTAAGAAATAATTCCACTTGAACAGAATCTAGTGGACGAATCCGTTTACTGATTTTTCTCCTTTATTTTCATCTAATTTCGTCGAAGAGAAAGAAGAGTATAAGCTGATGAAAAGAATAGAGATCTCCTTGCATTAGAAAAGTAAGTAAAATAGAAACAAAAGCCTTCAATGATGTCTCCCTAGCTTTCAGTATTTCTTCGGAGAAACAGAAAAGATAGCTAAAAGCGGAAAAGTCGTAAATAGATATACCGTAATCTGTCAAGAAGTCCACTGTGTGCTACGATCACTTTGTCGGAACTCATAAGCTGTAATTCTGTATTTTCGTGGAATTGTCGTCTGTAGTGTTTTAATATCTTAACAGCTAGACAATCACACTAAAGCTTTAAAGCAGGCAATTACTGCGGGGATGAAAACAATCAAATATACCATAGAATCAAAGTAAAAGAAACCATGGATTTTTCCCAGTATGTCATCATTTTCCTACAGGTAAAATAATTAGCCATAACATAAAATAGTCATAAAGTTTGCAGAATTAATCTTTATGTTGAAAGTTTTCCTCATTGTCCATATGCCCTAATTTACGTTTTATAAATAAAACGCTCAATATCTTTGTTTTCGACAAACGGAGTAGACTTGAACACTCTTGAAATCGTAGTCGGTAGCCAGTTTCTGCCCTTTATCTTCACCGATACGCGAGTTCCAGGCTGTCCATGATTTTTGAGACATTGGGGTGAGAATAGGGAAACGAGTGCCACCATCGCGTTATCCTAAACCATAACATATTGTATTATCGAATAAAATAATGAGTGCTCTAGTGTTTATTTTCATGAATTGCGATAGTAAAATTTCTGAAGGAATAAAATGCCATGAATAAGATAAGATAATATGATCAATAATGTGTAATACTTTCATTTATTAATAATTTTAATAAGCGATTAAAAGGAAGAATGAAAATATGAATAAAATAAAATGGAGACAGATTTTTTTTAAATTCAAGAATAATAAAAGTTAAGCGTCTCTACCGCAACTTGAACCCTGATGGTGCGTTGCGCCCTTCGATCGGAAAAGAATTGAGTTCGATTCTCGTCGTGTCGGGTTTTGCAACCCGCACACAGGCAGGTCGACCATGAACACACAGATAACCAAATAGTTTGGAAATTGCATGTATTATAAACTGGATGTGTTCTGACGCTTCCAAAAATTTTAGTCTCTGT
Organism: Typopeltis vanoorti; assembly: GCF_054136105.1. Classification (NCBI taxonomy): domain Eukaryota; kingdom Metazoa; phylum Arthropoda; class Arachnida; order Uropygi; family Thelyphonidae; genus Typopeltis; species Typopeltis vanoorti. The sequence continues at coordinate 135,034,218 of NC_143556.1, forward strand.
ACAAGTGGCGGTGGTGAATAGATGGTACATACCACTTATATTGGTGGTCGTGTAGTCGAAGGATTACGTAAGGGCGATGATGAGTTGTAGCGGAGTAGTGTGCCCTCCCACGATGAGTCCTTGGATGTGTCACGTAATAATAATACACAATTAATACCACAGTGATGCTTTTTTTTCGTGTGTGTGTTAGGGAACTGTCCCCGTCTTTCCTGGAGATTGTCTCCATTTCGTCCATTTTAGAAGTGATGCATTCTTAGTGGCTGTATTGTCGTTTCCGTATTGTACCGCGTGTATTTCGGTTATTAAAATCTTCGTTCGTCAAATTCAAGCAAGGATTTACAGAAACCAATAGTATATAATAGAGTATTTGCGAACATACTGCTGATTTGGGGGAGTATAAAGGGGTGGAATATTTATATGAAATATCTAAAATTTTTGGAAGCTTCAGAACGCATCCAGTTTATAATTATTTAAAATATGCATGCAATTCCCAAACTATTTGGATATCGTATGGAATTATGACCATTAATCCCCAAAAAAGGGAAAGGTTTTTTTCCTCATAAAAGTGTTATAAATAAATAAATACTTCAGGACACAATTAAAATCTTAATCACGCCTTCTGGCCAACAGACAAAGAACTATCTCCATATTCTTCTTTAAATTATCTTATGTGCATGTAATGTATATCGATAACATAATTCACATATCAATGCGATTTCTCAGTCCAATCTGAACACATTACACGGTTTTCTTGTCTGCTTCAAAGTAAAGCATCTCCAGGCAACAGTTCTGTGAATGATGCATCAAGCGGTTGCATTCAGTTTTAAAAATGAATAAATAAATAACACATAATAATTTCTGAGCTTCGCGTAACGTTTTTGAAATTAACCTACTTATTTTTTAAAGAAATGAGTGTGAAAAAGAAAAGAGCGTGTATCTTTCTAGAGTACATCTTTGATATTCATTTTACACCATCGAACAGAACACGCAGTCTTCAGCACATGCGCGTTTCTGCTAATTCAGCCAAACAGCCTTCTCCATAATAGTAATAAATAAATAAGCTAGTAATTAAAAACGAACTTAAATACCCATGCTTTTAAAGTCAAATTTCTTTAATTATATTTCTAGGGAAGATTAGGATATTCGCATCGGTTTCTAAAAGGTTAAAAATGTATAGACAACCTTTATTTCAGTAGAAAATGCGTAATGCCATCATTTTTGACAATAGTATTCATTTTAGTACTTTTTTTTTAAATTATACTAAGTGATGCTACATCTTGGTTGATGCTAGCTTTATTCTTGATTCACTGACTCTTGTGTTTTGGTTGTAACAGGTATCCACACTCGTATTGAAATAAATGCGAAACAACACTTAAAACTGTTTAATGCTGCTGTTCTTTCAAAATTTCTCAATGCCTAAGTCATCTGCCTTGAGAATATCGTAAGAGAAAATCAGTTCGGCAACCTAAGTTCAAGAATGGGGGGTTAAAGAAAGTAAGGGAAAAAAAACGGATGACAGAAAACCGTTTTTCATTGTCGGAAAATGCTTTAAGGGACTACACAAGAACACTGCAAACTGGGTCACTGTGCAGGATTAATGCAACTTCCGTCACAGACACATGCCCGAACATTGACCGTAGTTCTCTCTCACTAGCAATGCGAGGTAATGCCGATGACAAAGCAAAGGCATCTAAACTGGTGCTATTTTCGTTACTTTACTATTCACAAATAACGTCAAAGATATCTCATCTACTTATTTCCACGATATAATGCGGAGCCTGTATTTTCCCCCTCTTTTGTACAAACAAAATACCTTCAATATATTTTATTCACATAACTGAAAGCTTTGAATAAAATCTCAAGATTACCTCAAAGTCGGATGAAACTAAAACTCTCGTAAACTGTGCAAAAACAATGTCAGATTAAAATGCTTTCTTGTACCATGAAGCTCCTGTTCCTGTAGAGATTAGTTGTTCTCAGCTCAGGAGAATTTTCAAGCTGAAATTAGCCAAGTTAATTCCCAAGCGGTCAAGACATTTTTAGATGACTTATCAAAGGAATCAAGTGAGCACAGTACTGATTTCGTGATGATGTATTGTGGCCTGCGCCGTAGTGCATACACCATGTCGAGTTTAACTGCGTGCAAGAAGTTACTGCTAATATCACCGATCTGATTGGACTGTAGGATTTCGTATATCGTGATTCTTCATTAATAAACTGCGGATGCTACTTGACAATGCAACCTTCGTTTCTGTTAATTCGAGTTTTCTTAAAAATGTCCAAACATAGTGCACGAAACCCTGAGAATAACCCTTCAAATCTAGATGAGAGTGAATTGCTTATCTCAGAATATCCAACTTTTAACGTGCAGTCAGTTACCCTTAAATGTCTTGCATTTGAAGAAGCGGTGAGCCGCAAGTAATAGCCCATGAACTTCTATTACTCTTCTGGTTCACCCCTTCTTCGAATACTCTTTTTGCTCCCTTAACATTAGTGAAGAAAAAGTGCACATCATTCACAAATTAATAGAGAATGTAATGTTGTAGATGAAGGTATTATTAGGGTGTTGTCATAACTACCGATACTGTTGACATACAAGCTGCAAGAGATTACATTTACTGTCGTTGAGCGGGCCTTGGAAAGGTTAACACGTCCAATCATACAACAATACATTATTTTTAAGAATTGTTTCTTAAACTTATGTAATTTTAGCAGCTCAGCCCTGGTTTCAGATTATTTTAATGGTAACGACCTACTGTTGGTGTCTACATCTTCGACTGGACGCAATGCGTGACTTATCATTAGATCAGCCGTTTTCCCCTCCTCAAGTGTTAAGGCCTTGAGCTATCATCATCACATTAGGAAACACTGTTCACGTAGTCTACTTGTGTGTTCGTAGCGAACACGCAAGTGGTTTTGTACGGTATCAACTAACGCCACCCATGTGATTAGAATGAAAAAATAGTATAATTTATTATTAAATGCATAAAAATAAATTTCCCCGTTGTGTTATTAAAGTGGCGTTTACAGGCGATGTGATGTATTGCTTTTCGTTAAAGCTATACAACCACATTTTGCTACTAATGGACAACATTAATCACACGACCAAATCTTGTAAATGTGTTTCGAATACTTACATAAAACGAAGCATTTTCCGCTTTGAGGTCAGGTAACGCAATAGCATTCGTTGCTGGATTGCACTCCAGAATTCAATCAATCACATTTCTACAATTGAAATAACTTAATTAACGTGACCAGTGTTTGAGTGCATTTGTTTTTCCCCCTGCCCCACTGATACTTCGTTTCACTGGTCTGCGTGTGTTCCTAACCAAGCTTTGTTACATCACCTATTTTTATTTGCTGAAAGTCCTTATAAGGACTGGCTTAAAGGGGCGAAGCAAGAATGCTTTTCATCTTCCCCGTTATCTGTAGAGGACAGTGTAGGGATAAGGTGTTATTGAGCAATTAAAGCTCTGATCATGGCAGGAGGGTAACAGCAATAGCCGAGCCTCAGTTAGAATTTCATTGGCTACAGCATTGCCATCCATTACCCTCCAAGGGTATTAACAGTAAACCATTTGCTGAAAGGAGTAAGTAAATCTATTATAAAAACGCGTATTAATAAAAAAAAAAGGTGTAATGCTGAAACTTTTATAATATTCAAATTTTATAAAGTTACTTAATTTTTTAAAGAAATATAATTTATAATATATCTTTCTATTGTATTCTATATAAAGACTCAATATTCATACAATAAAAATTTAATTTTTAATTATATTTCCATAATGGATCATAGTTTCACTTTGCGTCAAGTATTTTAATATAGCTCAGGAAAATTAGAGGAAAACTGAAAGTGACGAGTGATTCAAAGAATACCCTTTTATATTCTGACATTGTAACATATGGCCAACTAGTTCAAAAACAAGCTTTTTTTTTCCAATTTGATGTAAATCTTCATTATCTATGCCATATAGCTTTTGCTATCACCAAGATAAACCAAACAGCACATTGCGAAAAGTTCGTATAGAATTTATATGGATGCTTTTGTTTAGGTTAGCTTACTAAATACTTATTACGAAATAAAAAAATTTCGAAGTTCATTAATACACCCTAATTTTATTTATATACATATGTTTAAAATGGATACATTTACGTAATAAAAATAGAGGGAGATGCGGTGATTAATAATACACTTGGAGGGTAATGGATGGCAATGCTATCGCCAATGAAGTTCTGACTGAGGCTTGGCTATTGCTGTTACCCTCCTGCCATGACATGATCAGAGCTTTAATAGCTCAGTAACACCTTATCCCTACACTGCCCTCTACAGATAACGGGGAAGATGAAAAGCAGTCTTGCTTCGCCCCTTTAAGCCAGTCCTTATAAGGACTATAAAGACTAAAAATAGAGAGGAATTGGAGGAATCAATCGACCGTGAAATGCGGTGATGATTGATTCATTCAATCCAATACTCTTGGAGGGTAATGGATTGCAATGCTGTAGCCAATGAAGTTCTAACTGAGGCTCGGCTATTGCTGTTACCCTCCTGCCATGATCAGAGCTTTAATAGCTCAATAACACCTTATCTCTACACTGTCCTCTACAGATAACGGGGAAGATGAAAAGCATTCTTGCTTCGCCCCTTTTCCTTATAAGGATAAGGACTAGAGTACGAGATGTGCTTTATTGAATACCGACATCGCTTGTCATCAGTTATTAAGCAAATTTTTATAAACACGAGATTAACGTTTTTGTAGGTTGATACAGTATTTTTATTTCATTATTAATTTTATCTGAAGTTTAAGGTCGCATTTATGTTTATTGAATTTTCCCTGTAAAATAGTAATTTACTCCACTCGCCTTTAGTGAGTCTACATATAAAAAGCCCCGAAATCTATTAGTCGAAACTGCACAGCTTGCGACAAAGCATATGCAAGGAAATGTCGAACTGAAACAAAGTTGATATTTCACAGTATTTCATCCAAACTGCTTACAGAATTACAGTTTTATTTTATTTTTCAACGCAGAATGGGGTCTCATGCGTCGAACAATAAAATGCATCTGTCTGTCGTAATAAATATTTTGCAAGTGATCGTAGAAGGAGGTAAAGCTTAGACTCATTCCACTAAGAAAGGACTTCAATGAAGCGATGCCAGAAAATAAGTTCTTTCACACACTGGTTAACTTCAAACGACACGTGGTCTCGCAAAGTGGTGTCATGGCTACCTAAGCTTCAACGAATCGCTCTTTTTTTTTCTTCTTCTTCTTCCTCGCTACAAACGAATTCATTCTCTGTAACTGGCGCGAGCAAGCGAAATGCCGTCATCTAGGATTTCCACATGGATTATTCTTCGGCTGTTACAGCAGTGAATCGCAGAAGTCTTTTTTGAGTAATAGTATCTATGCGAGGATGGAAACGAGTGGGGGGTTCCCTCTTTCCACTTTATCTTAGGCGTGCATTCGTTCAGGCCTTTTATAGCTCGCTCTTGAAAAATGCATTTTAGTGTACTTTGATCACTTTTGTTGGTGACCACCGATGTTTCGCGTTACGATGGCAGCCTGCCGGAGTTCTTGGCTCTTGCGTAGAATAAAAAATGTATATGTGTGATAGAGACGGAGAGGCTTATTCCTTCGAACATTAAATGTTTATGGTTGAGTAAAGTCGTCGTTGGTAACGATAACTATGAAATAAGAAGGAAATATTGGTATTTTTTTCTAATATTTTCCTAATTACTACTAAAGATCCACTTTCCCAAGATGCTAAGTTTGAAGTTCACGGTAAAAAATGGGTCTAATTTATAGCAGTGCAAGCTGCATACTTCTGCGATTTTATTTTTTTAAAAATACGCAAAAGTGTCGTGATTATCGTGAGTTGTTTCATGTGTATTCGACTCGTCTTTCCATTACACGATTTTCACTGGTTACTGTAATACGTTTTTATGGTTAATCAATAGATTAAACTTCACGCGAAACTGTGCTCTTCTTTCATTCATGCACTACCCTTCATAACATATGGAAGCAATAAAAATCTGTATGTTTACGGCTTGCACTTAATGTAATGCAAATAGTTGATTTCATCAGAATTTTCCTCGAATATCTACTGCGGTATAAATGCCCATTTAGAGTCCGTTCAACTGTTGTCATTGTACAAAACAGCAAGTTATTTTGCATATAAACTTTATTCTTTACCTGCACTAAGTTAAAATGTGAATGAAAACTAGGACGTAATTTCCTACAGAGTAAGAAATCATATCCAAAAGAGAGAGATTTTATTGCATAAAAATATCAAAAAATTGCCAAATTCTGACCACTGGCCTTTGTAATCAGGTAATATTTTGTGATATCCGCGCGGTTAGCCTAGTGGCTTTGCGCTTCGCAACCATATGCCTGGGGAAGGAGTGTCTCTTGGGTTCGATTCCTGTCGCCAACGTGAGGAGCTTAAGGATCTTCCTCGGCCATAGCCAAGTTAGCTGGTCTTGGGCGTGGACAGCAGGGTTTTTTCCACCAGTTTATCTTGGAATTTTCATCCCACAAGCGGGCAAACCGGCCCCGTGAACACACGCAGTTACAGTCATGAACACTACCCTTAGTGGATGCAGCAAGGAGTGACGAACCGGCCGCATTAATTTCGTCGTGAACCCCTCATTAACGGATGGATGAGATCAATCAATTTCGTGATGGATCTTTGTGTGTGTGTGTGTGTGTGTGTGGCTGGCTAACGTAGCTTACTGCGGGCATCCATGATTTTTCTTATGCAAATTCAAATAAAAATCAGTTTGTAGAGAGTTTAAAATGAGAAAAATACGCACTTAAAAATTGAATGTTGCTTTTTTGGCATATATCTTGGCCTTTTAGCGCTGATATACGTACGGGCCTCTGACTAGTTTTCGGTGTTTAACTGGATATAGGATTTAAGAAAAGCAATTCTAGAAAACATTTCACTCCCTCCTTCCTCTCCTTATGATTAAGTGTTTATTCTGAACCATAGAACCCAGGTCACGTAGTTGAACAACAGCACTCACGTCCACAACCCTGATTACTACCTTCTTGTCCTCTTGTAATAATATCCCCGGTTGTGTTTTGGAGGGAATAATTTGCGAACGTGACTGCAATACTGCACCAAGAACCTGCAGGGAACAAGCCATTTCTGGCTAGGCGGACGTTAAATATTGATGACCACGTCATCTGCTGATGAATAATATTCGAATTAAGTAAATGAAAATTTATAATCTGTTGCGGGAGAAGTTTAACACCCTTTTCTCACAGCTCTTTGAACACACGACTCGCTTTAGCAAACTTTTCATGTCTGTTATCGTCGTCTTGTGAGCGTTGCTTTTCTGCTTGTCGGTAAATAGTCGGTTTAAGCAGTTCTGCCCATTTGTTTACAACCTCCCCCTTTGCCAAACAGATCCACAATAAAGGAGAATCAAGGAGAGTTACTGCAATGCAAAATATCCTTCTTAAGTGCTCTTATCGAATGAATTGTTGCAAACAATTCAGACAACTTTTATTAACCAGTTTAATTATTTTAAATTATTTAAAGATTTGTAGAAGAATACTTAGATACCATTTTAATTACTCTGCGATAGATTCGCTTCTTTTTGTTATTCACACGCGAAAAAGGTTGGGAACTAACAATACATTAGATACCATACGTGGACCAAATAATATAGACTGATCTTTTAAGACCAAAAATGTGTGACTGCTTCAAGTGTAAGATAGTACTATCACACAGAGCGATGAAAATATCATCTGTTACATCGAAAATGTATACATACAATACAATAATGAGAATACACTAATGCATTCTGAAGTTAAGAGTTTCAGAAACATCTGTTATACATTGAAGTTCGAATTATGACAGTTATGACCAAGACACTTCAGTGGTTTGATCCAGCCCGCCATCAACATTGTCGGACTCCATTCAGTCATAGTGCTAACTATCAGTACAACACCAGTTTTCGTTCATTGAATTATTACACACACATAGGAGTGTATCTTTGAAACTTAATCCGAGACTTTTTTATTTTGTATATCCAGTCTTGTGACACGGGATCTTTCATCGTTTCGATTGCTTAATTATATAATTCCTTTATCTAATATATTGGATATAATATAATAATTATCTTCTGAGCGCCACCACTGTAAAACGAGCTGAAAGTAAAAAACGTCTTTTCTAAGACCTTAAATTCATTCCTAATACACTTACTACTGGCCATCGTAACAACTTATATGTAATAAGGCAAGCATGTCTTTAAAGAGCTTGTTGGTTGTATTAATCTTTCTGATGTATTTTCTTTAATAAAATAGGATTTATTTGTGTCAAAAGATACTGTTTTAAAAAAGTGATCTTTAGAGGTAATGCTTTAAAACGAAAATAGTTAATATGATTTAATTTTAAATTAAGCCATCGGTGCCTAGAAATCTCAAAATTCACACTCAGGTTACTGTTACGTCATCTTAACAACTATTTCAAGTTGATGGAATTCGATTCAGGCTGATATAACTAAGACTATGCAGCTGGCATGTGTTTGTTGCCAGGGTTTTCATAATAAAACCATGAAATTCCTGGAAGAACAACTCTTCCTTCTAACTCATTTTAATCTGAAAACCCTTTGAAGAGACGAGGCTCTTCGAGACCTAGCGCGAATTCGAATCAAGATTCTTATTTATTCCTGATTACTTTGCTATTAAGAGTACACAGCTGCAACTCTGATACAGCAGTTATGACTCTCAAAACTTCAATATAGTATGAAAGTTGTATATCGTGGTTTAGTTGTCTCAATCCATAAATATCTTAATGAATACGTTTCTCTTTTGATGGCAAACTAAACCTTTTACTTGTGTTTCCGATGCAGTGGTTTATCATACAAAAACAAAGTTTGGAATTATGATGTTTCGCGTTCTTAACATGCTAATATAAGGTTGAGGTTCCTGTCTTACTTCTCTCAACTTCCGTTACACAGAAATAGCTAAACTTCAGTAAGCCGACAAAATGTAACATAGTTGATTGCGTGTGGGACTCAGTTTCAATGAATATAGAGCTTAGCCTAGAAATTATAAATATCAGTTAAAAATAGAGCAATTACTAAATAAACAGTACGTGGATATTAATGAGTTTCACATTTCTTTGCTCACCTCGTGTTGCAGTACTATAATATGCAAGGCAAATGAGAGCTATTTTTAATATCTATTGTATGTACTTGGTGTAAAACGTAATTTATCTTTCGCTGTTCATTCTTTATTGAACAGTTTTATTTGCAGTATCCTGCCAAAAATAGCATTCTCAGACCTCGTCGTCAGTAGGTGGCATTAATTCACTTTCCCTGAAAATAAATAAAATTAAAGTACAAATAAATATATATAATATTTGTACTTTTATCCTTTTTGGTTGGAATTTTCTGCATAGACAATGTAGAACATTGCGATGGCAGAAACATATCTCCAGAGTGCCACTCTGCCTTGGAAAGTTCCCCGTAGATTCAGCAGAGCATTTAAATAATGATTACAGTTCAGAACCCATGAACTGTGAAATTAAGTCATCAATACATTCGTTATCAGTACATTATCAATATACAACATCAATATATTTATGAAAGAATTAAACCAGGAATCAGTAATAGAAGAAATTTAAAAAATATAAACATAAATAGATGGAACACGTTGAAAGAATGAAAACAGAAAGATTACCAAAACAAGCCTTAAATTACAAACCACTGGGAAAAAGAAAACCAGGACGTCCTCTTAAAACATTCAACGATGACTTCAGAGGCTGGAACAGGCCACTCTAGGCCTAAATCCTTGACATGATGATGATCAACACATCTTTCCTCAACTTTTGAACATCGGAAAACTAATCGAACAGTTGAATTCTGTTCATTGTTCGCTTTCCGAAGGCAAGTTATGACATATTGAATGTTTGTGGTATTTTTTGCCAATCTCAGCGTAACTCGGTCGAAAGTAAATTGAACTGACGGGAATGATAGACCTAATTCAATGAATCAGCATGGTCCGATGTTATTACGTTTAGACGAAACTATTTTCAATGTCTGTTTTCTTCAGATTTATAACGATCTTTTCTTCTAAGGAAAATTGGATGCTTTCTGTTTAATTTCTGATTTCATCTTTTTTATCTTTTATTTTTCATTTATTTTTCTTTTTTAAGATATGCTCTTTTCCTTTGGTAACTAGTATGAAGTCCTGAAAACAAACTTCAATGACTTGTGCTGAAAAGCTTATGGAACACAAATGACACTTCGTATAAAACGAAAAAGGCAAATGAAATTAGCATTACAATTCAGTTATTAAACCTTTAGCAGTAATTAGGCATTCTTTACCAGGAAATGAAAAGTAATATAATGCTTATGACCAGTGCTTTTTTTCTGGCGGTACGCAGTACCGGCATCTATTTTCTTAAGCTTTTAAAAATTTGCAAAATGTATTATAAATATTCCGGTAGATGGTGCTGTGTTCACGAATTGAATTTTCAGTTTTGGTTACTCATAAGTTGGTACCCTGCTTTCCTGTTTCATAGGTTGGTACGCAACCGGAAACAGGAAGTTGTGTTCACTTCCGATTGCTTCCAATATCAGTTTATCAGTTCTATATTCACTCTGCAATAGGCAGGTGTTCACGTGAGTTTGAATTAATCCACGTTAAATCAGTGCAATCATTGTTCAAAATGAGTAAAATAAGTAGTTACTTATTTGACAATGCGTAAACAAAGGAAGAGTGAAGAAGCAGAAATTGTTGAATCTACTTGTGATCCTGTAAAACAGAAAACTAGCACCGAATATACACTTGGTGAATAGGATCACGAAACCAAGACCGAAGATCCACGTGGTCAAAAGGAAGGAGATTCTGATAATGATTGGCCCGAATGTTGGACTCTTTTGCAGAAAAATGACTTCTGCGAGAGAAACGAGTGTCTGTATGTCAAGAATAAAATGCTGGGCTGTAAAGTGTGTCATTATGTCGGAAGTCTTGCCGTCGATAAACACATGGAAACAAAACTTTCAGCAGAGTGGGCAAATGGTAAAATCAGTTATTTTGGAGAATCTTACAAAACAACAATTAATGTCATTAAGAAAAAAGATTTAGGGTCATAAGGAGAGTGCAGCGCACAAAGCGTGCCAAAAAATAAAACCTGGCGCAAAAAACGAAATATTAGAGAAAGTTTTCCTAAATACTTTGTCTCATAATAAAGACGTAACAGGAAAAGTGTTTCGAACTGCTTACAAAGTTCCTAGGAGAAATCAGTCATTTAACAAGTTTGAAGACGAAATAAATTTACAGGAACTTAATGGCCTAGACATGGGATATATTCTTCATTTTCTGCGAATGCTTGCATTAACATTGTGAGCCACATCGCAAATGAAATGAGAAAAACATTAATAGACAATATAGTGAAATATAGAGGTCGTCATTCTGCAGTTGATGCCAAAAGCAAGAAGCGACCTAGAGACGACGAGGGTATATCGGAGGATATGTTAAAAGTGTGGAAGTTGCTGTAATAACATCTTCATAGTGAGTACAGGCACCTTTTTTTCCAGAAAAAAGCACCTTATGACCATCATATCCGTGGTATTAAAGATGTGGCAGATTTTCTTTCTTAGGTCTTAAATCGTTGGATATATCAAATAATTACATTTCGGTACTGGGAATTCTTACACAGATGTATGCTAGAGTTCAAAATCGTTCGAGAGAGCAGCCAGCATAAAACAGCGATTAAGGAAAGAAGTTAGTTACAAACACTATTTAATGCCAAATACGGGGATACGCTTCTTGACTGGCAGGTAGTTTCAAGTAGAGTTATGTGAGCAAATTTAAAAATGGAGAATCGGACAATGAGACCTAATATATGGATATGATTCTACAGAAGCTTTCTCCTAAGAAAGAAGTGGGAGAATTTTTCTAGTCATTCGGACATAAACGGAAAGCTTTGCTTTGTGGGGATGTACTCTGCTGTTTATATGTATTGAAAAGTTGGAGAAAGCGACAAAGATAAAAACAAATACCCTGCTGAAAGAATCACCACTAACACTGTGTTTCGACATAAACGTTTCCCACGAAGAGAAGACGCAAGAAATAAGTGTAATATTCTATGCACTGATGGTAGCGATATGTTTACACTAGTTCAAGATATAGGAGTATATAAGGGCTTGGAAATATGAAGCGATCTTTGCTTAATTTAAAGCAGAATAAAATTAATGTAGTATCATACTGAAATAAAATATGTAGCAACACTATAAAACACAGTAAGGTAACTTTTAGATGTGAACTGGAGACTCAGTTGCGCAAATATTACTCAAGGAAAAATGAAAGAGTTAGAAAGAAAGAACCAAACTTGGAGTCTCGGTAGAAAACTCGGAATAAAACAATTTGTTTTATCTACAGAGGAATGTGGGAGAGCTATCCGCAAGGATGAAAGTTCGGAACTCCGTGGTGAACACAAGAAGCAATCCTGTAAAAGAAGAAAGCATATCAAATGCTTCTAGCTATCAAGGGATTTCCTGACAGAATGCTAAGAAAAATCTGAGACTTAAGCTATGTGTAAAAGTAACTAAACAAAGTCATGGGAGTGCTCTGCTATGAATATCAGGGAGATGGCAAAATGTTCTGGAAGCCGCTGTAAATAAAATCTTAGAAATAGAAGAAAGAGTACTGTGAAATGAACCAAAGATGATAAAGGTGACTTGAAAACTGAAAGCAGTGACATTCTGGATATCTGATGTTGCTTTTGAAGGACGTTAAATTAAAACAAGCACTGACAGAACCCGCTGGGAAATATTCAAGGCGAATGCAAGGAATGCGTATCAATACGTGAGGTGAAAAACTGCTATCTAAAGCCTGAAATCTTAAAAGGCAGCCATTCGTAGATTATATCAGTTGGATATTCGAAACATGTAAGAATGACATATTTGTCTTAGGAGTCACTCATTAAAGACATGTTAATGAAAAACATTTTGTTCTGCTAATTTTGTGGAGAAGTGTAATGTCAACTTAATCGGGTTGTGCTATCGTGGTATCCTATACCCACCACACTTTGAACGTGCATATGAGCAGACTGATGACGATGCACACTTTCAGTGAAAGAACCTTTCTCCATCGCATAAGACCGGAAATCTCAGCCTTTCCTAAAATGTCTTCAGAACAACTTCCACGCCAGAAGCAGGCTTTGAACGCAAAACAACTTTCTATATCAGGAAATAATTTCATCTTTGCATCGTTATAAGAAATAAAGATCATCGACAAATAACAAGCATAAACTTAAGAAGCACTCATCGTATCTTATATTTAATATAAGAAAAAAGAAATTCTTCAAAACGGAACTTTGTGATAGTGCGCGTTTCTTTCTTGTGTTTTATCAACGTATTTTAAATTTACTGTCAAATATAAATATGCATCCATTTGAACCACATTTTCTGATTAGATATTACGTGAATCCCTACTAACCGAGCGTACGTTTTAGTACCAAGGGAGTGTTCGCGTGCTTAATCCAATTTCCTTGTATTAGTGACCCAACAGGGTACTTAAAACGAGCAATTTTATTACAGTATAATGCATTATCCCTGTAGTTATTTATTGGCACAATCTGTTTATTTCTGCTTACACCATCATCATTTGAAGAAATATTTTTCGGAATGTTATTTATTTTTCTGAATCGTCCGTTTTGTCCCTCGAGATCCGTCCAGTTTCTGTTCTTGCTTGAGTGTTGCTGGATTGATATCAGTAGCGTTCAAGTGTTTTGGAAATGCTACATGAAAATGCAGTTTACTCTTTCTGTTCTTGAATTTCAGGATTCTTTTCAGACGTAGTGACTTTTTTCTTCTATAAAACTCCAATATTTCTGAAGAGAATTTTGTTGCCGTTGCTTCCAAATCTTACCTTTGCAGAAATCAATATCTTGCATGCAACCGATGAATTTAACACTATTTAGTTCCCCTTCTTGATGAAGTTGCTAGCTATGGTAGAATTTTTACAGGTCATTATATCGTAGGTTCACAATCCCGGGGCGAAATAAACTAATTTCTGTGAACGTTTGTAATATACGACTTGGAATAAAATACTTCAAATTGCATTTAACGAATGCGCCCTTTTCAGCGACAGTCTCCAACGTGTCATTGTTTTTATGGGCAATGTTTATAATTTAACCATAAAAGTAACTTTCTCTTTCACTATGAAAATCTACATTAGTCAACAAAATAATTGTAATAGTTATAGTATTAGGTAGGTTATTTATTCGTTTTTTTTTTCCTTTTCTAATGTTTGCAATCGACGGAATTAGTCTCTAAATTATAGTTATGGGGAGGGATTCATCTTGGTATATTTCGAAAAGTAAAACATTTATGCCTTAAACAAATACGATGTTATAATTTGTTAACTTTTATAATATTCTGTAGTACAATGGCAATAACTTGAATTGTTCGACTGTATCATTAAGAACGTACGTGTGAAGTGTAAAATTATTGGATAAGTATTGGGCACTAAGAAGATTGGATGAATTACTTAAAATTTAAATATTAGCATTCGAAACTACATTTTTCAAGTTATCGCTTTTGTCCGATGAGTTTCCTCTACACAAATAAAGCGAGGAAGGCCATCAGAGGAATTATTCCTCCTTTTCTCATCTGTCCTTATGGCTTTAGGCAGTTTAAAGCGGTCGCTTTGCCATTCATTCACTGCATCCTTCTAGGGATAAGTATTTCATGTCTGTAGAAGTACTTGTTTACGGGGCCGGTTGGTCTGCTTTGAGGGATGAAAAACCGGAGTTTCCTGGAAAAATCAAAAACCCATAAACCTCAGAATGAAACCGGTTTACTTGTCACTTGATTCAGAAGAAAAGATCTGATAAAGGTTTCTCACATCCTTGATGGGATCTTTTCAACCAAAGGATTCGTCTTATAGCGACTGAATTATGGGCACCTCTTTACTGAAAAATTGAGGATATAAATCGCGAGCTATCCTAATCATACGCAAATGTAGCTAATAATAATAATAATGAAAACAACAACAGGAATACGACTATACACGAAGATATAAATATTGAGGTGTGTATATATATATATATATATATATATATATATATATACTCTCTAAGAATGCAATAATAAATAGTCGTCATTCCTATTCACTTACTAACTGGTTGAATGAGTGTAATACTGGATTTTGATCTAGAGCATATTAATGTACTGACGTTGAATTCTCCTGCATATCGGATCAAACCACTTTACGAGATTTGCAATGATTATCACATATTACCAGTCACGAGCAGATATTCGGATATCGAAATTCAACACTTTAATGAGTTTGGAAGTCGTTGCCATCAAGTTAATTCTCTCTCTTTAATAAAAATTTAAACAGCACATTTACTGCGTTGTCTGTCTCACGAGAGGTTTCATGATCATGGCGAGGATTGCAAATATTCCTCAAATTTTCAGTAAAGAGGTGCCCATAATTTAACCCTAGGAGACATAAACGACTTAGGAAAGTACAAAATCTCCCTCTACGAGGTACTCGTGCTTTAGATAGCGCACGCGTTTTCGTTTTTTCTTGCAGATAACGCAGTTTTGGTACGCTTATAGAATGATACGTGGCTTGCTGTTGCAGATAACACGAGATAATTTCCTCGTGCGTTGCCGGCTTTTTATAGGCAGTAAAAGAAAGCGTTTGACCAATAATGGTCCATATTACCAACAGCGAAATAGTCGAGGGGTTTCTAAAGAGAATCGCTGACATTAAGCTGATTATTCGTTTAATTAATATAATTAGCCGAATTTAAGCGAAAGTAAATATCTCATTTAGCTTGCCAGCACACTGCGTTATCGGCAGTGGTCGGAAACCCTTATTTTTCTCGCTGTGAGAATTTCCTTTTATCTGTAAAGCCGTTATTCGATATTACGGAGATATTTTAATAGCAAAACTGGTAGGTGAAATTTGCCGTCATTAGTGATCAAACGTTACTAAAGATAAACGGGAAGCTAGCAGAGTCCTTCTGTTCGCTATAGAAAACAGCTTTTTCCTTTAATTAGAGTCTACTTCTCCGCTATTGGAGTATACAGCTGATTTCAGAGAACACGTTTATTGAATGCTTTATGTTGAATTTTCATAATTTCATAAAACTATTCTTTTATCTCAGTGTATGTTATTTCTAGTGCCTTTTAGCCATCGGCATTTGTTTATTAGAAATCGTTACTATCTTTATTGCCAAATAGTTTCCTCTGTCTCTCTTCAATCAGAGGAAGAATAAATCGAGGGCCATTTTCTGATGCCAAGTTAAAGCATCGTCGAAACGGTAAACAAATCTGCATTTGCAGTTATAAGGTTATAAGCTAGTTGTCAGACCATGTCATCCCCAAAAAGCACTCTAAAAATACACATAAAATGTAACACACACACTTGAACCAATTTTCCGAATAGACCACAAATCTAAATCTGATTCGATATACTATGGAAACGCCAAGATTTGGAATCAACCAAAGAAACGACTTTACCTACAAATTCAAAAGTAATCTCTGACTCTCTTTTCATGCTTCGTATGCGCTTAAGTTCAAAGACCCTACGGAATTCGACATGGTAGAAAAGACTAATATTTGGAATCCTACCTTCTCCCCACAGTTCAGTGATCTTTCCAAAGAAACATTTAAAATATATATTTGCTTTTGGGGTTACTAGAATCGCATCCGGCTGGTGAAGATCAAATGCCGTAGTGGGTTTTTCACCTTTGAAAAGATTTGAAATTTGGAATGAGTCCATTCCATCCTCCGTCGAAGAATTCTTGAATGCCATTTATTTACCAGTTTGATAAGGTTGTTTACAGCTATAATGATAGAGATTTTTAATGGTCGGAAAATACAATTTGAAACGAGATCCACTACCGCCATCTGGTGGACTAGAAAGATTAACTAGAAGCAGATAGTATTTCTTTCATCTTAGATATGTTTTGACTTGCACTCCCGAATATTGTCCAGTGCCATCTAATCAAATCAAACCGACTGTTGTTTCATTCGAAGATGGTACAATTATCAAGTAGAATTTATCGCCTCTCTTAACCAGGAATTTCTGTTAAGAGAGGCGATAAATTTTAGAAGCAAATAACTTAAATCACAATAACAAAACTGACTTGTCAATTGATAAACAAAGAACCTTATCAGCCTGATTAGCTGAGTGATATGATTTGCGCTGCACGTCCTTCAGACTGAGGATATGAATGTTCATGACTGACTGTTGGTGAAAAATTACGCAGATTTAACGAAACAGTAAAAATTATTTCCAGTAAATAAGTAGAATCAAACATCAATAAAATTTTCATCAGGTTGCGTAGTTTTATGTGTTTCCATAGTCATGTGCTGTTTAAAAGACATGTCGAATAATATAACTTAGACTTTGCATTTAGTTAATTATTTTCGATGGCCTTACTGATGCTGAAAGCTCATGACACTTTCTTTTAATTCGGCATTCGTTTTAACGAAGTGCGCCTCAGTCTTCAATTTCAAGCAGAATCTCAAGAAATAAAAAGGTTATGAATTCACCAGACTAGACAAGAATTTAGAGAATAAACACTCAGATCTATTTAAGAAACAGAGTTTCATAAATTGACACCAAAGTGATAGACTAAAAATTCATGGATAGAGAAAGTCGCAGACATTGGTGCTGTAATGTTTACTAAGCTGTAGACTGCAAATCGTTTCTTTATTGACGACGTATTTGTTGCTTTCTTCGGCAAGATACCTAGAAAATGTTCATCATCTGTAATCCTATAAAATGAAGGCTTCCATGAGCTTCTAGGACTAGAAAATATCAGTTGTTTTAGAAGTAATCCCTGAACCAGGAAAGCTAAGAAATTGGTTCTGAACAGGCGAAGCGTGGTTGTATTTGGATGGACACATTAGTTCCCAAAATTATGGACTTCAGGCCATCCTCACGAAGTAAGTAAAACATTGTTATGTACACCATTACTTGAATACTTGAAAATCTTCATAGTTTTCTTTAAATAGGAAAACAACAGCGAGAGTTAAATGGCTGTCGTGCAGTTTTTATGGAATCTTTTTTTTACTAAACTAACTCCCCGCAACTATTGTTTTTGCACGTCCGAGACATAATTTTACTCGGTATTGTTGCATGGGCAGCTGATTTCAAAAGGATAATGGCCACTCTGGAGTCCGTATTTTGCTGAGGAGAGTTCTTTTTATGGGGTTGTTTTAAAGAACACCGCACTGTATATTCACATTAATGTCACATACTGGAGGCTCTGCAATTGAGCAAGCAGCAGAGGCTACATCGCGGGCACATTACAACCAAGTGTTTCGTTCTCAATTACATGAAGAAAATAATGGAAGCCACTTTCCACTATCTGAAGCCCTTGCACTCACAGCGCCTCTAATTTATTGACTGTCAAGATACTGATGTTGATGGTTGTTCCTTCAATAGTAAACATTTATTAAATTAGCATTAGAGTGGAAATATTTTTTGAAAGTACATTCGAATGGGTGGGGGGTGATCAAACGAGCCGATGAGGTCGATCCCTGAGCTGATAACTAGAATGCGAATAAGGGGTGATAAATTGGATACAAGACTATCAAAAAGTGTTCACTTAAATGGTCGAAATTCTGATAAATACTGCTTCATAATGTGTCAGCCATTAATTTCAAGTTTGGAGGTCAGAGACTTGTCCACCACTGCACGTATGTGATCTGGTAGAAGAGAAGCTTGCCTTTCTGAAGGCAGACCATAAAGCGAAAGCTTAATTAAAATGCTCTTACGATATGCCATCAATCATCGAGAGATAACAAGTGCAACAATCGCGTGATTTCTCCTTGTGCAAGCTTGTCAGTAGCAATTTAATAGCTAATAAATCTGTCTCGACGTTTGACGTGCAAAATTCAATTGAGAGTAGAAATATTTAAACATTGATAAAAAGAAGTATTTGTATCGCGTTATATTTATGCATTATTGCATAAAATAATAGTCAAACGAAGTGCTTATTATAATAGTACACTTTATGGGACCGTGGTCCATAATGTCGTTCCTGGCTTGGGTGATGTGCCCAGTTTCAAACCTCAATGGTGGTTTAGCAAGCACCTTCTGTTATTTAAATTAACGGGATATTAAATCCCACATCGTTTTAAAACCGAATAAGAAACTCAAAGATTGGAATCAGAGAGTTTCATGCCGAATATAATAAACTATAAAAGTATCGGCGAATACTAGCGTGAGCTAATGCAAGTAGTCCTAGTACGTAGTACAAACTCGGGCAACTCGCAGCAAAGGTGGTCAAGTTCTGAGCGCTATTCTCGGTATTTTCCATAATGTAAAAACACATTTCCTAGGAAATGTATGCTGTTATTACATTATGTTATGGCGAGCGGTCACTACCCAGACCGGTTTCAGCCTTTTTTGAGGCTTCATCAGTGAGTAGCTAGACCAAATAAATACTAAAAGGGTATAGCGAAAAGAACTTATATACTCTGCTATACGGTATTTCAAAAAGGTGCCGCATTAAGTTAGTTAAATATAAAGAGCCAATAGACTTCATTTCGGCGATATAAACATTATTTAAATTAAGGGGATATTAAATCCCACATCGTTTTAAAACCGAATAAGAAACTCAAAGATAGGAATCAGAGAGTTTCATGCTGAATATATAGTAAACTATATATTCGACATGAAAGCAGTAATCGCCGATACTTTTATAGTTTACTATATTCGGCATGAAACTTTCTGATTCCAATCTTTGAGTTTCTTATTCGGTTTTAAAACGATGTGGGATTTAATATCCCCTTAATTTAAATAATGTTTAAATCAACGAAATGAAGCCTATTGGCTCTTTATTATTTAAGTAACCTTCTGTTCTGTTTTTTTTTTTGTTGTTGTTGTTTTACAGTATTAGAGATTTTGGTTCGTCAGCGAGTTGGTTATTCTGGGTAGACAGTCTTTACACAAATTCTGCGGTTGGAAGTGTCAGGGGAGAAGACATATCAAATTATTTGTTGTAATAACTTCACTCTACCCTAATGAAATTTAATAAAATTTAGGATACTCGTAAGCGGTTCAGCTAGGACATTCTTCGATGGTAATACCATTTATTATCACGCATATAGCCTCTTATTTTCATAAACGTTTTGTTCTAAATTAGAAAATTCCTAATTTCAAAAAAAAATAAATAAATAAAGGTTTTGCACTGTATAAATTAAATATAATTGAGAAATGAAATTTTGATTTCAATAATGATTTACTTATAACACTCAATCGGCGATTAAAATTCTCATCTTTTCTTCGTAAAGTTTTATCACGCTTCATAAACAGTGTTATTAATACATCTGCTATTTATAAAACCGAAGCACGTCTAATGGAAATCTGATAGCTTATATTAAGAACACAAGATGAAATACGTTTCGTATTTGCAATATATTGCCGATCTTGCAAGCTTCTACGAATATACCCAGAGTTTAACTTGAACCCAAGAACACACAATAACTTGGGAGATATGAGATGGTCGTCATCGTTAGGCTTTTATAACTTCAGGAGCTTCTCAGTATTTTGTTAAGGTACGATCTCCAAAGATTCCAAATTAATTCACTGATTTGATAGCATTAAATCAGTTTTGTTGGCTCTTCGCTATGGAGAATTATTTATATACCGAACGTTGAATGCTTGTGAACTTGCTATCGCGGAAATAGCGGTTCCTAACTATTACGGAACAAATCATAGTGATTAAATAATTAAGCTAACACACCGTATTTGTAATTTGATGCATATGCGCGAAATGTCTATGAATACGTATATTGGCATGTTCGGTTCCCCGTGTGATGGCCCGGATAAGAATAGCTCCACTGTAGCCCATGCATGTCATACGAGGCGGATAAAATGGGTACCCAAGGAGAGTAATGGATGGCACTGCTGTAGCCAATGAAGTTCTAACTGAGGCTCGGCTATTGTTGTTACCCTCCTGCCATGATTAGAGCTCATAGCTCAATAACACCCTATCCTTACATTGTCCTCTACAGATAACGGGGAATACGAAAAGCATTCTTGCTTCGCCTATCTAGCCAAAAAAAAAAAAAAAATGTTTGGCAATCTGTTTTGGATGGAAGTAAAGTTATGCGAACTACCCTTCCATGAGTTATATTGTTTTAGTGTATTTTAATCAATTTATTTCATGTATCCCGAATATTATAATGCACTTTATACTTCCACCTTCAGTCCAACATTTTAAAAATCCTTAACTTATTGAGGCTATATATATATATATATATATATATAGCCTCAATAACCTCGAGAGTAATTCGTCAGAGATTCTTATAATATTTTATTTGGAATTAATTTATTTTATAGTTTGACATTTATACCAGCGAATTATAATATTCATTTCCGCTAAGAATTTTGTATTTAAGATTAAAATTTAAATTTAATTACAACCGAAATACTTTTTGAGCGAATGATTCCGAATAAACTACCGCCGTTCTCAAATATTTACTCAAATTCTATTACGCTAAACAGGAGAGTGTAGTAAGCAAAACTCTTCTGCGCAAGCAGTCAGTTGGATAGCTCCAAATTTTTACTTCTGTTACACTTTGGTTTTGAATACTATGTAAAGACGTGAATTGCATTTAGAAGGGATTTTCGTGTAAAGTTGAGCTGTCCGCTCTCTCAGGAGAAAAGGCTTTTCTAAAAATTCGATTTGTTTTTCCGCAAAACACACCACAGAACATGTGCACTTTACTGACATGTGTGGCATCTTAGCTTTAGTTTCTTTGAATTTCAATCAAAGGAAATCAAATTTTCTCAACTCCTTTATTGGTTCAATAAAAAATAAAGGAATTGGTAACAAAAATAAATAAAATAAAGTAAAATCAGTGATAATATTATTTGATATGAACTGAAGATCATATCTTTGTTTTAATTAGAGGGAGTCACGAGTGTAGTTTCTTTAGGTGACTTAAATGGTAGAAATTAAACGCGACATATTAATCGTTGAGACTTTTATATTTTGCAATAAGCTCGCGATATTAATGCTCATTTAACTGGCTGAAAATCATGGGAGAAGAAATGAGCGCGCTAGTGCACTGGAGTTGATTTGCTCTGTGACGCCAGCTTGGTTGCTCCAATAATTGGTTTCCTACTTGAAATGTTAAATTTCGTAGTCAGTTTATAATAAGCATCAGGTGAGGTTTCGCTTTCGAGATTTTGCACACTTTTCACTGTTCCTTCAGAACTGCGCTTGGAAGCATATTTAATAAATTCTTGCGAGGTCAGGTCTCTGTGCACCTGTTCGTTTCACGTTGCCCGAATAATCCGGCCATTGAAGGCTACACGAATTCCTCAGCAACTCCAAACACCTCTCCGAGAGATAGCCTATTTACAAGTTGAGATTTATAAACCCTTTAGTGGTTTATATATTACTGCATAACATATTCCTCCATAGCTTAGTTGAACTGTGGAAGATTAAAATCTGCGGTGATTAAATTATTATAATTGTGATGTGAAGCATTTAGCGCTTAACAAACCCAGGAATTGAATAATTCCCATATTATGCATTGATTTGCATATTTAAATCAACGTTCCTTACTAGTCACACGGATTTTAATGTAATTATATTCTCTCCACCAAAACTTGGTAATATCGGTGATAGGGTTAGCATAGGGAATGCCTATCTCATCAGTGACAGGAAATGCTGCATTTACACACTCTCAACTACGACTGGGATATTATAACGTTTAGTTGTTGAGTACAGAGACTACATTAGCCTAATGTTCAATTTGTATGATCCACACTATCTTATTCGGTATACAAACATATGGTAAGATCACGGTGTTCTCTTCGCGACAATTTTGTCTGCAACCAATGCAGATTCTTCATACTTCATCAGCATCACAATGAAATAGCCTATCTGAATATAAACATGGGAATATATCCATAGCGGGAGCGAGGAAAATGATAAGCTTAAGAAAGGGCATTAAGAATCGAATGACCATGGACTAGTTTTCGGATATTTTACCACACTGCAAACCAGCGTGATATGAGAGTTCTTGAAACTCATAAGATAATCTTCAGGCATCCATGAAGGGTATACTAGGTTTGTGTTGAATTAAATATAACAAAACTATAACAGGATGAAACTGCGTACCTCTGCAATTGGAAAGAATCCATATGAAGATACTCGGATAGGATGATAGGCGAAACCCTCCAACTGAAAAACAAGGTGGCAATAGAATATTCTTTTAGAGGTCTGAAGTATTTTTACTTTATGCAAATCCTCTGCAAGAAAAATTGTAAGCCTATTGTAGCTTGCATGTTAGTGAAATAATAGTTAAAATATTCGGAGACCCTTCTCTAAGATCGAACATGTAACTTGTAAGACACTTCAGACTAACAAGGTAGATGGTCGTGGTTTCAGATCTGAAGATTAAATTCGTCTACACACCTGAAGATAATCACTGCCAAAGTGGATTTTAGACCCACGTTCAACAGTTTGGAGAGCGGAAGCGCTTGCCATTCAGCAAGCAAGGCTGGTTGTAAACAGCGATTTAGTAAAGTTGACCGTTATGAAGAGTCGCGTGTTCTCTGGTTCATATTCCCGAATTGGGAAATATTGCCCTATGGTCATAAAATTGAGACCAGAAGTTAACAGCTGTAGATCGAAAGGAATCAATAACTCATCTCACAGACCGGGTACTAGGTGGGTTTTTAATTGTTTCCTTTTTTAATTAAGGCAATGAACTTGAAGCTCTGAACTGGATACATTATTTGTACTGTAAACTGTGGTGCATTTCTTGGCAGATAAACTTGTTTCGAGGAAAGAAAAACCTGAATTTCCGGGAGGATAAACCCTCTATCTTCATCACAAGAGATACAGAGTAGCTCGTATTTAACCCCTTAGCATACAAAGACGTCTGTGACACGTCTTTTGTTTATTGCGCCAAAATTGATTTTGAATTTTGGTTTCACATATAAATACAACCGAATAGAGATGCTAGACAATCTTGTGCCTATTTCCTTTCAGCCGAGAAAAGTTGCCAACGGCGTGTATCGGCTATTTCGTTTGCGTTGGCACAAATTCATCGTTATTTTTCAAATAATGATGAATTTGATCCAGCAAATCACCCTCGCCCAAAACTTGGCAGAAAAACGACCCCTTTCTGATTTTTAATTGGTACGTTAAGGGGTTAATTGAAAATCGCTTATAAATGCACCTTTCATAAAGCGACCTCAATCGATGGTCTCAGTCTATGCTACCCTCTGCGCCACCGGTCCTCTGCGATGTGAGAATAGAAGAATCCGTTGGTTTAAAATGCAAGGGTAGATCAGACTACAACCGAGACATGTATAATTTTTGCCCGTCACAATGAAAGCAAAGAGAATGCTATTCTAAGCAAACCTATGAACATCTGCGTAGATATATTTCATACCTTTACATTTCAGTTTGTAAATCACCATCGGCAATTACTTCTTCATGCGTATGGTATACCAGAGGAACAACCATCAATTTTCGGCATTTTAATCCTCTAACATTACGTGCATCTTCAGGAATCAGGTGGCCTTAAGTTTTCTTTAAAATATAACAAATTAAATGTTCTTTTTTCAAAACATTTCATTTGTTAAAATTCAACCAAAAACAAACTTCTAACCAAAACCTTAATAAGCCATTAAACAAAGAAACATAAACCGCTTATTGTAGGTTCAAGCTTCTAAAAAAAGAAAAACGATGAATGCGCTAATAAATAGGTTACTTCTGCTTATTGAGCTGAATCGAATGAAACTGAACCAAGTCGGATGAAAACAATGCTGCCTTTTAGAAATTTACTTCATAAGAGTACATATTACGCTACTTAAAATGTATTCATATTTCGGGTTATTAAACTTTATTGGTAAGCTAGAGCATTGAAGAAAAGAAGAAACTAATTTAGCCGAGTTTAATAAATTATTGAAATATATCTTTAATGTATTTAATAAAGTCATGTTATTTAATAAAAACGAAATTAAACCGCATGAGAAAATCACGGGTTTCAAAAACTTACTCGTTTAAACAGATAACGTCGTCGTCTTCTTAAATAAATAGGCTAAGTCTTCCGGTAGCTTCCTTGTAGATGTTTTCCTGCCAAATGTGTTAAAGCAGTTATTTAATTTGGCTAATGAGTCCAGAAGACTTGTCATCCTCTTAGCTAAATCCTCTA
Organism: Typopeltis vanoorti; assembly: GCF_054136105.1. NCBI lineage: Eukaryota > Metazoa > Arthropoda > Arachnida > Uropygi > Thelyphonidae > Typopeltis > Typopeltis vanoorti. The sequence continues at coordinate 135,059,390 of NC_143556.1, forward strand.
CATTATATGCACAGAGTAAATTAAATATCGCATTCACTTGTATCGACTTCGACTTTAATCAGTTGGGAATAAAAATAGCAAAAAAAAAAAAAATCTCCGAAGCAAACACTCCGTGCATGGAACAAGGAGCACATTTTAGCTACTGAGGCACATGTTTAATCAATATGGCTAATTAAATATTAACATAGATAATAGATAACAAGACTAGTGTGTTTGAAAGCTGGTTGAATATTTTATATATGGAATAAGAAAGAAACTAACCAAAACAGTACACAATCCAGTTTTAATATATTCATTTAATAGTTGTATTATGAAAAAATCATCCTAATTGTCTTCAGGAGTTTCACGTTGATGAGACTCTGAAGAAAATTAGGATCAACAGATAGCATATAAGAATACTAAGATATCCGTTATATCTTTATCAGTTATACAAGAATGTTTGTTCGAAATTACGACTAAAACAAGTTTAATTATAAATTAAAGCTACCAAAAAGTATATACAGTACTTAGTTTAATCCTTTATCCAAGTGTAAGCAAACAAAGTTTGCGCCTGAAGTATCTTCAGGACTGGGGAACTAGTGGTAAAGGTGGGCTAAGTTCACATCACTTTCCTTATTATCCCATAATGGAAAGCACATCTCCTTGTAGACATGTATAATGTTATGCATTATGGGAAGGGTCACTACCCAGATCGGTTTCGACCCTTATTGAGGTCTCATCAGTGGGAGCCAGACCCAGAGGTGATACCAAGGTTGAAGTAATGCAGAAGTCATATTTTCATATACGAGTTGCCAAAAATATGACTTCTGCATTACTTCAACTTTGGTATCACCTCTGGATGTGGCTCCCACTGATGAGAACTCAATAAGGGTCGAAACCGATCTGGGTAGTGACCCTTCCCATAATGCATAACATTATACATGTCTGCAAAGAGATGTGCTTTGCATTATGGGATAATAAGGAAAGTGATGTGAACTTAGCCCACCTTTACCACTAGTTCCCCAGTCCTGAAGATACTTCAGGTGCAAACTTTGTTTGCTTACACTTGGATAAAGGATTAAACTAAATGTATAATTTATAGTCTAACCAAGTGAAAAAAACGTCCATCTTTCTCTAATCCAGAATAATTTAATAATAAGGTGTGACACCTTTTGGCAACTGGCATATGGAAATATGAGTTCAGCATTGCTTCAATCTTGGTATCACCAGGATTGAAGGAATCTTGGTGATACCAAGATCTAGGTCTGGCTCCCACTGAAGAGACCTCAGTAAAGGTCGAAACCTGTCTGGGTAGTGACCCTTCCCATAATGCATAGCAGTATACATGTCCACAAGGAGATGTGCTTTACATTATGGGATACTAAGGAAAGTGATGAGAACTTAGTCCATCTTTGCCACGAGTTCCCCAGTCCTGAAGTTACACTTGGATAAAGGATTAAACCAAGTATATAATTTCTTAGTAGCTTTAATTTATAGTATAACCAAAAAGTAGACGGGACTTGTACCAAGATTTTCGTGATTTCATTGCGTAACGCTGTGTAAGCAGAGCTAATTAATGTAACTCGTGTAGTCAAAATATGTTTAAGTAATGGAAGTTAGTTGAAGCCGAAGCGGCAACAAAATCCCAAGAAGAAAGAGGAACACTGACAGAATTAACTGATCAGTTGGGAATGAAATTATTGAGAGAAAAGTGAATGTGAAATTTATGTCAAGTGTTTTAGCGTTCTCTACATTTATTTTCCTCCGCGTTAGACTTTTAGAGATTGTGATTAAGTTGAAATCAAAGATTCTACAGTTTTATTAGCTGATTTAGATTATCGAAAAAACAGATACGAAGCGATATATAGATACACTTTCATTCTCAAGAGACTAATTAATTTTATATTACCGCGAATCCTAAAGCATTGTGCTGTTTTATCTTCATTAAAAAGTGATTCGCCAGTTCATAAAAATATATTCACCAGTTCCTTTTTATTACTAAAATACTTTTGTAGCCAATTAAAAAAAACCTCTTAGGAATATTTTAAAAAGTATTCTGTTTGACTTCTGGGAATTTAATTTCATATTGCGACCTCGCAGTGCTTGATGCAAGATAAAGATGACTTCAGGCAGATCATTAAAACGAAGTGCCGACTGTAGATTTTTAAGAGATATTTGAAGCGAATCCCATCTATGACACAGGTTCAGTTTTAACTTTAATGCATACAAAAGCATTGAGCGCTCATTAATTATTCAACACTTAAAATGTGTAGCTTCAGCAAAGTGTGCGGACTTGACAAATGTACGTGACGAGTTTTACTGCCTTAAGCAGAAATAAAACGTAGACTGAATCCCAGTTCAGCTTTACTTAAAAACAAGTGTTCTCTGTTGAATTAAATTCTTTCAGGGTTGTGTCACAATGCGTGAATGAGTCGGTGATATTCGTTAGTTTTAAAACATTGAAATTCAATCAAAAAATCTTAACGAGGAAAGAGTCTCAATTACTGTGATCTGCTTAACGAATGCATTTCATATCAAATGGGCTTTAGTTTAACCGCAGCTCAACGGTGTTATTGTAGGACGGCACATCTTCGAGCAGTTTATTTTTCATCATTAAACTTTTTCCCGTCCTATTATTGTATTTTATTAAATAATGTTAAGTATAGCATTCAGCCGCTTCTTTCCACCATTTCCGGAAATAATATTGCTGTGGTTTTTTGTCCGTGCGGTTAGCCTAGTGGCTATGCGCTTCGCAACCTGAGGAAGGAGTGTCCTAGGTTCGATTCCCGTCGGAGAAGTGAGGAGTTTAAGGATCGTCCTCAGCCTTTCCCCAGTTTAGCTGAGGTTTTTTCATCCCGCAAGCAGGCAAACCGGCCCCGTACACACATGGATTACAGTCATATGATATAGCACGACAAGGAAGGAAACTGGAAACGACCTTGCTCATAGTCATTTCCCTAGATGGTGGCGTGTATATTAGCTTCCCCTAAACAGCCAAAAGGCTATAACAACAACAACAACAACCTAACTTAAGAGAATTCACCAAACCCAGTTATAAAAGTATATACGTTGTAACGTTTCTTCACTTCTTGATCATTCTGATCGGTCTGATGAACAACAGCTGCTCCTGTTCACTCTTCCGATCGAGACATAGATGCATGGATTATTAGTGGGACTTAAATATTGCGCAAACATTGAACATGCCATATACAAACAGTCTTTAAGTATACAGAAAGAACGCAATCTATATGGCCTCGCCCTGGTAATAACAGTTCATTGAAATCCACACACTTTAGCCTGTTTCCCCCAGCTGCCTCTCTTGATCAGATCAATTTGTATCTTTCTTAATTTAAAAATTAAATCGTATATGTACATCAGTAAACCTGCTATAATTGCTGTTTAGAAAGAAATGCAAATACTATATTTCTTTTTAACTTACGTCAAACTCATTGACATCTAACAGACTTAAACTTCAAAACTAATTGTAAAGAAACGTTGAACCTAACTCGGATTCACATTGAACTGAACTAAACGGAAAATGCAATAATTAACGCAAAGTAGTGATTTCTTATTTAAATTCGCATGTAAGTAATAAATTTTCATTTTATCCTCATTTGAACAAAAATAAAAACAATTTCGTGTATGTCAAATATAAATGCAACGAGCGTTATAGCAATCGTTATGAAAAATTAACCACATAATTAACACCACATCATTTTGCATGCATGCTGATTATGCATTACATCTTGTTTCCACTTTTCTCGGAGTCTTCTTAGCTGCCGTGATATTAACGATGCCCTTGGAAACACCTGGGTTCGAATACCTTCTATGACACGAAGAATCTTTATAAGGATTTTTAAATTAAACCTAAGTTAGCTGTCCTGCTAACAAGGCAAACCAGCCATAAGAATACGCGCAACTGACGGACATAATACACTTGACTCACAGTCTTAATTGCTTCGGCGGTATATCCTAAAACCAACGATTCACTTTTGTATTACACTAACTCTTTCATTCTCCCCCACTGAAAAATATCTAAAGGGTTCAGTTCCACAGAACTAATTCGGCGAACTACGAGAATTATTCCACTGCTCAATTAAATGATCATCGAAATGCGTACGGGACAAAGTTTTCAATAGCTCCATCGTGTTGGAAGCACACATACGAGGTCGTTTACCTACGGTAACGCCATCTAACAGTTACGGTAATTTTCGGAGAAATCGGATAAAGGTTACATGTAAGACCATATTTTTGGTATATTGAGACGGTTTTAAAAATTAGAATCCACTATGGCAAGAGGAGTCATTTGGATCTGCACGTGTGAATTGCAAGTGTCTGATACCTTCACTGATGAACTGAGCTTCAGAGAAAAATATGTATGGATGCAACTGCATTTGGAAGAAATTACAAAATTCCAGCCGTTCGACACGATCCTCAGTTGAAGGACACGCTACTGCACGTAATATGGACAGGAGCATTCTTCGTACAACACTTTCATTTGCCCAACAGCACACAGAAGCTTTTCCGTAACGACTCCGCAGTATCTTCGTAATAATGTCTTCTCATTCTGTTGCATCTTCAGCAAACATAGAACAAAATTCTAAAACTATCCTGAAGTTTCTACTATACACCTCTACTCGGAATTTTCAAGAATGTCGCTAGCACTTAGGGACAACAGCAACGGGATTTTCTTCACAAAATCAATAATTGCACATCACCCGAGCAGAGGAAAACCTTGACGATATACATATGTGAGCAAGTAATTGCGAAAAATGAAGGAATCTCTCTATGAATTTCTGAAGAGCTGTGAAGTTCAATTCAGTTGTGGGGGAAAAAGTATGGGGAAGGTAGTTCCAAAGAGCAGAGGATAGATGGAAGTAAATAAGAGAAAGAAGTTGGTTCGATGAGTTTGAAGCTGAACAGTGAGTGGGTATGATTTATGTTCTTACACATTTAGAGGAAAGTTGATAAATAGTGATCGTTCAGTGGAGTGGAACCATGAACGTACCCATTACAAAAATATAATGCGAGATTAGCGTATCATAGAACGTGTAAAGTTTTGAGAGAAGATCGTCTATTAGTGGAAATTTTTTCACTTCTGAATACTTTCAAGCATTGTTAGAGAGGCTTTTGATGTCCATCCAAAATGTAAGAATAGTAGCATCAGTGTGGGCAGCTGTGACCTCTCATATTCTCCTAAATTCTATCCTATGAAGAGTTGAAGCCTATACATACATTAAAGTATGCATGAACTTAGATAATCCTGCCCTAGAGGCCGAACATGGAACTCTTTTTTGGCTACTTCAGGCCTCCAGTAAGAGTGATGACAGTTGCATACCTGTCGACGATAATCATCTACCACCCACATCTGTTAATAAACATCTGTGTTTGCAGCGGGAAAACCCACAAGCTGTTATGAGACAGAATGGCTTCAGCCATCAAAAGCATTATTCTGTATATTTTCTTATTAAATAGGGCCGAAGAAATTTCTTTTACTTCCATAATAGTGTTTAAGGTTATTCTTCAGCTTAGCGTGCTTCTCGAGTTGACGTAGAGAATTTGTTTATCTATCGCCAGTATAAAGTGAAATACTGTCGTAAACACATGAAATGCCATTGAAAGTATTGTGGCCCACAAGGCAATCTTCCATTATAGGCCAGCCTGGGTTTCTGGTTCACTGGGTATATTTTTTATTATTTTACTCATATATTTTACTTCTTGTGTGAACATGGTGGTCTAAGTTACGTGAGACTGTTCGAATGTCTTCACCCACGTGATCTTTATTCAAGAGACTTCTTTGTTATGGGGAGGCAGTGTAGTGTGTTTCTTGAAAGTGGTTCTGGCTTAAAAATCGACACTGTTAGTCTTTTGGGATTTATACAAGTATAAGATTAGGTCAATTTTTTTCTGCCCACTTCACAACATCATGGACATATTACAACAGTTGGATATTTTCATATGCACTACACATGAATTAAATCCTATACATAGTGTGCTATACATAGGTTTACTCAGCCAAATGGAAAGCAAGTCCTCTTAAGTTGCCTTATGATAAACTTTTAAGTTAACAGTATACAGTAAAATCTGTATACGTCTCATATCACACTGCCAATGCTACCAGAATAACTCAGTGATGTCTGCTCTTTTAATTCCAAGACTTATTCTTGGTGCTGTTCGTCAGTGACACCCACTGACAGCAAGAAGTTTCGCTCGACAACTTACAATTAACAGATATTACATCCGCCTCATTGCTGAACTGCTTCCAAGTATTCCTAAAACAACGACCACAACCATTTAAATCGTGCATCTAAAAATCTGCACGTTGACTCGTAAGCAGTGATATATTAATGGAAAAAGTATTAGGAGAACGTGCGTATAGAGATAATTTTCATTACCTTTATGCATATGCTCTTTATCTATATGAATTCCTTTCATGAAAGTGTTATAACTGAATTGAAGTTCCCTAAATCGATGTAGCTCAGCTACAAGATTTTGTTTTCTTTTTTTTTTTAACTCAGGGAAAACATGTTCAGTTTATGTCCTCGTCCACAATTCTCAAATTATCACATTGGTTAAGTAGAGAGACGTATCTCTTGGCTCCTTGCCAAGAGCTTCGATTGAATCCAATGCAGACGGCTCACTTCCGCCTCGAGCCTACACAGTAATATCACTTGTAGCGATATCTAGATTCTGGGGGGAAAAGTGCATTTAAAAGTCGTATGTAATATTTTAATTCAGTAGTTACGTTCTAATTATCGTCTTAAGAAGTTGGCTTTGACAGATAGTTCTAATCGAACGTAACCAAAGAAAACATGACCTAAAATTATCTTTATGAAGAAAAGTAAACTTGGTGTTGTAATTACATGCAAACGTGGTTTGGGCTGTTGGTCATTTCTTAGTTACTGCTAAATCATACTTTGTGTTGAATCGTCAAATAAAAGTATTTGCTAAAATAATGAGCCAAAAGGCTTCAATAAAAGTATTTGATTGTTTATACGGTGTGTGATTCCGTTAGGAATTTGAAATTATTTTTTTATTTTTAAATTTATTTTTAAAATATTTCAAATAATTTCTTTATGCTATATGACATCCTTAGTTTCATATTAAACTTTCATGTTATGATAATGGAATACCTTTCAGAATTCAAATATGCTCAAAGATCACATCACTGACTTTATTGAGACAAAATTAGACCAATTTTTATTTCAATAACTCATATGCTAGCCATTCATAAGTATTGTAATTTGCCATACAAATATCATTACCAAGCTGTGTATATTCACTGCATAATTCATAAAAAGGTCCATTCTTCCACATCGCATTGCGCTTCATATCCATCTCTGTGTTAAATTCAATCTTAATTTTGCAATTGTTCCATTCATAATTCGAATTCTTTTACTCTATTTAATCACCTAATACCGTTTTTATTGTACGTAGCGATGCTTCCAATACAATATGCTATAATTTAAATTTAGCAAACATCATTCTTAGTTTTTATGATGTCAAATCTACAAACGTGGAAGATATATTGAATAAAATTTAGCATGTTAAAGTCCTCTGATTGTAGCATACTTTTATCAGATATCTTTCAAAATTATTCACAACAAACTGATACTAAAATATGTAATATTAGACGTGTAGCCATTTTATTACTCATTTTTCTGTTTTTCATGAATTTCAAATCAGAATCAATAGATCTAGAACTTTATACCTGAGACTTGAAAGTTGTAATGCCAGTAATCCTTCGCTTCACGATGTGTCTTAAGAAGAAAATGTTTATATATATTTATCAGCTAAGATACTGTTTCATATTATTGCTGAATTTCTAACAAAACTCAATATAATCATTAGTGAAGAAGCTAATAAAGCTAAGAAAAAATTCATCAACGTAACAATACTTGAGTTAGAACTTATTAAAAAATAGATAACTTTTCCTGGAACTGCTTCTTTCAGTTATTGCCTCCAAGTTGTGCCACACCAAAACATGCACATTCATATTGTTCACTTTGTGGTTGATAAGCTTCAGAGTATCATTCTCGGATTTCCATGATGTTTAGTTCATTTATGTGGTCCAAGTTATCTTGGAAACACATCCTTGCTGAAAGGCCCATATCAGTTTAATAAGAAAAACCCTTAAATGAAATTAGCCAGTTACTGCGAATATGAGACTATTATACTAATGCTGTTAACTGGGTACGTTTTATCCAGTCGGAGAACTAAGATCACCACCCATCAATCTTGCTAACCCATATTAAGTGAAAGCTTATAAACGTAGCTCCAATCCTAGATATATTCGAACCGAAATCTCCCTCGTCTTTCCATTCAAAGAGCAGATACGACGTCGACCATGCGAATGCTTCAAGGATATACCTGTTTTATAAGATCATTTCTATTTCAGCTTTTTTGCAGGTTTTGTATTCAGATAAGTCCCCGAAGATTGTTTTGTCTTCATGTTATTCAGCTTGATATTTCTTCTACCCCTCATTATGCCTATTTTAGTGGGTAGAGCATCTTGTTCTACAGCAAATGACAAGAACCGCTTTTTATTTTTTGCTTGTCATCCTAAGGTAAGCAGAAAACGAAGACATCTATTAAATCGCGCTTCTCACTCTGCACTAAACGTGTTTGGTATTTGCTTAAAGAAACATGACAGTCGTTTGCTCCTTTGCTGTCTCAACTTCTCCGCTTTCGTAGTAAGGAATAAGTAATAAGATGTAGAAACAGACTTGACAGGTGCCTGTGAAGACCCCCTTCACATTTGTCGCGTGTTCATTGCGGAATTGGAAATTTTTCCAGCGTGCTTGCATTTGTGAGAGGATCTATTAGCTTCAAATGGAAATTTTGTTTTGTGACATTTTCAGATTTTCGGATAGTCAAAAGTAGGTGACGCTAATCTGGGCCATATCACAACCTTAATAAATGTCACACGAACGCGCTTAGACACATCGCAGTGCTGTCGTAGTTTTTGCCAATATTGGTTTGGAAACCCAGAATTCTCCATGACATGTGCTGCCTTTGGCTATTTTAATTATTGTTCCATCCATTTTAATCTTCCGCAACGAAATATGGCATCCCTGTTTGGCCAATCTATACAAAGTATGCAAATGTAATGAGCGAAAATGTAACAAAGTTGACGTGTTGTCAAAGATGCGTCTAATTAAAATGGATGAGACGGCACCCAATGTAACGTGGTAGAATTAATTTTAATTCGTTAGAATCCTTTTAGATGCATTTCACCAAACACTCAAACATCGGTTAGATTCATTGTGTCCATTTGTCCGTATGAAACCTATCTCTGAAGGGACTATTTATACAAAACTCTTTGGAGCCATCTGAGTTATCGGTTAAATTGGATCATTACGGGGGAAAAGGGAGCAAAACCTTCCTTCAAAATGGTAATTAAGCGGTAAAGTTCATCCACTCAATCATAGTGGAATTACCACTATGACTGACTGGATAGATTAAAAGCAAATTTCATATTTGAGAACTTTATAGAAGTTTTAATTGACTCCCAGTTTTAGAATAAATCTAACCCGTCTTCAAATATGTCAGATTTAATCCAAAACTATGTGTATTTATTTTATTCTTTTTTTTTTTCATTTTGGATGTGATATTGCACAGCCTGAATAATTAAACTAGTTCCACTTTTTCTGTTTAACCTTCAATGACGTTTTTTTTTTTTATCTTTACTGTTTATCTTTAAATGCCATGGTTTTTGTAGATCTTTAGAATATAGTGCTGACTTAATATGAAAGTTGTGTTCATTATCTTTTGATTATAATCTGATCCTCTCATATGACGCTGTATTAACAACTTTGTGTTGTTAACTTGGACACTTTGCTTTATTGTTGTTTTCCATGATAGACTACATCCGGTCTTACTCCTTCGTAGGTGATGATATTTAACCTGTAGAATCACGACTTCTAGTGAAGACTTCACATGCGGAGAGTTACGTCTACTTTTCTCATGCAACCCAATCCATTGTGGAAGTGTATCTATTTGTATGCGTGATTTAATGAATAATCACAGGCATCATGGCTGGATTCGAACCCGCAACCTAAGTGGCTGGAGAGCGGATATGCTAACTCAATTTATGTCAGATATTTTGAAGTAAGACAAAGAACCAGTTATGTCGTCTGTCCAAGAGATAACATTATAACAAAGGTTTGAAGTAAAGAACTCATCAGGCTTGATAACATCAGCAGATCTAATGTGCAAATTGTTGACAGACTTATTCCTGGAAGTGGTAAAGAGTCAGACCTAGAATAAACTGGTTAACCAATAAAAACAAAAAAACTGGACGAGTACTTCCCTTACAGAGCCGAAATTAAAGTGTGAATCATGGACCAAGTGGAAGATTTCTGGGAGGAATATTTCCTGATATCAACTCGATAGGTCTTTGCTAACTATGGCAAGAAGAACCTTTTACACATTTTCCTTTGTGCACCCTATCAAAAGCTTTCGTCATAATTTGCAATTTATGTATTTTTCTTCTTTTAATTTCCTTAATATTTGATAGAAGATATTTCTCGTCTTGCATATATATTTTGGTCCTTGAAGAATCTTTGTATTACTTATTATTGTTTAAACAATATTCCTTTTATTTCCATATATTTATTCTGTTTGAAGAATGAGCTGTATGCTTTTATAGCATTTTTGTGCACTTTATACCTTTTTCATCTTTTTAATATTTTTTTTCTTTCCAAGTACTTCAAAGGCAGTCTGATGAATTAACTTGATCCAAGTTTTCCATTCTTTTTTTTGTATCTTCATTAATTTTGGCTTCTTTAATTATATGGTTAATTAATTGTAGCAGTTGATACCATATTCTAATACTCTCCTCTATTCTTGTAACAGATATACTTGAAACACTTACTTGAACTACTTTTTGGTTTTATCTTTTTTTTTTTTTTGCCTTCAGTTTTTTTTTTTTCTGGAGGTGACCTAGCAGATCTCAGACTGTATTGATAGGATTTTTCTTCCACGAAATATGATTTTTTTCATCAGGCAAAGCAGGCAGACCAGCCAGTCAACCTTACATTAGCTTCGTAGGTTTAATTGCTTCAGCTTTATTTGTTTATAACTTAACTAATTTGATTATTTGCAAAAGTATATTTTGTAGGTTATTTTCATCTATTTAAAATAGTTGCATACTTAATTCTAATCTGTCGATCTATTCCACTCAACTGTACAACATACTTATCTGCATCTTTTTTTTTTCTTTTATCATTTTGGTTTCTGCTAAGTATTTCGTTTTGTTTTTACTTCTTCCTCTAGTTTGTATGTGCCTCCTAAACCACGAAAGGTTGTAAATCTATTTAGAACCATGGGTAGGTTATAGATTTATTTATTTTATTTTTCATTAAATTTATACCTTTTCTGTGGTTTTTTATAATCTCTCCTACTTCAGTTACATTCATATGAGAACACGCCCACTCATTTCAGTAGCACCTTTGGCCCTGATCACACTTTTCTCCTTCTGCGCATAGTTACCCTACTTTGTGGTAATTATACAAGTCAAATGTTTCGGACCGGCCATCTTTCAGTAAGTTATTGATTTAAAAATAATGTGGTGGTCGTTGTTCGCCGCTCACATCTGGTCTACTCTCGATTTTCCATTTCTAGACGGTTACCCTTAATATGGTTTGTTTTTCAGTTAAATATCAGCAGTTTAATAAATAATTTGATTTATTTTTCTTTCTTGGCGTTGTGTTCACGTCATTAAGTATAAAATAATAATAGCCAACACTTAAGCATTTCAACTAGAGGAGATATGCATTTAAAACTGCGAAACCCAATTTGCATGAGCCGTATTTGTGGAAAGAGGCGCTACTCCGCAACAAGATGTAACTATGTTGACTAGGAGAGCTTATGTCACGGATGCCGAATTAGCTTTTTTCTGCTAGATTTAGCGGATTTCAATGCTATCTAGCTTATGAAAAAACTCATGCGGTAGATAGCCTAAAATAGCGTTTTCTTTTAAAATAATCTAACGGGCTTTACGTTCTGAACCGACAAATAAAGTTATCAAATCATTAATTTGAAATTTGGCATTTTAAATTGAAAATACAAATAAATTGTGACAGAAATTCTTTTTGTTGGAAAATATTTGGAAGTTGGACTTACTTAATTATGCGTGAGTGACGTTACTGATGCAGTTGCAAATTATTTAGATTATCTACATCCATCATAATACCAAAATGAAAACGATACAAAGGAAAGTGTTCAAAAATGGATATTGCTCCGATCTACAGTTATCTGTTGAATCAGATCAAATCTGATAACCATCAAAGCCTTGAAAATACCTTGAACATCATACCATTGCGATAAAGCAGTTCGTCATTTTATGAACATTATTTTATATATGCATTGTTTTGGGCATATCATTAAGTTACCGTGAAGTGTAATCATTTGGTAGACAGGCTTGTAGATAAAATTATTAGTCCAAAGCTTGATTGGGTTGAGACTGTGATTCTATGCAAGACAGTCAAGATTTTTCAGATTCCTTCGTAAGCCATGGCAATGCTGTCACCTGCAGTCTGACATAGTGCGAGGTGGTGTTGAGAAGCGTAAAGTATTCTCCGGCGTTTCATCCTCCCAGGCACTACTAGCTAAGATTAGAAGCTATACCATGAGAAACTGTTTCGAATCATTACAGATTCATGGAATGTTGCACTCAGCATCTGCCGCATTCACTTTTCCGATCGCATAAAGGTTGTCGTCACTCCATACCACACTTTTCTAACGTTCTACTTACAATTCCCGATGTTATTTAAACCAACCAGCCTAATCCGATGTTGATTTCGATGGGTGATGTTTGGCTTACGTGGCTACCCTTCGCAGGAAGGGACCATAGACTGAGTGCCTCTTCGCATAGGATCCTAGGAATAGCTGTAAAGTCTTTGAACTCGTCAATCGCTTCACATCTGACTGCCGAGACTACAGTATCCTTTGATCCCTCGATGTCAACATTCTCGCATTTCTTGGCTGAGGTAAAAATGTTGCAGCTCTATCGTCTGATAACTTTTGAACAGCAGCTGATTTTTGGGTGATGACGACTTTATCCAATGCCACGAAAGGATAAGCGAATGATATGGCGTCGTAAGAAAACATCTGATTCGATGTTCATATGTTTTGTAAGTGCATACCGATCTAAACCTAACCACGGAGGAATATATAAACCACGTTTCATGGAAGAAATAAACATAGCAGTATGTTTCATTGCCGCCGAATATTTTATTTCAACGTAGTTCCTTTCTCAATCAACAACGCGATGGAGAAAAAGTTTATTTCATTTGTTTCATTTTATAATTATACTAATACTGAAAAAACGAAGGTAAATAATTCTTCTTATGGTGAAAATTCATAAAACATGATTACAACGGCAAAATTATAATAATTTCCTATGGAAATTGTTTAACACTTTAAAATTTGTTTTCATTAGAAATCAAAACTTGTGAGTTAGGATTTCTTACTTTACCACTTATACAAGGCTTTCATTTACATTTATATAAATTAGTAAACAGATTCTTTCATAAAAGTTTCACAGCTTTTGCAAACAACGAAACTACCTTCTCACAGAGATAGTTCTGAGAAATGGAATGTGCGAAACAGAATTTTAAAAAAAATTATCGTGATTCGTTTATGTTGATGACATTGCCCGTTTATTTCCAAATCGTTATCTCGTTGATAATATAAGTTCGTTAATATAATTTCGTTATGAAATTGTTAAAAGGAATCGAACTGGTTTCTTTATTTTGAAATAGTATTGCTAGAACGCCACTTTTAGTGTATCATTTCAGTGATATTTTGGTGTTCAATACATATATTTTATCTTTATTAAAATATCGGAAATGTCAAACGTATGCAAGTAAAATTATAAAATATTTCATCAAACTCTAGAAGCGTTTTTATTTCAGAATAATTCCATACTTAAAGTGTAAACCTCTAGTATTTAAGAACAGGGGATGTTGTGATAGTCATCAACTCTAGGAATCCTATCCTCGTGACATTCAAATGGAAAGGTCATTCAAAATTTAACTATGCAGAAGGAAAAAAGAAATCCATATAAATTTATGAATTCAAAATTTCTGTCCATGAATTTGCGATGCAAAAATTTCGTTCCATGTATCTAGACTTGGTGTGCAGATGAGCATTGCTGTGGAGATACATTTACAGGGAAAACAACTCTTGACAAGAGTATTGTGGTAAATACCCTTTTTTTTTTTTCTTTTCTTTTTTTTTGGACGAGGGGAGAAGTCACTTTTTAAGTCCCATGGAGAGTTAATTGTACCAAGGTAAAAAATTATAGCAATATCCATATGTATTCCTATAGGCAGATGGGCTTCTATACCTATTGATGATGGAAGTCAAAGGCACAAATCGGCTTATTCGACATAAACGGCAATGGCTAACTTCAAAGCGGACACCTCTCAATTCTCTTTTTTTTGTTTGTTTATTTTCCTATTTTTTTTAATTAGAGTGATTTGTTATTGGGAAGGGAAATCATAACATAAGTTCTTTTTATGAAAAGAAAGTATATTTAGAACATTAAATATCCCATGTTCTTTCCAATCGTGTTTTCTATTCTAACATTATCCCTGCCTTCGAATAAAACCAAATCGCCCGTAAGCGGACATAAACCGGTCACTATTAATATAGTTATCATATAAAGAACAACTAATGGTGTTTCTCTTTCTCTCTCTCCAGTGTACTTGTTCAGTTTTATGTTAGAGCACATGTATAGATATTATGCATGCTCGTAGCTAACAAACCGGAAGCGGATGTTTTTTATGCTTCATATAATAAGACAGCGAAGAAACAGATCGTGTGTTACTGCTGCACAGTTGTTGGATCTACGTGTTGAAAATAACATCTTTCAATTTTTTGCTTAGAATTGGTTCGCGGGACACTTCTCACGTGTCACCTTTTATTCGCATTGTTCCCAATATTGCAAAGAAGGTGCGTAGTCAGATTGCGTTATTCTTGTAGATTTACGACTTCCCTCTCATCGCGTCAATCCAGAAGAGATGCGCCAATTTATTTCAAAATTGGCTTCACTTCTTCAAATATCATCGTTAGAAGAGCAACTCTGCACTAAACCACCATGAAATGATCCCTTCAGAACTTGAATTACGCGGTAGTCGTCTGGAGAAAAAAATTTTTTGCAGTCATCAATAGCGCCCTCTTTCGTGCAGTGTGAAACTTAACCGTCTAGTTTCAGTTTAGCAGGCTACAAAGATGGTAGAAAATATAAAGAATAAAAAATAGCAGTAATTTCTTTTGGTGCATGACTTATCTCTTTAATTCTTCTCCACCCCTTCTCTGTAGATAAATTTACACATAAAGAGTTATTTTGGTCACGTTATTAATTCACTTTAATTACTTAGGTAACGTATTTTCTTTGACATATTGCGCTAGTAAAGGTTTCTCCGTTGACCTTAAGTAAATACTCCAATAATTACTGAAAACGAATCTGTTATTACAAGTCTTATTACTAAGCTAAAGCAATCAAAAGACTGTAAAATTGGAAACAAACATTTTGACTAGTCGAAATAACAACGTGTTGCTTAGGGGCAATGGAAAACTTTCAATACAAAAGCTAGCTTGGTATTGCCTTCATATAATTAAATACAACTCATGATTTTTTAGAAATTTAACACTGAAAAAAAATATAGAATTATGTAGAATTAAATAGAAAGATATAGAATTGCAAAATAAATAAAGATTAAATTTTCTAAATCTTCAGGCAAGTTGTTCAGAAAACAAAGCGGGTAGGGAAATTTGTAGGGAGTTGAGAGTAACCACGAGAGTAAGCTTTTAATGATCAAATAAATCATTCTACGCATTCAAGCAATCCCAGACAATGAATATTTTTAAAATCGCAATTTATGCCATTTTGCTTCTGATAAACAATTTCATGTAGCTCTAATTGATTCAAGAATAAACGTAATAGATAATACTTACTTGGAAGTTTATTTAAAGATTATAATTCAGACTTATGAGAGTTTTCGCCATAGTTGGGAAAACTCTCAAATCAGGTGCATTATTTCTATCTTACTGTTAGTACAGGACTTAGTGATGGGACTAAAATATTATGTGATTGGAGAGAAGGCTGAAGTTGAAAAGCCAATAAAAGTACCTGGGAATATAATATGATACAGCGGGAATCGATTACAATGAAATAAAAGGACTAGGAATTAAAAAGGATGAACTTAAACTGCAATATTCATAACAAGTCATCAGCATGTATGGAGGTCTACTTTCAATAAATTTTTCATTAAATTATAGAAGAAGAAACTAATTATTTTGAGATTGGGGCGTGGTTTAGAAAGCGGATATGAAGTAAAAATCGGTTGGTCTGAGAGTAAGAGGGAATAACCAATCTTTATTTAATTGCCACGAAGTTTGAGAATAGGTAGCATCACACTATGTTTATAGCATATTCTGATTTTTATAGCCACAGACGTTGAGCAACATAATTTTTTCTTGAAAATCACTAATCTTGACTTTTTCGATTTCAGGGAGTTTGTGTAAAGTACGACTTAAACAGGAAATATTTTAAAATGAAATATGCTATATACGTAGCATAGAACGATATTTCAAGTAGATTTTTATTGATGGTACTACTGTTATTCTGTTGGACTTTTTTTCATTGACAGTTAGATGTAAATAGTACATAAGTAGTACAATCACAATAATGCTCAATAAAAGTTTACTTTAAAGAACGAATGATGGAATCAATGTAATCCTTATTGCATCTAGATTGACAGCGAAATCTGTAAACAATATTGTTGACAGGAATATGTCGGCATTGTTCTTTTATATTTTGTAGTTTAAAACAGTTTAGAATTAAAATGTATGAAGAACAGTTGGTGGCTATGAATGAATAATATTAATAAAATTAAGATTTTATGAATATATGGGAATTTTGAGACAGTACAGATCTTGGATATGTAGGAATAAGGAGATATGATTTGGAGCACAAGGGATGACAGAATTTATTAGATATTGTGGACGCTGGCAAAGAGGGCAAATGTCTTTGATTGTCTGTCTCCGACAAATTAAAGATATTTGACGGACAGCAGATATTGTGATTTCTTGGTTTAATGCATTAGTTGACGATTATGCCAACATTAATATGATCGTTTATTTTATCATTAGGAATGATAGTAAGAAAAGCGCAGGTAGAATTTATGGGCTTGGGTTGCTTAGGTATTTAAACAACCCAAGTATCCCAAAGTATCTTAAAGTATTGATAAAGACTTTAAGATACTTTGGTATTCGTGAAATGAAATGAAGTGTCAAATTTAAGAAGTTCATAATCTTCATCATTCGAGAGAGTGAATGTAATAATCTGTGGCTAAAGGTGTTCATAGAATTTAGCTGCTTTAGTGTGGTAACTCCGTTTATTTAAAAATAAGTTATCCTATTACATCTTATTAAATTCGACGAGTGTTGGACATCACATTTTCACATTTTGATATTGAATCTCTCTTGCAAATAAGTATTGAATTGGGTGATCATTAAGTTGGAATATGAAACTTATGGTCCTGCTCCAGCTTTTTAAGTTAATTAGCGGTAATGTCGCGGATTAAAATGAGATAATTTTTTTAAAATTTCCCTTTTTATAGCATCCGTGAATATTCTTATTTTGTAAACTTGTTTTTGCACTAAATAACATCTTCCCTTTCACGACCGTAACGTTTTTACTACTCCCCACAGAATATACTGTTTTGAATTTACATCACAAGATATGCTGATCTGCTTAACTCCGTGCTAAGATAAGCACAAATATTGTTATGCAAGCTAAACCAAGAAATGCGAAATTTAAATATTTATAATCCCGGAGTATTTACTTGCTCTCTCCAACTTTGTTTAGTTTGTGGCTTCTTTTAATAACATTGCAGCGCATATAACAAATGATAATTCCAACAACTAAGGAAATTATTCTGCGACCACATTTTTTAACCAACAGAGAAGCGCCAAGAATTTTTTTAACCGTTACCAAACTCCCACGTTAAGGAAACCATGTTATAAACTATTCATTTTATAGAATGGATTCCAAGTGAAAAGAAACCTCTCGTCTTTTGAACAAGTTTACAGATCTGCTTAGTAACCGCTCTACTAATCTTTCCGGCAAACTCAGCAATCCAAACAGCTGTTCTCGTTCTTTGATTATTCATTAAAAAGACAATGAAATGATTGTGACTGTTGCACGGGTTTTCATTTTGCATATTTTTTCATTTAAAAGACGAGTGGTTAATTTTCATTCCATGAGATTATGCTAAACAATGCGCTCGTGTTCTGTATGTTAGTTGGAGCACAAGCTACCTTTATTAAGTAAAATGAGTGTGATACGCGTTTTTCTTGGTTTAAAAACAAAACAAAATGTGAAAATTACCTTAACAAAACATCTTATTTTCAAAATATCTTTAATGCGCATATTTTATCACGGAAAGCACTTGCCAATTTTCTAATGCATTTCAATTTATCGACATAATAAAATCAATAGAAAGCAATAGTAAATCTCTAGATAATTTAGGGTTGGAAACTTAATATGCAGAAACTTTTAAGAGTATTTAATACCTCGTGTGATTCTAAAAACGTGGTTGGATGAACAGTTCTTAAACGTTCTATTTTTTTGAATCAGGGCGTGGACGTTTGAGTAGTTAATTAAACAACAGCACGCGAATGCAAATACCCACTTCGCATTTCTTCAGTGCAGGTGCACAAAAATTAATGTCATCATTAGTATTCAGTTTATTATCTTGAAAAGGTGTAGAAATCCCGCCTCGTTTCGATAATTTGTATACAGTGTAGGAAGTTTAATTCCATTCCTAATACAAGAAACGTCAGAACATGCCTGCATGTAATCATCACGACTGGTCTTTGTATTCCGAACAGTGTGGTCAATCAGTCATTCTTGCTTGCCCAGCTGATAACGGATTTTGTATTTTTTCGCAAACAAATCCCATTAACCGATTTCTGGGCGAAATTAGCATCAGGAATTCATTGAAAGCCATTCTACTAATCTTTTAGTTTTAATTCTTGGAATTAGTCAGAATATTGTTGAATATCGTCAGGCTAGTCCCCTGACATGGAGAACATAATCCTACTTGTAAGCTGACAGAAAAAGATAATCGGATCGAATCTATGGGAAACGACCCTGAAATGGAAAAGGGAAAACGAAAATGGAAACGACAAAATATAATACACATAGCAAACTGGAATGTAAGAGGAATAGCATATAAAGAAATAGAATTAGACCAATTATTAAATGAAAGAAACTTTAAAATAGCAGTAATCACTGAAACAAAAAAGAAATTAAAAGGAACTATGAAACTGAAAATTTTAATGTGATATACAGTGGAGTCGACAGAGACCAAAGAGCACAAGCAGGAGTCATGATTTGGATTCATAACTCCCTTTCAAAACAGTTAAAACATTATAAATTATGGAATGAAATAATAATAGAAGCTAGAATAAAAATAGATAGAGGCTATTTAACAATAATTGGTTTATATGCCCCAGAAGAAGAAAGAGAACAGCATAATATTGATTTTTATAATCAGCTACAAAATATATATAATAAAATAAATAAAAATGATTACATAATTTTAGCAGGAGACTTAAATGCAAGAATTGGAACAAAAATTGGAAACATGAAAATTAATAATAATATAGGAATACATGGAGAACACACTCTAAACAGAAATGGTAAAAAATTGATTGACTTTGTAGTTTATAATAACCTAAAAATAATGAATTCCTTCTATAAACATAAAGACATACATAAATATACTTGGGCAGCAAGAGGATGGAAATCAATATTAGATTACTTCATATTAAATGAAAAGACATCAACATTTTAACTAGATGTTAGAGTTCACAGAGGATATGAAATAAGCAGTGATCATGTCCTTGTTAAAATATAATTAAGATTACCACCTAAATGGCTACAAGTAACAAGAACAGAAAGAAAAATTGAAACATTTGTTTATAAAACTAGACTATTGAATGACACAAATGTCCAATGGCTATATGAACAAAGAATTAACCAATATCTAGATAAAATAAAACAAAATGAAGAAATTGAAATAGAATGGCTTAACATAAAAACGATAATAAATGCAGCAGCAAATGAAAGCTTAGGAAAAACCAAAAAATTCAATAAAAGAAAAAACTGAAGATCTGGGATGATACAATCAAAGAAATAATCAAAAAGAAAAAAGAAGCCTATCACAAATGGTTAAGCAGTAAAAGATTAGAAGATGTAACAGAATATAAACGAATAAGAGCCATAACCAAAAGAGAAGTCAGGAAATGACATAGAGAATCATGGAATAAATTTGTTTCTAATTTAGAAGATGATTTATATAAAATAAGACCCAATGTATATAAGATTTTGAAACATCTAAACGCAGATACCACAGAAAACATAAAATTAAACACTGAATTGAAATTAGAAGAATTTCTAAACGACTACACAGAACTGTGGACAGACAAATATTTTAAAAAAGACAACTGGCAAACAATTAACGAAAACGAAAAGGAAATAACTGAAGAAGAATTAGAAATCAGCCTACAAGAAACGTAAAATCACCTGGAGAAAATAAGCTAGGTTCAGAACTATATAAATACGCAGGAACAAGATTCAAAGAAAGATTCTTATTATTTTTAAATAAAATTTACTCAACTGGTATCCCCCAATAGAATGGAAAAAAGCAATTGTGATACTTATCTTTAAGAAAGGTAATAGAGATGACCCTAAAAATTATAGAGATCTCAGTATACTAAATTCCTTTTACAAAATATGTAGCAGAATCTTAAATAACAAACTAATGAAATATTCCGAAAACTTTATTCTAGAGGTACAGAATGGATTTAGAAAAGCACGATCATGTATAGACCCAGCCTTTTGCCTAAAATTAATAATAAAGAAAAGAAGAGAATATAATTTAGAAACACATATTGCATTTATTGACTTTGAAAAAGCATTTGACAAAGTTAAAAGAAACATATTATTTAACATATTAAAAGAAAGACAAATACCAAATAATATCCTAAAAGCTATCACAAGTATATATGAAAATAATCAAATACAAATAAGATTAAATCACGAGCTATCATATACAAGAGAGATAAACCAAGGGGTCCGACAGGGATGTCCCCTCTCAGCAACTCTTTTTAATATCTACTTAAATGAAATAATAATAAAATGGAGTAAAAATTTACATCAAGGAATTAAACTTTCACCTACAATTAACTTAAACACTCTCCTCTTTGCAGACGACCAAATAATAATTACAAATTCTGAAGATAACTTACAGAAAGCTATTTTAAATCTAAATGAGCTATCCAAAGATCATGGTATGATAATACCATAATCTTTGGATATCGAAAAATGAAATCTTTGGAGAACGAAAAAATCAAAAACTATGGCCTTTAAAGGACAAGAGATCCAGCAAGAACTAAAATAGTAATAGATAACAAGATCTTAGAACAGGTGAATTCATTTAACTACCTAGGATGTATGATCACATATGAAAATGAAAAAGATATAAACATAAAAATTGCAAAATATTTAAAAATAACAGGTGAAATTAACTCTATATTTAAACCAAACCTAGTTCAAAAACAAACCAGGCTAAAAGTATACAACACATTAGCCCTACCGGTCTTAATGTATGGAAGCGAAATCTGGACAATAAAACAAAAAGACAAACAAAGATTAACAACAGCAGAAATGAAGTTTATGAGAAAAACTGCAAAGTATACCCTATTTGATCACAAAAGAAACGAAGATATTATGAAAGAATAAAACCAAGAACCAGTAATAGAAAAAATTAAAAAATATAAACATAAATGGATGGAACACATTCAAAGAATGAAAACAGAAAGATTACGAAAACAAGCCTTAAAGTACAAGCCATTAGGAAAAAGAAAACCAGGACGACCACTTAAACGATTCAACGATGACTTCTAAGGCTGGAACAGGCCATGCTAGGCCTAAATCCTTGATATACGTATGATGATGATGATTGTTGAATATCACTTCTTGACATTTTAGGAACACTTCGCAAAACAGTCAAAAAATGCAATCTGGGAAAACAGTCTCTGATGCAAAACAGAACGCTGACATGGCGTACTCTCAAACCATTAATTACAGGAATTCTGTAAACTGACGTTTCCATGGTTCTTCTATGATGAAACTAGCCACCTAAACGAAGTGGCGCTGGATTCATCTCCAGCACATTCGATTGTGATTTCCAACATTATCCGATCTTTCTCTGGTAAAGTAACATCAAAAACGGATGCATATAGTTAATGGAACAACAAAATACTGCGTCGTTGATAACCCCAATCCGATCCTACACATCCAGGTATTTTTATGAAAAGTGACCTTTCTAATGACCGTCCAGTGGTCTGGTCTATGAACTTTAAATGCCGGCCAATTGGTTAATGCATCCACTCTCTACGCAACAGGTTGCAGGTTCGAATCCCGCCGTAGGCATAAGTGATCGGTGAATTTCACCAACCATTTACTGAAATGATTTTAAAATGTTCCATTTTAGTGCCTAGAGCAGGTCTTCTAGAGCAGTGCTTTCCAAACTTCTGGATGTCAGCGCCCCCTTTGGAAAAATTAAAATATTTCACGCTCCCCTCGAAAAAAATCATAATATAGACATATAGACATATTATAATATTTATTGTATTTATATTCAACACAAAACATACGCGGCGAATATTGCAAAAATCAAATGCGAATATTACATTTTTAGCATCTTACATACACATTTGACATGGCACGCTATCTCATATTTTTATATAGATGGATATATTGTTATTGCACATTTGCAGTACAAGCACATGAAACGTAACTTCGGGGGCTCAACTCCCCAAAGAAAGAATTAAAAACATAAAAGAAGTTTAATAATACTTTAATGTGATGGATGTGTTTCAATACTGCTACAGTCCGCGCGGTTAGCCTACTAACTTTGCGCTTCGCAGCCATATGCTTGGGGAAGGATTATCCTGGGGTCGATACTCCTTCCCCAGGCATATGGGGAAGGATTATCCTGGGGTCGATTCCCGTCGCCGACGTGAGGAGCTTAAGGATCTTCCTTAGCCATAGGCAAGTTAGCCGGTCTTGAGCGTGGACAGCAGGGTTTTTTCACCCCAGTTTATCTGGGGTTTTTCATCCCGTAATCAGGCAAACCGGTCCCGTAAACACACGGATCTACAGCCAAAAATACTTAACCCCCCCTATGAGGGGGGGCTCAACTCCCCCAATAGGGACGGGGGAGAAAAGGGAGGAAACTCTATATGAATAAATAAATAAATACTGCTACACAAAAAGTCAGTATCAGGTGAAATACTTGAAACTGCAATTCTTTGATTTCTGCTTTGAAATGAAACTTATACGAATAAGCATATATTTACTAATATTCATTAAGCGCCGAAATACACAGGAAGCAAAATTTGTGAACCCGCACCAATGTGTAATTTTTCCCCATTAAAATATAAAAAATAACAAAAAAAGAAATAATAAGAAATTAATGTTTATTTTAAGATAAAAAAATCTACTTAGTCTTAAAACATTTTCAATTTGTTTTCATTATTTCACGGCCCCCAAGGGGGCCGGGGCCCACAGTTTGGGAAGCGCTGTTCTAAACTATGTACAAATAATGATAAATATTTCTTAGCTCTTCTTTTCGTAATGATGTGCTATAAGTTTGCAGCCATTCGTGGCTGGGGAAGACACAAAGATGTTTAGTTCGTCAAGCTGATTAGTAATTGAAATATCCAACACTTATCTACAGTACTTCGAGCGGGATTACCCTTGAGACTACATTTGCAACTATACTCCCACAGAAATGAAGCAGTTTAATGTCTTCAACCATTACGTAAAGAGATCCATACTAAATGTTGCTCAGAAGATTACTCAAAAATCGAAAATTACATGTCTGGGTTACGTTATCATTGAATAAACAGTTGTAAATTCAGCATTTTTGGTTCTGATTCACTTTTTTAATAAATTAACTTATCTTTTCTGTATCCGACGTAAGCTATTAACACAAATACTCCTTTTTCGTATAGATACAGAGAAAGATTGTAAATGTATACCCCATTTACACTGTAAATGATCTGAGGATTAGTCCTGTTCAGGAAGCAACACATGTCTCAAGGAGGAATTCCTGATTTGTTTAAATTATCGTAAATTCTTTGCAGGGTTTTTACTGGTCGACATGATTGGCTGTTACTTAGACTTCAATATTTGAACAATACAAATACATTTCAATGTTTGAACAATATGGTTCCATAAGGTTTTGTAGAAACCTTATGGAACCATATTGTTCAAACATTGAGTTACTTTTCTTAGCAAATTTCACAAACTTAAACATGCTTATTTTCCTTAATTTTTCCCTGTTTGCAACTCTGTCACAGAAGGTGAGTTAGCCGGTCTAGTAAGGTGGTGGTTGTTTTCCCTCTTGCAAAACAGATAACCGCTGTAACTACTTGAACGGTTTTCCACATAACTACTTACCTTCACGCGAGTTCTACTGTTCAGTTTGTTTTCGTCTCGTAAGAGGTCAGTTAGAAAATGCCACTTCGTGAAACACGTGCGTAATTTCGGAGGGAAGAAGTGATGTTTCAAACGCTTTAGATTCCTTCTGCTGAAATTAAGAACCCGACTCATGTTTTGTACCTACAAGAAATGCTTGCACGATTGGTATTTTTATCCCCGTCCACTATCTTGTATAAACACATGCCCATTTATACATTCATACAGCACAGTGTGTTAATTGTTTTCATCCAAGCAGTTGGGTTCAGAAAATAAAATGTGTCTGTTCGTCACACGGTTGTTATGTGTTGTTATAAAGCTTCACTAATGCTAGAAAAACTTTCTAGTATTGTAAATAAATTCGCATTTCAATTTCCAGAAGAAAAACCTTCATAGGTTTGCTTCTGATGGCGGATTTGATTGCAGTTCCTACAAGAAGGAATTTTCCTAGTAGTTTTTCAGCCCATTTCTAGTTCCTAAACAAGCATTTCAGAAAATTCGAAGTTAGAACGCCTACTTAATTCACATAACAGTATTAGTGTTAGAGTTTAGGATCACAATATGACGGCAATTTTCTGTCGTAATCTCTTCTATGCTTTCCAGGTTATCCAATAGCCCTCTGCTCACTTATGGGTGCAGCTACACACTAATTTCGAAAGTTATCCATGTGTAAAAGAGCTTCACCTTCTTCCTTTGGGGGAAATAAAAGGCGTCAGGCGTTTTATTTTTTCATTTCATTTTTTTTCTGGGTTCAGTTATTTTATTCTCATACCTTGCAGAACATTTCTGTTGTCCAATATGTATCTTGTGAATTACACATTGTTCCATACACAACTAGCAATTTGAAATATTCAATCATTCATGCTTTATATTATATTTATTTTCTGGTTAATTAAATATTTCATTGTAAAAATGTTCACATGCAACTTTATTGTAATAACCAAATGTAAATGAAAGTTTTCGTAATATACTAGAATTTCTTTAAATATATTTTTTCCCAGATGTTTTTAGGAATAAATGAATCTAATATTAGTGATGTTAGCATTTTAACACAACTGAGCAGTTTGCTTTTAAGAGCATCAGACTTCACTGAGAGCATTTCGTCTTGAGTGATCGAATGCCATTCCTAGTTAGTTCAATCCTTTGTGGAAAATAATTAATTTTGTATACAAACTGCAACGTCTTCTTTATTGAAACATTCTTTCACTAAATTTCACTTCATTAATTGTCATGTGGTGTCTTTCTTATGTAATCAATTGAGAGTTGTCTATCGCCATTGCCCTTTTTTTCCTCCAGGAATCTTGTCGTAAAAATTCCATATAAATCATATTAATGTCCACGTTCTAGATTAAAATGCCACTCATAAAACACGTGAGAACGAGGATGATCAGTAAATCATGTTGGTTATGCGTTGACAAAGCGACATTCCTAACATAGTTGGCAAAACGAGAAAGCTCCCGAGATCCCCGTAAGTGCCCTTCTAAATGAAGGACTTCCAGAGTCACTTAGTTCATTATAAAGGATGGTAGTAAGTGCCTAGAGAAGCTTCTCAACTGTAATCAGAATTTCCACAGCTGGATTGCAATATCTTCTGACGTCTCCGCTATAATAGTCTCTACAGATTACTGCTGTTCCGTAGCGGTATTTTTCCTTCCAGGGCAGTTAACAAGTACATGTTTTCGTTTTATGAGTTCAGCTTTAAAGTGCTCTTCGCACAGAAAGCAAGGTGGACCATCAAATGGTTTTCTCTGCACAGACCATGTGGCTCTAATAGCTCAATGAACGCTAGGGGATCCATTACGTTAGACGATTGCAGGCCACTAGAGAAACAGCCGATCAATGACATAAAAAGAAAAAAAAAACACACACACACACACACGTACGTCTTTTGCTTGATGTCTCCGAGATTATACACTGCCAAATGGCCTGGCGCTGTCGCACAGTCAGTGATACTCTCCCTCTCGTCTGCCTTGATTGTGGTGCCTTCAGACAGCAAACCAGGAAATTAAGTTTGGCGTCCTACGAAACTAGCTGATAAGACATAATTTATGGCGTGTATTCCTTGTTCTTTTAAATTAATAGCTCCCATTAAAGGAGACATAATAAAACTCCGTGTTAATATTTTACGTAATTAAAGATTTCGCTTAATATTTTTGAAATAAGGAGGTACGATAAGACAAAGTGCGTTCCGAGCCGAGTCAAGCTGGCATCGTTGCTAAACAGATATCAATATTCTGTAGGGTTGTTGCCGTAGGGCTGCTATACTTCGTAGTAAACGAGAGTGATCCATACATTTTTTTTCCCGGAAAAAAAGATGTTTTTTTTGTCTGGAAAAAAGAAAACACCTTGCAGTTACCTACGGCGCTTATTTTAGGACTCTGCAAAATGCCTGAACACTTATAGGCGAATAAAACGTATAGGAAGGATGTTAAAACGGATTACACGCAAGAAAACAGCTACAGTCGGCAGAGACTATCTATCTGATGAGTTCCAGAGAGACAGTAACACAATGATGAGCTCTTTAATATAAAGAAATAATTGAATAAATTAATATATATATATATATATATATATATATATATATATACAGGGCCATACGTACACTTTTCCGGAGGCGCTAAGGTGTCCCAGAGCCCAATTTTACTGTGGGCCTAAACTCCCTAATCTTACGGAGTACCAACATAGGTTGATTATATCAGCATATGTAATATATTATTGCCAGGACATGCTTATTTCCTATTCAAGATTCAGAGGACCAGTTAAACTTGTCTAATTAATTTTCTTCGCTGCGCTTTTACTAACAAAGTTAATTTCGATATTGTAGTGTTAATATTCGTTAAAAGAAGAACTGAGTTATGTACTAAAAATTGATATATTAGTGAAAAAAATAATTCCAGCTAGGTTTCATCATCAAAGAAACCATTGATGTCAAGTGTATTTGGATGAATTGTGTAATAATACCGATGTATATGGCTAATATTAGCAATTCAGGCAGGAATAATGTTCCCTGTACATATTTATTGAAACTTGTTAGTCTCAGGTAAAATTCAGGAATCAGTTCCAAAATATTGCTCAACTTTTAACAATTTAGATATTAATAAGATATTACAGAAGTTACTGTTGAGAAGTTGTGGGAAATAGTATCATTAAAACAAATATTGATACAGGTACTTGCTCGTGTATAGTGTAGTTTTCTTAGCTTAATTAAATTTCTTTTTTCGCACACGTGAATATATCTGTTTGTTAAATAACAAAATATTAATCCGCCGAAGAACACATTTTATAAATAAGACAAGTAGAATAAATCGTTACCAACTTCCTTTGCCTCATTATAATGAGGGCTCATGATCAAAGTATTAGGTGTTCCTAACAAATTACAAAGAACATCGTCATTTCGGAAAACCTATCGATTTTCTGATACTTCTTGTATAAGATAATAAACTTAGTTAAAAATTAACGTAGGGTTTAAGATACACACAAATTGTCTGTACACCACTGACCTAATCGGAACAAACCCAATCGACGAATTTAATATATGGAAATGTTCTCTCAATTGCAAGCACCAAATAAAATTACTGAACAGACCCATGGAACTTACAGGTCTGTCCAAAGGAAAGATTATCTTGATGGATGTTTCCCGAATTGTTAGAATAAGGTGTCATGGTAAAACATTTGAATCCTTTTATTTGTTTGCAATGGACCTGACGCACAGTTTTGAAGGAATTTACCTTCTTTAAAACTTGATAAACGTTTAACATTCTTATTAACAACTTGTGTACACACATAGCCAAAGGCAGCATCGATCGTGGTACAGCTGCTGTGGATTACCTTTTAAAATATTTACTAAAAATATGCGGCAATATCAGTCTTGCGCTGCAGTTGGCTTTCTTAAGCTCATTAACCGATTACAAGTTATGCATTACTGCATAACTTGTAATCGGTTATTGAATCAGGAGGTTGTTTTTTTCTTTAAATGCATTATCTCTTACATTACGTTTTTCGAGTTAGGAAGGGATTAGTAATAACATTTTCGTTTTTAAACTTTATTTAGAAAATAAATTATTTACAGAGCACCTATTGGTATCTCCATATGAATTTGGGGCAAGCAACAGTAACTTAATTATAGCATAGTCAATATTATGCGTTTGCATCGGATCTTTTGTCTCATAATAATGAAATCGAGAGAGCAAACTTTCAGGTTTATCAGACTTAAGACTGTCACAAGAAGGCTCATCCATCCTCTAGCTGTCTAAATTTCAAGAAGAGTTGGTTTGAAAAACGAAATTTTGTCCTCTATCAAAGTCATCCCAATACCTGACTGAATTCGACATTGATTAGCATCCCCACAAAGTGGAGGTTTATTACTTTTCCTTAACTGTTTATGATATTTAGAAGTATCCTAGATATAAAAAAAATCTTGGATTTATTGTTTTGTAGTAAACTTGCAAGAAATATTTATGGTACATAAAACTTTAAACAGTATTTTAGCTAATTGAAAGGGAGATGGTAAATCCCGTTTTATTTTATATATAGCCAGGTCCGAAACTCGGATCAAAATCCATAGAGTTTCATGCCGAAAAAACTATCGGCGAAGCCCAAGTGTAAATGATCACTTGGGTAGTACAACACGGTGTTGTACTACCCAAGTGATCATTTACACTTGGTTCTGCCGATAGTTTTTTCGGCATGAAACTCTATGGATTTTGATCCGAGTTTCGGACCTGGCTATACAGGGTGTTCGGGATAAATTTGACATATTTATAATTAATTATATTTTTCCGTAAGTTACATGTATTAACACACACTTCTCTTCATTTAAAAGTTTGGACCCTTCTTCATTCATATACAAGATGTCAGAAAGGATGGATAGCTGGAACCCACCTGAATCATGGAAGAGAATAACTTGTATCATGATGATTCGTGCCCGCCATCAAAATAAGGATATTACGACTGCTGCCCAATGCTCCCTGTATACAGTAAAAACAATCAGGCATGAACTAGAGACTTGCAATGGTGACTACGAAGATGTAGCAAGAAGAAAGATCCCTAGCAGACGATCTGATTGCGTTCGTACAGCAGAATTCCTCGCAAATCTGCAGGAACAGGTGTTGAAGAACCCTGGCATTGGAATTCGGGCTTTGTTCGTGGAGTTGCTAACTGTAGTCAACCCCTGGATAACAAGGGTAGCCAATGGTAGGCCGTATGTATGGCAGCAGGATTCGGCCCCTTGCCACACCTCTGGGAAAAGTCAAAAATTGTTGTCTGAAAATTTCTACGACTGCACCAGTCCAAATGTTTGGCCTCCAAACTCCCCAGACCTTAACCCCATGGATTATTTTGTATGGGGCGCAGTTGAAAAAGACACCAATCGCACTTCCAGTAATACAAAAGCCCAGTTAATGGATAAAATTAAAACAGTTTTTGCGGCCCTTCCCAGGGAGACTGTAGCATCAGCTTGTTCGAGGTTCCGAAGCAGAATTGAAGCTGTGATCGATGCTAATGGTGGTTATTTTGAGTAAATCCTGTTGATAGTATTGTAATTAACTCTGCCTGTAATGTTTTTTTGTCAATTCATTAAATTTAATAGATACAAAGAAGATTTTCTTTTTCCTTACGAAACTGTCAAATTTATCCCGAACACCCTGTATATAAAATAAAACGGGATTTACCATCTCCCTTTCAATTAACAAATTCGCCGGTAAAATAGTCTTTCGGCTTATTATCTTAGTAATATTTTAGCTATTTTAAAAATACTTAAAATGGTTTCTTATATAGCTTACTAATATTAAGGAGGTCAAATGTATTTGAGTGTTTTTGTTACCATTATGACGAAAAAATATATTTTTAATTTTTAAAATTGTCTGTCAATATTCTGAACCCTTTTCTCTATGTTTGCTACTGCTTGCCTTTTGTGAACCACGCAGATTTATTCGTCTCTATACGTTTAAAAACCTCTCCTTGGATGAGTCACAAAAATAACAGAACCAATTGTAAATGACCTTGGTTATTATCGAATTCTTTGTTTGTTTGGTCAGTTTTTGGTCTGCTATACATTCACGTATTTTAGGAAACAAGTATATTGTCAAAAACTATTTGCCCGCAGTATAACATTTACGTTAGTGTCAGTCATCTGAGTGAATTTATATACTTATAGTCAAAAGGATGCGAACTTTGGTGGTGGTAGTCGATCCAACGGAGAACAATATTGGCGGGAGTGGGAACGCATTTCGTTTTTATAAAAGAGATTAAAGGTTCGACACGCAGCGAACATTTTCTGGGAAAAAGTCCTACACATGATAATTTGATAATTTTCGCCACCCACACAGACCAACCATATTATATTTTTGTTGCAGTATCGTGTAATTACGTCCTAAACAGGACACGTCACCAAATTCCTCCAGGTGAACTGCTGTTATTCGGCCTGAGTAGCGTAATTTTTAGAAAAGACAACCAAATATTTCAGCATAAATAATAATATCGGTCAAATCAACTATTTAGTGAGTAATTAAACCTAACTCGAATATTTCATTTTGTTGCTACGTTGGTCGACAATCTCGCTATACAGTTGAATGGCTATATTAAATCATTATTTTTTCATGCTTATTTTTGCTCTTCTTAAACTGTACAGCTGTAATGAAATAATTCAAAACAACAGCCTCTTAGAAATAGTAATGTAGATTTACATGAACAGAGATTGCGTTGCTGTAGGTTCGTGGCTCTTTCCATTTAAAGTAGCAGCTTGCATTTAAATTCTCCGTGATTGAACACCTTTGTAATATAACATACCGTGCCATTGTATCATGCTAATCGGTAACATTGATAGAATACCGTTTGTAATTGGCACCAGTCGAGTGTGAAATGGAAGATGACAGTTGTTTGGAGTGGAAAACAAAGCTAAACACTGCATCATAGCAGATATCCTCTGGGGTATCTACGCTGCGCTCGCTATTAGATAGCCCGCATGTTTATCCGTTGCTTATGAATTGATCTAACCTATCAGAGAATGAATTCCCACCTCAGTGACCGACTGTATTGCTTGCCAAAGTTCCGAACTGCAGTTAGCAGTCCAACACCTCTGTTGAATGCAATAGTCTGCAGGTACCACAAGAGGTGAGGTCGAACTTACGAACTTAGCAGATCGGAGACTTTCAGAAGACTAATTATGATCCGGATATGAGCATGTCTGTGAGAGAAGCCAGTTCATTTCTCTTCTAACGCTCTCGCAGTTAACTAACGAATACAAACGCTTCTAAGCAGGCAGTGAGTTTGATAGTTCGGTCGGTAATTGTGTTGCCTTTTGGGTTTAAAATGACCTGCGTTCGAATTCGAAAGACGTTTATCTCCCAAACTAATTTAAATCGTACAATTCAATAAATGTTCAAATTTTGCAATGAAAACGCCAACCTCAAAAGTGATTACATCCCATTGGTTTTTCACCTGGGTGGTGAGGATAAATACGAATATAGTAGGATAACCATTCAGAAAATGGTCTGCAAACAACTATTAATGGTTACTCTTTACAGAAGACGAAGTCTATCGAGCATTCCGATAAACCAACCATTAGCACTCGACTCGATATTCAGCAGATAATTTGCCTCACTGAGGAGCATTTCACATCACAAAGTGTGCAGTGCAGCAAACCAAGCACTTTGATTATCAACAGGAAAGGATACATCAACAGAAGTGTTACACCAACGTGGATTGAGCAGGCTTGCTTACTGGTACATCGTTTGCCGAACTGAACACACGCATAGAAAAGAGATACAAAAGAAATATGTAAGAATGCATCCTCTATAGATGTAATGAAAGGCGTTCATCGTTATTAATGTTAGTATTAAAACTCGAGCGTAAAATTGCTTTGCTTTAAAAGATTTATCTTTCCTATTGCAGCCTTTAAATTAACGAGATGAGCACTCGCTCAAAGCAATGGAATTCCTTCTCATCAAGCTTGCGACCAGAAATAACTACCAGATAATTGCTCCGTGTTCTCGAGGGTTTCTCGTGTTTTTTGTTTGTCGAGCACCTGCGATGAGTTAAATTTTTGTGTTTCCTTATGGTTTGGCCGTTTTTCTTTAGTAATTTTAACAACATTTTATTTACGTTGCACCAACTCTTTTCAAACTCGTTTGTTATTTAATTCTGTTGGGCATTTTCAATACGAACATCTTTATTTGGAGCGACTAATGCCCTTTATTTTTTTCGTCTCTTCTTTCTTTATAATATTTCGCAAACATTAGCAAAATAATTTACGAAAAACGAAAGTTAAGTGGGAAGTTACTGGGTTGCCTTTATTTAATCTAAAGGGATGCTAACAAGTCGCGATGGGATGTGGGAAAAAAAACATTTGGTTCTGTGACCTTTAAGCAAGAAAACTGCAGTGTCTTACTTTTTTTGTAAGAGCACATCTCATTTTGTAGCCGCGTATAAAGAGTGCTTAAACACCTTTTCACCTTTCACGAAGTAAATTGTGATCAAGCCACTGGAGAATGCTGCTTTTTTTAATCTCGCTCTGATAGTGTTAGTGTAATTAATGAAACTTTTCTTCGCAGTTTATTAAAACAAGGCAACCCTTGTAGAAAGTAATTTTTAAATAACTTGTCGACGTCACAAAGTAACACGTGCTTCTTCTATTCAGGCAACAACTGGAATTGGAATTTGCGACACTTTCGTGGAAAGGTAGGCAGATGACATTCTAAGTGATTCTTACGTTCTTACGTCATTTCTTTCATATTTTGCATTGCACGGAGATAAATAAATGAAAAATTGATGTCGTTGATATTTATGAAATAAAACCAAATAATTTTTACAACTTTTCTATTTTATCATCCTTTTAAAGCGACAAATATTTTGTAATCATTAATTAATTCTGACGCAGAACCTCATCGAATCGAAATTTTTGGTTGATGTTTAATTGAATGCAAATATTACAATTTTCTCTTGTAAGCCCAAGTCTTGAGAAATATCGGCATTAATAGATTTGTGTCTTATGGAGAGCCCTAAGATTAACTGCGCTTTTCTTCTAGTGTGTGTTTATAAATACTATTAGACATCAAACATCGCACTTTCATTTTATTTTTAATATTATTTAATTGAATTGAATATTCTAAAACAGTTGAATAATAGTTTGAGCTTCTTAGCACGTCCGTAATATTAGCATACATGCAGCAGTTATAGATTTTTCAACTTAAGGTCTTGAACCCGTAAACAGGATCTAAAGTGTTACAGTTTTATCGTTAGTTTTTCACACCTAAATACAACATGACGTACAGCCACGCCTCTTTTTTTTTTTTTGTTCTTTTTAGGTCATTTATATATTACACGGAATCAGTTTAAATATTTTTATTTGAATTTAAATTCCGATAATAGCTTTCTATCACACAAAGGTCCAGAAAATGATATATTTGATAGCAATGTGTGCAACAAATATTGCTGGACATGCGTTATGATGCAGTAGTGGGATATTTGTTGAGCAACGTCTACACGGTTCTAGATGGATGGATAGATTTTACTCAAAGTCGAAATATGATATCCCGAAAAGAATCTGTCAAGCGATCTTCATTTCGTTTCAATAGAACTGCTATTTTAAATATAAATTTACGAAGGGAAGAAAAAAAAAATCTCAAAGTACGTAAGTCAAAAATACCATACGTTAAGGTATGACGTCATTATACAAGAATACTATTACAAAATGTACCTTTTAAGATATTTTATCGAATAATATTTTACGTCACGCATTTAAATAACTGCTTGTAGGTTCATATTATCAGAGAATATCAGCATTCTGATAATAAAATAATTTTATTTTAAAATGTTTTCATTATGTAATTGATTTTTACACTGTAGCTAACTATCGAAATAAAATATCTTATCTAAATAACATTTTCTTATTTGCCGATGAGGGATAGAAATCACATAAGAATACTGCAACATTTCCTCTTTCTCTATTTGCAAGATTTTTTTTTCTTTATCGTTCGTGTTGCAGTGCTCACTTCTGGTAAATGTCATAGTGGACTAAGAGCTGAATCCCTCAATGGAGTGACAATAGCGAGTGTATCCTTGAATATTGTGCTACTTATGATCCAGGTTCTTCTATTGAACAGCTTATGCCAACAGCATAATCGACAAAAAAGTCCTTGGTTAGAAAAATAAAAACAAGGACACTTATATGGACTCAGATAAACGATGGTTTATGAACCCGATGGCGGCACGTTTGCCGCATTGTCTTTTGACAGAGATAAATAGCTTTTAGGGATGCGTAGCTCTACTGTATCAATGTCTTTTGTCACCTTGTCCGTAGATAACGCGGCATGCACGCATACTGGCGTCAGTGTCTCACCGGTAAAAATATTATCCGATTGCTGTAATTAGCCGAGTTACCGCACGTGATTGTGTTTGGCAATCAACCCTAAAGTATCTCAAGAGCATTTTTATACGTTTATTGCGAAGTAGTTACAGAACTGCGGCTGGAAAGAGCAATGAATTGTCACTGCACTGCATGTTTGGGATTCATTTTCAAGGAAGACAAATTTTGAAAGTCTTTTTATTATTCGGTTTCAGAACATAAAATTTTCTCTCCAAAGTTCTGATCTCGTTATGATAATGTGGAACAATACAATATTTTTATAGGCGGGTGGAGGAGATGACGTGTGCATCCCCTTGAATCTCGACAATGCATATATTGGTACACGTGCATTAGTTGTCTAGTTTTATATTATAAAACGGATAAAAAATATGCATTCATTTAGTAGTAAATAAGTCCTATTTACTTTCTGATGAGTTTGAGAATTTCGAAAAATGGTTTTATTGTATTTAAAATACAAAATTAGAATAAATTTTAATACATTTGTTCATTATATAATAAAAATCCAAAACATATGTAGCCTTGTCACTTATAATTAAGATATAAACGAGGTTTGTCTATAAATTTCTCTGACATCATCCAGATTCGAGTTATTTTGTAAGAGGGAATGAAGGCGCGTGATTACATAAAAGTGGATTAATCCTTAGGTGCAAGTGGGTTTGTTATTTATCTCGTCTATTACAGCATATATCGAATAAATATTTTGGTTTCTCCATCAGATAGCTCGATAAAAGATTCTTGAAAGTTATCGAGTCGTTCTGTGACATTCTTGGGCGATGTTTGTTTTACCAAGTACACAATGCAGTCCCATCCGTAGGCTTGCGTAAGCAGTGACAATTGCATGTCTAAATTATTCACTTTGTGTTTCTCCCAGCGGAGCCTAACCTATTTCCCAGCGACATTTCAGCAGAGTCAGGTCAAATTCTCATATCAATGCATTCTACAAATGTCTTTAAATTTCCCCCAGAGCCATTCCCGGCAACTGCTGCGAACAGGAATGCACACAACCTTGCAGCGCCGGATACACATACACGCACGAAACGCAAATATTAAATAACTGTATCGATCCGAAATTTAAACAAGCGACATTTTAACCGTTTTTGTTAAATATCTTTCAGCAACCGCAAATCTTGCTGCAAGTAAATTTAATTTTGGATATTCAACAAAAAAAAAGGATGAAGGTATGTGTGGAATTTCTTCTCGCCAACTTTTCTTTCCGTCAGTTTATTTGCTTGATTTATACCTACTTCGATCCCGAAATTAGAAAATTGTAGTAAATCGTTTGTAAGAAAATTATAGATTCTTAATAGTTGAAACGAAGTTCATTGGATTAAACTACTTTAATCGTTTTAACGTAATTATCTTGAACAGCCGTTATCGGCCCACTTTTGGACGAAGGATTTCCTACTCCATAACATCAAGCCCTGTGGTTTTCTTCACATGAGAATTCTGCGACTTTCCTAACTTCACTTTAAACTGCTCCTTAGGTCGTAGGATAAGCAAATGTCATTGAAAATCCTGGGGAGGCATTTTACCGGGAAAAAAAAGTTCATTTTTAAATGTTATACTCTTTATATACTCTCTCTTCCGTTCTCCCCGTATAAGAGAATATATAAAAAGCACAATATTTCAAATTTAACTGAGTATATATTGTCCTGTTCATTTCATAAAACAAGAACTAGTAGTATACTGTAGTAATTAAAATGTTATACTTTAAAACAAAAAAAAAAGAACCTGCTGATCACAGCTAAAAAAACGTTTGATGGAGATTAACGGCGCGCCATCTTACGCACAGAAATTAGTAAAATAAAACAAATTTCCTCTCTTCGTCTTTACTAATACCTGGCTCATAGCTCTGAATGATTTCATAAGTATCTGGGGAGTGAGTGGTGGTTCCATAATTCAAATACTGCATATTATTCTCTGAAAAAGAGTTCTACATCATTTATATATATATATAATAATTATATATTTCAATTATATACTTCTAATAATTCAAATACTGAATTTCGATTCTTGCGGTTCGCTTTTTTAAAAAATAAAGTTCATGAAATTTGTTTATTCGTGGTGTTAATAATAAATGTATATCTGCATTCAGTTCTTCAGTCGCATTTGTTTTCCAAATGCGCGCGCACACATATAATATTTTAAGCAGTTCACTGTAAGCAACATTATTCAGGATTAAGACTGAAAACTGTCTAGCGCAGTGTTTCTCAAACTTTAGATATCCGTGTACTCCTTAAATTTTCATTATTACCAAGCACCCCCTATAAAAATAATAAATAAATAAAAATAGCATATTTCATTGTAAATGTCTATTTTATTTGAATTTAGATGTACATGTAAAAAAAATATTTATTTTTAATAGAACAAAATTTATAAAGATACTATAAATGTTTACTTAATTTAAATAATTTATCGTCAATGAGAGAAGTGAAATTGCTTATGGTGGGATAAAATTTCAGCAACCTTTGGGTCTATAGTTGTTAATTTCAATCTCAGGTGAGGTTCAACATCTATAATGAGGTTCCCCTACTTCGTCTTAATATCTACAAGGGCCGAAAATCCAACTTCGCACAGATATGAACTTGGAAATGGAAAAATTAACCTTAGAGATTTATCTCTTAATTCAGGAAATTCATTCTGTATTTGTAGCCAAAATGATGATAACGCGTATTCTCGTTGTATTCATTTTTTAGGAAACCACCAGAAGCTAAAAGTTGTTGTTCTTCTATCGACGACAGACCCCTTGGCATAGATTTGTTGATATTGAAAGGGTATCACTCAATACTAATCTCAAATTCAGGGAAATACTTTTCTAGATTCATTTGTAAGCTTTTTAAATGCTGCATTATAGTAATTTTCACATCATCAAGAATTTGTTCATTTGAACTTGGGAGCAATTCATGAAGAGATAGAAACGCGTCAAATTCTCCATTGCCAACCCGCTTTTGCCATAACTTCATCTTTGCCAACGTGGCGCTCACTTTATCTTGGACATGAAATATAGATATTTCTTGCCTTGGTAATGATAAATTAAGATTATTTAATACAGTAAATATATATATCTGCCAGGTATGCTAATTGACGGAGTCATTTTCTATTATGTAAATGTTTTTTGTTTTGTTTTTTGCCAATTCAAAACTTTCATAAAGAAAAAAATTGTAGTTCATTCCGAAGTTCAAATAAACGGTCATCGGTATGGAAAAGGAGTGTGTGTGATTACTTCCCATTTCTTCGCAAAGTTGAGAGAAAAGTCTGGCGTTTAGAGTACGGCCCTTAATATAATTTATGATTTTTACAGCTTCATACAGAACTTTTCTTAAGTCTGTAGACATTATACGTGTAGCCAAAGCCTTCGTGTGTGTATGCAGCAGTGTTGACTTTGCATCTGGTACAACGGCTTGAAATCCTTGAACGCCCTTTTTCAGATCCGACCATGGATTTCGCTCCGTCCGTGCTTATTTCAACAACTTTTCCAATCAAGCTTATTTTGATGCATAAATGTATTTATACTGTTGAATATTTCTTCTCCTGTTGCATGTTCTGGCAGGGTTGGCAATATAAAAGATCGTCATGAATTTTTTGATTTTTTTCGTACCTAACGAACACTAGAAGATTTGCAAAATTTGTAATGTCGGTGGATTCATCTACCTGCAACGCATAATAACGACTCTTACGTATATCGGATAACAATGTTTGTTTTATATTTTCAGCCATTTCAGTGATTCTTCGATGAACGGTACTATTTGAAAGGCAAATCCGATCAAAAGATCTTTTTGCATTATCTCCGATCATAATTTCGCTATTATTTTTGCTACAGCCTTGACCAAACTTTCACCAATTGTTTCCGCTGCACCACTTTTTTTGCTATAAATAGCGACACACGATATGAAACTTCTAAAGCCTTCTTATTTTCACCTCCTTCTTGAGATTATTTTAAATTTTCTACTTTCTTTTGAAAAATTTCTACAAGTTTGTACTTTCATCATTGTTTCGATTCAAATTGGCGATTTAAATTAGATGGTTTCATGCTTTCATTTTTTTAAGTTTCATCACAAATGACACACAATGGAGTAGATTCCTCTTCATTTCCCGTCCATGAAAATCCACATTTCAAGTAATTTATATCGTATTTACGAAGTTTTTTCATCTGCTTCCTAGTTAGTTTTTTAGAGACGTCATACGACACACCCTTATCAATATTTGATCCAGATGCAATATCAACGTTTTCTTGTTGCTTACCGCTACTTGTATCTGGTATTTTTGCTCTCTATTGTGCATTTTATAAATCCAGTCTTTAACCGGTGATCTATACTTAAGAATTTGAAAGCTAAAAACATTATATTTATTATAGGTGTTATAACTTCCGTACATTATTAAAGCAATTATATCACTTTAAAAGTAGTACAAAGCTATTAATCGTTATTTTAACTAACAATAAATTTATAATATGATCAAATAATGAAGCACATTGATTAATATCTGCTTAACTGTGTTAATTACACCTACTAATGATTCATATAATTACCTTTTTATCAGTCGTTATTGCAACTCTTCGGGTTGTTGCAGACTCGCAATGTACTTCATATACCATTGGTGTTCAACCTTTTTTACTACGCGAGATACTTTTCTCTAAAAAGCTATTCGGCGATCTACTCTCTTACATAGATCACGTTCCCCCCCAACCTGATATCTGATTACGCACAAATAAACAACTAAACATAAACAACTAAAAAGAAATACACAACTAAACTTTTTATTTGTGTATTTAAAAATTTATTTATCACTTTTAATTATTTTAATACAACAATAAAAAAAAAAAAATATATATATATATATATATATAGTGGAATAAAATATTTATTTCTCAATTTTGGAAAACCAAAGTTAGAAAAAACAACAGATTGATTACAAATTCAAAAGTTACAGGAAATGCTGGTTGATTAAAAAAAAAAAGTTAATGTGAAATTTCGCATTGTTTGGACCTCGCAATATTTTCATAGTTAAGTTGATATGAAGAAGTGGCCAATCGCAGACAATCATCCAAATGATCATTTGTAATTTGGTTTCTTAATTGATTTTTTATGACGGTCATATTTGAAAAAGCGGATTCTGACAAGTATGTCGATCCGAAACACGACAGAATTTTTCGCGCAATATCAGTTAATATTGGGAATTTTTCATGTGCATACTTCCAAATTATTTCATTGTTTACTGATTTTAAATGTAAACTATTATGGATGTTTATTATCTCAAGTTCTACTTCAGCTTGGTTTATATCAAACAGCCCACTAATTTTATTTGAAATTTCTGTGATGTTCAAGTTTTCTTGAAAGGGATTATTGATAAAAGATACAATCATTTCAGTTATATTAAAATCTTTAAATCTTGAATTTATTTCTTCCTCAACTAATTCTATTTCACGAATAAATTCTTTTAAATCATAGCGAAGCATTTCTTGATTTTGTTCAAAAAATTTTAATAAATATGGAAGATGCCTAAATTCGCGGTCATTTATATTTTCTTTAATATAAGTACGTATTGTTGAAAAGTTTTTATTGAACTTAACATATCAATTAAAATTTTATCTCTACCTTGTAACTCTAAATTTAAATTGCTTAATTTCGTAAAGAAATCTACTAAAAATGATAAGTATAACAACCATCTTTTATCACTCAATTGTGGATAAATATCTTCTTTTTCATCAAGAAAAAATTTTATATCGTTAATTAATACAAGAAATCTTTCTAAAAACTGACTTCTGCTGAGCCAGCGAGCATTATTGTACAACAGACTTTCCCTATCATCATCTGCCTGTAATTTAAATAACCGCCGTTGCAGGGCTTTTCCTCGAACAGAATTTACAATTTTAAATGTAATATCCAAAACATGTTTTGTGTTTAATCTTTTACTACACAGTAGTTGTTGGTGAATAATACAGTGGGACGTTAAAAAATCTGGATATTTGTCATCGTTTTCACATAATGAAATGAAGCCTGATTTATTACCTATCATTGCAGGAGCACCATCCGTAGTAATAGACACAAGTTTAAAAAGCGGAAGTTTGTGTTGTTTCACAAATTCATCAAATGCCGAAAAAATGTCTTCTCCCATAGTCCTTCCCAATAATAGTATAATTTTCAAAAGTTCTTCTTTACTTGAATAATCTTGTAATACCATGCGAATAAATACCATTAACTGAGCAATACCAGTGAAGTCGTTTGATTCGTCAAATTGTAATGAAAACGCAACACACTGGTGAATGTCTGACATTAACCTGGCCTGGAAACTTTTTTCCGGCAATTGGAACTCTTCCTTTCGGCAATTTGAAATCTTGTCTGCGGCCTAGAAGTAGTCTCTCTCTAGCGACATCTCGAACCGAGAAGCTCCTTTCTGGAAGCTGGAAACTCCTCTCTCAAGCAACGTGGATCTGGGCAGCCCCTCTGTTTCCCTGGCGGCGACTCTGGACCAGGCGGCCTCCTCTCTGACAGCAATTCTGGAACCGGGAACCCTTCTGCTTGCTTCAGTCCCTTTTTATTAGGTCTCCTCTGAGACATCGCATAAAGTTCGGCAACCCCCAAAGAATCGGTATGAGTCTTTCATCTTAAGTTTCAGGCACCCCTTTTGTTCTCCTTGGCTTTCTTTTGATTGTAAGTTGCCGGCCGTCGGAAAGTTGTTTGAACTCTTTCTGACTGACTTCGGAGATGTTTACACTTAGAGCCTGCAAGCCTTTCTCATACATACAAGTTTCAATAACAATCTTTCTAGTGCCGCCATGTACAGCTTCGGCTACAAAAACATTGCCTTTGTTTTTAACACTCTAACGTATTCTTATTAAAGTAGTATATACAGTAGCTTCGAAAGAGTTATTTACAAAAACAATTAATAATGCAAACTATACCGAGACAAAGAAAGTTTACTTTTTTACAATATTCACATGGGAGTTAACCTAAGTAAAAATCGATGTAATGTGCTTTGGAATATTTAATATTTAAGCTACAATCGAGTTTTTACACTTTGCTTATAATCGTATTCACTCGGTTCGCTGTTTGACTTTCACTGATCCAAATTAATTCATTTAACCTAACTTATAAGAAAATTATTGTTTTGACAATTTTAACGAAAAGTAAATAAACAATAGCAATACACTTAAAGCGAATTAAAAATAATACAAAATAATGATAAAAAAAAATTATGTTTTCAGTTTTAATTAAATTTGTAAGTAAGGAGGAATACACAAGAGATCGACCAAAAATCGCTCCGCGATCGACGGGTTGAACACTCCTGTCATATACGAAGATTCACGAGCGATCTCCCGGGAATTTGCAAACTATTCAAATGAAGTAGTTATCACAATTTGAGTAGGAAAAGTCACACATAATATATAATTTATTAAGAAACATATGTTTATAATAATTATTGTTTTTCTCAATAATAATTCCATGCGTTAATGATGCATAGCCGAAAATTGCCACGCACCCCGAGGGGTACGCATACCACACTTAGAGAAACGCTGGTCTAGCGTGTTGTTGTATAATGTACTAATGATGAATTAGATTAAATTTTTAATGCATGAAATTATCTCTAACATTTTGTTGTTGGTTGCTAATTTCCTGCAGTTCGAACAAAGAAATGTTTTTCGCGGGTGTATACAAAAACAATGGCAGCATCATCGATCCAAAATGTAAACTATAATACCTCACGTTATTTATTATAAATATTTCATTAATATTAATGAATATAATTTCATTAGCCTTCGATAATATCGTGTTGAAATTTCAGGTAATGTGTTACACATTACCTGAAATTTTATTTTATTTTGTATTTTTTTTTTTTTAAATAAAGCATAATCTATTCGAAATATTTGATGAAATTTTATTTTATTCTGCTTTGCATGCACACAAAACCTACTGCCTGCATATGTAGGAACCGATTTTTTAAGGTGATAAATTTTCTCTCAGTACGCGACATTCAAAATGAAAAATCTGTTACAGAAAAGCATGGAATTCGGATTTGAATTTCTCAACAGGTTTTACTGACTCTCCGTATTAAGTAAATTTGCATATGCGTACTTTATATAATT
The DNA here is from genome assembly GCF_054136105.1 of Typopeltis vanoorti. NCBI lineage: Eukaryota > Metazoa > Arthropoda > Arachnida > Uropygi > Thelyphonidae > Typopeltis > Typopeltis vanoorti. The sequence goes on from NC_143556.1 coordinate 135,102,383, forward strand.
TGGGAATAGTAATCAACACACACTTTGATATACTTGACACGAATATAGTTTCGTTGATTGTTGTTTGGTGGTTTTGTTGATTGAGATGTGGTCTCAGGTCTCCACATTATGTAAAAAAATAATCAAAATGCAAAAACATATAAAGATACAAACATCAAAAGATATCCTTTACAGTACTATTATTCAAGAAGTATGGAAATGGCAGGCAACAGTCATAAAATGTGCTTTTCTTAATAACATTTGTGTTTGACAACAACGTTCATTATCACTGAGTGCTATTTTACTTTTATGCAGGATAGGCAGTTTATTTATTACTATTTATGGTATATTTTTCTATCGTTGCAATTGTTCCCTAATTCGACAGTAGAACTGGTTGGATTTCAACGAAAATGGAGATTATGCGATCCATTTTAATACGGATCCTAAATACCAAATTTTTATTAAATGATGTAGAATCCGAGTAGAGTTGAGAAGAGTTCTTATACGTACGCAGATGAACAACGCAAATTTAATGCACCTGCCAGGCTAAAATGCACACAAATAAATTTACAGTTATTTAACTGAAAATTTACAATATTATTTAACTCCCATTTCTTGAGGGAAGTAGAAAATTACTCTACGAATAAGAAAACACGAAAATGCAAACAATAGCTGATGCTCACACAGCGGTTATTGTGCATTTTTCTCAACGATGATCCGTGTACGAATATAGCAAATGGATAGAAAACGTGAAATGGAACAGTTTTGTGTCATATTCTTTGTATATTTAAAACCCTTTGTGTAATGATTGTATACGAGTTTCTGGGTGAGATATGTTAAAGACATGAGGAATTTATCCCGTCGTTAGAATTGTAGTGCTACTCCATCACGTGAAAAGAACTAGAAACAGCGGATGCAATTTGAAATATTAAATAAGCCTGCTGTTGTTATGCACAGTTTTCAAAAGTTGTCTTTTGAAAACTGTGCATAATTCGTGTCAAAATAGCTGATACTAGTTTGAAACGTATTTATCATACTGGGATCGCTCAGTGATCAATAATGGGTGCCTGTTCTATTAAACTTCTACGTGAATTGTAACAGTCGTTTTTTTTATTATTTAAAAGAATGAGTATGTTGTTTTGGAAACTTTTTTTTTAAAGTTTCTCGAAACCCATTATTGGCACTGGTTACTAAGAAGATGGCATATAACAAGCCTGTGTTCACACATTTTTCTGTTTTTTGCAGTTGCTTCTCATAATGCGAATTGCAGTCTGTAGACACAACATGCGCTGCTGTGTTCGAATGCACGTGTTCTGCCGTTATCCTTCCAGAATGCATTTGTGAAAAGCACAGCGGATGACGAAACATTTCACATCAAAGAATTAACGAAATAGATGCTCGAAAATTTAATATAAAAGATTGCATCCTAAGGTGGTTGGCATTCATAACATAATACCAATGACGTAATCAGTTTGAAATAATTTCCTTTTAAAGCTAATCAGCTAGTCGTTTTTCGGAACTCATAGTTCATATTTGTTTCAAAATTTAATACACCATTTAACACACAGCAATCGTATGAACACAAAGACAATTTGATTATTTCTTTTATTTTTAATGCTGTTTCATATCTAAGCATTGAGTAACCCCTAAGTAAATGAAATAAAACAGTTATTGATAACATCGTTGACTTATTCGCTTCATGCAGATTTTTCCTGAGCAATTCGCATATTTGTCATCGTCAAGACAACACTTAACCTTAAACAAATGAACCTATTTGAATATATCCCGATGTTAACAGACAGTTTAGGAAGCGTAGAGATAACACATCAACTGAAAAGATGAAAGAGACTCCTCAAAGGACGCAAAAAAAAAAAAAAAAAAAAATGCGGGTAGCGAGATAATTGGAAGATTGTGGAGTATACTTGAAATTTACAAGCGACAGGTCATAAGGGCTCTTGTGCTGTGCAAAGAAGTCCAAGAATAGACTTGCTGATTTGTTGACAAATTTTATTCCTCAAAGCGATTGATCTAATCTGACTGCAGATTAATAGTTGTAATAATTTATCAACCTCGGACAGTTACGCAGTAATAAGCAGTTTATTGCTTAATTAAAATTAGAAGTAGTCTCTCGGTCATTAGCACACAATGATAGTACGTCAAAGCAAATTATTTTCATCTATTTAGCTTACTCTTTCCATCATCGTATCGAGTGATCTGTCCATAATTGTTCCAGTCCTGATCAGTTAATCCATTTGCTTTTCCGTAATCTGACTGACTGTAGCTGCCACATTAGGGATCCGGACTGCTCCTATTAATTAGTGCTAATCATTCATCCGGTAATCGACAACGAAATATGCAGACAAACTGCTTAAATTAACATCGACACGTCTTTCTTTGAGTTAAGACAGTGAGATTAATTATCGTATGGCTATATTAATAAATGTATCAAAGAGCTCATTTGGTTTATCCTGTTTAGGATATTTAACTTTCTGAACTTTCGTTTGCATTTACTGCATATTAAAGTTATGTATATATTAATTAATGATATCCTATCAGGTTAATACGAATCTAATAAAGTCTACGGCGTTAAAAGTCCTTCAGGGAAAGCAAATGACTTTCACACGTAAATTAATAATAACTATAATATCTTAACAGCTTTTCTGAAGTATTTACAAGCATGGATGTCGAAATTTGTACAAATGATCAAACGTATCGAAGGTGGTGTTAAAATGAAATGCACGTGTGGAACTAGCGTATGATAAACGTCTGATCATGTATGCACCGTATGCGTTTCGTTGATGTAAAGCGTAATAAATTTGTTAGAACACGAGCTGGGCAGATTGTAGTGGATTAGACTTCAGTAATGTAAAACCAAATGTTAGTGAAATATGGAGTCGCTATTTAGGTGAAGCCAACTCTTTACCATTTCTTCTTACAATGTTATTTATTATTCGACGGATGTATGCGTCCTCCTGGCTGTGGTTTTCGTCACGGCACAGTTTTGATTTTTAATTTACTACCATTTCTACCATCCGTTCAGTTTATCGAAAATGCTATTACGCGCAGAAATATCTCCGTGCGTATCTGGGTAATCAATTAATTGTAATTTAACATTGATTTCAATCCAATACTACCGTTAGCTTTTAATGAAGTAAAATATCAAGAACCATGCAGTTGACTCTTTAGCCAAGTACCTTGGAAAATTACTGACTACGCATTAGACATCAGAGTCAAACAGACGGGGCCAGGTTGAATATCATCGATCAACCACTCCGCTTTGTCGGAGGCATTCGTCAGAACACACCAGTCAAATGCATTTAATTCATTCTGGGAAAATTAAAAGTGGCTAAAAACTAATATTTTACTTAGGTTACTGCTTAGGTGGATGTTTATAAATATCTTTGGTTGTGAGAGATGATAAAGTTCCAATTTTGGCCTCTAGAGAGTGAGCAGACGTTAAAGCCAACCAATGTGTTAATACACAATAAGTACATAAGGATTTGCTAGTACACTATACCTTATAGACAGTAGTTAATCCCTATGGTGATTCCTGAAGGTTATTTTTAATTGAGTAATTGGAGTTATTGCTGGATGTTCCTATTGCGTTTTTTTCGCGCTGATTAAGAAAAAAAAAATTAAAAAATCGTCAACAGTGCATTTGGCGACGTACGTGAATTAATATATTAATTTAAACTGATCTTCGTAGAAATTAGGCACGCACACGTGATACACTAAGACAGAGCTGTTTTCCAGTATTGTACCTGCGCAGAAATGACGAGGATTTTAGACTCCGTTCGCTTCCTGGATACTATGATTACCCGTGAATCTGAGCTCTTTATTCTTCTCTCTCTGCTCTCGTGAACTAAGTCGTCAGTAAGATAGCTCCACAATTCCCCGCAGAGGAACATCGTGAATACTTCAGCCAAGGCGCAAGGAATTTCTTAATCTGACGTCTTGCTAGAAGAGGAATTCAATAGTTGAATCAAATCTATTCCACTAAATAATCCATCGCTGCTTAAGGTAATCATCCAAGAGCTTCTAAAAAAAAGAACAACGTTCCGCCCAACTAATCCTGCACACATATTTTCAGATCTAAATATCTGACAGCCGCATTTCCTGCGTAGAAGGTATTTTAAAAATAAGCAAAACTCTCTTCTTTTATTCTGCCCACTAAACAGAGATTCTGCGCCGCTGCAAATCCGGGCTGTAATCTTTCCAACCCGACCAATGGAATAGGCAATCCTGGAAGAAAGAAAAAGGGACACACACACACACACACACACACACACACACACACACACACACACAAATGGTTGTTCAAAGGTCTTAGAAAATTCTTCCTGTGTATATTAATTGCTTACCTTATTTTCAATTTTATGAAGCTGTCCAATACACCTGTACACCCCTTGAGGGTACATGGCAGGAATTTGATGATGATGATGAAGCTGTCCAAAGTTTCTTGCTCTCCTACGCATTACATTATGTAAACTCCCTTAATTGTCCGAGTGGTTAACATACCCCATCTCCAACTTACACCCTGCTGGTTTGAATCCTGCCATGTGCATGGATATTTCTGTTTATGTTTAGGTAAGGAAAAAATTTAATCGCCCGATACGATACCGTCACCACCATCCTACTTATTGGAAATCGGAAAATGGCAAGTCCTATGCTTGGTCTCTTGTGTAGGATTCTGGACTACATAAAAATATTTGTATCTCTCATTTGGCCGTAGGTTCTGGCTTAGAAACAAAAGTTAGTAGACCTACACCAAGTTTGGTAAATACATAAAAATGAAATAAAAAATTATGTTTCCCATCTGGAACGAACTAGGACCTAATCAAAGTTACAAAACATTGTTAATGGCCTTTCGTGACTGACAAAATTATGAGCGATAATACAAACTGAAAAAAAAAAAAAAAAAAAACAGGGCTACAACTAATATTCAGTGATTTGCTTCGGTATTCGGCGTATTTTTAAATATTCCGCCTCGGTCGAATCAGTAGAAAGATGCGGCATGCAGCCATCAGAAGCAGACAAATTTGTGTCTGAACAAACGCAACCCATCAGGAAAAGTTTCGTTATCTTGCGCGATCGCATACCGATACGATACCTCAATATTTTCAATATTTTAAGACAAAGTCTTAAAATATTGAAAAGTAGTTTTGGCCACAAATACAACTCCGAATCAAAAAATTAGAATAATCGAAGAAAGAAAATGTGTTAAATGATTTGCAAAATTTATTGCATAGAAAATAATTATTACCAAAAATGAATTAGCATAATCTAAATCTATGTACTTTGTAGATTATATAACCATGTAAACATAAAAATGTAATATAAATGATAAGAAAACTGTTATTTGAAAACTTTGCAAAAGTAGGATAATCTTTAAAGTGGTTCGAAAATAAATGCACGAAAATTACAGCCAAAAGGAAACAACATGATAATTAGTACTTTGCTGCATCCCTCTTAGCTTTCAAGACCGTTCGTAAACGGTTGGGCATATTATTTAGTAGCGGTTCACAGTCTTTTATCAAGACATGCGCGTATGGTCTGCAGACTAGAAATTAGTTCATTTATGTATCTTGGGGCAACTTCTTGAAGACGTTTCTTCATAATTCCACACAAATTCTCAATGGGGCGTAAATCTGGTGAGTTTGGTGGCCAAGGAATTACACTGATTTGGCTTTCTTGAGCCATTTAGTAGTGGTCTTGGAAGTGTGACAAGAAGCTGAATCTTGCTGAAAAAGGAAATCACCATACGTTAATCTTAAAATGCCGGTAAGATAAAGTGCTCAAGAATTTCTTGGTACACTTTGGAATTGACTCTTTCGTACACAATACTCGGCCTACCTGGCCCCTCATACAAGCCCATACCATGACAGAAGTTGCAAATTTCGCCGAACATTTCATGCATTGTTTATCAAATGTTTCTTGCCTAAGACACCAAACACGTATCCCTTGATGACTATGGGACACACAAAACATACTTTCATCGCTAAAGTAACCTTTTCCAGTCCCTCTTGACCCCACAACAGTCTTTGCTTACACCATCGCAATCAAGCTGTCTTTTGCTTGGAAGTCATAAGCTGCTTCATCTTATGCAGACGTGATTTAAAACCCAATTTGCGAAGTGGTCTGAACGTCGTAGATTTTGACACATTCACACGCAGTTCTTTCCATCTCCTGTGAAAATACTTTACACTTCGGAGGCGGTTTTTCTTCACAATATTCTTCAATCTCCTCTCATCTCTTGATGTAGTAATTACCTTTCGGCCGATTTGTAAATTCCGGTTATTAGAATACTGTCTCAATACTCTATTCAGACTTGCTTGAGAACATTTCAATTCCTTAGCTGTAAACTGTTGAGTTTAGCTTTCTTTGTGTAGAGACACCGTACAAACCTTCTTAGCTTCCAATGTTTAGCAAATGATTAACTGAAATCTACGTGAAACGATTTCTCACACACGAGTCAGTCCCGCAGCTACAAAAATATTTCTATGCTCTCCTCAAAACCAATTGGAAAAATTTGGAATATTCTAATATTTTGAACCACGTTACAAATTATTCTAATTTCGTGAATGTTTTCAAATGACAATTTTCTTATAATTTATGTTACATTTTTATGTGTTTGCATGGTTATATAATCCAAAATGTACGTACATGTAGATTATGCTACTTCATATTTGTTAATCATTATTTTCTGTGCAGTAAATTATAATTACAAATCAGTCGACACGTTTCTTTGGTTATTTTAGTTCTTTATTCGGAGGTGTAATAAAAGAAGCAATATTTGGAAGTCTCATTAATTACATACAGATTCAAAATATACAAAATGTAAAATATGCAAAACAAATATCTGAATGTTACAGAAAAAGAAGTACACCTCTATAATTAAGCATGTCAAAACACAAGTATATGAATTATTTGTAAAAGAAAACAATTAAACTGATATATCAATGCACATCGGAAAGAATCTATGAAAAACGACCCTGGAATGGAAAAGATAACACTAAAATGGAAAACGACAAAATATAATACACATAGCAAACTGGAATGTAAGAGGAATAGCATATAAAGAAATATAATTAGACCAAATATTAAATGAAACAAATTTTAAAATAGCGGTAATTACAGAAACAAAAAAGAAATTAAAAGGAACCATGAGAAAACAGAAATTTTTAATGTGATATACAGCGGAGTTGACAGAGACCAAAGAGCACAAGAAGGAGTCATGATTTGGATTCATAACTCCCTTTCAAAACAGCTAAAACATTATAAATTATGGAATGAAAGAATAATAGAAGCTAGAATAAAAACAGATAGAGGCTATTTAACAATAATTGGTTTATATGCCCCAGAAGAAGGAAGAGAACAGGATAATATGGATTTTTATAATCAGCTACAAAACATATATAATAAAATAAATAAAAATGATTACATAATTTTAGCAGGAGACTTAAATGCAAGAATTGTAAACACAAAAATTAATAATAATATAGGAATATATGGAGAACACACTCTAAACAGGAATGGTAAAATATTGATCGACTTTGTAGTTTATAATAATCTTAAAATAATGATTTATTTCTATAAACATAAAGACATACATAAATATACTCGGGCAGCAAGAGGATGGAAATCAATATTACATTACTTTATCTTAAATGAAAAGACATCAAAATTTTCATTAGATGTTAGAGTTCACAGAGGATATGAAATAAGCAGTGACCACTTCCTCGTAAAAATAAAATTAAGATTACCATCTAAATGGCTACAAGTAACAAGAACAGAAAGAAAATTTAAAACATTTGTTTATAAAACTAGACTATTAAATGACACAAATATACAATGGCTATATGAACAAAGAATTAACCAACAACTAGATAAATTAAAACAAAATAAAGAAACAGAAATAGAATGGCATAATATAAAAACGATACTAAATGCAGCAGCAAATGAAAGACCAAAAAATTCAATAAAAGGAAAAAAACTGAAGATACGTGATGATACAATCGAACGAAATAATCAAAATGAAAAAAAAAAGAAGCCTATCATAAATGGTTAAGCAGTAAAAGATTAGAAGATGAAATCTACACTATAATATAAAATGTTAAGTCTTTTTATGTAACGTTTTTTGTCAAGTTATTTGAAAGGTTTTTGTTTTGAAACTCAGGGGCTACCCTGAGTGTCGAGTCTTCAAAATTCAATACATCAGAATTCAAGGAGAACCGGCCTACCAGTCCGGAACTCTGGGGGTTGTGCGCCAGAGGAGCGGAACCCCCCTTTCGAGTGTTCAAAATTCGAGTCATCAGAATTCAAGGAGAACCGGCCTACCAGTCCGGAACTCGGGGGGGGGGGGGGGGCATAGGCGTCAGGGAAGGGGGCCACCCTAGTAGAATATAAAAGAATAAGAGCCATAGCTAAAAGAGAAGTCAGAAAAAGGCATAGAGAATCATGGAACAATTTCGTTTCTAATTTAGAACATGATTTATATAAAATAAGACCCAATGTATATAAGATTTTGAAACATTTAAATGCAGATAGTAAAAGAAACATAAAATTAAACACCGAATTGAAATTAGAAGAATTTCTAAATTTCTACAGAGAATTGTGGACAGATAAATATTTTAAAAAAGAGAACTGAAAATGAAAAGGAAGTAACTAAAAAGAATTAGAAATCAGTCTGAAAGAAACAAGAAACGGAAAATCACCTGGAGAAGATAAGCTGGGTTCAGAACTATATAAATATGCAGGAACAAGATTCATAGAAAGACTCATATTATTTTTAAATAGCATTTATTCAACTAGTATCCCCCAATAACTCTAAAATCACCATAAAAACTATAGAGGCGTAAGTATACTAAATTCCTGTTACAAAATATATAGCAGAATTTTAAATAGCAAACTAATGAAATATTCCGAAAACTTTATTTTAGAAGTACAGAATGGATTTAGAAAAGGACGATCATGTATAGACCCAGCCTTTTGCCTAAAATTAATAATAGAGAAAAGAAGAGAATACAATTTAGAAACACATATTGCATTTATTGACTTTGAAAGAGCATTTGACAAAAGTTAAAAGAAACATATTATTTAACATATTAAAAGAAAGACAAATACCAATTATATCCTAAAAGCTATCACAAGTATATATGAAAATAATCAAATACAAATAAGATTAAATCACGAGCTATCATATACGAGAGAGATAAACCAAGGGGTCCAACAGGGATGTCCCCTCTCAGCAACTCTTTTTAATATCTACTTAAATGAAATAATAATAAAATGGAATAGAAATTTACATCAAGGAATTAAACTTTCTCCTACAGTAAACTTAAACACTCTCCTCTTTGCCGACGATTAAATAATAATTACAAATTCTGAAGATAATTTACAGAAAGCTATTTTAGATCTAAATGAGATAGCCAAAGATTATGGGGTGAAATATCAACAGAAAAATCAAAAACTATGGCCTTTAAAGGACAAGATCCATCAAGAACTATGATAGCAATAGATAACAAGATCTCAGAACAGGTGAATGCATTTAACTACCTAGGGTGCATGATCACATATGAAAATGAAAAAAATACAAACCTAAAAATTGCAAAATATTTAAAAATAGCAGGTGTAATTAACTCTATATTTAAACCAAACCTAGTTCAAAAACAAACCAGACTAAAAGTATACAACACATTAGCCCTACCGGTCTTAATGTATGGAAGCGAAATCTGGACAATAAAACAAAAAGACAAACAAAGATTAATAACAGCTGAAATGAAGTTTATGAGAAAAACTGAAAAGTATACCCTATTTGATCACAAAAGAAACGAAGAAATTATGAAAGAATTAAACCAGGAATCAGTAATAGAAAAATTAAAAAATATCAACATAAATGGATGGAACATGTTTTATCCCATGCATGAAAGAATGAAAGCAGAAAGATTACCAACGAAAGCCTTAAAGTACAAGCCATTAGGAAAAAGAAAACCAGGATCGTTGAATCTCTTAAGAGATTCAACGATGAATTCTAAGGCCGGAACAGGCCACGCTAGGCCTAAATCCTTGAAATGCACGATGATGATGATGATATCAATGCATAAAATGTAGAAAAAAGAAATCGAATAATATACTGTAAAAAAATAGGATGTAGAAAACAAATTGTAAAAATCTTTGCATGTGATATTAGCTGAAATGATTGCTTTGAACAACAGGGTATACATCGTGAGTGATACATTTATTTGCTGTTTTAAGGATACTTGTGACATAAGACTGAATGATATATGCACGTAAACACAAGAAAGATATTTAATTAGCCAAATATTTCGGTCTGGAAATAGCAGACCATCCTCAGTGCTATTACAAGAACAGTTTTAAAAAATACAAGCTAGAATACTAACAATAGATCGTTAAAAATAGAACACGCCGCGTGATGTTATATCACTAACATGTTATAACCGTTCTTGTAATACCACTATGGAATGGTCTGCTATTTCCAGACCGAAATATTTGGTTAATTAAATATATTTCTTGTGTTTACGTGCATATATCATTCTGATACATTTATTCACACACCAGCCATCATTCGCAATGCCTATCACACCTCTCCTTAAACTCATTCACTGAAGAAGTAGCCAAAACCACCTCTGGCAACCTGTCAACAATGTGCTGAAAAATAAGTTGGAATGAATATCTTTACGTCCAGGAAGATGCTTTACTACCAAGGCAAAATACAGGTCTGAATTAACACCTAAATAAAGCTACTTAGTTAAATATTATCTGTAGTCATGCGTTTCCTCCTTGAAACATGAACAGTCTGCTTTCTTCACAATTCGCACAAACACGGGCAAGAACTGGAACCCATCGTTGCCTCTTATCTCACCCTCCTCCTCATTCAATACATACTCACCAATTGAATCATTCCATCCCTGCCTTGAAAACTTCGGTGAAATAAGAATGATTCTTTTTATTTTCGCATTTTTATGCATTTGCATAATTAGGTGAAGTATTACTATAGATATTGTTTTACCTTTCTTCATTCCAAAATTTGGCCAAAGCCTAAATTAAATTTTATAAATAAATGTTTTTTGCATAAAAAATTACCAATTTTTAATGAGTGTATTTTTTCATAACATTTACTAATACAATTGAAGTCGGTATTCTTCGGCCGAATATTCGTTGCTTCAGCCAAATTTTCAAACCGAGTATTCGTTTATTCGACCAAAGCATGGTTCGGCGAATTCTTAATAAAATAGAACCAATGCAGAGATTTTCTTCTTAACAAGCGATGTATCGCCGATGACAGGATTCGCATTATATTCTTGTCAGCCAGTGTTTTCTCCAAAGTTCAAAGCTCCCCAAACTTTTGTCAGGCAGTGCATAAAGGGAGGATGGCAATTTACATGTCTCAAACTCCACTGGCTGCTCATACATAGATTATAATAAGTACCTTTATAGAATCCAGATTTACATAATTTGTGAGTACTTAGTAACTTTTTTTCTTGTTTCTGAACTCATGAAAATAAAATGAAGTCGCCGTCTGTCTTTTTATGCGGTAATGCAAACAGACTTAAAAGTAAGATTTCCCCACCGTTCACTGCATACATTTGCTACTTGACACGAACTCGCACTAAAGATTGCCTCAAAAAGTTTAGGACTATACATTTTCATGAGAACGATGGACGAAAACAGCAGAGATAACCGAACTCTCCCTCCCTCTTTGAAGAAGGGGGGGGGGGTGCTGCGACTACCGCTGGGGAAACGGGATTTAAATGAACAGCGAAAAAGGGTAAAGCTCGTAGAATAAACGGGCAGAGAGAAGATCACTTACACGCACCCCAACGAATCTCTATATCCGTTCCTTAGGCTTTAAACCAGAAGGAGAGCATTTCGAATGTCCTATTCGAGATATACGATCGCAGGAGTAAAAATATTTTATTTTCTTTCTTTGCATGAAGTTGGGAGCTCTTTACCTGCTTCAATTATAAATGGAATTTGTCTCGTAAATTCAATGATGCATTGTTTGGATATATCGTGGGATTTACCAGACCGGAGGATCGCACAGCAAAGTACTCATCTAAAGTGCGGGCTATAATGAGTAAGATTTAACTGTCTTCGTTAAGTCCTAGAAAGCTGAGATGATTTGGATTCAGTGTCTATCGTTGGTAAAATGCAGTAAGAAAACTTTTTTATGCAAGGTTAGACAACCTCCGTTAAGCTTGTGTTTCTCATTGCACTATCAGTTTTATGCTACTGACAATACTTACCTCCGTTACACCGACTTAGGTTTTATAGAGGATTTCTCCGATTCCTTAACAGCAATCGGCTATAATTTAGACAAAATCAGATGAGACTGAGAGGCTAAGGCATTTAGACTTCGCTCCACCTATATAAAAGGATCTAATGTGCCAAGGGATCTATGACTATTAGTCCATTATACTATGTCTGTTAATTACCAGAACAATTTTCTTGATAAAATACTCTCTAAAAAATTCCTACTGAAAGACGAATCGAACCCAAGCTCTTCCAAGCTGAAGATTGGACACTTCCTCACGACTGCGCTATGGAGGTGCTACAACGAACAGCAACTTACAGGATTGTCGTCGCCTAGCAGAGAGCTGCTGTCAGCATCGAATCCTGAAACTGGGATTTCTTTCACTCATCATAAATCCCAATTCCACAAGTGGATGAGTTCCGAAATTCGAAGAAGAGGGGGGGGGGGGTTCAAATGAATTTTTTCTGTTACGCTTCAGATTTTCAGTGTCACTATCTTCATTATATCATTAGGCGCTTGTCTTTAGCAAGAAGAATAGAACTCGGAAGTTATATGTGGATATACCATATCCGTAGCATGATTCGACGAATTGTCAACTCTAATAAATTCTTTTGCATACCCGTGGTGAAGTATTTTGTTGTCATAATACCCCATAATAGTGGAAGTTCACTGATGCTTGTACCAGTACTTCTCGGTTCATTCATCACACTGGGCTTACTCAGCTAAGCCTCTCTGCTACTGTCCTTATATTCTTTAAACACACGCTCATTCTCCAATAGGATCTTCCTACCTGCTTTATTTAGCCTAGAACAGACACGTAACACCGTTTTACGAAACGGTATTGATCAGTAATGGAAGCTACGGTGAACACCAACATGAAAATGACCATTTGGTTCCATGCAAATAAAGTTATCACAAAAGCATTAATTTTTAAATATGAAAGTCCAGTGTGTTCGAAGTCGGCTTTTTCATTTTTGTTCTTCCTACACGATCAGAATTGTGGAGAGGATTTAAAGTGCATTCTTTGCGATTTCAAAGGGAAAGTTATGTCTCCGGGATTGAAATTCATATTGGCAACAACAAAGCATCGATCTTAACAAAGTACAAAGGAGAATTTTCTGTTTAAAAGATTTTAAACACATTTTGAAACTGTATTATTTTGCTAGGATAGAAACAGCTCTTCACTACGGAATACTAATGGAACCATTTGCACTATACTGAAATCTGTCATATCTTTGCGAAATAAAATTAACATAGATTGTTAACTGTTAATAGGAATAGAAGTATCTCGATTTCCAACAGGTTAGTGCTGTTCACGAAAAAAAAAAAAAAAGAAAAAAACTGTACATAAAATACTTTCTTTGTTAGAATTAAAATACGTAGTTCTCAGGTCTCATAAAGAAATATATATATATATATATATATATATATATAATGATATTAAGCACTATATACTGTATTTATATGGTTCAGTTAGTAAATAGCACATCGTTCGATCTTTTCCTTTGTACGATGTGTGTACACACACACACAGTCACCTGCGCGTGTATTCATTTTGTAAAGTAGACGACCTGCTTAAATAACGAGAAAAAATAGAGGCCTACCCACATAAACCTGATAGCAAATATTAATTATAATAAAGAATATTTTACTTCACATCATCGACATGCATTTAAACCAATCAGGGTGTAAGAATTCAAATTCAGGATTAAAAGTGGCCCCCTGTGTTTTCCGCAATATAAATATTAGTTGTTTACTCATCCCATGATGCGATTATATATTAATTGAGAAAGCAACCACAATGTTGCGTTTAAGAGTAAATTACTTAAGAGATTTAACTGCGTTCCCTTAATTGTGTTTCGAGAAAGCCTCAAAATACCGCCTTTCATGACTCAACACTTCTGATGATCAATGCGTTTTATCAAAGTTCTCCTTTTATTGATGATTGTGTCATCATTTAATCCCCAATCCGCATGGTATCACTGGAGATTGAACAGCGCATCGACTCACTTCCAAGCACCTGTGGCTGCTTCGCAGAAAACAAACCGCAAAACTTTCCACGAAGGGGAAAACTTATCAGAGCATTAAGAGATTGAGGTCTTACAGCAAATTAAGAGTCTGTTTTAGCCGGTGCTGCTTGAGGACAATGCATTAATTTTTCATTCCTTCTAAAGGTGTCATTATTATTATTATCGCCGTCGCCCCGGTGTCCTCCTTTTGTTTGCAACTAACACCTCCTTTGGAGAACCAATTATGCGCGAATGGATTACACATTATCTTGGCTGTCATCTTTTACTGTTCTCGGAGCACAAATAGCAATCTTAGCGCACATCCATTATAATGGCGTATAATTCATTTCAGTTAACTTTTCGCAAATAAAAGTGCAACACGATTATGCGCCTACTTCACTTACTATTTGATTAGCGACGTAATCTTCGTTGCAAAGTCTTCTGTCCACTATACATCTTGGGTATTCCACTTAAAATGACATATTCAATATGCCTTCCTTGAGATTTAAGCTAGTCACAAAGAAAGCACTTGCAAATAAATCTAATTAATTTTAAATGAAAAGATAAGAGATTATCTGTTTGACACGTAATTACCAAACTGTGCTAAGATGCTTGTGTATGAAGGGAGGGGGGGGTTGTAAGTGCATTTTGCTGTGATTGGTCTAACCTACATTATTCCTGGCCGATACTCTTATTAATTAATGTATTTAATGACTGTTTTATTTTAAAATTTCTCAATATACATCATGATTTTTTTCTATAGTTTCCATGGTAACTTCATTTTAATTCTCTAACATGGGGAAGTTAGTAAGTTAACCGTGCTTTAGTTTAAAATGACGCAGTTGATTAGTTAGCCTACACAAAACACGCGACTTGGTGTCATTGACATTTTTCCTTCCTGATCGGTGATACTTGAAGACAAATGCACTCCTCCATAGTGAACGATGCTCAGTCTGTTCGGTCTGTTGCGAAAACCTATTTTAAAATAATTATTCCTTTATAACGTTTCTAAACCAATTGGATGTTACTACCGTGGGTGACCAAAGGTTTCTGGAGACAGAACCCTTTCAAGCCATTACTAGCCATCAATATGCAGTGAGATAGTCTAATACAGAGGAAAATAAAATTAGTTACCCTTTAAGGACAATCATAAACCTATAACATGTTGGCTGCGAGGCACAAATGCAGTATTTCTTGCAGAAACTTGATTATTTCTGCAAGAATGATGTCGCCATCAGCCACACCCAATTAGTACCTTCGCGAACCGTTTCTGTTCCTTCTTCCATTCTTGGGAAAACAGTAAATTTAAAAAATGTAAAGCATTGAGTGTACGAAACAGCACAGAAAATATGGACACAGCGTATAATATACAAAGATAATTTGTGACTATCCAATTAACCATAGCAACGTGATGGGAAGGCGGGTGCCTTGTATGGGGCATTAATATATACTTTATATTTACCTGAAGTAAACTATGTGTTTCGTATTTTTAATTAACCGTTTATAATTTATTTTATTCGTGTGGGGTTTCCCGCGTTCCTCAACCGCCCCTTAGGACTGGTTGATCCCTCCTAATGAGGGATTAAGTACTATATTAAATGACTGTAGCCCGTGTGTACACGGAGCAGGTTTTCTTGCTTGCAGGATGAAACACCCCAGATAAACTGGTGTAAAAAACCCTGCTGTCCACGCCCAAGACCGGCTAACTTGGCTATTGTTGAGGAAAATCCTTAAGTTCCTCACGTCGTCGACGGGAATCGAACCTAGGACACTTCTTCTCCAGTCATGTGGTTGCGAAGCGCATGGCCACTAGGCTAACCACGCGGATACTGTTTATAATGACATGTTGCGCCATGTTGGTGCATTTTCTATCATCCCCTTATAAAGCTGAGAAAAAAAATGAATTATAGTACGCAGTTAGAAGTATGAAAGAAATGTTAATAAAAACACAAAACCTAATCAATATATTTCTTAATCTCTCTTCCTTGAAATCACAATATCCTCCTTAATAATGTCATTCGTCTCCTCCTACAGCTGAAGCCTGGATCCATTTCTGCTACGAATTTCACAATATTTTGTTAAGTTAAATGCGCCTTGAAAACGAACCCTTCGAAATTATGCCAAAGTTTCTACATTTAAAATTATAATTAAAAAAAAAAAAAACCGAAGCACTGCGACATTCCAGTAAAAACGTGCGTATGTAAATTATGGATGAAATCAGCCGTATAACTAAACAGCATCCATTTCCTTGCACATCAATGTTACTCTCTGCTGAAAACAGTCATTTTTGAAAGTTTAAGAGAATAATTTTTCCTGCATTAATAAGTAGTTTCGTATTAAAATCTTAGTTTACACTGATACAAGTTAATATCTAAATTCTTATATATTGCGGAATCTAATAATATCGTGGGTTTTGTTTGATTTTATTCTCACCTCGAAGTCGTAAATATTCTTAATAAGGACACTCGATTTATACGAAAGCGAAAATTTGCATAATTGTGCAAATTTGCACTTTTTCCCGAATCAGTGCTTAATTGTTCCTAACTGAAATATATGATTATCGCATCAGTTAAATAGTTTTGTTTTTTATTGCATATCGTTTTTATTTAAAGTAAAACGTCTTACGTCCGTTGCTTTATCTCTATATGTACCATCATGCTGTTATGAGAGAAAAAATAAATAAATCTATAGATAACAAATGTATTAATTAAAATACTTTCAAGCGTTAGGAAATATTTATTCAGGTCTCTTATGTATTAAAGAAATCAAATTTGTTGCTATCAGTAAAGTAATCAGTTTATAAAAGTCGAAGATAATATCTTCCAATTTTCACTTCGGTTAGAACGAGTTTTAAATAGCCTTTTGCACATCGTCGTTTGATCCCTTCTGAAGTTTAAGCAGGCGGAAGATAAATATCATTTTCTGAACACTAAAGAATGCATATTTTGTTTGCTTTAATGGTAGTGTTTATTCTCTCCGAGCCAAATAAAGTCGCAGACTGCACATTTAATTTTTCGCCGTAGCTCTTTTGATTATGTGGTATCTCAAAAATTATGGCATTTTCAAGAGAAATGGAATGAAGAGCCAAAGCAACTGAATTGTCATCTATCGTCTGCAAAATTTAAAAGTTTGTTGTGTGACGTCATTTTGGGCGCGTGCATTTGTAGTTTTGCTAATACTATATTTCAGTTTTTCAGCAAGTTTATCATTGCCTGTACAATATCTCTTGCTGTTTGGCAAAAATGTATTTATGAAATTAAATATCGATAATCAATGAAAACACTAAACATTTTCTTTGTTTTAATAATGTTAATTGTTCTTTAATAAAAAGAAAATATATATTCTAACTTTCAAAATACATACATTGCAATGGCAACGCTGAAATATTGTCAAATAATATGTGAAAGGATTTCATGCTTCAACATTAAGTTGCGAATTAAATAAATGGAATAAGTGTAATTAATGAGTTTTAAAAGGTTAAGACCACAGAAATAAATTTAAAAGTGATGTACAGTTTGAGACTACTATTTATGAATAGCGATATTGCCCACACTCGTAAGAAATGAACATAGGCTACATACAATTAAAATAAAATAAAATAAAATAAGAAGAAGAAAGAAAGAAAGAAAGAAAATATCATAAAAATCCTGCACACACATTCGAGAAATAAATTTATATTTATAAGTGTTGCTACACCAAAGTTTTTTTTTTTTTTTTTTTTTTTAAATCTCGAGGTATGAAATGCAAAACGTATACATTGTGTAATCCACGCCAGTATTTATGAAACCCAAGGCCGATTCTAACTGATTTAATTAGGTTTTTTCTTAAATTAGGATTTTCCAGTAAGACTTAATTTGGATATTTTGGGAAATTTTAATTTCCCAAATATCCAAAATTTTGTTTGGATATTTGGGAAAGTCTTGAGTTCGTCAGGTGATTGCCTGATATCAAATCAGATCAAGTTCTGAAATCGGGACTTAAAGGAGAATATTTCGACTGCCTCCTTCTTTTGTTATTCTTATACACTCAGAATCATCTTTAGGTGTGTTAATGCACCCGAGCATACTCATTAAGAGGTGCAACCTCCCACTCGAGGCATTCTTCGCAGGGCCTGTTTCTTGGTGGCACTCGAAGCATTGCTTACCGCCTAGATCCTTGCCCGAACACACCGATCAGCAAATTAGCCATTTGATTTTAAACACATTGCCTTAATTAGGAACGACCCCGATTACTGTTGTGCATTCCTTAGCTCCACAGCATTACTTTTAAGAAAATTACCTTCGGTTTCTGATTCGTCTTCCAATAATTATCGGAAGGCGATTATCTGAAGAAGTATTAAAAGTTGTACCGGAAGTACACCGCAAGTCTGGAATGTCTTAAATTGAACTCAAACCTAATTTGATGTTTTCAGAGAAAATCTCATTTTTGCACTAACCATTGCGCAATATTTTAAAGCAGTGTTGCCACAGCTTTTTTGTGCAAGGATATTTTGAAAAATATTTAAACGATACGATAATTTAACTGTTTGTTTTTTGAAAGTGAATATAATTATTTTTCCCTTTGAGAATATATTTTAGTTTAATTCACTCGAAATGAATGTAGTTTGGTTCATAACTCGACTCTGAATTTGATGCTACGTCATTTAGTTAGATCGGATTGTTATCTGCTCATAGGAGCCCAATATCAAGGCGTCGATTCATAGCTTACTGTGAACTGTATGTAGATTCCTCCTTCACAATAATTTTATAGAAAGGTAGCTATAGAACTCTCCTTTCCTACAGTTTTTTTCTCATTTACAGTATTTCCTCTTCATTTTTGAGATGTATAAGCTAATTAAAATGTAATAAATTAAAATTTAGTGTAGAAAGATGTCAAATAGCCGGATAGACGTACGGGACTGTAATATGGTCATCGCTGTATCAGAAGAATAACGCATAATTGCAAAGAAAAGGCAAAATTCGTTCTTAAATTGCTATCGCCAGTGAACCTCTGAGGATAACACCCTTGATTTTTTTTTTATCCTCTGCAAACGGAGTGCTGAAACAGAAAGGCAGTAACTTATCGTTAGCCTAACATTTCCTGAACCGTCCATTTCTCGGCTCCCAATTTTCTTGACTCAGACAAATTGTACCTTAAGTCTTACTGCTTTAAGCGCGCAACACGTGAAAGCCGAGGTAATGGCACGGCCCCTGCTTTATGAGAGTGTGCACTTAATTGTTCCCCACGGGCCACGGAAACCCAGAGGCGATCACTTCACACCTCATTTAGAAGTTCGGTCATCCCAGAAGGAACGTACGAAATACGAAGAGATTCCAACTTATGGGGCCTTTCTTCACCAAAGGTGATTTTTCCACGTTCTGGGAAGATATTGTTTCCTAGACTAGGCTTAGGTGAAGAAAGCAAAGAATTCGGTACGCACGCACTATAGGATAGATGGAGCTCTCGCCTTCTTTTTATGTATTCGTATAAAACGAAACAGGAATATTCTTTCGGGGGTAAAATACAGAGACACGAAAGGAAATACAATAAATATATTTTAAACAACTTATAAAATGAAGCATTAAAAACTCAAGGGAAGTAACCACAGTCGCTGCGCACAGCATTTTTTTTTTTTTACTTTGCTTACACCGAGTATCTACATATCCATAAATATTCCGATTATACCGATGGTGGAGCTCAGTGAGAAATATTCGACAATGATCACAACCGCTGGTCTGTATGCGAAAAAAAACCACTGATTAACTCTAGTTGGATTGTTAAGATTGGGCAAAAAAATAACAATAATAATATACCAATCTGCAATCTTGAAATGATTAACTGTTTAAAACTGCTTTTAGAAATTAATAAAATAATAATTATAATAATATAGAAAATTGTATATTATCTTCTTCTTCCTAACATGGATTTTAGGTCAGGTCGCCTGTTCCATCTCTTTCTTGGTCTTCCGATTCTTCTTTTTCCCACTTATTTTATATTTGGAGAATATTTTCGGTGGTCTGCTGTTGTGAGTTTGATTTAAATGTTCTATCCATTTTTGTTTATACTGTCTTATGTAGTAATTAATTGTTTTTATATTCAGGGATAGTAAAATTTCATTCGTTTTAAGGTGTATCCACATGGTATATCCAGCTATTTTTCTGAGAAATTTCATTTTTCCTTTTCATGGTCCATGTTTCGCTTCCTTATAGTAGAGCTGGTTTTGACAAGACATTATATAGTCTGATTCTGGTGTGTTATTGTACCAGGGATGGCTTAAATATATTATTTATTATGCCATTTACTTTGACAAAGTTTGATATTTTAGTGTCTATGTCTTTTTCTTCTTCGCGTTATTCCCACTTCCTATGCAGGGTCCGCGTGTTAAATGCCATTACTTTTGTTTTTTTCTTTAGATATTGTCATATTATATTGTTTTGAGATATCATTTAATGATCTTTGTAAATCATCTTCTGATGTAGCTAATACTATTTGATCATCTGCAAATAGTAGTGTATCTATTTTCATTTGTGGGGTTATTTGTATAACAAATAAGTTATACTGTTTCCAGATTGTTATATATATATATATCAGGGGCGAATATTCCGGTGTGCTAGGTGTGCGGTGCTCCTCCACGAAATATCAGTATCACAGATATTATATTTTTGCATTTATTCCCGTGAAAGTCCCCCCCAATTGTTTGCAGACTTCGTGCGATTCATAAAATTGAACACAATATACTGTACTAATGCTTCATTTGTCCTCCTCTTCACGAGGATAATAAAGTATTAGTGCTTCATGAAGAAGGCGCTTTTCGCCACCTAAACATTGTGTCACATTCGCGTTATAGCCCGGGTGTGCTTTCAAAATGCATACACCTTTGAGCCATTCGAAAAGATGTAAAGAGGGCGCAGCGTGTCAAATTCTTAGCGTTTAATTATTTTTAAACCGCTGAGAAGGCGTGACTAGGTGAGCTTAAATATACACACTAGGGGGGAGCCCCCCTAGTGTATATATATATATATATATTGAAAAGCAGAGGTGAAAGGGTACATCCTTGTCGTACTCCTCTTGATATATCTTTCCATTCTGAGATGTGTTCTAATTTAACTGCTATTTTATTTCTGTATATATTTCTTGAATGGATTGTAAAAGTTGGTTTGGTATGTTTAAATCGGTTAATATTTTAAACAATTTTTGTCCACCAATTATGTCAAAGGATTTTTCATAATCAATAAAGACCACGTGCATTTCTTTTTGAAATTCTCTTCTCTTTTCTATGAATAATTTTAGAGTAAAAATTGGATCTATGCAAGATCAGCCTTTTCGGAAACCGTTTTGTTCTTCTTGCAGTTTGTCCTTCTACAATGCTGTTTAGCTTCTCTTTTAATATTCCTGCATAGATTTTATATCCTGTATTCAGCAGACTAATTCCCCTATAGTTATTGCAGTGCTTTTTTCCAACAGTTATTAGTTTTTCCGGACATACAAACCATATTAAAAAAATTTCAAAGGTCTTTCATTAAATTTTTCGCCTGCATTTTTGTATAGTTCTATATTTAGATTGTCTTCTCCTGATGTTTTCCTATTTTTCATCTTCTTTATTGTATTTTTCAGTTCTAACATTGTGATATTTTCTATTAGGTCATTGTTTGTTTTATAAAATTTTAATTCATTGTTCTGATCTGCCCAGAGATTTTGGAAAGGTCACCCATTTTTCTAAATCTGTTTGTATTTTTATCTTTTCTTTTATTTCTTTATTCATGTATTTTATTACTTTATAGGTTTTGGGTTGTGGCTTAAATAAATCCTTTTCTAGTTCTGTTACGAAATTGCTCCATCTTTTTCTATGTTTTTTCCTTACTTCTCGTTTTGCAATTGCACTGTTTCTTTTATACTCCATTTCTGCTTCTATTGTTTTGGAATTTAGCCATGTCTGGTAACAGTCCTTTTTTTTTGTTTGTTTTCATTATCTTTTCTATTTCTTTATTCCAGTCTGGTAGTCCTCTTTTTCTAATCCCTTTGTGCTTTATTCCTAAGCTTCCTGTTGCTGCTTTTGTAAGCATTTGTCAAATTTTCCGATTCCTCTGCTATGTCTCTTGATTCATATGTGGTTTCCGTTTTTAAGTTTGTGCATTTTTGATTTTGTTGTCAAACATGGGGATCCGTTAATGAAGAAATTTTGTAACTCGGTTGATAAGAATTTTCAATTTTATGTATTTTTAGCCATTTTGATTCAAATCGAATTTTTGCTGATATCATATAATGATCGGAGTTTAATTCAAAGCCTCGATATGTTCTTACATCTAAAATTAACTCTTCTAATTTAAAATTTGCGATAATGTACTCAATTACTGACTCATTATATGAGGATACAATATAGTTGGCTGAAGAACTACATTTTTATGTATTTCCTTGTGTTTAAACACCATCATCATCATCATCATGAGTAAAAGGATTTAGGCATAGCATGGCCTGTTCCGGCCTTAGAAGTCATCGTTGAATCGTGTAAGAGGACGTCCTGGTTTTCTTTTTTCTAACGGCTTGTACTTAAGGCTTGTTTTGGTAATCTTTCTATTTTCATTCTTTGAACGTGTTCCATCCATTTATGTTTATATTTTTTAAGTTTTTCTATTACTGGTTCTTGGTTTAATTCTTTCATAATTTTTCCGTTTCTTTTGTGATCAAATAGGATATACTTTGCAGCTTTTCTCATAAACTTCATTTCTGCTGTTGTTAATCTTTGTCTTTTTGTTTTATTGTCCAGATTTCGCTTCCATACATTAAGACTGTATTTTTATTTTAATTTAATGTACTGTATACTTTTAGTCTGGTTTGTTTTTGAACTAGGTTTGGTTTAAATATAGAGTTAATTACACCTGTTATTTTTAAATATTTTGCAATTTTTATGTTTATATCTTTTTCATTTTCATATGTGATCGTACACCCTAGGTAGTTAAATGAATTCATCTCTTCTAAGATCTTGTTATCTATTACTATTTTAGTTCTTGTTGGATCTTGTCCTTAAAAGGCCATAGTTTTTGATTTTTCTGTTGATATTATATCAACAGAAAACCATAATCTTTGGATATCTCATTTAGATTTAAAATAGCTTTCTGTGAGTTATCTTCAGAATTTGTAATTATTATTTGGTCGTCGGCAAAGAGGAGAGTGTTTAAGTTAACTGTAGGAGAAATTTTAATTCCTTGATGTAAATTTTTACTCCATTTTATTATTATTTCATTTAAGTAGATATTAAAAAGAGTTGCTGAGAGGGGACATCCCTGTTGGACCCCTTGGTTTATCTCTCTCGTATATGATAGCGCGTGATTTAATCTTATTTGTATTTGATTATTTTCATATATACTTGTGATAGCTTTTAGGATATTATTTGGTATTTGTCTTTCTTTTAATATGTTAAATAATATGTTTCTTTTAACTTTGTCAAATGCTTTTTCAAAGTCAATAAATGCAATATGTGTTTCTAAATTGTATTCTCTTCTTTTCTCTATTACTAATTTTAGGCAAAAGGCCGGGTCTATACATGATCGTCCTTTTCTAAATCCATTCTATACTTCTAAAATAAAGTTTTCGGAATATTTCATTAGTTTGCTATTTATGATTCTGCTATATAATTTGTAACAGGAAT
The DNA here is from genome assembly GCF_054136105.1 of Typopeltis vanoorti. Classification (NCBI taxonomy): domain Eukaryota; kingdom Metazoa; phylum Arthropoda; class Arachnida; order Uropygi; family Thelyphonidae; genus Typopeltis; species Typopeltis vanoorti. The sequence goes on from NC_143556.1 coordinate 135,126,270, forward strand.
TTAGTATACTGATACCTGTATAGTTTTTAGGGTAATCTCTATTACCTTTTTTTAAAGATAGGAATCACAATTACTTTTTTCCATTCTATTGGGGAGATACCAGTTGAGTAAATTTTATTTAAAAATAATGAGTCTTTCTTTGAAATAAATCTTGTTCCTGCATATTTATATAGTTCTGAACCTAGCTTATCTTCTCCAGGTGATTTTCCGTTTCTTGTTTCTTTCAGGCTGATTTCTAATTCTTCTTTGGTTATTTTCTTTTCATTTTCCTTAATTGTTTGCCAGTTGTCTTTTTCAAAATATTTGTCTGTCCACAGTTCTGTGTAGTAATTTAGAAATTTTTCTAATTTCAATTTAGTGTTTCATTTTATGTTTTCTTTGGTATCTGCATTTAAGTGTTTCAAAATCTTATATACATTGGGTCTTATTTTATATAAATCATGTTCTAAATTAGAAACAAATTTGTTCCATGATTCTCTGTCTTTTTCTGACTTCTCTTTTAGCTATGGCTCTTATTCTTTTATATTCTATTTCATCTTCTAATCTCTTATTGCTTAACCATTTGTGATAGTCTTCTTTTTTCTTTTTGATTATTTCTTTGATTGTATCATCCCAAATCTTCAGTGTTTTCCTTTTATTTAATTTTTTGGCCTTTCCTAAGCTTTCATTTGCTGCTGCATTTATTATCATTTTTATATTAAGCCATTATATTTCTATTTCTTCATTTTGTTTTATTTTGTCTAGATACTGGTTAATTCTTTGTTCATATAGCCATTGTACATTTGTGTCATTCAATAGTCTAGTTTTATAAACAAATGTTTCAATTTTTCTTTCTGTTCTTGTTACTTGTAGCCATTTAGGTGGTAATCTTGATTCTATTTTAACAAGGAAGTGGTCACTGCTTATTTCATATTCTCTGTGAACTCTAACATCTAGTGAAAATTTTGATGTCTTTTCATTTAATATGAAGTAATCTAATATTGATTTCCATCCTCTTGCTGCCCAAGTGTATGTATGTATGTCTTTATGTTTGTTTAAACATCGAATTCATTATTCTCATATTATTATAAATGACAAAATTCGCCAAATTTTTCTATGTTTGTTTGTTTTTTTTTTGTTTGTTTGTTTCCTATTCTAGCATTTAAATCTCATGCTAGTAGTAAATAATCACTTTTTTTTTGTTTTGTCTATGGCATTCTGTAATTCATTCTTTATAAAATATATTACTATCTTCTTCTTTTCCCTCTTCTTGTGCATATGCACCAATTATTGTTATGTGGCCTCTTAATGACTTGAGTTTAATTTCTATTAGTCTTTTGTTCAAAATTATAATATATAATATTGTTCTTTAGAGATGTACGTACCATAATCATTATACCTGCTTTTGCTCTTTCTTATTTTTTTACCCCACTGTAGATTTGTATATAGTTGTTTGTCTCTTTTGTACCTTTTTGTTTTTTCTTTGTTTCTGTTACTGTACATATCTTTATGTTAGCTTGGTTTAGTTGTTTATCAAGTTCCTCTTCTCACATTCCATGCTGCAATTTTCATTATGTGTTCCTTTTTTCCAATTTCGTTTACTGTTTCCTGAATTGTGGTCTTTTTCCTGATAGTCCGTCCGGCTTTTCTTTGGATGAGACTTGAAAGTATTTTGAATTTCCTCAGGGCAGGTTACTAACCTGTCGCTGGGTTAGGTTAGGTCCAGTGGTAGGGCTGCTAACTACCGATTCTGGTCAGGCAGATTTAACAGCATTTACTCTGTTAGGATTATATCGCCCATACTCGGGGACCAGTGCCTCGTTTGTACGTTTAGAACAGGATGGACCACAGAAGGTGAGGTTGGCATTTCAGTGGGAGAGGCTATGTATTGTGCTTCGCCCACCCCTTCCATCCCAATTGTATATTATACTGGTAGTAAATATAGTTATATTTTTAATGCCTAATAGCAAAATGAAAACTTACAAAAAGATTTCGATTATGCTTAAATATAAAGAGCCAATAGGCTTCATTTCGGCGATATAAACATTATTTCAATTAAGGGGATATTAATCCCACATTGTTTTAAAACCGAATAACAAACTCAAAGATTGGAATCAGAGTTTCATGCCGAATATAGTAAACTATAAAAATATCGGCGAATACTAGCGTGAGCTAATGCAAGTAGTCCTAGTACGTAGTACAATTTCCTAGGAAATGTATGCTGTTATTACATTATGGTAGGAGGTCACTACCCAGACCGGTTTCAGCCTTTTTTGAGGCTTCATCAGTGAGTAGCTAGACCAAATTAATACCAAAGGGTATAGCGAAAAGAACTTATATACTCTGCTATACGAGTTGTCCAAAAGGTGCACCCATTAAGTTGCTTAAATATAAAGAACCAATCGGCTTCATTTTGGCGATATAAACACTATTTCAATTAAGTGGATATTAAATCCCACATTGTTTTAAAACCGAATAAGAAACTCAAAGATTGGAATCAGAGAGTTTCATGCCGAATATAGTAAACTATAAAAATATCAGCGAATACTAGCGTGGTTCCAATCTCTGAGTTTCTTATTCGGTTTTAAAACAATGTGGGATTTAATATCCCCTTAATTGAAATAGATTTAGATTATGTTTTCAAATAGTTTATTGCGTTTTTGACCATCGAAATTTAGTTTATTTATGCATTTTTGCAATAAGAGATTAAGAACTTCTTAGAACTTTATTATGCCTTCAGCAGGATCATGAGATACTTCGGTTTACATTGAAGGACCAGCTGAAAATAATTAACATAAAATAATAAGCAGGTCACATCCACTTAACGACTGTCCAGTTCGCAACTCTCATATGTTCGTACAGGTGATGGTTCCTTTTGAACTCGTATGAAGGCATTGCAGGATGGAGCTTTATTAAAAACTGTCGAGCATTTTGATTTCGGTACTTTGGTTTTAAGCGACCAAGATTTGTTAGTTAAATGAGAGAAAACCACATCCTATTTTGTGTGTGTGTGTGTGTGTGTGTGTGCGTGCGCGCGCGCGAGCTAGAATCGAACAAAACAAGTTATAAACTGTAAGGGTAAGTCAATTAATACCCAATTACGGCAACTTAAATGTGAAACAAGCTGCTTTTACAATACCAAAACCCAGGAATTGTTGTCATGGCAACAGTCCCAGTAATGTGCTTTTTTTTAGATCGATTAAGGTGATCTTAAATGAGTCGTGCAATAAATAAAAATAAATAAATAAGAACAAAAAAAAATTAGCCTTTCCGCATTCTCCTGATTTTGTAAAGCAGCAACAACAACAACAAAAAAAAAACAGCAAATGAAGCTGCATCAAATTAAGCAATTCGATTCGAATTATCTATGGATAAGTCGAATTTCCTATGGGTTCCACTCTTTCCTATGGGTTTCCGTAAGAGCAAGCAAAATTTGCTAAAAAATTATCCATGACAAATACTTTTGAATATTTTTAAAATGTTCGATTGACATTTAACTTTACGAAATAAAGATGTAGGAACAAAGAGGGTGTAAGGGAAGAAGGATCGAAGTCCATTCCTTCATAAATGCGTGCGAAGTGTTTATTATTATGATCGCGGTAGTGCTGCAAACTGCTCACGAAAAAAAAACAGCTTCCATCTGGCAACTTATCCCCGTTATATATCATTTATTTCACATTCTGTTCGAGAATTTCTGCCTTTCTTAAACTGTGAAGAGAATTGTAATTGGTCAGTCCACATTCTTAATGCAGCTGCAATCATATTTCACTTCACCGGAAGTAACTTTAGTGCACGACGACTTTATAAATCTAATTTCCCGCACATCCGCAAACATTCCTCACTTTACTTCTCGGCCCTGACGGCAGACTTATCCAATTCCCGATCACGTACGAACATGGCAGAAAGGGTGGATTTTGTGTGTGTGTGTGTGTGTGTGTGAAGTGTACGTATACGTGCACCATGAATGATGAGCAACATTTCGCTATTCACAGACGCATTTCGCGAAGAATTACGGGAGTAATTTAGTGCAGATGACGACCTTCTCCTCCCCCCCCCCCATTGGTGCATTCTTGAGGGGAGATGAGGGAGTAGTTATGAAGACGTCAACTTGTCCGCCAAGGCAGGTGACGAAGTTCGTCGATATCCGTTTGGCCTGCGACTGACAGGGTCATCAGTCTCGGCTTTGTTCTCTATCGGTGACGTAAGGCGCGCGCTAAGTACCGTATGTCTGTATTTGAACATTCTGTTTGACAACCGTGAAACACCTCGTTTGTCTACGTGCGTAGAAGAAAGAAATTTCTTTTCTGCGCACTGAAACTGGATACGAACAGATTTCATATCACGGGAATAAGAAACTCTATTTTTCTTCCTTTTGTCCCCCACCCCCCTCTTCCATGCTCAAACGCGTACGATAATCAACTCTAGAGCCGTAAAACCCTGACGTCTTGTTTTCGAAATTCGTGGCCCGCACACCAGTCTGTGCATGTTGACTGTTCCTAGTTGCCTTGTTTGAGCTCGATGTTTTATTCATTTATGTTGTTTCAGCGTCCGTTTTATTTCATTTGATGTTACTTCTCTGTTCCCACACTTCAATGAAGGCATCAAACACGTTGACTTTACGTTTGGAAATATTCCACGATGAATTACCAAGTATGGTTCGCTGTGAATGCTCACAGATAGTGAGAAAGCAGGTCATTCCATCTGCCCTCGCATTTATTGGAGATGAAGGATAAAGTAATTTTTTTGAAACTAATATCTTATATATGTTTTTAAAAATCGAGAGAAAGGAAATTTACAGGACGAACGAGAAGATCACGAGAATTTCTTTTTAAAGTTCCTTTCTAATATCGTTTCGAGTGAATGCACAAAAATCAAAAGAAAGAAAGACAATAATTGGACTTGAAAGAGCTCTGATCAAGATTTACTGAAAACTTTATCGCTTCCATTAACGAGCTCTGGGCAGTCTGTAATTGCCTGTAAACATAATGAGAATATAACTGTTGCTATAAAATATATTCCCGAACAGGCTCCTCAAATAAGACGCGAATGGAATTAATGACCGTTTCATCATCGCTTTCGGTTTATTATTAGCCTTCTTTAAATTTATAATCGCAATATAATGAAGACCGTTTTCATTATGGCTTCGACCCATTCAGTGGTACTTAGGAAACCGTTTCATTCTGCCGCTTTATTAATTAAGTAGTTGCTGGACAAGCGAGTTCTTTTAGATGCAATAAAGAATGGCCACTCGTTCCTGGTAAGTCAATGAAAGCCGTTGAGAAATGTACGAGATGACAAATAATGGTAGAAATAATAGACTTATTTCACGCGTAACTTATTTTTCCTATGGTCGGATGTCTGCGTTTTATTACGAGTAACAGAACGCGTTGCCTGCGATAAAATTCGACGGCAGATGAACCTAAAATGCAGCTTTTTCTTAAGTTCCGCAGAAACTCGTCACCACTATTGGAAAGCATCTCCTGTTATTTCATTAGAATTAAGCAAACCGGCCAGAGGAAGAGTGAAAAGTAGAGTTTCTTGAACCGCAATGATTCTCGCCTTCTTGCATGATAGCATCAAAAAAGAAAAAGAATTTTGCTTTTGCCATCTCGATCGCGTTTATTGCCAATCACTTTTCAAAACAGCAAAAGCCTTAAATAGAAAACAAACTTCTTTCCGAAATGAACATTTACTGCGGAAGGGATTTTTCTTGCCCCTCCTGTGAAGCTCCCATGGACCCGCTAATTAACTTGTCTTTGTTACTCATCTGTTTACGTGTCGTCGAATTCTTGCCTTGAGGAATAACAGAATGAACCACGCCCGCTGAGAGCGTGTTCAGCAGATCCGGTCTTGGGTGTACCCAGGGCAAGTTTTTCTTATTCCTTGAAACTCGCTTTATTTGTTTATTTTTTTTCTTCGATTAGATAAACACTTAAGAACACAGTGGTTGATGCATAAGCCTTTCTTAGTTGCACTTTGTAAAATATGACACAACTCATTGTATAAATTTTAATTAAAGTACAGTATTTTTGCATTGTGATCATGCAAGTTTAAAATTAAGGGCATCCCACGTCTATTTTTACAACTTTTTGGTACAAAATCTGCGGAGATCTAACTATTAGAAGTCTGAACTCCAGTAGAATAACGCAAATAGTTTTCGAAGATCGGGTTTCTCCTGTGGCACAATGTTCGCTTTTGTTACTTTTGCTCACAGAATGAAAATAATAAATAAATATAAATAAATACATTTCCTTTGCTGCAAGTTATATGCCCCTAGTTGTTGTCATTTTAAATATGGGTTTAGCACCTTCTTTTATAATATCGCAAAATACCATACTTTAAGCGGAAAATTAATTTATTGTTCTGAACAAAATAATAATAATAATAATCAATTCACGAACTACAACTTGACGTGAACTATAACAGGTTCTTTATGAACTATTGCTCGTGTGCGTGCGTAAATTTCCTTGATAGTGCAGTACCTTGTGATCTATATTCTTATCCTACCTGTGTCATGTTAGGTGTCGTGATAAGGGGAAAGGGACTCCGTTAAAATAAATTCCAGTTGTCCAGTATTTCCCTTCCAGATGTTGCTGTTAAGCTCGAATGATGCATAAATTAATTTGTTTCACTTCGTCACCGGCATCCTGGCAAAATGGAAATGTTTTCCTCCCGTGCTTGGTGTTTCTGTGTTAGCGGAAACCTGGTTCGCCATAGATCATCTCACGACAGTCCACCGGCAGGTCATGTATCAGTAATTGTGAATTATCAGCAATCCATCACAGTGAAGGATGTTGACACTCTCGTCGTATTAACAGGACGGGATGCAAATATCCCTTCCAACTCTGCTGTGTTGATAGATTATATCACGAGAGGCGTGGCTCCACCCGTCCTCCTGTTTGGTGTTGCTGGCTAAACCCTGTGATTCCGCTGACCGACGGCTGTGATGTGGGGTGCACTTTTCTCTGTAGGGAGGAACACCTACGGCGGTATTTCCTACGACGGTTGGTGTTCCAATAAATATCTCATTTCCAGCCGAAATGATAGAGTTCTGTGGATTGTAATTTAATAATTTGTACGGCGCTGAATGCCGCTCAGAGCGAGGTAGACGACGCAGTAAGAGCGATAAGTTCCTGTTGTTGTCATGGCACGCAGGAAACATCGCCGGCAACCACCTAAGAAGGGAAACTTGAGTCCTATTAATAGCGCGAGAGGAACAGACCTTCCATTTCCTGTCTATCTAAAATTAATTATTGCGGAGAAACTTGATACTGATTAGTTACGATTTTTTTTCCACGCTGCTTTTAGAAAATGAATGTATTTTAAGATTTCCCGAAGCTGCTAATTTTGTTGGAAGGAAGCGAAACGAACGATAGTTTCCGAAATGTAAATTTATGTGCACTTTTTTATGTGTTAAATGTCCTTGCGCATGTGCAACATATAACAATACTCGTTGGAAACTGTTGACGCAGCAATACGTGATACTATACGGGTCAGCAGAAGTAAAATTATGCAAAGCGCGATGATAGTTCCATCATGACGAATGATAACATATTTGATACGTAACTTAGGATAGTGCAGGGCCTTCCAATCTTAGACTAGTGATCCTTTAGAAGCGACGTATTACCACAAAGAAATTATCAAGAAGATGCGTAAGTAAAGTTTTTCTTACTTAATTATTTTATTATTAGTTTATAGAAATGTAATCCCTGTAACACTTGCCGTTAGACTGTCCCTAATCTATTAATTTAAAAAGATACTTGCTCGGTGGAGTTTTGTGTATTCTCTCCGAAATTACATCTTTTGTAGCCGATTTGAGCGACCCGTTGTTTCCTCGAGGAAGGGGGGGAAGGTGTGGAATCGCTGTCTTAAGATGCTCTTAATGTTAATAATAAGAATATTCTTTATCAGTTAATAAAACTTTGTCCGCGCGGTTAGCCTAGTGGCCATGCACTTCGCAACCATATGCTTGGTCAAGGAGTGTCCTAGATTCGATTCCCATCGACGACATGAGGAGTTGAAGGATCTTTCTCAGCCATAGCCAAGTTAGCCGGTCTTGGGCGTGAACAGCAGGGTGTTTTCCACCAGTTTATCTGGAGTTTTTCATCCCACAAGCAGGCAAACCGCTCCCCCCCCCCGAACACAGGCTACAGTCATAAGATATAGTACGACAAGGAAGGCTACTGGAAACCATCTTACTCATAATCATTTCCCTAGTATAGCAACATGTAGCTACCCCCACAAGCCGTATGGCTGAGAAAATAGAATAAAACTTTACTATTACTATTTACAAAATGTGTATGTATACATATGTGTCAACATTGTGTTATACATGTACCATGTAAATTTAAATAAAATTTAATGTTGCTTTTAAAAATTCTGAACTAATTTGCAGATTATGTAATATGTACGGAATGTAGCACAATAAATGAAGTCTCGTAATTTGTATAAGGTCCATGCATCCTCGAAGCTTGTGTTAAGCTTATCTGAATAATAATATTATTAATTACATCACAAAGTAGAAAAGAACGATTGTCAAGCACAAATTACTAGTAAGGTAGTGAAAAAATTAAGTGTACTTTGCAATTAGCGAAATGAAGTTGGTCTAACAATTTCTTATTTGTTGTTGGTGTCGGATGTCTCAGAATGCGGGCGACCTCTGACTCAAAGCAGTGATGGTTTAATGATATTATATGACATTAAAATAATTGTTTTCTCAAAATGGCGATATCACATAGGTTGTTTAGAATACTAATAGGAAATGTTGATGCTAAATGAAGCATATATTCAAAGTATTGTTTCTACGAATTTTAAAATTCTAAGACATTAAGTCACTTTTTTCTTAAATAAATAAATTTTAAAAACGGCAAAAAATGTTGATATAGCAAGGGTTTCACATACGTACAACTCAACTTACCCGGATTTTTTTTTAAAGTCTTAAGAGTGTGGCATGCGCAGTGGAGAAATGTTCTGTAGTACAGTGCACCTGGATGATCTAACTTTTTCCCCACCCACACTGTATAATTAATTATATGTCGGTTTTCATCACATCTTGAACAGGATTATCATATAAAACCTGCCGAAATCCAGTATTATCTCACATAAAGGAAGGGAGAAAAAACGCATTCTCGTCGAATAATGAAAATAGTCGATAGATGCAATCACGTCCGACAGATTCTCCAACTTTGTAATCTGACACGATATAAATGACTGGTCCACAACGCTCAAATCGTAAGCACTTGTAATAGTTAGTGGATAAATCTAATTATTTATATGAAATAGACAGAAATCCTTTCAATAGACAGTTTCTCTCCCTCCGTATCTGTTTTATTGTTTACGACTGCCCATAACCATTTATCTGGTTGGCTGGGAGGAGCACCTCTTCGCGTCTCTCTCCTCCTGGAGATTTGCTTCGCCGCTCTTCTTGTAGCTCCTTTGTGATATCAGATACTTTAATCAGATCCACCCTTTTGCAAAGGGAAGGCGGACAGATAAAGGGTTGATGTACGACTGAGAACAGCTGTGATGTGCACCGTTTCTTTCTTCCTTTCACCCCACCCCCACCCCGTTCCTTCCCCACGCTTCGGCGTCGGCGTAAGTCATCATTCGATGTCAGTGATAATAGATATCGAAGGCACGAGGACCCCTAGCAACGACAAGGGGGATCCCGCTCGTAAGTAGAAACAGTAGATGGAGTGTGGGGTGGGAACTTCTTTAGAGGTGTTACACACCCGAACTTCGTTTCTCCGAGCGGCATCGCTGAGTGCACCTAACACTTCGCTCGTCACGACACTGCGGATCTCCGGGGTGTAATTGGTTGACCACCGGAGACTAGTCGGGGAAGGACCCATTAATTCTGGAAACGGTCACCAGAACTGCCGCTCTCCGCGGAGGGTCGTTTGGAAGACATCGGTGAGGTGAAAATGGCCATTATTCGGAAGTTCTGGAATTACATGAAAGAGCATCTCCTCAACCGTTAAAAGGAAGGCTGCAGAAGAAAAAAAAATAGACGAAAAGACAAAAGCAAGAACGAAAGAAAGTGTTTGCGATAAAAAGAAAACAAAAGACATTGTCACTTAATGACATTAACTGTTAGTACAGACACACTGAGTAATTTGTAAACCAGAAATAAGAGCATCTGTCCGAGGTCATCACTCAGGAATAAATTAAATGACGGTGTATCTCGGGGCATGTCAGGGTGGGTGGGTGGCTCTTAAACGAGAAGCCTTATTAAGTATTCTGTACCCGTTCGTGTCCCGAGGCATACTTGTAGTCCGGAGTTGCATAATCGTATTTTACACAAATAACAGCTTTGCCATGAAAGGAGAAAAATATCTTATTTCAGGTGATATTGCAAAAGGTACCGCGACGTGGAGAGCTTCTACCCTTTCCTCGAGAGAGAGGACTCTAAAAGATGTATTAATGAATTTGTTTCCAGTAGTATATTGTTATGTTTGCATTTAGCATTATAAAAAGAAAACAAATCTATTTCTTCTTGAGCATCAAGGTTGAAAATATTAATAAATAAGTCACCCATTTTGAAAGAAGACTGCTTTAGGATTGGAAATTTTTCGTTTTATGCAACCTAAGCATAACTATTTGGTATACACTTAATTGTAAGAAAGCTAATGAATACGCAGTGGGAAAATGTGTTTTTAGTATAATGTTTTTATGTTTTCCCAATGTAAACCATTCTTCCCTCTGTCCGCTTTCATCTTCCAATTACTGCAGAAGCAACTAAGGTTACGAGTTACTAAGAGGAGAGTTAACATCCGCTGTGTATTTGTGTTGAGAGTGGAGAAGACTATTCAGGCGATCAGTGGGTGGATGGACGATTTGCGAACATTGCTGCGAGCAAATAGCTGCACGTCTTCCTGCTTGATTAGTAGAATTCAAAAAGGGACGCCATCTGAATTGTCGATTGAAGTCCTCAAGGAAGATGATTCAGTGTTTGTTTAGACTGCAGATAATCAACTTTCAAAGAGAAAGATCATAGATTGGTTATCAGAACTTAGAAAGCGATAGAAACAATAAATGCAACCGTGAAAGGATAGGAAGGAAATTTTTGATTCTGAGGGATTCGAGATTTCCCATTCTCTGACACGAAATGTCAGATTTAACAATGGCAGGAACCGTATAGAGCAGTTTGGAAAGCTGAGCTAAGGTGAAGTCGACAAAGTTGAGTTTCTGTGTAATTTTTATTTATTTATTTTTGTTGGAAAATTATTTAAACGGTGTAAAAGGTATCTAAATTGAATAATTGCCCTCTAATAAAGTTGCATTATTTACGAACGTAAAGAATTTTTACGAAAGGTTTTTCTCTTCATTTTAAGATCAGTTAGCCGATCTCATACGGCAAGAGTAAACTTTCCCTTCAAGTAGACCGGAAGAAGAATAGAAACACTGTGGAATCACCTCCCACGTTGAGTTCTGCGATCCCCATGGAGGCGCCATGTAATAACTATCAGAAAGTACCTTTAAAAGCATTTTTAAATCTAACGTCCTTGGGCAAACCTTTCAATTGGTCATTTCTGGTTATTAAACAGTTTGATGCGTCAGATGAAATTTCACATCAGAGTGGTAGCTGATGAGAATGCACGACTTAATTGCAGTCGCTGTTCGATGGAGTCAAGAGCGCTTTTATGATTGAAAAAAAAAAGTTGCGGTTTCTTTTACGAGACCGACAACACTTCAAATTATTCTGTATCAGAAATCCATAAAAACTTTGTCATCTTGTGTATCGTGTGTGGAAGGTGGCAAATATACTTGCTCTTTCTGCTCTTCATTTATGCTTTATTAACGAGACAGCGGTAAAAGTAATTACGTCAGTGATACTCCGAAGAACGACAACCGTGTTATTACGAATGGAAATAAAAATCAGCATCGCATTCAGTAAACGTCCTTATTCAAGTTGATTAAAATCCCATGCATTTCTCGCTTTTGTCTGCGTTGCGCCTTTGGTTGCTGTAAACGCTCTTTTGTGTTTGTTGATTAAACGTGAAGATTATAATGTTCTAGAAGATTTTTATAAAAAGAAAAAAGTTTCGAATTAAATATTGTCTTCTTTTTGACTGCGCGTACAGAAATGGTGGCATAATTATTAAGAAATGTCCGCGAGTGGAACAGTTTTATATTTATATTGTTGCAAGTTGTCATGTGACTGAAGATTCCATTGCGTGAACAGAAAAACGATGCTTCTAAAACTTCTCCTGCGCTTGCAGTGGAATAGAAGCAGCTTGGCTGTCATCATAAAAGTAGCAACGTTACCTAGGGAAGTTCGTTGCAGTGCATAAAATGTAATGTGAGGAATTTTCATTTAAAAGACGACGTCAGAAGGAAAGAATAAAGGATTAATATTAAAGTAATGCACGGAAGATAAAAATAGATCAGTGAGCGCCGTGTGTTAGAAAGACAATTTCATTTAAGCAGGACAAAAGCTTTGTGGTATGGTATTTAACGAAAAACAGCAAAGCGTCATCATGATAAAAATTAGCGCGTGACTCTTCAAACAGAAAGTAGCAAAATTCAAAATCTTAGGAAGTTCGTATAAGGAAGTTTCTCATTTGTCTAGAAATAAGACCCCACCAGGCAAATGGGTGATACTACTTCGAAGATATACAAAACGTTTGAATCCTCTATACCTATTTATATTTATGTGATACGAAGTTAAATGGAATTTTTAATTTTTTTTTTACTATTAATAAATTATAGGAGAAACAGCATGCAACTTAAAATAAAATAAATAACAATTGATACTACCAATTTACATTATCCATAATAGATATAGGAGAAACAGCAGGCAACTTAAAATAAAAAAAAATAATAATAACAATTGATACTACCAATTTGCATTATCCATAGTAGATAACAATTGATACTACCAATTTGCATTATCCATAGTAGATAACAATTGATACTACCAAATTGATAAAATAAAAAAATAGCAATTGATACTACCAATCTGCATTATCCATAATAGATAACAATTGATACTACCAACATAATAGATAACCAAAATTGATACTACCAACATAATAGAAATAGATATCCATAATAGATAACAATTGATACCACCAACATAATAGATAACAATTGATATCTATAATAGATAACAATTGATACTACCAGTTTGCATTGTCCATAATAGATAACAATTGATACTACCAGTTTGCATTATCCATAATAGATAACAATTGATACCACCAACATAATAGATAACAATTGATATCTATAATAGATAACAATTGATACTACCAGTTTGCATTATCCATAACATCCATAATAGATAACAATTCATACTATCAATTTGCATTATCCATAATAATAGATAACAATTCATACTATCAATTTGCATTATCCATAATAATAGATAACAATTCATACTATCAATTTGCATTATCCATAATAATAGATAACAACCGATACTATCAATTTGCATTATCCATAATAATAGATAACAATTGATACTATCAATATCCATAATAATAGAGATATTATCAATTTGCATTATCCATAATAATAATAATAGAGATACTATCAATTTGCATTATCCATAATAATAGATAACAACTGATACTATCAATTTGCATTAGCCATAATAATAGATAATAATAGATAACAATTGATACTATCAATATCCATAATAATAGATAACAATTGATACTATCAATATCCATAATAATAGATAACAATTGATATATATATTTTTTATTGATTGCTAAAATATTTATTTTAGATATATTTTAAATATAAATATAATTTATTTTAAATATAATTATAAAAAATTATTCTATCAATATTCATAATAATAGAGATACTATCGATTTGCATTATCCATAATAATAATAATAGAGATACTATCAATTTGCATTATCCATAATAATAGATAATAATAGATATAGATAGATAATAATATATATCCATAATAATAATAGATATAAATAATAGATATCCATAATAATAATAGATATAGATAGATAATAATAAAAGATATCCATAATAATAATAGATATCCATAATAATATTTTAAATATAATAATAATAGATATCCATAATAATATTTTAAATATAATAATAATAGATATAGATAGATAATAATAGATATCCATAATAATAATAATAGATATATAGAGATAGATAATAATAATAATAATAATAGATATATAGAGATAGATAATAATAATAATAGATATCCATAATAATATTTTAAATATATGATAGATATATATAATATAATAGAATCTATATATTAGATAATAAGAGATGTGCCATCTTGTGCCGATAGATGGCACAAGGTACATTGGCATTTTTTTATATTCGTTTACTATAAGAAAATAAAAGGTGTCATTGTAAATTTATGAATTTAGTTCTCTACTAAAAAAACCTTTTGAAAAATTGTTTTGAATATAATTTAGAATTAAATATTCTGTATGAAAATATTTACTTCTTTAATAAATATATTCAAGGCAGTAAATGTTTCAAATTATAATTTGATCAAATCTTTCTGCCTTGAATATATTTATTTACTTTATTCTACTTTATAGTTTACAAAAATACGTTCGTGAAATAAGTAAGGAAATCCCTTGGCAAATAATCCGCATTTTTTTAATTCTTCACACATTAAGAGTATGTTTACTGATTTTGTGCTTCCTAACCAAATAAAACGTATCCTGTAAATAAAGTAATAATTTTCTTGGGCCTTATAAACATTAGTCACAGTAGGCACTGCAGTTCTATTTGGCAGCTTCCACACGTGGTTGTCGTGACAACCACGCGCTTGGGCTGTATTGTAGTCCATTAGGAAATGGCCATATGAAGCGTGAATAATTATTTTGGCTGCGGCAACGCAGATAAAATAAAAAGTACTTGGTAATTAATGTTATCTTCAACTAGTTTTACAATTAGAAGACTGCTTCGTGAGATAAAAACAGTTATTTTTATTTATTTTTTCTGTCTCCCCTATCTCCAATTGGGACGCATTTATACCGGGTGAACTGATTTTAGTATAATTAGTTTTAGTGTAATTAATGCACCGTCTTCGTTTGTCGATTAGTTTCAGACTTCAGATTTGCACCCAGCTTTAGAAATAACTAATTAGAATGTTTTGCCAACAAGCAACATTTTAAGATTTATGTTCTGTTCCAGTGATTGGAACGGCACATTTCTTAGATTTATCTGGCGTTAGTAGGATGCGCAGAAATTACAACGATGAAAAGTTTTTGAACCCAGGATATTCTAGTTCCTTAAACTCATTTCCGCCATAACCTTTTTTCTTAGATATATACACGGAAAAAAAAAGTTCGAAGTAGAGTGGAAGGATGTTTGAAGTACCTGAATAATTAAAACATCATTACGATTTTAAATATGAGTTTCAACTCTGACGTCAGCATTGTAATCTAACTCTCCCACCCTCCTCACAAGAAACATAAAGAAAAAAATGCTAAAATCCCGAAAAATCGGGATTTGGCTGTTTTTCTTCTTTCTGGAGAAAGGGAAAGATCGTTCACAGTGTCAAAAATGTGACACTCTCGAGTTTATGGGGGTACATGTCAACCTGTACATGAGTTAATTAGAGTTAACATTCACAAACGTTCATACGTATGAGTTCTGTGGATCGGCCATTGAATATAAATTGCTTAGTACGCAAGACTAATACAGTTAATCTAGCTGACGAAATACATATTTTCTAAATTAAATATGCATTTTATTTATGAACATATCAAACCTTCATACCCATTTTAGTCATATGTTACTTACCTGGTTTATTTTAACTTACATACATTTTAAAAAGAATAATTATATTAAACACCGTAATGACAACCATCGATACTACAAGCAAACGTAAATTCTTTGCTGGTTTAATTTCACTGCGAAGCGAATTAACATCCTTCGCAGTACTTGAAGAACTGCTGGCTTCGATGAATGCCTACACGATGACGATCCTTCCTTCAGTTATGTGAAAGAAGGGATGGCGGAATTATAAATGGCAAAAGAAATAACAGACGCAACTTAAAAAAATTGTACCGGTCCTATTGTAATATTAACAAATTGTTGGCTTTGACCCTCTTGTTATATTTCGTAAGACGTTTTATTTATTTTCTTACGCTCATTGAAATCAAACTACTTTTAGAAATAAAAGCACAAGAAGCAGAAAGATGTTAAATAAGTGAATTACTTACACGAGCATCTTCTTGAGTTTAGACGCGGTTGTATTTATTCCTTATAGTGAATGATGCAGCTGTTGCAATAGTGAACAAATTAACAACGGCTGTATCATTCACTATAAGTTATTAATATAAATATTAACTCATTGATATTTCTGTAAATGGTGACTAGTTTGATTTTTAAGACGTTCACATGTGGTGATCTTAAAGGTACTTCGTAATGGTCTATCAAGGAATACGTTTGCCTGGATTATTTCGTATCTTGATGAGGCTCCGTGAGTTTCTTGGAAACACAGAAGGAGACAGAGTGGAATAAATACTCGATATTGTGGATCTTTGCCTAGTTTGGAAAAAAAACTTTTCTCAAATGTGTACTAATAGAGAAACCAAGGTCGTAGAGAAGCAGAACCAGGAGAAGCTTTTTCACTGTGGAAGAGGACCCATTTTCAGTTTGTAGGCAGAGAAATTGAAAATAGAATATTCCTTTTAAATAAAGGAGGGGGGATGCATCAGTATTTACCATAACTTTACAAAAACGGCCATAGGTTTCATACAATCGCTTGTGTTCATAGTGATAGAAGCATATCACTGTAAATAATGTTGGTTTGATCTATAGCAAGATTTGGTACAAATGTTTTGGAGAAAATATCTAAATTAATCAACCAAATATGCCATCTTGGATTTCAGGACGTCCTGATGCACCTTTCAAATGACATTGTATTCACACTGTTCATTCGGGATCAAACGAATATTACAAAAATGTCACAATTTCAGCGAGAAGGTAACGTCAAAGTTCATGATTTTGTTTACAGTCGCAAGTTCAATAGGTTAATCAACACATTTTCGTCCGTCCCTCATACGAATAAGATTTTACTGTTGAAAGATGGGCAAATGAACGTTTTATGTATTTTATGGAATTTCCAATTTCTTAATTCAGACATTTCTTGAATTTAGGCTTAAACTCTCTGCTGATTAGCAGTCTAGACTAATTCCATCTATTCCTCTTTAATAAACAAGCCCAGTTCATTTAGTGCTAGAAAAGTAAGCGTGATGAATTATGATCCACTTCACAAAAGTTAATGAAAAACGCAATAATTAATTAGCTGCATAATTAATAGCTAATGAGCTTTAAAATTTTTAAACGAAAGAGTGTATCTCTGACGTGAAACATTGCACCCCCGTGGAAAAACACACAAACGCATAATTGCCTCCAGAATTCAATAAAAAGGTAAAAACTGTAAAGAAAGAATACTCAGCCATACATAACATTTTAAAACCTGTTGGGTACTGAGAGCTGAAGTGATTACTCGTTATTATTATTATTACGCGAATTTAGGTCAACGGAACTTCCCTCTAACAGTGAGAGTTCGTCGCAGCTGATTAATATAAAAATCATCGATTAGCGTGTAATCCAAGAAGTTACAATTTGGAAAAGCTCCGCACTTCCGAACCTGTACGTGTGGAGCAGTAAAAGACCCCCAGCGTTGTCACGAAAATTTTCTTAGCAAAATATTGAAATGCTGATCTAGTATAAAAATTGAAAAAATCTTAATATATTTTACCAGTGTGTTAATGTACTCCAAAAATGTACCGATTTTGCACTTAGAATTTTGGCAGCAATAACTTTTTTTTCTTTTTTTTTTTCGTTCTCCCTTGCTTGAGTTAACTGTATATTGGTACCAATAATTCTGTTGTTTCATCAATTTCAACTAAGAGTGCTGTTTCTTTATTATCCTTTATTTTTTTTTTCAAATGCTAAAATTCAATACATGGAAAGCGCCACACTAAGAGTACTAACACCTGATTTTCGGTAATCTTTGTTACTCAAGTATCCTTCCGCTACTAGACAAAAAAAGATTTCCTCATTATTATTATTATAAAGGCATTATCATAAAGGACGGTGAGCACTGTGTGTTACTTGAAAGTTCTATTCTGGTGTCACCATCGTCAAATTTGTCCGCACCTGTGTGAGCATCAATTAATACATGCAAGTATACTCAGTGTGTATTTGGAACTTGGTGCTTAAATTTACTTTTAGAAGCATCTTGCATGAGGAGGGTGGACCCCTCTGCTCCTAGTGCTCCCTCAAAACTCAACTGCGTCCAAAGCGGTGCAGTTTTCCACTACATGAACCAAAATCTGGTAGATAATCTGTGTGACAATTTTGCTGCGGTATACTTGACTATGAAAGATACTTGATTCCTTAAGACAACTACTGTTTTCTCTCTTGCGAATAACATAATTCTCGCTCTACGATAGATGGTTAGGAAAGAAAGCTCCAAAATCCGTAGTTTTGGCCATTTTCAATCTTCACTAAGAAAGTCACAATCCAGTTAACTTTCCTTTCAACTAAGGTGTAATTTGACTTGTAAGATTTCTGTTTCTTGTATATGAAAACTAACCATGGAATCGAGAGGAGGAGGAATGTCAGATCAGTACACCAGTTAGAACTTCTTCACCGAGTTTCTATTGTAAGCGTCAAAACCATTTCCAGTAGTTTTTCTCGCTTAAATTAAAATTAGTAGGAAAATCAGAGATAAAGAATCAAAATATGCATATTAATGTTTCTGTTCTGTAACAAACAGAGCAAGCATCAGTATTACTTGTATATTCAGCTTAAATACGAGGTCTTAAATAACAAATGACTTATTCACTTGAATTTCACCCTAGTGAAATGCTAATCCTAGAAAGTGGAGTGCAGCATGAAATTGACAAAGACGTTTCAGCTCAGAAATGTAAGACCTACGTGTTAATCTATTAATCCAGCACACAATTATTGGGCAGCAATTTGAATGGACAATATCAATATTGCGAAATGATGACAAAGAATAAATTTAAAAAAAAAAAAATATATATATATATATATATACTGTATATATATACTCTTTTAATGAGAACGTTAAGGGAGTCATTCCGCTGTTATATATGTATATGTAGAAAGTATTTTACCTTGGGTATAATAAATGTTAAAGATACCAAGCTATTTTAAAACTGATTTTACTCCATTTCCCAAGTAAGCAAACAGACAAGTTTTCGCCTGCAAGTATTGCAAGTCTAGATGACCCTGCACGTAGTGCAAGTCAAGGCAACTCGTGATAAAGTTGGAATAAGCTCTGATCACTATTCTCAGTATTTGCCTTTAACACAAAGCATCATACATCTCCTGGAGGAGATGTATGATGCTTTGTATTAAAGGCAAGGGGCCACTACCCAGACTGGTTTCGACCTTTATTGAGGTCTCATCAGTGGGAGCCAAGCTTAGAAATATACGATTTTAGTAATACAGAGCTTATAAGTATTTTACCAGAACAAGTTACCATAAGGTGTTTTAACCTTATTAAATAAAAATCTCAGGATGAGAGATAGATGTAGAAAGTATTTTACCTTGGGTTTGTACATCTATCTCTCATCCTGAGATTTTTATTTAATAAGGTTAAAACACCCTATGGCAACTTGTTCTGGTAAAATACTTATAAGCTCTGTATTTCTAAAATCTTGGTATTTTACCAAGATTTTAGTAATAATCGAAACCGGTCTGGGTAGTGGCCCCTTGCCTTGAATACATAGCATCATACATCTCCTCCAGGAGATGTGCTTTGCAGTAAGGGTAAATATTAAGAATAGTGATCAGATCTTATCCACCATTACTACGAGTTGCCTTGACTTGCACTACGTGTGGGGTCACCTAGACTTGCAATACTTTCAGGAGCAAACTTGACTTACTTGTTTGTTTGCTTAATTATTAAATAATATTAAAAAAAAAAAAAATATATATATATATATATATATATATATATATGTTCTATTTTATATATTTCTGTAAAACAACTCCAGTCATTTGGAGGCAACCAGGAATTTGTACAGCTGCATTCATTATCAAAGTACAGGAATCTTTCCATTTGGCTTTGTGTTGGTCTGTGTACTGTAGCAATAGCCATGTTTATGCTACCTCGAATTTTTTTCTGGATTTCTCCTTTGCAAATCTTGAGAATGAAGCGGAAATTGGGATAACTCAGCAAATTTTTGCGTTTTTTTTTTTTTTTAATTTTCGGCAAAATCTTTCCTTCCAGAAACGAGGAATAACAGACGCATGCACGAACAAAATGAATCTCATAAGCATTAAAGTGAAGTGCACCTAAAAGAATGTCTACATAGTTCAGATATTAATATAGAGAATTTACTGAGAAATAAATTACGTAACTTTTGCTACTGCCGTCAATAGTTGGGGTTATGTTAATGTTCATCTACTCTCGTGTGTGGAAAAATAAAAATGTGTGTTAAAATACCAACACCGTCTCTTTATTTCAGCTGTTACTCTTGCCTGAATTTTTACTTTTCTCAGTATTACTTGTTGTTTTTAATTTATTTTTTAAGTAACTCAGCCTTGAGATCGACACTGCAGATGTGTACTGGACGTGAGAATTCGAACTTCAGAACTTTAACCCCTCACTCAGAGTATAACACAGACTAAGCACATTTTAGCACCTTACCTGGAAATCCCAGTTGAAATTTTATAGAGTATTTCTGCCTGCCATTTATAAATTTATTACACTGAAGTAAAACGGCACGTTTTGGAAACACTTGGTTGACAGAATGCAGAGAAAACCCATAAAGATGATTGATGATTTGAACGATCACAAAATTCGTATGGAAACTCGAAATCGGTGCAGGTATTAAATAACAGGATTGCGTTTGCTGGAAAACGAAATATATCAGAACGTAAGGACAAAAGGATGTGTTCGCCCTATCGCACACATTATAGAACCTACGGCGACTCTCTTTTCCAAGTTTTTGTCACGTTTTCCTGTTTAAACATATCTTATCTTTCTGTATGCTATTGATCCGAACTATCCGCTGAATTATCGCCAATCTCTTATTCATCACAGGCTGAGGCAGCTATTCATCATTTTATCACTGATTTATCTATTTTCTCGAAGTCTGCTTAATTTCCTAATCATCACTCTATCAGCAGGTTGATGATTTCGTTCGTGCTTTATCAGCAATTTCACACATACACACGGGCAAAAGCAATTTCAAAGATGAGGATGTGATCAATCAGCTCACAGATGCATTTTTTCACGCGTTACCTGATAGAATACCTGCCATTGTGTTTGAATAATACGCGACCGGCTATAAGCACTCAATATTGCTTACACAAGAACTCAATATTGCATATTCAGAATGTGTTAATAACCACTAAAGTATGCGGTATATTGGAAATTAGCATAGATATTTGTTTTCCCCTTATTAAATACTCGAACCCCTCACGTTATGGCAACAAAGCGTTTCAGATAATTGCAGAACCAACTCTCCACAAACCGTCAAACATGAAATTCTGCGCACCATTGAAATTTTAGACGTTATTAACAGCATAACTTCAAAAATTCACATCAGTAAATTTTCAGGTGTTTTTAAGTTAACGTTCTTTTTTATGAAAAATGTTTTTTTTCGCTTTTGCATACATTTCAGTTATTGTGTATTATTTTTTCTTGTACTGTTCTCCTCACGTTTATGTTTGGTGTATTTCTATACTAGCATCTGTCTCATTAGTGGTCTCACGTATATTTTTAATCCCTCCCTCCTCAACTTTAGAGTAAATATATATATATATATTTACTCTATATATATATGTATATATATATAGAACACCCTGTATATATATATATATATATATATATATATATACAGGGTGTTCGCAAGAAATCTGGGGTTTCATTTCGCTTAGCCATACTTTAAAATAAACTGCCCGGTATTCGATATAAGAAAAATAACGCTGTAGCTGTTCCAGAGTAAGTGTTTTTACTCTGGAACAGCTTCGGTATGCTTTCAGATGTTACGATCGGAGAACTCTTGGTTGGCATAAACACTTCTGTCCATCATAAAGTTCCTTTTACTATACTAAAGCAGATATTCTTTATTTTCGTTTTATCTTGGTATTTCAACACAACTATCATGTACAACACTTCTTTGGATAGACCACGAGCCTAATGTCTTAATACAATTGCTAATCAAGCTGGCCGCAGGTTTTCGGATTGGGGACAGCGATCAATATGCGTTCTTTTTTTTTGGAATTCACTTTTTCTGAAAAGGTTATAGATGTCGTTGAATTTAGTGGCATGGATGGAATTCGGTTTCGGCATTTAAATGCAGTCAAAAATATAACATATACTAATAACCACTGCTTGGAAGCAAGTCAACGGACACCTCCCCCCTGGGAAAGGTGCATCGCGCCATGTAATGATCATGTTTGTAGCCAGTATAAATTGAAGGTTCAAAATTCCCATCGATTGCTATCGTACGCTTATGGGAAGTCTACCCCGTAGGATTACTGCAATAACGTAGCGAAAGGTGGGCACCATGACTGTTTGTTCCTCATTCTATGTTGTCTGTTGACTTCTTTCCAAGCAGCATTCATTTGCCAATACGAATAAGTGTAGCGTTGAAATCAATTTTTTACTTTCTTTGAGATATGTATTCTCATCTCACATAATACTGAACATAACTACCCTGCCAAGTGTCATCTTCATCTAGAAAGTTGGCTATTATAGATCCCCCATTAGCTGGTGTGTGTGTGTGTGTGTCTTTGGTTGCTCCCTGCATACTTATGGCCAAGCCAGTCCCTTAATTTTGGACCATGTATGTGTGTGCCGTTGTCTTGAGCTCTTCTCTGTAATTAATCTGTGTGAAAGCTTTAATCTCTCACAATATGACCTATATATATGATATTTTTGGAAGCTCTTTATTAGCTCCATTTTAGTACCCATCATGCCTAATGTATGGCCATGTTTTACTCTGAATGCATTTGCTCTATTAATTGATGGAAGTCGTCCTCTTTTTCAATATAGTATTGAATTCTGAATAATGAAGATGATTTATATTTCTTCCTCCTATTTGTACTCCCTTCATTTCTGTCATACTCTCAAAATTTCTTTACTGTACAGAGTGCACAGAAGAGGAGAAATCTGCCTAACACCTTCTTTTTATGTGGAACATTTCTGACAGTTCGCTATTGATTTTATGTCATTTATGTCTGTCTGTTATTGTCTTGATTAATGTTTCTATTAATTCCTTATGGTGAATCCTATCAAATACTTGATCATAATCCATAAAACGGATAAACACCTTTCCTCATTTCAAAGTTTCGGTCAATATCAGGGCTGTCCAATCTTAGGTAATCCGAGGGCCGCATCCAATGTGTATCTAGAAATTTAGTGAGCAGTAGCGGCACTACCTCGATAGCTGAACAAACGAACAACGCTAATTGCGCGCTCTCGTTCCCCGTGAGAGCCCGGAGCATGCGCGTTAGAACAAAACGGTGTAAGAACTCTACTTGGACACATCTAATACAGTATTTGAAAAACACGTGGATGTACAGTGATGTAAAAACACCAAATAAAATTACCAACATCGAGATTATCGATTAGTGATGGAATTAAAATATCTAATACGAATTCGATTCAAATTGTTATTTTATTTTTTCGCTCGTGAAAATCAAAACCACAGGCGGGTCGCATGCGGCCCGCGGCCAATGTTTTGGACAGCTCTGTTCTATATCATTCTGATATTGAAGACACCCTCTCACTTGTTCCTCTGCTTCTCATAAATCCACTTTGAACAGCCTTTATTTCATTAGCTGTTTTTTTATTCTTTCCAATATAATTCTCAATAATGATTTTATTACAGGCCTGTGTAGCTCGGCGGATGTGGCGTTCGCACACCGTCGCGCTTGGCCGCACGAAGGAAGACTTGGTTTCGAGTCTAGTCGGCGACTAGAGGAAATTTTTCTAAGCCTTTTTTCGACCGGTTCCCGAGTTAGTCGATCTCTGGCACGGGCAAGCAGGTTTTTCCTCCCGGAAACTCGGGTTTTTCGTCCTGTAAACTCAAGAAAATCGACCGTAGAACCCACATTATTTCAGACATTAAATATATTGTGTTAGGGTTAGGGACCACGAGATGGCGGCACATTTGAGCCGACTCTCTTCACTGTGTACCGCTTAATTAGTGATAGCCTTGGGCCATCTATCTCTGATTGGTACCAGTGGAGATTGAACTACCCACTCAGTCTCCAAAGTTAGATAGGGCTAAATGGCCTCGCCTACTCCCGTATACGGGAATAAAAAGGCGTTAGCTGATTTTTTTTTTAAATTTCTTTTTATTACAAAGCTTATTAGGGATATTTATTCAACTGCCTTTTTGGTATATTTATAAAGAGACAGTTCCTAAATTAACTAGAAACATATTTACTTTCATAAATATGATTTAATAGTTTTCTTAGCTCTTCTGTTCCATTTTCTTCTAGGACCTGTATGAATTGCCATCTTAACCTAGCTTTCCTGTATTACACCTCTTAATATTTCTTCTTTGAGTAATTTAATATACTTTCATTCATTCAAGGTTCTCTTGAATTTTGAATCTCGGAGACACAGTCATAAGCAGCACCTTTAACAATCACCTTGGAACATTTCCATTCTTTTTCTATCTTCATTTCATCAGTTTCATTTCATGTTGTAAATGAAACTTTCTCATGTGTTCAAAACAAGCTTTAATTTTTTTGCATACTTATTTTTAATTGTCTTTGTTTAGGTAACTGAAATCTAGACGAGTTTTCCCCCTATTTTTAGTGTTTTTTAGTCTTACTTTTAACTTTGAAACAACTGCAATATGGTCTGAGTCTATAAATCCTCCTGGGTTCGCTTTTTAGCACGACACTACTTCGAAATTTTTTTGTAATTTTTACGTAATCTGATTTTACCATTTGGGTTTTGACAAATATTTAGTTGTCCAATTGGTTGTGCATTAAGGGTGCGAGTGTAATTATGAGATCATTTTCCTCGCAAAACTCAACTAGCCTCACAACTTAATCATTCACATAACAAAGTCCAAAATTAGCAATGATTGGGGATAATCCTCTTCCTTCGGATCTTCTTCTTCTACGCGTTATTCCCGCTTCCTATGCAGGGTCCGCGTGTTACTTTAGATGCGACTTCTTGTTAGTACTACTCCCAACCGACCCGTCGCCTGATCTGCCGCTGGGGGGGATATATTTTTGACTGTAGAGGCGTATGTTCACGGGGCCGGTTTGCCTGCTTACTCGATGAAAAACCCTAGATAAACTGCGGTGAAAAACCCTGCTGTCCACGCCCAAGACCGGCTAACTTGGCTATGGCTAAGGAAGATCCTTAAACTCCTCACGTCGGCTACGGGAATCGACCCCAGGATACTCCTTCCCCAGGCATATGGTTGCGAAGCGCAAAGCCACTAGGCTAACCGCGCGGTTTAATCCTCTTCCTTCGGATCAAACTTTAAATCTCCCATAAAAATCAAGATATCAACTTTCTTTATTTATTTGATATTTCTTTTGAACTTTATAACTCTTCACTCTTTATCATAATGACTGCCAGTAGAATAGTTATGTATATCTTTACAAGTAGGCAATCCCTTTTATCTACTAATATCAGTATCTGTTTGGCACAGCAGTAGTATTTTAATTTATAGCATTGGCACTTACTAAAAGACGCACCTAAGTTACACTCACCCCATTTCAGAAAATACACTTCCTAAATTCGCTGAGTCACATAGCTGTAGTTTACTATATAAATCAGGCAGAGAGAAGCATCCGAGGCCCCTGTGTTTGTGTATGATGCATCAGAATGGGTAAAAGCGTGATTTTAAGTGACTGAGCGCGGTATGATTGTTGCCAGACGTTCTGCTGCCTGTATCTCACAAACATCTACTCTTTCGGCTTTTCACGCACAAGAGAGTTTAGGGATTACCAGGAGTGGTGAAATAACCAGGCGACTTCAAGCCAACGGAGGTCCTGTAGGTGAAAACTGGTCATCGATGTCCGAGGTCAGATAAGAATGGTCAAGATTAATGAAACCTGACAGGAGGGCCACAACCAGTTAAATTGCAGCTCAGTACAAAAATGATGGTCAGAACATCATCTTGGAGCGCACAATTCTTCGCAAGCAGCAGCACGGATGGGATGCAGGAGCAGATGACCATTCAGGTCCCCAATACTGTCAGCTAAGAACGGGAAGGCACGGTTTCAGTGGGCACGTGATCGCCAACACTGGACAGACAGCTGACCACTGGAAAAATGTTGCCTGGTCTGATGAGTCCTGGTTTGTATTGTATCATGCTGATGACAGAATTAGTATATATGGCGGCAACAACATGAGGCCATGGACCCGTCCTGCAGAGTAGCAACAGCTCAGGCTAGTGGCGAGGTGTAATGGTGTGGAAATGTTTTCTTAGCACACACGTTAGGCTCCTTGACACCAGTAGAATAACGCCACAGCCTATCTTAACATTGTCGCTGATGATCTTCATCCATTGGTGGCTGCAGGTTACCCACTGTCAAATGAGTACTTCCAGCTGAAGAATACGCCGTGTCATAAAGAGCGTAAGCGCGTTGAATTGGTTAGTGAAACAGGACATCGAGTTTCGTTTACTTCAGTGGCCAGCTCAGTCCTCAAATCTCAACCAAATAGAGCATCTCTGGAATGAGATGGAACTAACAGTCCATGGCAGCAACATGTCACCATCCGATTCGCGACAATCGAGCGATGCCATCGTGACAGCATGGACAACCATCGTAGAGGAAAGTTTTAGACAACTGGATGAATCAGTGCCGCAGAGAAGAGAACAGAGGCCGTTCTTAGGGCAACAGTGAGTCCCGCTTGTTATTGAATGCTGTTCCTAAAAAAAAAAACGGTCACTCAGCGTGTTGTATGTAGGTTAGAGGCTAACTAGGAAATGATGAAGTTATGACACATACAGAATTGCGAATGGGATGAAGAATTAAATAATCGGAGAACTCTATCACACGCACAATTATAGTAAACAAATAAAATGCTTACAGTAAAGATAATTTTATCCAAATGTTAAAACTATATTTACAAATATTCTGTAATTCTCCATTAGCATAATCAATTCTTCGTTTATATTTTGCCAATTACGCCCTCATTTCTTATTTTAATCATCCGATATCAGGTTTGCTGATTAGATTTTTATTAAAACACTCATTAATGTTATACGTTTAGAAAGTTTAATTTATTTGAAACTATCTGTAATTATGCGATCTTACTTTCTTTTTTATAATAGATTTGTAGCGATGATTGGGAGTATTATGTCCCCAATTGCCATTTAACTACAAACAACGGAGTAGTGTGGGTATCTTAATACGGTAACTGACTAAACCTATAAGCCAATGTAAAGATCTTCGGACGTACATTCAGAATTATTCTTTCATTAATGATTATCTCAGAGGTGCACTCGTTTCACTTGAGCTCTGATTGAACCGTTCTTAACTTTATTCCAAGTCATCTACCAGAGATCATCCGATTACTTACAGGCAGTCGGTAAAATGCTTCCAATTAATTGGCGCTGCATTTTTATACATTATTATCGTGAAAGGCTGGTGACTTCTGAATGCAAATCACCGCTCCATCGTCTCCCCTCATCACAACGAACAGTCTAATCACGCGCTTATTAGTTCTTAATACCTGTGAGTGAACATTCGTTCAACACTTAAGCAACACCGTTGGAAATTTAAAAACTTGATCAGAAGAAATTCGAGTCTACCATTTGCGATAAATCTTCTTTATTCAAGTGTGATTATATTTCGTATCTTTCATGACTAACAGTAGAAACATTCGTTATTAGGGAAAATTTGGTAATAACTTTGCCAAACCCAAGATATCTGTCTTCAGAGTAGCATTGACCGCCAAGAATATTAAGTTAATATCGTCAGAGGTCAGGAGGAAGGTGGTACTTCGTTAATTATTCTTGAGTGGCTTGTGCTGAACTTTAATCTTAAGAATTACTTCTTGAAGCCTGTGAATAAATTTCGATAAAGTTAATGTATTTAGTAACGCCGTCGAATAAACTCCCCGAGTTGGTTTCCATTAGAATGGTTTCCCCTGGTATGATAAGTTAAGGAAAGAGTTGTTAGATATTCATTAAATCTGCTTAAATGAATATTTTCTGTCCTGGCTAATTATTAGCAATGTGACCATCATAATTTTTCTGAAGATTAAAGCGAAATTCTTGACAATATCTTCTCTATGTTTAGAATAGTACACTCGTACAGGTGGTCAAAGTGAAATGGATTTTATAAATCAGGCCGGGAGATAAAATACAATTTTGGATTTGTCTTTGCTGTGACTTAACAGTTTGAATCCAACTATATTAGATATTGAATTCTCGCTTAGAAATCTGTTTAGTGGTGGCTTTAGATTTCCACAGATCGTACCACTCAATAGAGATCACACGCATAATTAAGCTTACCTGGATATTGAGGTAAGTTTAATTATGCGTCATCACACATTCAGAAGATCATGAATGTTTTAAAAAGTTCCTTAGTACTGCATCCATTACGGGAAAAAGATTCCCTTGTTAACATTTTCAAGTGAATGGAGTGGGGGGGTGGGGAGGTTCGTCGTACGTACTTGAAATGGGTTTGTATTTAGAAGAAATGCTATTAGGATTTCTTCCAATTTCCTTTGTTTCTCCCAATTTGTAAAACTTATTACTGGCAATGCATGAATGAAAGGGAACGCAAGCAAATAACGAATCGCAAACAAATAATTCTGGTCAACTTTCTTTTCAATTGTCTCGACTAGTTCTTGTGAATTTCCCTACTTTTCAGTTTCATTTTTAGTTAAAGTAGGTTTTGAATATAGCATAACTGAAATTAAAACGTAACCCACCAATTAACTATTTTAACAGAAACTCGCACCTCTTATCCCTTTCTCATGGATGCAGGAAGGATAAAACAAATTAAATGAATTCGCATCGAAAACTAAAACTTGTAAAATTCTGTACATAAAGCTTTGCCACCAAAAGAGCCCATCGGTTTAAATTTCAACGTGTCATATGATACTCGCACAATTCTTTACACATTAGGTGACGTGATTGTGGGGCCTCTGGAACCACCTATGTTAATGTTAAGTTTAATTTTGCGACAGCGCTGATTATATTAATCTTCAAAAGTGGAGAAACTTCAAAGTGAGCACGTGACAGTTCCACGAAGTTAAACATTATGTACGATAAACCTGAACAAATATGTCATTTTTTGTTTGGTTTTAATCACAAGAACCAAGGTATACTGAATACTTCGACCTCTTTTCCTGCTCTCTTAAATTGTTATGACGACAAACTGTGAATGGGAATATCCTGTTTCATTTCGAAAAACTACTGTCTACACCGTTTAGTCAGAACCATTTTATAGTGACGTAGTGTCAAACCGCACGGATCTTACTTATAACATCATCCGAGAAAGAAAAAACAAACATTTAAATGATACTTATCGAAAAAAACTGTGGAGTTTTTGCAATGATACACATACCGACCACTAAATTAGAAACGTTTTGTTTGATACCGTGTTGGGCTTCCTTCGGCTCGAATCACAGCACATACGCATTTGGCATAGATTCCATAAGGTTGGATTGCATCTACGTCTACAACATACCAGGCGTTCACCAGACAGTCCTTTGGCTCAGGTTTGATGGAAGAGGACTTTTCTCCCGGATCTGTTTTCTAATATGTCCCATGCATTCTGAATGGGGTTTACATCCGAGCTTTATAGTAGCCGAGGAGATACTAGAAGTCGCTAGTCCGTCCGTTGCACCATTACTGAACAATTCTTGTCCGATTGACAGTGGCATTGTCGTCAACGAAACAACCGTCATCTGCTGGTTAAAAAGCTAACAGTGCAGGGTGTACTTAGTAGGCAACAATATTCAGATATTCCTTGCGGAACACTCGACCTTCCAGCAATATCAGGGGACAGAACACCTCCAGAACTGAGAGTTGTGTTTGCAAGGCAAGCTGGGTTCACTGCTTCATGAGGTTCCCGCTGCTCTCTGCCTACCTTGAGTGCAAAACAAGGTGTACCGTGACTCGCCATCATATGACACTTTTTGCAGTCTTCCTGTGTCCAGTCATGGTGTTTCTGACACCACTGTATTCCTTGATCTTCACAGAACTCAGTGGTTTCCGTATAGGCATGCAACTGCCAATACGGATCCTCTTCAATTCCCTAAGCATAGTTCGGTGAGATCATGGGTCGGGAACAGCCTTCATTAAATGCTTCGGTCAATTGCTGCACACAGAAAGTTCTGTTAGTCCGTACAAGTCTTCTCAGATGACGTCAATCTTGTTCCTGACTGTCTTAGTACCACAGTTACGCCTATTAAACAATTAATTTGGGTTATGTTTACACTGATTAAACACCCGGGGTATCTCACCTTTTGGGAAATCAGTCAGCTGCTGTTTTCAAAATCAAATCGCGGCTCCAGCCAGACGGGCACTCACAATAACTCTTTGTCGAACTCCGAAAGATCCTTTGTATTTCCTACGTGGTCAACACTACTGGCGATTACTGACCGGCAGCATTCTTTTCTAGTTACCTACAACGTGATGAAGTATTTTGCATATACGCTGTTAATGACGTACGTACATACGTATGCATAAAGGCTTCTAATTCAGTATGTGTAAGAAGATACTAATAACAGTGGTTTTAACGGTAAATAATTGTTAATTTAATATCGCATCTGGCTTAATTTACGTTTCCATTATAAAAAAATATAATCTTCGGTCTTACAAATATTTCTCGAGTTTGTTTCCCCCTTATTTTTGTGCTGAAACTCACATCGGCTCACTGCTCACAAGTTCATGAGATGACGTACTCACCTTTATTTTCTCCTTAATTTTTAATGTCAACCCAACACTGTCGGTGTCAGGTTATTTTGCGCCCTACGCAAAGTTTGCAAGCGCGCCCCTTATTTCATAAACTAAAATGTTTCGAATTGACATTAAACAAAATAAAATTGTCTTTCAGGTTAAATTAATAGGTAAATTAATAGGTTTTTTTATTTTCTTTTATAATTAATTTGAAAATTCTCTGTTATAATTCATTTACAAAAAAAGTTATAAAATATCGAAATTTAATATTTCAAAATGTTAACGTTTTAAAATATTTATCTTAACTGAATTTTAAATAGCGATAAGTTCAAATCATTTAGGTAAGGAACAAAAAAGAACCAAGAGTTAAATAGTGTGATGTGTGGGGGTTAAGGAAAAAGAATTGACTCCTATTTTATTAGCGTTTTTCAGTGAAACAGATTTTCCAATATCTAACCCATTCCTGAAGGGACACCGAATGACTTCCGTTCAATTACCATCTTATCCCTCTTAATTTGACACCTTCGAAAGTATTCGAACGATCAATTAACAGCCAACTCTTGAGCTGTCTTGAAAGTTCTCCTTTAATTAATGATGACCAGTACGGATTTCCTCGCTGACACTCCTCAGGGACTCTTCCAGAATACGCCACACACCAATGGACACATTGATTTGGAAAAACGCGAAGAAACTCGGTCCGGTTCTCGATATTTCAAGCGTATTAAAGTACAGCGATTTTTCCAATCTTCTATAATATGATTGGTCTTTTAGCTTCGGATGGCCAGTTTATTCTCTGGACGCGTTTGTAAGAGAATTTTAACTTAAAGTACCTCACCGAGAGGTGGGTAGGTTTTATCTTTCGGGAGCTTCGGTTTTTTTATAACAAACTCCACACACGCAATAAGTTACAATACACTGTATTTGTACCTTATTTTGTCTCATAGTTTTAATTGCTTCAGTCGTAATCTCAACAAATGCCAATTCCTCTCTGTTTAATCGAATCATTAGTTGTAATATGAGAAAACATTCCTTGTTGCTAGTTGCAGTATCCTATCCTTAAATCACAACATTTACTAGCATGTTTTCCTCCTTTTATAAATATCAAAGAATTGTAAAATGACTGAAATATCCTTGAAGGGGTTGACGATTTGAAACGTCAACTGTATTGACCATTTGTAGGCTTATTTGTATCAAGTATTTTCAGAGTTTTTTTTTTCCTTCCTTCCATCCATGAATCCTGCCTTCCTAGAAGTTTTCACACCCACCAGTGTTAAGTAGTTATTCAGGTTGCATTAATGGCAATGCTCATAAAGTATTTTGGCCAGGAACCACCAATTAATTTTCTTCGCTGTGGTCCCGAAAAAAAAATAACTTGCTGAAGTCCTAAATGGCCGAAAATTAATAAACCCTTAGTAGAATGTTATATTTTAGAACGTGTTAGTGAACAATCAGAAAATATATTTCAATTATAGTAAAACCTCAGTTGCACTCTGTAGCCTACGAAAGCGTTAGTACAGATATCGGGGTCTGCGAATTTCAGAAACTTCAAGGGGTGGGAGAGACAAATTTGATAGTTTATTTTTGCCGGACAACCAACGCAAACAAAATATGCTTCACATAGCATTCAAACAAGGAAGGAAATTTTTTCAGTGTTTTTTTTTTACTGTTTTGCAAAAATGGCTCGTAATCATCTTCTGCTTAAAAATGTTAAGGAAAAAATATCTTTCAAGTGGAAAATATCCTTCTGTTTGAATCAAAATAAATTTAGATTACGAGCCATTTTTGCAAAACAGTAAAAAAAAACACTGAAAAAATTTCCTTCCTTGTTTGAATGCTATGTGAAGCATATTTTGTTTGCGTTGGTTGTCCGGCAAAAATAAACTATCAAATTTGTCTCTCCCACCCCTTGAAGTTTCTGAAATTCACAGTCCCCGACATCTGTACTAAAGCTTTCGTAGGCTACATAGTTCAAATTAGCTGGCAGAAATGTTCCAAAATGTAAAAGCACGATTTCATAAATATGGTTTGAGTACATGTTTTAAT
Organism: Typopeltis vanoorti; assembly: GCF_054136105.1. Classification (NCBI taxonomy): domain Eukaryota; kingdom Metazoa; phylum Arthropoda; class Arachnida; order Uropygi; family Thelyphonidae; genus Typopeltis; species Typopeltis vanoorti. Next base: position 135,159,143 of record NC_143556.1, read on the forward strand.
AACATTTTTAACAGACATTCCGTTCTCCAGAGTCTTTCGCAATAAAACTTCATGTCCAAAGGTCATATCATCTCGTTTTCTGTTCGAAACAGTAGCCGTTTCCTAGGATTTAACAAGGATTTAAAATTCAATACCAGTTGTCATGAATGTCGTTAACTGTAATAAGTATACGCGTGCAATAAAAAATAGTCTTTTAATCAGGCTCACAAGCAGTTTCACAATACGAAATAAATCATTCCGAATATTGAAGTGTTGATTCTTCAACGCAGCCTGAAAATGGCTACTTTGAATCCAGAAACATATTTACAATCCCCCCCCCCTTAAAGAATGTTCATCCTTTTTAATTTATTTTTTCATAATCCACGAATCCTGAAGTGTAGACCAATATGGAACTTTTTTTTTCAAGCCAAGTCAGGCCTCCAATAAGCGGAAGGTGGTCTCAGACCCCACAATAACATTCACCTCTCGGTTAAAAAGATCACAAATATCCATGTCTGTGGCAAGACTCGAACCCACAACCTGCTGGTTGGAGGACGGATACACAAACCACTCGGGCATGCGAGGTGTTGGAAATTGAGGTTATATAATTAAGGGATTTAGTATAATCGTTTCAGGTTTACATTTTCGATGTACAGACTAGATCCTTTAGCATTTTCGACATATTGCTTATATGTCGCATTTTGTTAGCATAACGGTGGTCTAACACCAGGTGGTGAAGTTGTCTGCCAGCTAAATACATTGACAAATATTCTGCCGCAGTGAACAGCCGGCACTCAGGATCAGAGAGTAGAGATGTGAATAAACTCAACCAACCATCTGGCATTCAGAGGGATTATTGAGATGCGCACAAATAGGTTTGGGTTCGTATCCTCGCGATCAGTTGAAAACCTGTTGAAAATCCCAATGGAAATGTCTGTTCGATGACGCACAAAAGGACACGCATCATCAGATTTCAACTTGTAATAGCAACAAAAGGATCGAAATATCGTATCACTTAGCAAGAATTTAAAATGAATTTTTACATGCTTATTTACTCACATATCTGAATATTTTTCAAAAAAAAATGCAATAACACAAAAATATCGTTTTGAATTTTTTTAAAAAAATCTCCAGTATCTATATAGCAGGAAAGGGAGAAAATAAATTGACACCAAAAGTATTCGTTAAAACCCATAAAGAATTTTAAAAAAGTACAAATCTTTGAACAATTGGCGGGGCAGCGATGTGAAACGAAGTATCCCAGAGTAAAATTATATTCAATAACTTAATAAAAAGCATGCAGATGGTTCACAATTAAAACAAAAAAGAGAAATAATAGAAATTAGTCAATAGAAAGGTTTGATTAAAAACAGCAAGAGTGAAGAAATGAGCGATGTGAATTGAAGCGCATGTAAGGGTTTCGAAAATTTTCTTCGGTATACATATTTCAGGTTTATGACTTGTCTGCAGTGAACATTAGATCTTTAGAAATAACGCAAGAGATATTTGTAGTTCTTTCTTCTTTTAGTTTTATCAGTGACTCTGCATACTGACGGAATTTTTCGAAGCTGGACTACAAAAACATTAAAAAAAAATAAGACTAAGTTCGATACTTGATGAAATCTTTCCAGGATTTTTTAGGTGGCTACCGATTTAATCAATTTCTGCACAGGCAATTAAGGTTTTTACTCCGCACCTAAGAGGAAAAAACGACCATAAACCCAATACAGTATTTCCGAAAACCCACCACAAAAGTTAGAATTTAGAAACACGAGATGGTGACAGTTGTTTGCTATGCTCTCGCTCCATGCTTCTAAAATCATTGTAAACTATAAGCTTAGCTACCGCTGACGCTTAAGACCGAAAATTTGCTATCCACCGAATTCCAAAAAATAATTAGGGCTAAAGGAATTGCAGTTACCCCTTTTGGAAATAAAATAGGAGATTTCTATTTTTAACAGAAGTTCTTTTCTACAGGAAGGCCGTAACGTGATATTTAAATCTCCTTAATACTGTTCGGATTGTTTATATTTATTTATGCTTGTTAGGCATTAATTTATATTAAAAATGAACTTAAATTATTGTCCTAAGGACAGTGTAGCTCTGTCTCTTTCAACTGAAGTTTAATGCGTCGTTGGGCACCGTTCTCAGCAATACACTTAAAATGGTAGCCAACAACACTCAGCTAAGTTAATAACACAATGCCGCAATAGATATTTTGAATCAAGTCGAAAGGAGACATTCTGTTAAAAAAAAAATACACTGGCCTCATGCCCATTGTTTCAGTCTTACTTCAAACCGCTAAATATAATATATATATATATATTTGTCCCACCCACCGTAGAAGTGGCAAAAATAGAAACTTTTTTTCATTGATACATTTAAATTAGCATAAAACACTAAATGCTATTGAGAAATTCCTTCATAGTTTAGGCTTTCAGTCATTCACAAATAATTTTATTATTCTTCGAACTTTTTATGATGGTGGATTCTAAACGACATTAAACTAAGCAGAAATTTTAATAATAATAAAAGCTACGACAGTGACAATGGAATTTTGTCACACGCAAATGATTGCAAACTTTGACATGTGAACCTCACAATAGAATACAGAGTCAATTCGATTTCAGAAACTGCCAGTTGTGTAAAACTCAGAACGAAACTGCGCTACAAAATAAAAATCTTTAAGAACGCCAGAAACAAAACATGAAGAATCTTTGCCACATTTCTTACAATATTTCTAAGTATTTGTTTATTATGTATCTATATTTTACTGTAGATCATATTAAATAACTATAATATGATCCTAGATATGATATACAGCTTTCTTCATTTCATTGAGTCCCTCTGACACCATTTGAATACTTTGATAATTCATAAAAAATTACTGAAGAGTATTTTACGCCTGTTGCTTGCATGTTGTATTTCTGGTTTGTCTTTTCTTATCCTGGTTCCTTCGTATAAGATCAGCTAATTCACCTTCAATTGAATAAAAAAAGCTTTTATAAAAGCTCTTTTCCTCCTAGAGGGAATCGTGCCAAAGAATATCATCGTCGATACCGAGTTAGTTACTGAAGATATGTGAAGATAACGCTTGTGCTCAATTATCAGATGTTTCTTTTTCCTATTGGTGTTCACTGTCTAAGCAAACAACGTTAAATATTTGTCGTGACATTTCTCCCTTCGTGAATACCTTCCTTCGAAGATATTCACAAAATCAATGGCAAAATAGCATTTGAACACACCCACACACGCACAGTTTTACATTGAAAAGCAAAGATGCTACAAAATAGGGTGGTCACAAGGTGATGAGACTAGAAAGATGATTATCATTTAAAAAAGGTGTCTTAATTTTAAAAAATCTTAAGCCATAATGTTACAAGTAGGTAAATGGTTTGCGACTGCTGGTCAGGTTGAATATAACCAATAATGGATTCGACTCCATTCGACTCCATTATCCAGCATGAATATTATTAAACGTTTTTTGTACAATCGTGGTGGTAAGACTGCTTGAACTGTGGTTTTTAAAAAACCTCTAATGCAAATTGATCCGATCTCTACGGGACGAACTAGCTGATAAGTAAAGAGTTATTTTCTCCTTAAATTTCTATAAAGAAATTTTACGACCAAAATTTTAATTTCTGATTAAATTGCTCTCTAAGCTAAAGAGATTAAATACTTAAATTATAAGAATGTCTTCGTGCGTAGTGGAAAAGATTATTGTCTCATAAAGGTCGCCTGGGTACATAAATAACGGGGAAAAGTAGCGATACGTTTTTGCGAAGATGATAATAAAAAAGGATATTGCGTCATTAGCGTACATTAGGATCGGTGCACATTAACTTTTTGTCGTGTTTGCAAGCCGTCGTCTTACGAATACAATGTAAAAGAATATAATAAAGATTTCTCTTTGTCTGCTTCGGCTCTTAGCTTATGATTTCCTGATTTAATGAAAAACTTCATTATGTCGGAGCCACGTTCCATTTTGGGAAAGCAACTTTAATTCTCTGATGTTTAATTTAATTTAATAGCTATCATATTTTTCTTTATTCGGATGGCGCAATGCACGCGGAGCTGATCTCACAGGCGTGCTGAATGTTTCTCGTCTTTTCTTTCTTTCTTCTGTCTTCGATCTCGGTATGCGACATCATATCCCTATCACTTGCAGTCGTGTAGGTACACTGAATAGTGTAGAAAACGGATTCACTTGTTAGAAGAAATACATGAAAATATAAGAAATTGGTAAGAAATTTCACGTTCTTTATTTTCATTTTAATAATTGAAAACTGCAATGTAGATAGTAATATCTGCGTTACGTGTGGTTGTTGCTGTCGTATGTTATATTGTTAACATGTATAATTTAGGCCCAAATTGTACAGTATTTGTCTTGTGGATTTAATTGTAATTTGTTATATGGAAAATGATTTGTTATCTAAACTAGTTGGAGTATCACACATCCGTTGTTTAATTGGTAGCAAATTAATTTGCATGATTAGCTTTCGATGAAGTTATGCTAATTAAAGTAGTCTAATTAGCATACCTGCAATCCTTGACGCACAAGAGATGATGCTACATATGATAAAATATCCGGTGCTCATACAGTAATATAAGAGCTACTTGCGTTGCGAATCGTAATGATGATGCCATCAATCATGTGATCAACTTCATTATTGATTTCTTTTTGTCTGAGATCTTTTAAATCGTATACAAATTTCGAGTTTGACGATAAGTTTGGGAGTCGCCATTCAAATATTTTAAAATAAGCATGATACCGTATCGTCACCTGTCTCAGTAGCTGTTTATAAGTAGTTGAACTGTTTCAAAAGTGATAAGAAGACACTCGAGTATTAGGAGAGGAAGAATTTTCATGTCTTGAAACAAAGCTTAAGTGACGACACTTGAGGGGCGGGCGGGGGGCATTCTGACAAAGCATTTCCATATGTTTGATCATCACTACCAACTTCCTCAGAAGCATTGCATGTTGATGGTTTATTACTAATTCCTTGATATTCACATTCGAACCTCTGATGCACAAGTAGTAGAGAAATTGGTAAAGACCACCTGAAGCTATAGAAACTGAAAATGTATTTGTCTGTAAATAATGAGCTTCTGTAAGCGATTATCTTTCCTTAGGTATAATAAAGATAAAAAGGATAATCACACGCTCGAAGAAAGCTCTGGGTTTAATCTATAAAGCAAGATTTCTGTATTATGTAATGATATTTTTAAAAAAAAAATAAAACGTAACCTTTACCTAAAAATAATCTAATGAACGCTCCTGGGATTCGCATAGAAAAACACCTTTTCTCATATTACAAATAAAACATATAAATTATATGTCGAATTATGTTATTTTAAATATGAAGAAAAAGACAAGTAATAGAGCTTAAACCAGTTCTGACAAAGATCAGAGTTTGGGTATTAGAAATGAAACTGTGATTAGCATCTCCACTTTGTTATCACTTGCTATTCGAGACTGTTGGCTCGAATTGCGCTGTGTGAAAAGCTGTACGTGGTCAATGATTTTCGTCGTTGGTGTGAGAAAACTTTGGTGAACTAATCGTTCCAGTAAGCAGCATTTATCTAGTTCCCTGAATAGACTGAAGGTTAAACAATCCTAAAACCCTGCTGTAGAGACCAGCATAATACTTTTTTTCGGGAACACTTCAGGCTTCCAACAAGCAGGGTTTGATCTCATCTCACACGGGGTGATGAACTTCGCCTAAGAAAGGGGTAAACACCCTGCTTACGTTCGTTGGGTGTCCGTTGTACCCGCTACGCCACTGTTGTCATGCATTTTTTTTTTTTTAATAATCTCGTGCTAGCAATGTAGAATTTCACGCTCATGAATGTAGAGTTTCATGCTACTAATTTCCTTTTAATACAGTCTTAAAGTGTTTGTTCTTGCTTAAAAATGACTGTTTAATTGTGTCACAATCATGGGTCACGTTTCTAAAGAATCCGTCCGTGTTAATGTCCATTTCAGTATCTGAACTGGAATTATGAAGTGTCCACCAATTTCAGAAATTTAGGACAGAAAAAAACGTAAAATTTTGTAACAAAAATTTGTAAAAAAAAAACGAAATTTGTGATCCTTCGCCAAAGATGAATCGAATTCATGTATAAGAAATTGAAGTACAAGTTATCCAGAAGTCCTTCAATGAAAACGTTCAAGCTTAACTGTTATTTTTAATTATCAATAAATAAATAAAAAAGATATCGAAAGTATCAGATGAAAAAAAAAGTAAATCAACATTAAATCAGTGACATTCCGACATAAGGACAATTCTTCATTCGTAAAGTCACCATTTCTTCATCAGAGAGAACCTCTGATGAAGAAATGTTCCCGTTGTTCTTGAGTTTTTTTTTTTTTTCCCGTTTCAGTAATCCATGCTCTGCTTTCTGGAAACAAGAATTATGTTTCCAGCCTCATATACTCACGCTATTTCACACCATCGGAGGAAGTGATGCATCCACTCTTTCTCGGCATTTTCATCTTTGCAGGAAAAACTCCAGTCTTACACTGATATTGTGGAATTTCTCTCAAACAAGCAAACCCACTGATGCTACCCAGCTATGTATTTTATGACGACTATACCATAAAATAAAAGCTGCCGATGTCAGCCTTTTAGATGGCAACCTCCAGTGTTTTATTACCATCTCTTTCTGTATCCATTTCTTTTATGTCTCATAGTAACGCCCTGGTGTTTACATTCGGAGACGGAAATGCGTTCTCATGGTCACAAATCTCATTAACGCGACATTAGTGTTCCGTTAGCTTCCATATGTGTCGCATCGCAGTTCAACAGAGATTCCAACAAGTATGATTCTTCATTATATGTGATTTTATTACGAGGCCAACAGCCTACCGTTAAGTGCTATCCACGGCAAGTGTTGCGCACGATCTGATAGAGAAGAGCCTTTCTGAGCGAAAGGCTCTTCTTTAGGCTAAATATTCTTCAATAGCGAAACGATCACATTCGATGGCATATGCAGCGATGACCTGACTAGTATGAAACCAATTTGCTTCGCACGCTTATCTCACCCAGGACTTAAGAGGAACGTAAATATTTGATATAGTAGGAACCGCCTTGTGAAATATCCATCATTAATACTTTAATGTCAGTGGTCCTTTCTTTTAGACAATTCTCCAGAAATCAGAGATTTCTTCAGTGAAGAAATTAGCAACCTGTTGACTTCTAAGGAGGAGGTATTTTTACTTTTTATGGAATGAGGGAGACATAGATCGATCACGATGCTGTCTCTTGGACCCTGTATGGCCAACTCCTACTATTATAGGATTGTTAGAAGAAGTGATAGAATCGCAACTTCTTTAATACAGTCTTAAAGTGTTGGTTCTTGCTTAAAAATGACTGTTTAATTGTGTCACAATAATGGGTCACGTTTTTAAAGAATCTGTCCGTGTCAATGTCCATTTCAGTATCTGAACTGGAATTATGAAGTGTCCACCAATTTTAGAACTGCTCTAGACCAACAAGATGCTTAGTAGTTCCAGAGGTTCCTGTGTATATGAAGCATCTATTGTTATATTTAACCAACAGTTTTATTTTTCTGAAGATAAAAGTAATTCTTGAAACTTTTCTGTGCTTATGAAATAGTTGTTAATAAACTGGTGCTTTGAAAGTAGAGGGAGTTTATTATGAGTAATATCACTGCGCATTTGAACTGTGTGTCTCCATTCGTCAACATGAAATACATTAACGTGACTATCAGTCGCATCGCACTCGTTAGTCGTAGAGATTTATAAAGCAACAAAGCATGCATAGAATCCTCAAGAAGTTTGTTAATGGTGTCATACCTCAATAACCAATAAATGTACTGCATCTAAATACAAACCACCGGAAAACATACCTGTCACACTAAACTTAAAAAATCCTCCAGACACTTTACTAGGGGCCCTTGAATTTGTTTAAAGCATCCACCAGGGAGGGTAAAACCTACGGTCAGAGTGCTTTCTGAAAGTTTATTACGTTGTGTGATTATTGTTTCGCTAAACGAATATTTTCTTAAGTCTGATTTAGAGCAACCCAGTGGCGGCTGGTACATAAGTACAGACACTGCAGCACCCCCAAGGAAAAAAATAAAAAATTAAATTTTGTTATGTTTATAAATAATAACAATGCTTACAACATTCTATAAATGCAATACAACATGTTAAAGGTTACAGCTTATGTTTCGACATTGACTGAAGAGTTAATAATTGGAATTGTTCGATTAACGCTTTAGATTACGAAATAAATGCACTGCGATCTAACGCAGTGTCGATATTATCACGTTCGACCAATCGCAGCCAGTCTCGCCGATATTCGTTTGTGCTTGTGATTGCACGTTACAAATCATTCCGACACTGCTCGTTTGGGCAAGTGTCGCTTACAGATAAATTGTATACATGCGCACGTTAGTTCTGTGACATACGAAACTTTATTAGTGCGTCTTCGTGGTGAGGGTGAAATATTTTTAATAAAGCAATTTTTTAATATGTAAATTTATTTATTAATGAATTCGTTACTGATTAGGAAAAAAAGATATATATTTATATATATTTTGCAGCACCCGCACTTAAAAATTTCACCGGACACTGGAGCAACCTTTATTAGTTTAAAATTGGCAGAATGTTATTGTTAGAAAAATATCATTGATTCGTTCAACTTATTCATTCCCTTATTATCTGATAAACTTCGATAAACGTGTCCCCCCCCCTTCTTCTCCTTATCTTTAAGATTTCTGACCGACATCATTGAATCCTTGCACCATAAAAGAAGTCAATCTTTCCGAATATCCAGTGCTTGACAAATTGTGAAAAAATTTTCCCTATTTTTTTCTCTTCGAAAAATCCTGTTTATCGTGATGGTCCTCATACGTCGGAAGAGTTTATGAAACTCCTCCGACTTATGAGGACCATTCGAAGAAGGAAAAGCCAGTTAAGAATAAGAAAAATGCCTTGTCAATGTTATTATTTTAAAAGTTCTTAATTATTTGGTTTATTTTTATGTCGCTCCCACCCTCGAAACCTACAGTACATTCGTTCGGTGGCTCAACTACATGGAACTGCATCCGTTCATATTGTAGATCATCTTTAACTATTAAACGAACTTGATAGTTAATAATCACGAATGCCAAATATTAAGTTTTCCAGAGAAATTCGTTTTATTCAGTGGCTCCTCCTTCGCATATATTTCTTTGCTTCGCCAGAATATCTTCACTTATACGATTTGTTTTCGGCTCATACGATAAACACATCTCGTTTATTAAACTCCATTCCCCTCGCACATTTCCTCTACATCCTCTCGGATCGAGAAAAACTTTCGTTGCATTGATAAAATATGTGGAAGAAGGGATACTGAAAAGAAGCGTGAAGTCTGACGTAACATTTAGGTCGGTCTGTTGTGGAATGTATTGTGTCGCTGCTGTTGTTGTTGTTAAGACTCCATTAAATAAATTAAAGTTTTCTGCTTCACTTTATAAAGAGAAGTTCTTGCCTCGTGAGCGTGCTCGGCTCAAAGCTACCAAATATCCCTCTAAAGTAAGCACTTAATCCAATTCCGCAAGATTGCTGTTAGGAACACTTGATTGCAGCCATGCATCAACTAGCAGGGTACTTGACTTTCCTTCGTTCACAACACAACCGAGCTCTTTCTCTCTTTTTTTTGCGTGTGAGGGAACTTTCTTTAGACTTCTTCTTAAATTGGACTTCACCTGAACGATATGCTCCGTTTTCTTCTGTTAAATGAATTTCTTCTGAAATCCTTCTATAACAGAACAGCGTTGTTCAGGGTAACTTGATTTTATCGCAGAAAATGCTTCCGGAGTTTATTTGGATTACAAATGAGCGGAGAATGAGTGACGATTGCCGCTTATTTTTTCGTTTTCGCCGCCTCCGTAGATTACGCTAAGAAGTCTTGTTTCTTTCCTTTTTTTTAAACTCTACAATCGCTTTTCTCTTCTGTCATAGAAGCGAATCACTGATTCTGCGATTGTTAATTAAAGCAATTAAAGTAAATGGATGGTTTAATTTCACGCTTTCTTTACCATTTTTGTCACATAAAAATTATCGAAATCATGTCTTGCCTTGTGGTCGCCATCGCTCAAGCAGGACTGTCTTCAGTTCTCCCAGTGATGCTGTCCTCGAGAGAAGGATAATCGCATATTATCCCTCTTCATCCCAAAAGTCTTAAATGGGATATGGACTGGAACTCAAAGTTAGCCAGGACATTAGAGGCCTGACTAGCCCTGTGCACTAAACCAATCCATCAGAGACTTTTCTGTGTGATTGATGGCGTTGTGTTTCTAGAAGAGGAATGGACTATACGTGGATATAGAGGAATGGACTGAAGGTGCAGGCTATACGCCTGCATAAGGCGTATAGCCTGCACCTCTCCGTTCAGAAAAGTACATGATTCCCTGCTGCGCAGTAATTCTCACGCTATTAGAGCCAGCACCGTGTTGGGATAATGCAGTGCTGATTCACTTGTTATCATATCCGGACTTTTCCGTATGATGAGCACAAACCATACCGAGAATAACCGCTTCAGGGCACCTCTTTTTAGCAACTTCGGAGTCCAGTTTTTGAGTTTTAAGCACCACTGCAACCAGCTCTGAGGATGAAATACTTTTACCATTTTCTAAGTTGTTACGATGTGTTCTGCGTGCATTACGAGGTACTCGCTTGCATCTCTCTTCTGCACACCTTTCTCGAACATCTGCATCGTTTACAAAGCTCATATTTGCATATGTTGTTTACATCATACGTGCTTCTTAGAGGTGTTGTTACAATACTTCCGGGAATCCTGTGTGTGTGTGCGCGCGCGCGCATATATATATAAAGTACACATTTATGTATATTTAATTATGTGCCATTTATGTTTCGATTATAAACTAGAACAAATCACTTCCCCAAAAAATCTTGTGGGGAGGGGGGGAGGGGTGATTTGTTCATCAAACACAACAGCCCAGGAGATGTAGCTATATCGTTTAGTAATCTGTCTCAAACAAATCGCGGATGAACAGGAAACTATTTATTCCCTTAAATGAGCAATAATGAACTGTTTATTAAAATCAAATGTAGAATTTTTATATGAAGCAGAATTAAAATGGTTTGCTGTTGCTGAAGTTTTTATTGTGCAATTCAGAGTCGTATTTGGATTTTCGTAAGTTTCTACGGTTAGTAATTTCACTTTATAATAATAATTGATAATCATTACTATACAGTGAATTAGTGAAATATTAGTAAATAAGTTGAATTATATTATTATGATTGTCAAAATAATAAATAATTGTAACTATTTATATAACTATAACTTTATGACGTTTCACAAATCATTATAATTCTTATATAACTGCTTTACTAATTACGACGGATGGAATCAATCGACCCTGAAATGCGGTGATTGATTCAATCCAATACCCTTGGAGGGTAATGAATGGCAATGCTGTAGCCAATGAAGTTCTAACTGAGGCTCGGCTATTGCTGTTACCCTCCTGCCATGATCAGAGCTTTAATAGCTCAATAACACCTTATCCCTACACTGTCCTCTACAGATAACGGGCAAGATGAAAAGCATTCTTGCTTCGCCCCTTTAAGCCAGTCCTTATAAGGATTTAAGAATGTTTCTTTGGCTTTGACAGCTTTCCGATGAATCTGCGATTGATGAGGTCAACTGCCTGAAATCCTATTCGGTACATTCCAGAAATTCTTGTGCTGTAGGCAGTTGACCTAATTACAAATGCCGTTTCTCTAGGACAGAAGTGAAATCTAACACTTCATTTTAGACATGTGCAGTGTGAATCACTCAGCTTTCCCCCTGATTCAACTTGCTTGTTTGAATCAGGCGGAAACCGTTATAGCGGTTTTCATCCTTTTTTTTTTTTTTTTACTTATTCCTGGTAATAGCTCAGTATAATGCTTAAAACAACACGCCGATTGTTGGTATACTGTCCTTTTGCTGCTGAAATATTAAGGGTTGAACCACATGAAGAAAAAAAAAGATTGAAATGACATAAGCCTCGCTGAGGTCCTCAGTTGCACGTTACACTCTGAGCACAAGATCGTGCTGCTGACTTATTTTTTCATCATACAAGACTGGTGGGTTTACCTCATGAGGTCCATCTTGGAGCATTCCACTCGTCTAACACGAGATCTGTACTTTCCGCTTCTTTGTTCAAATTTGTACGTAACTTTTCTCCGGCTACTCGGTTACAAGCAAGAGTCGAATGACTCGAGTTTTATGAAAAAATAACTTAGGTAAGAAATCTTATCTGTAGACCAAAGAAGAAGAAAGTATTTGAAGAGGGTCGGTTATCAAGAGAGCAATCATTCTTGGAATTTGTCTGTTTCTCTGTTTACTTCTTCCCGTAAATCACTCAGGCGGGTATGCAACGTTGAAATTTGCTCAATATATTTAGCGCATTCCTCTTGCAGACGGCAGCTGCGATGGTGGATTTCGGCTTCTCCTCTTACTTCTGATTCTTTTATTGATAAACACGTAGCATTTATCTCTTGGAGTTCTCGTAAAAAATATTTCTTGTAATATGAGCACTCTGGAATTTCTCGTGTGTTTTAACAGTTCGAAAGCTCCGAGGAATCGTCACCTTGTGTGTAAGAAGGAAAAAATAAAATTGCAAATGAAATTAATGGTATGTACATTGGCTCGTTAATACTGAGAAGAAAATTTCATCTCTTTTGCCATCCTTCCCCCCCCCCGTATGACGATTTACTCAATTTATTTGACTGAATGTTTTCATTTATTGGTAGTAACTTATTTCAATTGCATTACATTAAATTGGACTCTGGAGAAATTATGCTACGAAAATGCGCGTGTAAATAGCTTTGATGTGGTTTTCAGAATAGTTAAGTTGATTTATTTCTTTGGAATCGTGCTAGGAAAGATGAAATTTTTGAAATTCCTGGCAGATAAAATCAAGTAGTTGTCTTTCTATTATGGGCATTGCAGCAAAATATTAGAAAATTGATGCACGTTAGCTCATGCCGTTTGCAGTTCAACTGTACAAAGTTCAATAAATCAGGTTCGTCAAATGAATTAATGTCTAGTTTCGCCCCCTCCCTTAAAAAAAACGTTCAGTGAGTATTCCTGAGCAATAATTACCATTGCTCGATTGTTGCACTTGGTGGTTACCGTGTTTAAAGACAGACGAATGGCGAAAAACTTGAGGCAGATAATGTTATTGGAATTCTGAAAACCGGATTACTCCAGAAATGATCTTGGAAAACATAAAACTGCACACACATTTCACATTTTTCGATTACATTTATTCCCCAACAGCTTTGAAATTTTAAATTGTCTTGAAGACAGCATAAATTAATTTTATTCATGTATTAAATTATCTTCCAAGAAAAATTTAATGTGGATTCTCTTTTGACCTTTCTTTTGATACCAAAGCGGCAGTTGCAATGTATTTAATCTTTTCTTAACATAATTCTGCAAGTATGCCCTTTAGTTAAGTTTATTTATCGATTTAAAGCATTGTTTACTTAATAGAAGAAAACATAACTGTTCATTATTTGAAGCTTTCCAATTTAAAACTGTTTATACTTTCTCTCTATTGCAGAGGGTGTTCGGATACATACTGTTGCAGAGCAGGAAATTTTGAAGTGATATGAATGTGGTGACAGATGCTTCTGTAAACGGTTCCACTCTTCCGTGTACACACAGCTACATCAAAGGTATGCGTCCGAGAAATTTTTCATCCCCTGTCTTCCCTCTTAAAATGAAATTATTCACCCACTGGTAAAGCTACAGATAACGTATTCAGTACTCGTTAATGAAGGTATTTCATGCTGTTCTAAAAGTAATACACAGCAGAATCTCAAAGCCATTGCATCACGACATTTGCCTCTGCTTTCCAAACCATAATGAGAAATAGTTTGTTATCGAGAAGCTGCAGTGAGGAGGGATTTTCGTTTTGGAGGACATGTGTAATGCGAACTATAAAAGTTGCGAATTGTTCGTAAAGGTTGTGATTATTCTGTGTAAGAAATAGCCCCACGTCTCACCACAAAAGGCGGAAAAGGACTAGCTAAAATATTCAAATAAAATAAGTCCGATAGAAATAGTTCGTTTATGATATCCTGAAAATAACTGAAGAAATTTAATTGCCACTAAATTAATGTAGACAGTATTGCAGAAGAAACTTAGATGTGTATTCCAGTAACTTGCTCTTAGTAATAATTCTCGCAATGTTTGTCTGCTTGCTTATATTCAAATTCTTAAATTAAGGGGATAAAAATCCCTTATTATTTTACAGCCAGTATGCGAAACTCTAAGATAGAAAACTACGATCTAAGAGTTTCATGCCGAAGAACTATCGGTGAATCCAAGCGTACGTGACCACCTGGTAGTACAACACCAAGGCAACTCGAAGCAAAGGTGGAGCAAGCTCCCTCACTATCCTTGATATTTTCTCATAATGTAAAAACACAGCTCTTAGGAGATGTAAGTCGGGGTAGTGACCTCTCCTCATAATGTAAAGCAGTATTACATCTCCTAAGAGCTGTGTGTTTTTACATTATGAGAAAATATCAAGGATAGTGAGGGATCTTGCTCCACCTTTGCTTCGAGTTGCCTTGGTGTTGTACTACCAGGTGGTCACGTACGCTTGGATTCACCGATAGTTCTTCGGCATGAAACTCTTAGATCGTAGTTTTCTATCTTAGAGTTTCGCATACTGGCTGTAAAATAATAAGGGATTTTTATCCCCTTAATTTAATTAACTTCGCCAGAAAAAATAGCCGTTTGGCTTTTCATCTTAGTTACATATTCAAATTCGTTATAGCTATACTTTCTACTCGTTTTTTTTCTATTATTTCGCCAAATGTTTCTATTTTCTGCAGCGGTGGTTGCTACAGAATCGCTGCCAGATTGAGATGCTAGATTTATTATGGTGTAACTCCGTTGAACACTCGTTACAACCCATTAATTCATTTAGAGAACTATTTTATAGTGAAAAAGCACGTGGTCCGTTTGCACCTATCGTAGATAGGTGCAAACGGACCACGTGCACTTTAAGAAATCTGAATGTTGCAAACCTGTATTAAATCTTCGTGGTGTACTTTACGCAATGCGTTAACTAACCATTTGCATTTTTTTTAATGTGGGTACGTGTGGTGATTAGTTGACGAAATGAAGGGCGAAATTTGCATATTTTATAGCTTACATTAGTACTACTGATAGCAGTTATCGTGAGGTGATGTACCTTGTGGGGAAACGAATTTTACGTAACACTGCCACGAGAGTGACCTAGACTGTGCCTTGTCTCGGTACTGTTCACTGCTCATATTCCTTTCAAAGGAGAACTTATAAATCGAATACACAACTATTATTATAAAAAATGAGAGGCTTAAAACCATATAAAACTGAGAGTAAAATATTTTGGATGCTGGAGTAATGACTTGGAAATATTGTCAAATGATACAAGCAGTGACAGAACACTGGAATAAATAGTCAAAAGAGGGACATAGTTAGGTGTACTTATGAATACCAGAGGTAGAAAAAAAAACAAAACTCATCAAACCTCCTGGAGTATATAATGAGTGACTGCGCTGCATAAGTTAGACGTTCGAATGAAGCAGAGTTCCTACAATACCAATACACAAAAAATAGAAAGAAAACTGAATATGGGAATCAGTGAATTTTCTCTACTGAGTGTTCCAGATAAGATTTATGCAAACTACTTGAGAAGGTGCTAAGAAAAATTATAGAAAATCTGGGTTCAGGTCAAAACCTGAACCCAGCTTTTTATTACAATTTAGGACAAAATAGCTGAGAAATGGTATTTAAGAAGGATACATATTCAAGTAAAAGAAAAAAAGAATAAAAACAGAATAAATGAAATTCCTGCGAAGGACAGCAGGCTATATTCTGTGAGACAAAAAAAGAAAAGAAGCACAGAAATACTTAAAGAACTAAACATAGACTTCAGTATTGAGCAAAATACATGTATACTGAAAGAAGTGGACTAAACATATCGAAAGAACGAACAGTTTAAGAATACACAAAAAAGTATTTCCATACTACCCAGCTGGAGAATATACAGGCAGGGACTTACAAGGAAAAGATGGAACGAGACTGGAACAGGCCACTTGGCCTAAATCCTCCTGAAAGGATGATGATGATAGGAAATGCTATAACTAGCTTTTTGAACATAAGCTGTTCAAAATGCTACTCATGTAATGTACATGAATATAACATCGTCCAGAGCAGTGCAGAGTTAGTCTATATTTAAGTTACAAATCAGCAATTGAGAATTGAGGAGGTACAGAAAGATGGTTTAGTATAAAATCAGCCTTAAGACAAGGGTGCACACCATTTCTGCTGTTATGCATCATCTGTACGGATCACATTATGGAGAAAAATGGTGTCGAAATATGTAGAAAAGTTTTAAAAAGAATCAAAGGCGAAAAGCTTTGAAGGTAGACTCAAATATACCAGTATTATCACTGGTAATCAAGAAAATAAGTTTGAAAACGATAATAAACTAAGAGACTAGCTAGCAGCTTGAAGAAAGCATTGATTCGACAAGAGAAGTATGTGGGAAGTTATCTGCAAAATCAATAGAAAAATCAAAATTGTCAATGTTAATATCAGCTATTTATTTTACGAAGACGATGTTATACTATTAAATGAATCTAATAAAAGTTTTTGGTATTTCTTAACTAATCTGAATAATCAGCAAAAAGACAAAAAACTATAAAAATGGACGGGCACATGGAAAATGTCAGCTGCACTATAGAACAATAAAATAAGAAACTGACATGGTGGGGAGCCAGTTGAATAAATGTATATGAAATTAGATAAAAATTAGTCAAAACACTGAACTGTCAGTATGTAATACTGTGTTTAAGCCAATGGGTACTCATGGACCTGGAGTTGTGAACGGAAAACAGTGGATTAAGGACATGATCAATTGTTTTTTTAATAATAATATATCTTTGGAAATGTTCATAAATCTACAGTTTGTCAAATTAGAAAGACATTAATAAAGACATTTTGATGTACTTATGTACGTTTAATTAATTTGTATTGTCTGTTTAGACACAATTCAGAATATTTACTCTACCATTGAAACCGCATTGTATATAGCCATTGTTTCGCAACAGATGGCGCAATTTCATCACACGTTCAATTTTCATTTACGATTTCATCCCACACCATTGCATTTTTTTTTTACTTATTGATCAACGAATTTGCGGAACCAGTGAGACCTATTTCATAATTGCTTTTCTCGGTAATGTACATTAAATGTGCGCCATTTAGCTGTTGTGTTGCCCTCTTTCTTTATTATTAATGCTGTTCAATTAACGCCATGATAAGCATATGTTGTGCTCAGCGTGTTTTAAAAGGTAAACCCAATTCTGCAAACTGAGAATAACTTTAAGTGTTATGACCTGATTAAAGCGATGGAAATTTTAAGATGTGTTTCATTTGGACTGTTTTAATGGATCTTAAGGGCTTCTAAAGCGAGGTGGTCTAGTGAATAAACATTATTAGTCCACCCTGCTTACACCGAC